>NC_140181.1:95344471-95649471 GCF_963971535.1 Notolepis coatsorum | reverse complement strand
TCCTAAACTGATATTTCACTAATAACACTTTAACCTATTGGTAAACAAACGTATTGCTGAAAATATACACTATGACTGCTATTGTGACAGGGTTAGGGTCTTTACTCTTGGCTGTCCTGGTCGCGTGAATACTTTCCCCAAGGTGGTTGTCCTTCCTCGTTCGGTTTGCGCGGCCTGATTGGCCACTGACGCTTCTCTCAGCACCCAATCGCGTTACGCCTAGCTTTCAGTTCCACAACCCAAGTCCTTCAGTTCCACAGCCCATTTCCTCGTATTGTTTTCATCTCTCTATATTAACCCTTTATTCGCCAATGACGAGTTAACACGTTAATCTCCGCCATGCGTAATCTGCCAATGACGACGTAACACGTCATTGAGATCAATATTTCAAACATCTGTGATGGCAATCATATTTTCCCCGCGGAGACTTGAGATCCCCTGTTGATCTCCTCTCAACTCTCCGACGGTTCAAGAGCGCCATCTGGTGGCCGATCGGCGGATCGCCCAAACAGCAAACCGGAAACAGAAAGTGGTGCTCATCCAAATTCGGTCCGACCACTCGCTATAGCTCCCGGGACTCCATCTTGACACACTGGATAATCGATCGCTCGCCCTAACTCAATAAACAACGTTATTTGGACGTATATAGTATTATACAACCTGGAAATGGTTCATCTAGATCATAGGTGTCAAACTCATGGCCCGCGGGCCAACTGCGGCCAGCCACGTCATTTGATGTGGCCCCCCAAGAGCTCTGGATTTTTTTTTTTTTTTTTTTTTATTAATTGTGGGTTAATGCGTTAATAAAGCTTTGACAGCCTTAGTTATTACACATTCTTACACATACATGTGTGTTGAACATCTGAGGTATTGATCAAGTAACAAAGGAAAAAAGCCAAAAGCACTTACTCCTCAGACATTCTTTGACAATTTTACAACCCAAAATACAAAAAAGATCCAGGCGGAATAGGTAACAAAGGGTTGAAGAAATATTGTCTGAACTGTCAGATGCAAGCTGGCTGTGTGACATAACCGAGCATCTCGCTCAATTGAATAAGAAGCTGTAGGGACACAAACAAGTCCCACCCAAAACTTGACCAATATAGTTGTGAACTGAGACAACCATTATTTTGTTATTTTTGAGTACAGTTACAGTTGTGTGTTCATGCAGACACATAATAGCAATTTCATTACGAATTGAAAATGGGGGACCCTGATGTAAACAAGTCGAAAGTCTTTCTCTGGTCTGCATCCCCTTAACAATTGTGTGTATTGAACTGTACTGTACCCATTCTGCAATCTGTTAATTAAAGTTAATTAAACTATCTTCCATTAGTTGGATGTATGGCCTCTGCAAGGTTGTGTGCAGCCATTTGTTTTTGTAACATCTGCTACATCTGTCCCACGTGTTCTTTGCAGCTCACAGTTGTTAGTTCTGCCCCTCTTGACTGTGACAAAAAGGTTTTGAACAAACTTAATGTCATAGCTTGTATTTGATGATATTCTTCTTTGTTATTTACTTGAATGGTTTGATCATTGATTGATGGAGTAATATGGGGTTCTGATAAACTAAAATTATTTGTTAAAATAACATAAGCTAACATATTTTTACATCTATGCAAATGCATATGCAATATGTATAACTTGAATAAGTAATAAATACAGAAACAACATGTTTAACAATATGTAAATGAGTAGCTACATTTATTTTACATTACATTAACATTTATACGGTCTTTGGCCCTTTGAGGGCAACCATAATGCTGATGTGGCCCTCTGTGAAAATGAGTTTGACACCCCTGATCTAGATCAACATCCCATAATAGAAATGTTTCTACTCCAAGCTGATCGCCCAACGGCTCGAGGAGACCGGGGTAAGTTTCAGCGTTTATTATTACCGTGTTCGATACAAACTGCTCTGATGATCATATCACCCACACTACATGAATCATCTAACGTTGGCCACGGAATTATAAACGACCCCCCCCCCCATCCGGTCAACATCAGATGATGAGTAGTAACTTCTAGAAGCACGTACATTTGAAATTTTTTATCTATCAAACTGTATTTGATCATCAATATAATGCATTTAGGGCTATAAATCACGTTCTGCAGAATGCTGCAGAAAACGATAAAAACATATTTATACTTTAGACCGTATTTTAGTATGAATATGTGAATGAAAAAGTAGAACGTTGCTACATCCTAAATGATAGATAATTGACGTTGAATGGGCCATAGTAATGTCAATTTAGCAATACAATTTAAAAAGTTATAGCCCTGCAAAGAAGGGGAACTTCTCCATAGACAAATAGAGCTGGCAGAGGATGGTATAAGGATGTTTTTTTTTCTCATCCATTTTCATTGAGTCCAATCCAAAAGGGTGCATTACCATCTGGGAGACGATAGGGGGCGCTTTTTTCACATCTGAGCGCCTGGCGGGCCAGGTTTACCAACGGTAGACTCGGTTGATGAAATATGAATTCAGATCGCTAATAAAAAAAATTAAACGAGAATTCTCGTGATGGGCATTCAGGGGGCGGGCTGATAACCAGAGATATCTCGTGATGGGCACTCAAAGTGTTAACGTAACGCGCTATTCATATCAATCGACATCACATCAATATAAATAACGTGTTGTTTTCAGTATATTGCACGGCGGTAGCAGTATATTGATGCACGGCGGTAGTAGTTAGTGCATTGATGTGCTAGTTAGATAGTATATTGATGCACGGCGGTAGCGAGTGCTGTTGATAGTTAGTAGTATATTGATGCAGGTAGGTAGCTGATGTGACGGACTTGTGGAACTGAGAAGTTCTGAAAGTTAGGAGCGAGCGTTAGGAGTAACGCGATTGGGCGCTGAGAGAAGCGTCAGTGGCCAATCAGGCGGCGCAAACCGAACGCGGAAGGACAACCACCTTGGGGAAAGTATTCACGCATCCTGGTCTACATGTCATTCTCTGACGCTGTCCCCTCTCAGAACTTCCTGACCGTCCTTCAGAAGACCATCCTGAGAGACAAGGTCGTGGTCGACGTCTTCAAGGCCATGCTGGTCGCTGTCAACCCGGTGAAGGGCATTGTGGGTAAGTAACAGTACTGGCCGTCTCAGACCCACTCATATCCAAGCTCCAGGAGAGTCATCAAAGAGAAGTCTCCTATTCTCGGTCTTTGCCCCACAATGGTGGAACGAACTGCCCACCACAGTTAGGACAGCCGAAACCCGTCCAATCTTTCGCTGTCGACTAAAGACGCACTTCTTCAACCATTATCTGAAATGAAAAAATAATAATAAACAATAATAATCTAACCCTAACTAACCTTACTGTCCTAATATACTAACCTACTGTACACTGTAGCACTCAACACTTTGATGAACATTGTTACTCAGCTGATAGATTTGTGCCCTTCCTGATGACTTGTTTCAAGTTTCTTTATTAGTTGTGATAAAAAAAATACAGAATACTTTTATATGAAATGCTTTTTCCTGTTCCTGTCATACTTGTTTCTGTTCCTGTCGTACATAACTTTTAAGTCGCTTTGGATAAAAGCGGCATCTAAATTACTAAATGTAAAAAATTTGAATGTAACAGTGTAGCTATGGTGATAATGCTTTGGTATAAATGATGATAAGCTTGTCGTTTCATATGAACAGTTTCTTTTGTTATTAAGTGTTTTTTGTTATTTTTTCACACGTCAGTCAATTCCAGCAAAGTGTACGCCCACGCCGTGGCCAAGACGCAGAGGGTCTGGGGGCCGTACCTGGAGGCCATCATGAAGGTACTGGGGAGGGTCTGGGGGCCGTACCTGGAGGCCATCATGAAGGTACTGGGGAGGAGTGGGGGCCGTACCTGGAGGCCATCATGAAGGTACTGGGGAGGAGTGGGGGCCGTACCTGGAGGCCATCATGAAGGTACTGGGGAGGAGTTAGTACCTGGAGGCCATCATGAAGGTACTGGGGAGGAGTGGGGGCCGTACCTGGAGGCCATCATGAAGGTACTGGGGAGGAGTGGGGGCCGTACCTGGAGGCCATCATGAAGGTACTGGGGAGGAGTTAGTACCTGGAGGCCGTCATGAAGGTACTGGGGAGGGTCTGGGGGCCGTACCTGGAGGGCATCATGAAGGTACTGGGGAGGAGTGGGGGCCGTACCTGGAGGCCATCATGAAGGTACTGGGGAGGGTCTGGGGGCCGTACCTGGAGGCCATCATGAAGGTACTGGGGAGTAGTCAGTAGCTGGAGGCCATCATGAAGGTATTGGGGAGGAGTCAGTAGCTGGAGGCCATCATGAAGGTACTGGGGAGGAGTCGGTACCTGGAGGCCATCATGAAGGTACTGGGGAAGAGTCAGTACCTGGAGGCCATCATGAAGGTACTGGGGAAGAGTCAGTACCTGGAGGCCATCATGAAGGTACTGGGGAGGAGTCAGTAGCTGGAGGCCATCATGAAGGTACTGGGGAGGAGTCAGTAGCTGGAGGCCATCATGAAGGTACTGGGGAGGAGTTACTGGGGAGGAGTCAATAGCTGGAGGCCATCATGAAGGTACTGGGGAAGAGTCAGTAGCTGGAGGCCATCATGAAGGTACTGGGGAGGAGTTACTGGGGAGGAGTCAGTAGCTGGAGGCCATCATGAAGGTACTGGGGAAGAGTCAGTAGCTGGAGGCCATCATGAAGGTACTGGGGAGGAGTCAGTACCTGGAGGCCATCATGAAGGTACTGGGGAAGAGTCAGTACCTGGAGGCAGTGTTAATTTTGGCAGCTATTTTCATTTTAGTTTTAGTCTTAGTCATGTGTCAAGTGCTCCTTTTTAGTTTTCATCATATTTAGTCATCTGCATTTATTTTTCGTTTAGTCAGTTTTAGTCAACTAAATGTCTGAGAATTTTAGTCTTAGTCAGTGTTAGTCTCGATTTTGTCTTTTTTGTTTTTGTCTAGATTTAGTCGCAGAAAACTGATGATTTTTGTCTAGTTTTCGCTAATGAAAAAAAGGCATTTTATATTTTTATATTGTAAATAATGCAATTCTATTTATTAAGTATAGTCTAGCCCAAACCCTATCAGCTGATTCACAATAAGTTCAGTAGAAGACTAGAAGCCCAATACAATAGTAACCAAACATTCCTTGAAATGGTCAATAGATTCAGAAATAGTCAGACATGGAATGGAACATATTCTGATTTAAATTGCATTTTTCTTTTTCTTTTTACCAACAAAGCAACATTAGGGTAGTGTAAATACACAGTACACACTGATTGCTATTCTTACTGGGACCTACTGTACAAATTTCACACACGTCACACACACATTCCCTTTTGTCCCTCGAGTCGTACCGTAGATCGCTGACGTCACTTAAAATGGCGGCCCCCATCAGAGCATTCGGCTAATAACATTAGCTTAGCGACCCTGCCACCGCACTTCTATGTGCATAAAGTGTGGTAACAAAATATCACAGCCCCTAAGACTGGGAGCGTTCTAACTCTACTGAGCATGTACCCAACATTATATGAAAAATAAAAAGTCATTACGACGTTTTAGTGCACTTCAAGCGCTAAAGGGATTCATAACTTATAGCAGGGTCAATCTCAGTGTTAGTACTCGTCTGTTTCTTTTCTTTTCATACTAACATTACCTTTTTGAGTGAACGTGGTCTTGTCCTTGTTGTATCCATGTGTAATGTTGATAGTAGTGGGTGTACACAGATGAAAGAGAGCAAGTCTGTGTCTGGGATATAGATCCCGACTCCCAGGCTATTAGCTATTAGCTCTTCTGGCAGCCTAGCCATCCTCTCAGCCTCTGTCGTCTTAAATGCTATGTTCTTTTGGTAGAACTGTTCGGATGCCGCAGGAGTGGTGAGAGAGTAGCAGATTCCGTTCATGGTTATTGGTATAAGCTGTAGTCACGAGAGACCTGGGACACGGTTTTTAGCCTCACGTATGTTATGTAGCTTGGCTTTTAGCCATAAACGCTGCTGAGCTTAACCCGGAAACGGAAATGGGAAATGCTGAAATAATAACGTGACTTATTCTAAAAGTTATAATTATTTTGTCTCATCTTGTTTTAGTCAACATAAATTAAGAGAGAATTCGTCATGGTTTTTGTAAACTACATTTTTGTGTACTCAGTTGTGGTCAACGATATGTAATTAACTATTTAGTTGCGTTGGCGTCACGTGGTCTTCAATAACGTGACGTCACGTCTCGTTGTCGTCATGAAAAAAACCTTCGTTGACGAACATCTTTCGTCATCAATTTAGTCAACAAAATTAACACTGCCTGGAGGCCATCATGAAGGTACTGGGGAGGAAGAGAGGAGGAAGAGGAGGAAGAGGGGAGGAGGAGGGGAGGAGGAAGAGGGGAGGAAGAGGGGAGGAAGAGAGGAGGAAGAGGGCAGGAATAGAGGAGGAAGGGGGCAGGAAGAGAGGAGGAAGAGGGCAGGGAGGAGGGGAGGAAGAGAGGAGGAAGAGGGCAGGAAGAGGGCAGGAAGAGAGGAGGAAGAGGGCAGGAAGAGAGGAGAAAGGGGGGCAGGAAGGGAGGAGGAAGAGGGGAGGAAGAGGGCAGGAAGGGCCACAGACCGACCCCATGTCTGGCTCTCCACAGGTGGGTCAGATGCAGATCCTCAGGCAGCAGATCTCCAACGAGCTGAACTACTCCTGCAAGTTCGACTCCAAGCACCTTGCGGCCGCGCTGGAGAACCTCAACAAGTTAGTGAAACATCATCTCAACACACCTCCAACACTGTTAGTGAAACATCATCTCACACACCTCCAACAAGTTAGTGAAACATCATCATCTTAACACACCTCCAACACCGTTAGTGAAACATCATCTCACACACCTCCAACACCGTTAGTGAAACATCATCTCACACACCTCCAACACCATTAGTGAAACATCATCTCACACACCTCCAACACCGTTAGTGAAACATCATCTCAACACACCTCCAACACCGTTAGTGAAACATCATCTCACACACCTCCAACACCGTTAGTGAAACATCATCTCAACACACATCCAACACCGTTAGTGAAACATCATCTCACACACCTCCAACAAGTTAGTGAAACATCATCTGACACACCTCCAACACCATTAGTGAAACATCATCTCACACACCTCCAACACCGTTAGTGAAACATCATCTCAACACACCTCCAACACCGTTAGTGAAACATCATCTCACACACCTCCAACAAGTTAGTGAAACATCATCTCACACACCTCCAACATCGTTAGTGAAACATCATCTCAACACACATCCAACACCGTTAGTGAAACATCATCTCAACACACATCCAACAACGTGAAGCAGTTCTGCACACTTTCATTCAGTCTGACGGTCATTGAGAGTAAATTAGTTTGAATATGGCCACTGGTGATGTCATCAGGGACATTGAATCCTTGTGTTGTGTTAATTACAGTTTAATGATAAGGTAGCAGTCCCCTGTAAGGCCGTGTCCACACAGTTTGGGTGTATCCGCCCAAGTATTTTATCGTATGCACGTTTCGTCCATGCGGAACCGCGTTCTGGGAGCCTGAAGACGCTATTTTCTGAAAACGGGTCCCAGAGTGAACAAATCTGAAGACGCCACCCTTGCGTTTCCATCTTTACAAGTCAGTACGCATCTTTCCTGAACTGATGACGCCCACCTCTCCCTTAACCCTCATGCTCAAACCCAGCCAACAAAAAAGAAACATAATACAACATAGCTGCAGTTTGTTCACCAACAATCTCAACATTTGTATTCTAGACATTTTCAACAAGTCAAAGGAAGACAAATATTAGCTAGCTTAACTAGCGTTAGCTCAAAAACACAGAACCGGACGACACAAGTTGTTCCGCTAGCGATAACAACAATAATACTTCCGGTCTGGGGTTTTCAAAATAAAAGAGCAAAGTCTAAAACACCGAAGCTATTGAAAGACGTTTATTTTGTACATTAAAACAACAAACTAAGCATTTAGCATTGTTTGTTTGTATCTTCCGCCATTCTTCTTCTTCATGTGTTTGTTCATTGCACAGGTTTTGCGCATGCTCCATTCTTCTTCTCTGTTTTTAGTGTAGTTTGTGGCAGCGTTACAGCATTTTCAGTGGTTTCGTTTGGACGCATATTTCTTGAGACGATTTCGTGTTTATCGAAAACCTTTTTTAAATGAAAACAAAAAGATCGGTTCCGTGTGGATGTGGCCTAAGACAAGGTGTTGTGTTAATTACAGTTTAAGGAAATGATACGGTAGCAGTCCCTATAACCTGTTCCACTCGACGGGGTCGGTACCGACCCCTTTTGACCTTATTAAATTATAGTCATATTTTTATGAAGATGCAAAATAATTTGTGATTTTAAAATCAACCGTTTTCAAGTATTATTATCACTACTATGTCACAAATACATGTAGAATGTAAAACGTTAGGTTGGAAATAGTTTAGCAATAGGTTAAAAGTGTACTTATATCATTTTAAGTTTTCTATTTGCGATCGCCAATTTGACCCGGAACCGGAAATGGAAATGTTGAACCATGGGAATTGAAGCTTTTTTGCGGCCATTTTGTAGAGGATATCGCTAGCTATCTGCCAGCGTTGGAATATCTCCGATCTACACTTCCTGGCAAGTTCTATGGGGGTTCAAAGTTCAGTGTTCTGAATGAATTATGTCAATAATTGTTATGATTCGCGATAATAAGCTACAAAAGGTAACGTTTTTGACAAATATTGAAAAGCAGTCAGTTTCCCCACACTATTGTTACCATGTAGGAAGAATTAGATCTGAAATTAGTTTCAAAATGGTTACACTGTGGGCGAAATAAAATAGTACAGTCGATTACAGTAAATATCAGTATCTGTTATTATGCACGCCTGGTGATACTATATCCAAATTGAACTCGGCCATTTGAAAGATACTATATGTATATATATATAAATGTGCGAATTGGCTATAATAAGGTAATATAAGCATATATTCTATATTCTATAATAATATTTCAAATTGCATTGGTCCGGATGGGAGAATTCAGTACTGTATATACAGAACCTTCAGTTTGATCATCTTCCCTTTATTAATTTCCTTAGATCTTTTGTACACATGATCTCAAGAGGGTACTGAATGAGCTCAGTGGCAGTTTTTTAAGTTTGGTCATTATTATCATGGTTTTATTCACTGTCAAAGATGAAAAGAAAAATCATAATTCATATTTTCCTTTGTTTCATCACAATTTAAGCAAGCCTAGTAATAGACACAATATTTCTGACACTGAGAATACATTCATTGAGGTCCATAGATGTTCCTAGATACCAAGAATATGCAAATAGCCCTTGTAGAAGTGGAGCAATATTCCATTTACCTAGGTATACATTTTATGCAGATTTTCACCTGGGGTGGAACAGGTTCTATAAGACATGGTGTTGTTAATTACAGTTTAATTAAATTATATGGTACAGTAGCAGTCCCTATAAGACAAGGTGTTGTGTTAATTACAGTTTAATTAAATGATATGGTACAGTAGCAGTCCCTATAAGACAAGGTGTTGTGTTAATTACAACTCAATGAAATGATAAGGTAGCAGTCCCTATAAGACAATGGGTTGTGTTAATTACAGTTTAATGAAATGATAAGGTAGCAGTCCCTATAAGACAAGGTGTTGCTATCTTTTTCATCATTTCATGGAGCTTTAAAGGGTTAACAACACAAGGATCCAGTGTCCCCGGATGTCACTCAAACTCATTTACTCTCAATGACCGTCAAACTAAACTAAAACTGTTTAGAGTTTTTGGATACGCGTGAGATTATGTGTAAAATAAATCTGCGTTGTTTTTTGGTGAAGTGCTCCTTTAATCTAATTTACGGGGGGCGGCAAGAGACAGCTGAGACCTCAACAATATGATGATGATACTGTCAATATGGTCTGTGAAAGTAAATGTGATGTTATTCTATATATTAGATTAAGATGTATTGTCATTATGCAGCACAAGTACAGTACAACTAAAAGAAGCTTGACATCCAACCAGAGTGCAAATGTAACAGTAAAGTGCAACAGTAATATAGAATGTACAGGTGATTAAACTGGGTATAGAATATATATATTAGTACTACTGAGTAATAGTGCTATTCAGATGTATACAGAGTTGTAGTATTAATATGTATAGTTATACAGGTATAAAGGGGGCGACAGTGGCTCAGGAAGTAGAGCGGTTGTCTGGTAGTCAGAAGGTTCCCGGTTTGATTCCCGCTCCTCCCGGGCAGTGTGTGGAAGTGTCCTTGAGCAAGACACTTAACCCCTAACTGCTCCTGATGGGCAGGTTGGCACCTTGCATGGTCACCTCCGCCGTCGGTGTGTGAATGGGTAAAATGTTAGGAACAAACTGTAGTGCTTTGGATAAAAGAGTTATATAAATGCACCATTTACTATTTCTAAAGACACTATGGTAGTAAGTCATACTGGCCAGCAGCATAACTAGTAAGAGTAGGTAAGGGATATGTACAGATATAGATATTGTAACTGAGGGGTACAATTCCCTGACTGTATTAATCAAGTATTGGTATCATTAAACCACTACCGTATTATGTACATTACTGGCCAATACCGTACACAAGTATATGATGAGAACTTCTCCACAATAACACGGTTTCCACACAAATACTCGTTTAGAATATTTATTACAGCAAATAGTATTACATAATATACTTTACTTCGGGTGCGCTTATAAGGCAAGAAATGTGCGTAAGCAAATCAATATGGAATGTCCATTCTCAGGTTACGCAGGAGGTAATTATACAACCTGAATGTAAGGAATTATATCTCTGGTACTCTGGGGAGATACAGGGAGATTCTGGTAGGGGGGTGTCCCACCGGTTGTAAGCCAGCAGGGGGAGGCAATGCTCTATGCAAGTCAATGGTTCCAAAGGGAGCTTCAATAGGCACCTGGAGACGGTATATTGCTCCCTGAGTCAGCGGGGAAAGGCAGTGGTAATCCCAGGGTGCGCGCCGCGCAGATGAAGCCGTGGAGTCTCTGCTCCGACAGAGACGGGCTCGAGTGATGTCCTCACGGGCAGGTGTAGATCCCACAGCAGTGTGTGTAGACGGTTCTCTGCTCCAGCAGCTTGGTGAAGAATGAAGAATAATAATAGTAATCCTGCCGGAAAGTGGCTCTGCAATCACCGGTGTAGGTATCCTCCGTGGTGCGCGGTGGTTCACAATTGAACTTGACGTTACTATCCTATTAGCACGCGGCAATAAGTGCTCTATGTAGACACACAATTACACACTTCACGTGGTCTTTGACTCGTAATGAAGGCTTTTACTAGCAAGGAGCGAACGATACGTTAAACAAACGTAGTAGGATAAACACGACTCTATTTGGGGCAATACGAGCCCTACTCTGCCCACGTTGCGTAATGGGGAGAGACGTCACTTGGATAACTGGAACTGAACGAGACTGAACGGGACAAGGGGCTTCTACATTTACTTGCGCCATATTTATATGTACGGTGGACAAGTAGTGCCGCTCTGCTTTCGGTAGCCGTATTCCTGCGCGGAGCTGAGGCTAGTAAGGGCATGTCTCGTCGGTAGCTTTCAAGTCGGCTCTAGGGGGTAAGTCACTGGCGCCTGGTGGCACGCCATCCAATAGGAGAATGAAATATTATGGGCTGTGTAACTACTAGGTTAAAGGGACATTCCGTGTATATGTACAAAGAATACACAAGGGATATCAAACGATATACAAATATTATGCAATATATCAATAAATACATATATTCGGTTTAATCTGACCCTTTGTAACAGCCGCCCCCTAATTAGTCCCACCTAATTAGCTAAGCAGAGACAGATTAACCGCACTGTCCACTACTCAATGTCCGTTGTGAGGGTAGGCAGGTCACAAAGTCAGGGGTCATGGTCGTCATTAAGCGAGTCGGGGAGCCTTGGCGACTCTATCAGCCTCGCCACGGGTCGGTTGTAGGTCCGCCCTTGGCCGAGCACTTCTGCCACTCTGACCTTTCCGTCGGCACCAGTGGTCACTTTGCTTACGCGGCCGGCCGGCCACGCAGCTCGGGGTAGTGACTGGTCTATGGTCATGACGACTGGACGGGATGAAGGGGGGCTTAGGAGGAAGCGGGCCTGAGACTGCTTTGATCTGTGCTTGGCTGTGCCTTCTCCTCCGTCTGTTTCTCTTGTTTGCTCTGTACCCCATCTGAGGAGGGGCCGGTCCCGGCCGCCCCGTCAAGGAGTCGCTTGGGGTGCTGGGTTCGATGTCAGCTACGTCTGAAGCGCAGCTGAGGGGGGTGGAGTTCCGAACTCCCTCTGGTGCCCACGGTTCTCTCACGGGCCTCTCGCTTAATGTCAATAGCCTCTGCTGTACGGGGGAGAGGCCGGTGTCGCTCGCCTCTGTGTGTAGGCAGCGTGTAGACGTGGGTTGACTGTCAAGTCCGTAGAGGGGGCCCTGGAGCGTCCATCCCAGTCGGGTCTGAACCGCGACTGGGCATCCTTTGGGTCCGACGTGGGCCGCCTCAATTGGGAGAATGAGGTCCGCGTGGTCGGAGCCGATGAGCAGGGTCGGTGTGGCGCCGTCGATAAGCGGTATAGGTAGTTGACGTAGGTGCACATACTTAGCCATCAGCTGTGGGATGGGGTAGGTGTACTGAGACAGGCCTATGTCGTGGCTGGTGAAGACGTTAGTTATACTATACTGCTTCTCGGGCTGGTCCACCGCTGCTATCTTGAAGGAGACCCTTTCACCCTTTATGGTCTTCTGGTCCCTTCTGATGGTGCGTATGGTCATTGTATCTTTGACACCTCGCAGGCCCAACTGGGCTGCTGCGGAAGCGAGGAGGAGAGTCTTTTCAGACCCATCGTCCAGGACGGCGTAAGTGTCCAGGACCTTGTCCTCGTGGCTCAGGAGCACTCTGACCACTTTGAGGAGCACACAGGGGGTCCCGCTATGCTGGTCAATGTGGAGCACTCCTGTTGGTTGGTTGCCTTGGACCTTCTGGTGGGCTCCGCACAGTGCTGCGCGGTAAGCGGCGCCCGCCTGGGCCGCCCCTGCGTGGTAAGCGGCGCCCGCCTGGGCCGCCTCACGCCACTGGTCCACTTGGACGGGGTTCAGTGTCTTATATTCGGCGCACTGTGCCAGCCAGTGTCCGCCGTCGCAGTAGGTACAGTAGGGAGCGGTCTGGTGGCTCTTCGGTACTGGTGCCACCGCCTCGGCATGGTACATTACCGCGACGGGCCCACTCTGTTGTCCTGGCTGACGCCTGTTGATGTCATGCAGGACCTCCAAGTGGGTGCCACCGCACCTGCTGCACTTCTTCTTCAAGCGGCACTCAGCTGCTAGGTGGCTGCGCGCGCAGCGGAAGCAGCGGCGGTGGTCCTTGACCCACTGACTCACATCATCCGTGGTCAGCTTCTTGAAATCTTCGCACTGATACAGCCGATGTTCTCCCTCACAGTACTGGCACTCAATCTTCCACTGGTCCTCTTTCGTCGAGGGGGTGTTGTGGTTCTTGTGTGGTACTGATTCGGCTTGGTGCATAACGGTCACCAACCGGCGGTTATCCGTTTGTTCCCGAGGTCCGAGTCTTGGGCTTGGTCCACTCCATACGAACGCGTCGAGTCGTAGGCTACTGACCTCCCTGGTGAGGAACTCAGATAGGTCTAGGAGGGATGCCTCTGGACCGTTGGGGTCGCGGTAGTCTCTCTGCCGCCTGAAGCGCTCTTGTCGGGCGGGAGGGAGCTTCTCTAATATCCTCTCTACGTTAGAGTTAGCGTACAGTTCGTAGATACCCTTTTCCTTTTGGGACCCCAGCATCCCTACCAGGGACTGTACCTTGATAGACAGGTCATCTAGCGCTCTGTTGTCTCTGGCTGGGGGGAGACGGTCAATGTCTCTTATCTCCTGTATCACGTAGTCCCATACGCGTCCATACCGTTGGTCGAGTGCTGCTAGAGCCGCTGTGTATGGGGTAGTAGAGTTGGCATAGGCCAGCGCTATATTGTGCGCTCGGGGCACCTTGAGGTGCTTCAATAGGGTAGCATACTTGTGGCGTTCATCAGCTACATCAACCATCATTGTCTCTAAGCACATCCGTAGCTCTGTGTACTGTGCTCGGTTCTCATGGGTGAAGTCTGGAAACGTCGGTGCGCCAAGGTACGATGTCATGGATGACTGGCACATCGGTGAGCGTTGGGGAAGAGGCCTCCTAGGCGAGTCTCCCCGTGCGTGTCGTCTTGGGCTGGTACTTGGTGGGTACCGAAGGTCGGGTACCCAGGTGCTGTCCCTTGGGGCTGGCGGTGCGTCAAACTCACCCGTGAGTTGAGTCGGGGGTTTGTAGCGCAGGGCCTCGGGGCTGACTTCTGGGCTGTACTGGACCTCCTGGTCCAGAGTACGTTGCTGCTGGTCGGGGCTGTACTGGGCCTCCTGGGCCAGAGTACGTTGCTGCTGGTCGGCTTGACATTCCTCCTCTTCCTCTTCCTCTTCCTCTTCCTCTCCCTCTGCTAGGACCTGGAGTCTTCTGTTCTCGGCGTGGTCCGATTCTTCCCGGTTGCTGGGTCTCGTATGGACCGGCCGGGAAGGGGGTTCGGAGACGTGGACAGGATCCTCCTGTTGGCGGAGTCCCGGGTCGCTTCGTCGGGTAGGGGAATGTGTCCTAGACCCCTGTCTTGACGATCTCTGAGAGCTCCGTGCGGAGTGAGGGGGTGTCGCCATGGCAACCAGTTTGTCCATCAGCTCCGCCTGCAGCCGGTCGCGCTCTGCCTCGCGCTGGGCATGGGCTGCGTCGCGCGCTGCTTCGCGCTGGGCATTGGCGGCGTCGCGCTGCGCATTGGCGCTGGCCTGGGCGGCGTCGCGCTGTGCGTTAGCGGCGTCGCGCTGGGCATTGGCGCTGGCATGGGCGGCGTGGAGCTGTGCATTTGCGACGTCGCGCTGTGCATTGGCGCCGGCGTGCTGTGCATCGGCGCGGCTTCTCTCAATGTTCTCTTCTGTCTGGAGGCGTCTGGTCTCCAGTCTTATGCGGTCGTCTTCACTCCTTTGTTGCGCCTGGAAGCGCTCTCGCTCGCCTGCAAACTGTTCGCGCTCGCGCGTCTGTTGCGCTTGAAGTCGATCGCGTTCGGTGGAGGCTGCCAGGGTGGCGATGAGTGCTTGCGCCAGCATCTTGTCCGCCGCGCTGGGGGAAGACGCCGTTCGGGGCGATCGGCTCCCGGCAGTACTTGTTGGAGACCCGTTCTCCTGTTGCGTACCGAGGAGATCCATCTCCTGGGTGCGCGTCTCTTCTTGTGGTGGGTCAGGTTCCATCCCGGGAGGGCTTTCTTTGTCCTGGAGCTCTCCGGGGACTACCTTGTCGACGTTGTCGGGGGATAAAGTCGTGTCAGTTCCCTCCTGGTCCCCACCGTGAGCTTGGTCAGTTACATTAGAACCCACTAGGGCCTCTGTGGTCGGGGTATCCTGGTTGATGGAGTCGGACATAATTTTACTATCCGCTTTAGTTATTTTATCCGTATCTAATTTCCCTTTAAAGCTAGGTATTGGACTGACAGCGTATGCCTCTAGATAGGGAGGTGGCTGCCGTCTGCGCTGCGGGCGATCTAGCTTAGGAGAACCGTTTGTGGAGTGTTCGTCATCGGCCATGTCAATATTAATATTATATTAATATTACGCTAATTATTATCCGGCTCGAAGGACCAATTGTAACTGAGGGGTACAATTCCCTGACTGTATTAATCAAGTATTGGTATCATTAAACCACTACCGTATTATGTACATTACTGGCCAATACCGTACACAAGTATATGATGAGAACTTCTCCACAATAACACGGTTTCCACACAAATACTCGTTTAGAATATTTATTACAGCAAATAGTATTACATAATATACTTTACTTCGGGTGCGCTTATAAGGCAAGAAATGTGCGTAAGCAAATCAATATGGAATGTCCATTCTCAGGTTACGCAGGAGGTAATTATACAACCTGAATGTAAGGAATTATATCTCTGGTACTCTGGGGAGATACAGGGAGATTCTGGTAGGGGGTGTCCCACCGGTTGTAAGCCAGCAGGGGGAGGCAATGCTCTATGCAAGTCAATGGTTCCAAAGGGAGCTTCAATAGGCACCTGGAGACGGTATATTGCTCCCTGAGTCAGCGGGGAAAGGCAGTGGTAATCCCAGGGTGCGCGCCGCGCAGATGAAGCCGTGGAGTCTCTGCTCCGACAGAGACGGGCTCGAGTGATGTCCTCACGGGCAGGTGTAGATCCCACAGCAGTGGGTGTAGACGGTTCTCTGCTCCAGCAGCTTGGTGAAGAATGAAGAATAATAATAGTAATCCTGCCGGAAAGTGGCTCTGCAATCACCGGTGTAGGTATCCTCCGTGGTGCGCGGTGGTTCACAATTGAACTTGACGTTACTATCCTATTAGCACGCGGCAATAAGTGCTCTATGTAGACACACAATTACACACTTCACGTGGTCTTTGACTCGTAATGAAGGCTTTTACTAGCGAGGAGCGAACGATACGTTAAACAAACGTAGTAGGATAAACACGACTCTATTTGAACGAGACTGAACGGGACAAGGGGCTTCTACATTTACTTGCGCCATATTTATATGTACGGTGGACAAGTAGTGCCGCTCTGCTTTCGGTAGCCGTATTCCTGCGCGGAGCTGAGGCTAGTAAGGGCATGTCTCGTCGGTAGCTTTCAAGTCGGCTCTAGGGGGTAAGTCACTGGCGCCTGGTGGCACGCCATCCAATAGGAGAATGAAATATTATGGGCTGTGTAACTACTAGGTTAAAGGGACATTCCGTGTATATGTACAAAGAATACACAAGGGATATCAAACGATATACAAATATTATGCAATATATATCAATCAATAAATACATATATTCGGTTTAATCTGACCCTTTGTAACAGATATAGTATCTACAGATATGTAAAAATGATATAGAAAGAATATAGAAGGATTATATGCAGGTAACTTCAGACAGATGTATATATATATATGTGGTAAATATATAAATGTATTATTTACGGTATATACAGCACTATTGTACATATATATAAATGGTTTGTGTTGCGTCAGGTCTCTGCTGTCGGACATCGAGGCTCACTACCAGGACCCCTCCCTGCCCTACCCCAAAGAGGACAACACCCTGCTATATGAGATCACTGCCTACCTGGAGGCCGCGGGCATCCACAACCCCCTCAACAAGGTACATATAGACACAACATGGCCTCCACAACCCCCTCAACAAGGTACATATAGACACAACATGGCCTCCACAACCCCCTCAACAAGGTACTGTACATATAGACACAACATGGCTGCCACAACCCCCTCAACAAGGTACTAGTTGGGTCAAGAACCAACATTCTGTGACCATTCTCTGGCTAAGATGTTTTGATGATTGATTTGACTTCTATGGACCTTTTATAAAATATTTAGCCCCCGTGTCCCTCCGAAAAATCCCGGCATTTTTTGTCAGATGGCCAAATCCAAAATACCTGCTGACGCCATCTTGAAAAATGTACTTTTGATCCAGAGCACCTAGAATCATGTATGAATACACTTTTTTGTCTAAGTCAACCATGACGATTCCAATTCTGACATCAGTTTGACTCTATGACATCAATTTGACCCAGAAATCCAAGATGGCCACCATATAGTAGAGCGAAAATGTAACTTTTAATGTCAAAACCAATTTTACCATGGTACTGCTGTACTTTAAACAAACTACCTTCATAAGGATAACAGCAAAATAATTGATGAATGTACAGTATGATAAGATAACTAATTATACTTCAAAATACGCTCTCTTAAATAGCTGTAACTTGAACAGATTAACAATGAAACCACTTTTTTTCCATTTTTTTTTACTTAATTTTTTTTGTACTTTATAGCATTTTCAACTTTTTCTGGCCACGCAGACCGATAGAGGGAGAGAGGAAGAACGGGAGGAGAGGTAGGGAAGACATGCAGCAAATTGTCGCCGGGACTGGGAAACGAACCCGGGACGACCACTTCGCGACTCAGCACGCTATGTGGTGTGCTACTGGAGCGCCCCAACAATGAAACCACTTTGTCATGTCATGATCAGTCCGAATCAGAGCATTCTGCCTCACTAGATTCTGAATCATCAGATTCCAATGAATCACCCCTCCTCCTCCATACATCATCATCTCCCTTCTCATCATCATCCTCCTCACTCTCCTCTTCCTCACTTTATTCAGCTGGTCCTGGTGCAGGTAGATGTGTTGGGAGAGCAGGTTGTGTGTGGCGGACAGGGCGACAGCGACCACCCACCAGCTCCCAGCCATGTCCGAGTGGCAAAGGGTGTCGCTTCAGGGAGGGGTGGCACACTAGATATGCCAAGTAGTTGGCACGGAGGCAGTGTTGGCATAGGCTATCTGCATATGGAGGGAGATGGATGAATGATTTGTTCTTCATTCTCTTCCACTTTGTGGCACGGGGGTCTCAGCCATGGTGCTACTCTTCTTGTCGCCATAAATAACATGTCGTGTGAACTCGAACAGCTCCTCTAGCACCTCCTCCTCAAGGTCAAGGCTATCTCCACACCGCGAGAGCAGCCGTCGTGCCATAGGGCTCTTTGCCACCTTGTCATACACCGACGACTTACCCTTGCCATAGAAGCCTGAATTGGCATCACAGCCTGTAATACAGTGTAGCTGCACAATACAATCTGCCATCTCCTCAGTAACCAGGCCACGGCAGAAGACTGTGTCCTGCTTTCTCTTGATACAGAGCATACCGGGCAGCTGTTGAGAGATGACCGCTGCCGTGACATAGGCATCGGTGTCGGCTGCATCAATGACCACAGGGCCACTGTAGCCTGACTCACGTAGAACTGTGTAAGCAGAGAAAAGGATGGTGTGAGCCTCAGACTGGTCAAAGCTGTAGTTCTGCATTGGTTGCTGGGTTGACAAGTTGGTGCAGTGGGAGCCAACAGAGTAGACGATCTCTGTATCTACACCCTGTGCAACAAGGTCAGTCAGATAGCTGCATATTACTTTTTGTAGCCGCTCCTTGTTGCTGACGCTACACAGCAGTGTTTTGAACTCTCTGGCAGAGGGGAAGGGGTCGCCCAGCTTCATGTAGGTGTTGGGGACATGTACCTTACCTTGTACCCGCAGATCTCGCTCATCATCTTTAGTTGAGTATGCTGCGTCGTACGGGTCATTTACACAGAAAATACGGTCAGCATCACCATGGCAGGCAAGGATGATGGATGATACCTTGTGGACATAGTCCAACCACTTGTATGGGGTGCCATCTTGTGTCTGCCGATCTTCTGCTGATGGGGTTGCCATCCTCCAGATCATGCCCATGTCGACAATAGCGGTGTAGGGTTCTTGCAGATCTACAGATTGGAGAGAGAGCTTCTGAATGAGCTTGCTCTTCTGTGTCTTCCTATATGTGCCATTGGAGTTGAATAAGGCCACACATTCCTCGACAACACGATGTTCCAGCAACTCGGAGAGATTCACAAGTTGACTGACCTCAACCAGGTTGATCACTGCCTTGAGAGCACTCCGCTCCATCTCAGCAGCTCTTGCTTTGAGTTCCTCCCCGGGCTTCTCCATGCAGGGCTGCTTGGAAAATGTCAAGCGTTTGCTCAGAGGGACAGGTGCATGGAGGGAGGTTTTCTTACTGAACACTCGGTCTTGCAAGAAGCTGGTCAACTTCTCCTCTCCCACAGCATAGGCTGAGTTGAAGTCCGCGATGAGTTCATCAGAGGCAGGCATGGCTGACTGGAGGGTGGGTGAGGCTGGATCAAATGGGAAGGAATCAAACTCATGCATGCATGCGACCAGGTCCTGCACGCGCTGCTCATCTTCTCTCATCCTTTTCGGACCACATTCTATGTGCTTCCTCTTGGCTTTTTTTGTGTGGCCAGGGCATTGTGAGCCACCCGGATCTTGGCCAAATTGTTCACATTTCTGGAGTGCACCAGCAGCTGCTTCTCATTCTGGAGGATGGAGAGCCAGCCAGACTTCATTTTGCTGCCCTTGTTCATTGTACACTCGATCCACATGTCCCAGGCCATGTTGGAGTAGGGGTTGCCTGTGATGGACTGAGTGAAGTCAGTACGAAGGAAGGCAACCTGATCAGCAGGGAGAGCTGTCAGCATTGCCCAGAAGTCAGGCAGCCACCTTCCATACCTATTGTTGTCGTACACTACCATCCATGGCAGCATGGCACGATTGGCACGCAGAGAGCTGACATACTCATCCCAGTTGCAGATATGTACTGCATGCACATTCTGCATGAGTGCATCTGTCATAGACAGGAAGTCCCTCCAGTAGTCCGCCATATCACTGGCCTCCACCTGGGTGAATAAATTGGTGATGAGGCTCTCGAGGTCAGTATCATCCTCCAGTGCCGCATGTGCAGCTGCACGGGGTTCTTGGGAGAGACTCATATCTCTCAGAATCTCAAGGTTCTCCCTTGTCTCATCAGCCAGGTTGGGCATGAGCCTCCCCTTTACGCAGCCCCCTCTTGTAATGCTTGCCTTTCAGTGCACGGTCGACGGAGCCCTCTGCAATAACTCCTCCTGCCACAAGTACATCTCCTAGCTCACTCCCCTTGTAGCGCTTGTAGATAGCGCTCATCATCACACACTGTGAGCGCTCATCATCACACACTGTGTATGGAAGGGACCAAGAAAGGGTACAATGTCATGGTACTTGTTTGGGTTCTTGGCCTTGATCAGAGTGATGAGGACGTACACAGGATGATCTCCCACTAGGAAGGCGAAGGGCATGTGCTTAGTTGCGATGATGGTAGACCGCTTCTCCATGATGTCATTCGCAACTGACTTGTTGGGCGGTTTATTGTAAGATGTATGAAAATAAGCCTTGCTCTTCCTCTGCTCCATATTCAAGCCAGCGTGAAACCCATTGTATGAAGGGATAGTCTGCTCAACTGCAGCAGGACGATCACCATTTGTATCTGCACAAGCAAGGGCATGAATAATACTCCGCTTGCGCTGAGGCTCTGTACTTAATGAGAACATAGTGGGCTTAGGGCGGATGGGAGGCTCACTGGGCTTGATGGTCCTATACGGCATAACTGCCTGCATCTCAGACGCCTTCTCAGTCAGTGCCTGCGACACAATCTTGGCATCTTTTATGCACGCATGCTCAACCTGGATGTTTGCCTCATAGTCCTGTACATGACATTCTAGACGTTGCAGAAACATCCAGCTACAGCGGTGTGCAGTACCCCCTCCTGTCAAGGTGTCATTGAGAAAGTCGTCATTGTCAATGATACTGATGCTTGGTTCTCCCTCAGCGATCCCGCCAGGACACACCGAACACCGCTCAAGGTCATGCATGGTCCAGACATCACGCAGGAGAAGCACATTCTGGTAGCTTATCCCCATGCCCAGCCCAGTAAGAGTCAACAAGCTCCTTGTTTCGAGTCATCCCATGAAGGGTGACAGTGGCATTGATGGTGGTAGTGGTGGGTCGCTTTATGACGTACTGTGTTATGAGAGAGGTGAGAGAGTGTGTGCTTGGAGTCAGATCTACCCCCTTCTTTCCCCGCAAAGCAGATAGCAGCTGCACCATGAGAGGCGAAAGCTCTTCCTCCTCTTCTAGCTCCTCGACCCTCGGTGGCCATGGGACAAGTTTGACTGACTTGATGTCATCCCTGAGCAGCTTAGCCACATTACGTACCAGTTGCTCACTGCTGACACCGATGGAGGAGAGTGCTGCTTCGACATATGAACCACCCCCAGATGTGTCATAGACTAGATCGCTATGGCTCCTCTGATGGCGGGAGTGGAAGCCAATCTTGCTCTCAAACTCCCGGGTCAGGATGTCTTTGATGTAAGATGACTTGACCCCGGATGTTGGGAATCCATACCGAGAAATTATAGAGCTGTAGTCTCGGAGGAGACTCTGCAGTGATCTCAGCTCATGTTCCTCAAAGATAACTGTTGTGATGTGGTCAAAGAAGATAGTCTGAGCCTCACGGAGAGTGACATTGTGCATGTGTGGGAGTTTGTCATCTTCACTAATTTTCTGGTAATTACGCACATATTTCAACCAGCATTTGAGGTGATATCTGATTTCAAGTGCATAGGGCTGATCAGCTGCATAATCAATCAGACAGTTGATTCTGTCTCGCATTCTCTGGTCTTCCAGGGCCACCGTGTGGCTCTTGAAAGCTGCCCATGCGTGATCGTACGAAATCAGTACCAGCTTTGATTCTGGGTGGTTGGACGACTCTGTCTTACAGCACCAGACACATTTGGTTTTATCATGTATCAAAATAAATTGTAAAAAAACAAAAAAAAATTGTTTCATTGTTAATCTGTTCAAGTTACAGCTATTTAAGAGAGCGTATTTTGAAGTATAATTAGTTATCTTATCATACTGTACATTCATCAATTATTTTGCTGAGATCCTTATGAAGGTAGTTTGTTTAAAGTACAGCAGTACCATGGTAAAATTGGTTTTGACATTAAAAGTTACATTTTCGCTCTACTATATGGTGGCCATCTTGGATTTCTGGGTCAAATTGATGTCATAGAGTCAAACTGATGTCAGAATTGGAATCGTCATGGTTGACTTAGACAAAAAAGTGTATTCATACATGATTCTAGGTGCTCTGGATCAAAAGTAAATTTTTCAAGATGGCGTCAGCAGGTATTTTGGATTTGGCCATCTGACAAAAAATGCCGGGATTTTTCGGAGGGACACGGGGGCTAAATATTTTATAAAAGGTCCATAGAAGTCAAATCAATCATCAAAACATCTTAGCCAGAGAATGGTCACAGAATGTTGGTTCTTGACCCAACTATACATATAGACACAACATGGCCTCCACAACCCCCTCAACAAGGTACATATAGACACAACATGGCTGCCACAACCCCCTCAACAAGGTACATATAGACACAACATGGCCTCCAAGAGTAAAACATATTTTTTTTCTTTTTCTTATCTTGCAGCATATTTTAAGGTTTTTTAATATTAAAATATATTTTGTTTTTAAGAATTGTAAAGTATAGGCAAAGAATAAGCATGTGCTTCAGCCTATTCCTTTTTTCGGTCATTGAGTTTGGATTTTGTGTGTGAACTTACTTTGAAATAATGTACATTTGTGATTTTTTTCTTTTTGTAGGTCCACACAAGTGTGTTTTTGATTTGTTGTAAACAAAGACAGAAAATAAACTATTCATTCATTATTGATCACTCGGTCTGACTGTCAGTTGTTGTTGTTGTCGTTGTCTCAGATCTACATCACCACCAAGCGACTTCCCTACTTCCCCATCGTCAACTTCCTCTTCATCATCGCGCAGCTGCCTAAACTGCAGTACAGCAAGAACCAAGGTGAGGGACGCCTTCATTAGCCTGCATTACAGCTCAGTGTTCCTTCTAGGGCTGTACCGAATGTCATTTTTTAACATTCGAAGCTTTTTTTGAAGTATTCGAACGAAGCTTCGAATGTCTGTCCTCATATTTTATAATATATATATATTTTTTTTAATATCCTCAAACTAAATCCTCAATTTGAATAAAGTGATTAATCTGATTAAATTTGTATTTTTATTTTTATTAAATCAACTTTCTTTAATGAATATATAATCAGTTTTAATACTACTGTTGTCCTCAGGACAGCTGTTATATAAATGTCCCTGTGTTGTCCTCAGGACAGCTGTTATATAAACGTCTCTGTGTTGTCCTCAGGACAGCTGTTATATAAATATCTCTGTTGTCCTCAGGACAGCTGTTATATAAAAGTCTCTGTGTTGTCCTCAGGACAGCTGTTATATAAATGTCTCTGTGTTGTCCTCAGGACAGCTGTTATATAAATGTATCTGTGTTGTCCTCAGGACAGCTGTTATATAAATGTCTCTGTGTTGTCCTCAGGACAGCTGTTATATAAATGTATCTGTGTTGTCCTCAGGACAGCTGTTATATAAATGTATCTGTGTTGTCCTCAGGACAGCTGTTATATAAATGTATCTATGTTGTCCTCAGGACAGCTGTTATATAAATGTCTCTGTGTTGTCCTCAGGACAACTGTTATATAAATGTATCTGTGTTGTCCTCAGGACAGCTGTTATATAAATGTCTCTGTTGTCCTCAGGACAGCTGTTATATAAATGTCTCTGTGTTGTCCTCAGGACAGCTGTTATATAAATGTATCTGTGTTGTCCTCAGGACAGCTGTTATATAAATGTCTCTGTGTTGTCCTCGGGACAGCTGTTATATAAATGTCTCTGTGTTGTCCTCAGGACAGCTGTTATATAAATGTCTCTGTGTTGTCCTCAGGACAGCTGTTATATAAATGTCCCTGTCCTCAGGACAGCTGTTATATAAATGTCCCTGTCCTCAGGACAGCTGTTATATAAATGTCCCTGTCCTCAGGACAGCTGTTATATAAAAGTCTCTGTGTTGTCCTCAGGACAGCTGTTATATAAATGTCCCTCCCTGTGTTGTCCTCAGGACAGCTGTTATATAAATGTATCTATGTTGTCCTCAGGACAGCTGTTATATAAATGTCTCTGTGTTGTCCTCAGGACAGCTGTTATATAAATGTCTCTGTGTTGTCCTCAGGACAGCTGTTATATAAATGTCTCTGTGTTGTCCTCGGGACAGCTGTTATATAAATGTCTCTGTGTTGTCCTCAGGACAGCTGTTATATAAATGTATCTGTGTTGTCCTCAGGACAGCTGTTATATAAATGTATCTGTGTTGTCCTCAGGACAGCTGTTATATAAATGTCTGTGTTGTCCTCAGGACAGCTGTTATATAAATGTATCTGTGTTGTCCTCAGGACAGCTGTTATATAAATGTCTCTGTGTTGTCCTCAGGACAGCTGTTATATAAATGTCTCTGTGTTGTCCTCAGGACAGCTGTTATATAAATGTCTCTGTGTTGTCCTCAGGACAGCTGTTATATAAATGTCTCTGTGTTGTCCTCAGGACAGCTGTTGTATAATGTCCCTGTCCTCAGGACAGCTGTTATATAATGTCCCTGCCCTCAGGACAGCTGTTATATAATGTCCCTGTCCCCAGACATGACTGGTATATAATGTCCCTGTGTTGTCCTCAGGACAGCTGTTATATAAATGTCTCTGTGTTGTCCTCAGGACAGCTGTTATATAAATGTCTCTGTGTTGTCCTCAGGACAGCTGTTATATAAATGTCTCTGTGTTGTCCTCAGGACAGCTGTTATATAAATGTCTCTGTGTTGTCCTCAGGACAGCTGTTATATAAATGTCCCTGTGTTGTCCTCATGACAGCTGTTATATAAATGTCCCTGTGTTGTCCTCAGGACAGCTGTTATATAAATGTCTCTGTGTTGTCCTCAGGACAGCTGTTATATAATGTCCCTGTGTTGTCCTCAGGACAGCTGTTATATAATGTCCCTGTGTTGTCCTCAGGACAGCTGTTATATAATGTCCCTGTGTTGTCCTCAGGACAGCTGTTATATAATGTCCCTGTGTTGTTCACAGGACAGCTGTTATATAATGTCCCTGTGTTGTCCTCAGGACAGCTGTTATATAAATGTCCCTGTGTTGTCCTCAGGACAGCTGTTATATAATGTCCCTGTGTTGTCCTCAGGACAGCTGTTATATAATGTCCCTGTGCCCAGGCATGACTGTTATATAATGTCCCTGTGCCCAGGCATGACTGTTATATAATGTCCCTGTCCCCAGGCATGACTGTTATAACGTCCCTGTCCCCAGGCATGACTGTTATAACGTGCCTGTCCCCAGGCATGACTGTTATATAATGTCCCTGTCCCCAGGCATGACTGTTATATAATGTCCCTGTGCCCAGGCATGACTGTTATATAATGTCCCTGTCCCCAGGCATGACTGTTATATAACGTCCCTGTCCCCAGGCATGACTGTTATATAACGTCCCTGTCCCCAGGCATGACTGTTATATAATGTCCCTGTCCCCAGGCATGACTGTTATATAATGTCCCTGTCCCCAGGCATGACTGTTATATAACGTCCCTGTCCCCAGGCATGACTGTTATATAACGTCCCTGTCCCCAGGCATGACTGTTATATAATGTCCCTGTCCCCAGGCATGACTGTTATATAATGTCCCTGTCCCCAGGCATGACTGTTGTATAACGTCCCTGTCCCCAGGCATGACTGTTATATAATGACCCTGTGCCCAGGCATGACTGTTATAACGTCCCTGTCCCCAGGCATGACGTGCAGGCGGGCGGCGGATGCGGTGGACTGGCCCCCCCTCGTGCTCGGGCTGCTCACGCTGCTGAAGCAGTTCCACTCCAGGTACACCGAGCAGTTCCTGGCTCTGATTGGTCAGTTCATCCGCTCCATCATGGAACAGTGCACCAGGTGAGAGAAACTGTGGTTACCTTGGAAACGAAAAAGAATCCCTTAATTAAAAGCTGTTTTGTTTCTCTGCTAGGGCCGGGTAACAATGAACTATAACATTTTAATATATAAAATATATCGAATCGATATGGAATTGTTCAATTTGAAAGATTTTTTATTTGATTTGATTTTTATTTGTCTCGAACATAGAAACATAAAACAAGTTTAAAAAGCAAAAAGGTAAATAGTCAAAGACTATTTCCATACAATAAGTGTTCGAGAAGGAACAGGGGGAAGTAAAAAAAAAAAAAAAAAAAAAAACGTATCAAGCCCTGCCCCTTCCTTACAATGGTTTACATTATAATTTAATACAAATAAAAATTATATATTTATCCAAATGAGAAAAAATATGTATTAGGCAGTCACATTACTGCTCAAGCTCCTCTCTCTTATATGTGTCCATAAGTGCTTGTTTATAGCTACCTTTAAATTATTTGATATTATTGCTTAATTTTATACTCTCATCCAGACCATTCCAGAGTGATACCCCACAAACTGCAATGCACATACTTTTAAGAGTTGTAGGTTGTAGTTGTAGGTTGTTCTTTTCTTTTTTTTTTTTTTTTTTTTTTTTACTTTTCTGGTCAAGCATGACCGACAGAAACAGGTTGAAATGGGATGTAGAGCAGGGGAAGACACTCTGAGAAAATACGGCGGGTCTGGGAATCGAACTCGTGTACCCCAGATCCGTGACGAGCACGGTTTTCCCCGACGCAGAAATAGCGCCGAGATATGCGGTGAGCTACGGGAGCTCCCCTCCGTAGTTTGTTCTTAAAGTCAATGTCCCTCTAAAATTATAAACACTCTCTCTAGCCATGAATTTTTTTTGAATGTTGCATGGTAATTTGTTTTTTATTGCCAAAAACATAATTTGTGCAACGATCCTATATCGGTTGTTATGAGATCTTTTAATCTAATTGCATCTGGACCTTGTGAATCAAAGTGGTATCATCTGGGCCCAGGAGTTCAAAACTTTTCATCCCCATCTGATTGGATCAGATTTGGATTTTGGGTAGTTCAAAACCAAAAAACAGGATTAGGATCACTTTGATATCCGATCAGATCAGGAAATCAAATCCAAGCTTTAATCTGGATCAAATCTTCAAAACGGGTAGTTCAAACCGACAACACAGGATTGGGATCAGTTTGATCCCAAAAAAACTGGATTATCTTGATCCCACCAGAGGGGTGGATTTCCAGTGGATTACCAGAGCAAAATGTACTATACAATTTATTTAAAAATACGTTTCAATATAAATAAGATGGCAAAGTTAATACACAATTATAGCCTTCATGTGGCCTATTTTGTTTTCAACCAAATGCTGATGACATAAATGTTTCAAGTTAAGAGTTTTATTTGTCACGGCATACAAGCATACAGTGAAATGCGGGTGGTCATGCCCGCAGCGATTGTGCAATAATACAAGTAATAAGAATAAGACATTTGTAATAAGAATAAGACATTTCTTATGTTGTTCTTATGTTTATGCTGATAAAAGTATCACAACAAAGATTGTCAATCACAAATGTAATTTAGATTAAAGAAAAAATATCTTCAACAAAAAAAAGTCCATCATCTGTCATCACTCATCACCTTCAGCAAACTGAAACCTCACTTAGAATTCAGCCCCTCAAAGCATGCCTGGATGATCAGCTGCCTTTGAATGAATGTGTTTTTGTTGTTACCCTAGTGGGAGTATTTCTTTAATTACAATTCCATTGTGATTTTATGTCCTTTATGTATTTAACAATATAATTAGACATTATAGATGTCTCTGCAATGTGGTGCACTCCTTGTCTTCCTTTTTTTCATATCCACTAGATAGAGATCGGTAGGATTAAAGCACTGATATTCAGGATCTAGTAATCTTGAAAAGTCTGAATCTGGATCAGGGTGATCCTATCCTGGATTGCTTTGAAATACCGGGACAAAATCTGGCCGAGTTGTCTGATCCTGGATCACAAAAAATGGGATTTAAAAATCGGATCGGATCAGATAGGGATTAAAAGTTTTGAACTCTGGTGATCTGTGTCAAAACCCTGTTCTGCTCAGAGCTAGTACAGAACCAACTGGACTGACCAGGATTCTTCTGCACATCCGCTGAGCTGGTTCTGTACAGCAGATAATGATGATGATGATGACGATGATGATGATGATGATGATGATTGTAATAATAATAATAATAATGATGATGATAATAATAATAATAATAAATTAATAATAATAATAATAATAATAATAATAATAATAATAATAATAATAATAATAATAATAATAATAATAATAATAATAATAATAACAAACTTTATTCGTATAGCACGTTTCAGAATGAAAGGTGAATCAAACACATGAATCATATGAATTGAAAATGGGGGACCCTGATGTAAACAAGACGAAAGTCTTTCTCTGGTCTGCATCCCCTTAACAATTGTGTGTATTGAGCCGTACTGTATTGCAGGGGTTCCCAAACTTTTCAGGCTGGGACCCAGAAAATAAGGCGTCAGAGAGCCGCGGCCCAATGCACATCGTCAGACTTTTTTTTTTTTTTTTTTTTGTCAGGCAACCGATTTTTTAAGCCAAATATCACTTCAATCCTATTAAGTTAGTTCGAGTTAGTTATTCATCTATATGTGCTATTTATGAGAGGGCTAACTTGTTGCAAAATAATAATGATAATAATAATAGCCTCATTAAAATACTATTGTTGCTTCGGTTGTTTTCAGCGTTTTATGTGCATAATCTGTTATTTAGTTTGAAATGTTCGTTGAAATAAGTAGATTTTTCATTTTTGTTTATTTATTAAGTTAATATAAAACCATATAGTCACATTTTAGAATACAATAGAATAGAATTTTAGAATACAACTAGAAACACTGTCCTGGCCTGCTTCTAAGTTCAGTGGCCTGAGAAAAAAAAAAAAAAAATTGATTTTTCTTTTTCTTTTTTTTTTTAAATCATCTCGCGGCCCTCCCGTGGCTGCTCGCGGCCCACCTTTGGGTCGCAACCCCGACTTTGGGAACCACTGCTGTATTGTACCCATTCTGCAATCTGTTAATAACGTTTTCAATCAATCAATCAATTCATACAAGAATTGCAGCCCAAGGTTCTTCACAGCAGTAATGTAGATATGAATGGACATAAAATAGACATAATGAGCATAACATAGATGATTATTGATTAAAGTGGATGGCTATTGATGATAACTATTATAAAGAGGTATCCGGTTTGCTCTGAACATGACTGTATCAGGTGTTTGTTTTGGAATCTGAAGTTCTTATTTTCCATGATGTGGCTGCAGTCAGAAGATCCCCGACATGCCCTCCGACGTGGTGGGTGCTCTGATGCTTCTGGAGGACTATGTGAAGTTCACCAAGCTCCCCCGCAAGGTAGGTCTATGTTAGGGATGTCTGATATTATCGGCCGATATTGGCATTAAAATGTAATATCGGAAATGATCGGTATCTGTTTTGAAAAAAAGATAAAAAAAAAATTTGAATTTCTTTTTTACATTTATTTAACCTTTATTTACCCGGGCAAGCAAGTAAGAACAAATTATTTTTTTTATTTATTGTCAAAAGTATGCATAGTGTTGTGTTAATTCCACGACAAGAGATATGTAATGTTGGCGGCTAAGTGGCGCAGTGGGCAAGGCGCTCGCTGGGTTCGAGCCCAGCTCTCGGCATTGCTACCAGCTTGGCTTGTCGTTCATACTAAAGCAATTGGCAGTGTTAGGGGTGGGAAGCTGGAGGGTGGGGATCGGACGTTGTGGACAGCGACTCCTACAGGTCGGTTGGTGCGCCTGCGCAGAAGAATCAGGAAGCAACGGGGGCGGTGTGTCCCTCCCACGCAGACCTTCGCCGCTGAGAGATTGCGCTGTACAGGTGAAAAAGATGCGACAGCTGCCTCCTCGTGTACCGGAGGGGACACGTGATGCAAGGCTTGGTCCACATTGCAGCCGGCCTGTGGGAGGCATGGCCTAACAGCGTTCGAGACAGGGGAGGGTAGAATTGGACGATACGAAAATTGGGATGGGAGAAAAATAGAAAATGGGAGAAAAAGTAGATATAAAATTAAAATAAAAAGATATATGTAATGTTAATATAAAAAATGTTGGGGGGGAAACCCAGCATGTATCGGTTGATATCGGCGATACTAAATTTAATTTAATTTATTACTTTTTTCAACTGCAAATAAAACTTTGTCAACATGTTTTATCTAATAAAATAAAGTTCAGTCTGTTCATCTCACTTCAATCATTTTTATTGCAGAACATGGTATTTTCTCAAGCAGACGGGTGTAAACACTGTAATCTGTGTTGCATGTACCTGACAAACTGAACTGTTTGTATTACAGTCATATTCCAACTTAACTGAATGCACATGTGTGTGTGTGGACTACTGTAGTATTACAGGTATTGAAATGAACAATGCAACTTCCTTATACAAAAAAATATATATTTGTTTAATTTTTTATGAATAATTAAATATCGATACTTGGCGTCCCTGTATCGATACAGTATCGCCACGCAAAGTATCGCGATACTACTACGTATCGATTCCCCCCCCCCCCACCCCTAACGTTCATCCTGAGAGGCACTAGGAAGTATATGTGTAACTAGGAGGGATATGAGGACTGTGTGTAACTAGGAGGGATATGAGGACTGTGTGTAACTAGGAGGGATATGAGGACTGTGTAACTAGGAGGCATATGAGGACTGTGTAACTAGGAGGGATATGAGGACTGTGTGTATGTGTAACTAGGAGGGATATGAGGACTGTGTGTATGTGTAACTAGGAGGGATATGAGGACTGTGTGTATGTGTAACTAGGAGGGATATGAGGACTGTATGTGTAACTAGGAGGGATATGAGGACTGTGTGTATGTGTAACTAGGAGGGATATGAGGACAGTGTGTATGTAACTAGGATGGATATGAGTTCAAGTTCAAGTTTCTTTAATAGTTGTCATAGTAAAATACAGAATACTTTTCCATGAAATGCTTTTTTCGGTATGAGCTCCTAAGACATTGCTAATAGTTCTGGAGTTCTTTAGCCGTTAGTTCTCCAGCTGCTGGCAGCGGTTCCTTGCCCACGGTTGTGGAGCCTGATGGCCGCTGGCACGAAGGACTGGCATTGTGCATATTTGGACGATTTTATTTCCTCTTATTTTCAAAAGTGGCAGAAATGTAAAGAACGCTTTTATGTATTTTGTGTGATGGTTATGATTATTCTTTGTTTTCTTTTCCAAAGGTGGCAGAAGCCCATGTGCCCAGTTTCATCTTTGATGAGTTCCGGACTATACTCTGAAGATTCTGTTGAGGTCCGGACTATACTCTGAAGATTCTGATGAGGAGGTCCGGACTATACTCTGAAGATTCTAATGAGGTCCAGACTATACTCTGGAGATTCTGTTGAGGTCCGGACTATACTCTGAAGATTCTGTTGAGGTCCAGACTATACTCTGGAGATTCTGTTGAGGTCCGGACTATACTCTGAAGATTCTGTTGAGGTCCAGACTATACTCTGGAGATTCTGTTGAGGTCCAGACTATACTCTGGAGATTCTGTTGAGATCCGGACTATACTCTGAAGATTCTGTTGAGGTCCAGACTATACTCTGAAGATTCTGTTGAGGAGGTCCGGACTATACTCTGAAGATTCTGTTGAGGACGTCCGGACTATACTCTGAAGATTCTGATTTTCATCATCAGTGATTCATTCTTACTTGAGCATTTTATTGTTTTGGTCAATAATGTCTTAATAATGTACTTAAAAAGATTGTAAATAGAAATACTTGTAACATGCATCATGTTTCGCCAACATCATGACCTATGACCTGTTGCCATTGTCTAATGAACCTCTGTCTTTTAATAAATGGAAGTGTTTATTCTGTTGTTTAGTTTCTCTTTTTCTGAAATATGAATGTGTTTTTTTATAGAATGAATGGGGTAAACTTAGCAACGCTGAGAACAGTGATGCCACAGATTACTTGTAAAAGTAATCTGATTACTGATTACTCCTTTAAAAAGTAATCTAAGTTACTTTACTGATTACTTGATTATCAGAGTAACTTAGTTACTTTGAAAGTAACTAGGTTACGAAGTCGTCGTCGTTCCCCCAACAGTTTTTTTTAAACGCTTTATTGAAAGTGCATAAATTGTTTTTAACTTGTTTCTCTGCACATAACGTAAATTGTTAAACTAGTGCTTCAGCTTCTGTACCATCAAGTATGGTAAAGCAACAGTCTATGATGCTCACAGCATTAGAGCAGCCAGCCAGTGGTTTTACAAAACCAGTGTATCACATCTAAATGATCTAACAAATGCAGGCTGAACTATTCAATTATATCAACTGTAACTATTAAATTGTTTTTATAAATGTCTCTCTATAAACATACAATCAGTCTCTCTTTAACATGTAAATTAACTGTAAATCTGGCAAATAAGAGCTTTTGCTCTGCCACCATCAAATATACATTAATCAAAAGGGAAAGAAACAATCTCTCTCTTTTGCTGTTTGGTTGGTGGACCTCCGAGTCCTCCTGTACCTAGTCGAAGCGTCGGCTAGTGTTGTGATTCCAGATGCTTTCAATGCAATTGGATGTGCTGTTTTTAGCGGTAGACAGTATTTTGTTTCCTCCGCATATGAATGTTTTTTTCACCCGGCTTAGCTGACACAAACGTGAAGTAGTGACTGAGGCTACGTTTAGACAAGCGTTTTGGGATGGAAGTCTGAACAGAAACCGCAAAAGTCGTCTTGCGGTTTCACTTTTAATTTTGCGTTTAGACAAGCGTTTTGGGGTGGAATTCTCCGTGCAGACGAGGCTGTAACGACGGAGCCCTGCTGTCACACGATTGGCGCATATGTCACATGACGTGCTGTGAAGACCCGCCCTACTCTGCCTCTGATTCGCAGACTGTGGATGGGGAATGTGATTGGACCAAAGCAGAGTCACTCACAGACAGAGGGTCCAGTCACGCCGCGGGACACATCCTTGTGTATTTAACCCTTTCACTGCCACACGACGTCACTCCCAAATAAGAAAAACAGCCCAAAATGTATTTTTGACTGTCGAAAACAAAATAAAATACTGCATTCCGCCTGCATTATGAATTTATGATGAGATAGTAACGAAATAGTAACGCACAGCCACTTGGACAAGTAACTGCAATCAGATGACTGGCTTTTAAAGATTAACACGTTAGATTACTATTTTCGGGGAAAAGTAATCAGATTACAATAACGCGTTATTTAGTAACGCGTTACTGGCATCACTGGCTGAGAATATGAATGACAGTCGGTTGTTGACTGTGTCCCTAGTTATGGTGCTGGGTAGTTGTGGAGAGTCACAGCCACGTGACCCCGCAATCGCCATCTCGTCCCCCAGTACAGACGCTATTAAGACAGTGGAAAATGACCGACCAGGATGACAGAGGCGGTGTTGAAGTGCCACAGACACTTTTCATAATGACATCCTGTTCTCTCTGTCACTTGCATGATATAAAGGTTTAAGCATATGTTTATTGTATATTGTTATGTTATTATTATATATCTGTTTTAAATCTAGGCATATGTTACTGTATTACTGTATTCCTGTAATTACTCTATGTCTGGGCTGGGCTGCACAGCCAGAATGGAAAGAGAAGGGGCCTCTGTGCTGTAAAGACAGGAATGTGACCTTGGCAGAGGAGGAAAGGAGAGAAAGCCTTGCAGTTATGAGGCAGAGAATTATTGTACACTGTAGACTACAGGATACATGTATTATGTTTGGGCATGTCAATCAGTGGTTAAGTATATGAGTATTGAATAGTACAGGTATATATATATATCTGTATATATATATATAAGCGTATAGGCTATTCATGATAGAAGGACCATGTACTGTATACAGCAGTCTCCCTCGTCTTCTTCTCTTACTGTTGAGTGGAGCCAGGAATGTGTCTACGACCTTGGGGGCCTCTGCTTGCCTGCTAGAAAATCTTAGGGGGTTTCACACAGCACAGTAATCTGTTACTTTTTTTAGTTACTAACTAGTGGAGTAGCGATGAGCCAATAACAACGACACAAGTTGAAAGAGGGAGTGTTTATCTGTGCTTGCTATATGACGTGACGGACCTATGTATAAAACAGAGTTTCACTCTCGTCGAGCAGATTTAGATTTTTCAGCTTGTCAGATTTTCACTTTTGACTTCAGACACGTGGGCCCTCATTCATCAAGTTTTCTTGGAAAATGTTCTATTTCCACACGTAAGCACAGAATTTAGAATGTATGCATGCACAAAAAAAACGGGATTTATCACACGTGCGTACACAGGTCCTACGCACACCTGTCATGATAAATATCACCTTGCTTCTACGCTGAGGCTCGTGCACACTTTCACGTATTTGCATACCAAAACCGCCCCGATTAACCATATACGGCAATGGAACACCCCCATGAAATGTGGAAAAATGGACTAAACCGAGGGAAGCGTGTTATGAGACAGGCTGACAGACGTGTACACGTACGGTGATGTCGGATATGATATCTATTAACCATTGCTGCCTGGACAGCGCAAACACTAATAAAGACCGTGCTGGAATATGACTGCCTTTTTCCGTTTTGTTTGATTAATACCCAGGGATTAAAGTTCTCCTCAATTTTATTCCAAATCGCGACGGATTTTCCGTCAATTTTCTACCTGCTGCATATGATTTCTAGAGGCATACAATCTATTTTGATGTCAGTATTGGGTAGCCTATATAAACAATAATACGAGAGCATATACAGGAACAATGAATCTCACTGCCATGTATGATGTAGCCTGCCTATGTGATCAATACATGAACTTGAATTCCATCATGTTTGTGTGCGGGAGCTCACAAGGCTGTTGTCACAATGGGTGGTAGTACAGTAATAACAGTCTACACAATATCACGATGGACCATGCCATGTAGCCTATGTTCTATTATGACATGATCTGTGATGACAAATGTTCTAGAATGTTTGATTATGACATCATACTCTGACAGCATGCCTATGATCAATAAAAACGCGAACTTGAATCCCATCATCATATTTACATAGTCTGTCCACTATCTTTATTACTTTGTTATTCCCCCCCCCCCCATCTATGTAAAGCGACCTTGCATGGGTCTCTTGTAAGACGCTATGTAAAATGAAGCTATTATTATTATTGTTGTTGTTATTATTATTATCATGTCTGTGTGCTGAGCTCAGTGAAGTTTCAACGGAGCGAGGTAATCTATTCTAATCAACAAATTGAAGTAGAAAGCATTCCGTTGTGGCCAATCTTATTTGGAAACATGACACAAAATAATAGTATGTCGCTTTTTATTTGAAACAATATTTAATGGCGTTTGGAGGTAGGTGTTCTGCTTCTGCCCCCCGTGCCAAACAAGCAAGCCAACCTCTTGTTCCCGCATGAGCCCGTTATAATTACACTACTGTCGCTATTTTACAGTCCTCGATATCCTCGCGGACGGACCAGTATACCTTTATATCATATCATATTCATATCATAGTTTACTCTATCAGCCTACCAGCATGTAATACGTTCTTTGTTAGAACTCAACTCGTTATTATTTTGCGCATAGATTGCAGAAATACGGGAACGTTTTGATTTAGGCTTTGACACAGAATACAAGTCATGATATCACCCACACGATATATGCTCTGTGTCCAGAGCATGTATGCTTTTCATTCATGTAAGACACATTTATTGCAAGGGTTTTGTATACACATACACTCAACAAATAACCTCTGTCTGTTCTCGTTGCAATGCGTTTATATCATGGGTGTTCATATGACTTGTATTCTGCTTACAGCTTCGGGGTTCCACTTATTACGTTTAACAATGGCAAAGCCTTTTAAATATAATCAAAACGTTCCCGTATTTCTGCAATATATGCGCAAAATAATAACGAGTTGAGTTACGCGGAGCGCAGTCAGTGCTTATTTCCGCGTTGTAAAAATATTCTACCACCGGGCGCCAACTACGCATGGTCCGACCTGTGCTTAAATATACGCACAAAGTCGAGCACAAGTTCAAATAGATAAATCCCACACTTTGCTTAGAAATGATCGTACGCACGGCTTAAGCACATATCTGTGCGTACGTCAAGTTGATAAATGAGGGCCCAGGCGTATAGGCTATGCTATACTAGAGAAGAGATGTTGTTTTATTTTATAATTATTTTAACTGAATTGGACATTTCCAATACAGTTTCTTTTGTAACTTGCTTTTTTTCTAATTAAAAATACTTTGTTTAAATATCTATTGAGTTCGTGGACTGCTTTCTACCGCAATGGGCCACGAGGCTGGCCGCGCCCTGCTTTCATCTGAGGTGACTATGATCTGGTATCCTGAAATACAGATTGAATCAATTGCTGGTTACTGCTTTTCAGCTAAAGTTATATAAAGGATATATATATACATATGGCACTGTTTGTTGTTTGCGGGTTCCGGTATCTCTGTGTTCGACGGGCTCTGTCAAGTTTGTGGGAAATTGATGGTCTAGTCACTGCAGGACTGGATGATCGGTACCACGGACGGATGGGCCTGTCGAGTTGATAAGGGGTACTGGGGCATGCAAATAATGATTAATTGTTAGTATGCTAATATTACACTATTGGCAGTAGTAAAACTTATTAAACGGTGAAGTAATATCACCAGACTTTCAAATAAGCAGCATTACAGGCATTTTGTAAAATGATGATAATAATGATGGTAATGATAATAATAATATTATTGTTATTATAGGCAATAAGAGTTCTCCCAGACATACATTCGGTTTATTACAAACAAAGAAGAGGTTAACAACTCTTTTATGCTTACATTTCATATCAACTGGATATAACTAACTAGTGACTATGAAGTAAGCTTGATAGAAATAGTAATTGACCCGAGAACTTAGTGAGTTTAGCACCTCGCTGGGGGATATCGGGCGGCCACAGGGGTCTATCTCGAGTAGGTGATCTAAGATAGATAAGAGACATCCCATCGGCATTCAACAGTAGTTCAATCCTTTTTATTGATTAGTTCATTTTGAGTCATTCATCCTAATGAATAGAACCTTTAATAATAATAATAATGTATTTAATTTGTAGGGTTGCTTTATATTTGTGGAACAAGTCTCAAAGCACTACAGTGTAGAGTAGAAGAACATAAAAACTATCGAGAGTAAAAAAGAACATAGAATAAGTAGGACTAAAACTAGTAAATGAGTAAAAAGAACATGAAATATGAAGGGCTAAAGCTAGTAAAAGAAACATAAAAGAAGGGCTAAAACTAGTAAACGAGTAAAAACAACGTGTGTGTGGAGCTAAAACTAGATAAAAATCAACAAAAGGCTCTATTAAGCTTCATTCACTTCTGGGAGCTTTTTAGTGCAACGTCAATCCAGCTTTAAGTAAGAGATGAGCGCTCCCTGTATTTATTATATTTCTATTTATCACTTTTTTATAAAGCCTATGCATGTAGCTAATGGGCTGTAATAGACCTGTCGCTAAACCACACCCCAAATAGAATGTGTCCAATCATATCACAGCAAAAATCCTAGCTTGGAGAATAGTCGGACAACAAGAGAAAACCCATTTGTGGCACATCAAACCAGACGGCTGTGATCGAAACCACTGTGAAGAGTTCAGTTTATATGTTATTATCTACCTAATATCCAATGGTGAAACGCTGTGCGTGGGGTACCTGTAATTCGGACACCAGGTACCCTGAACGACTGGATGGAGGCGTATATTTCATACCTTTTCCGAAGCCCAAACGAAAACTAGAGAAATGCAAGCGATGGATTCTGTTGTGTCGTCGACCACATACACAACTGAATGTGAAGACCATTACCAAGGACACGTATGTTTGCTCAAAGGTAAGGTCAATTCATAAAGACATAATATTTGATGGCATGTATTAGAAACGTAGACCAAACTATTAGTTTGCTAACGTTTGACTTTGACTGCGAACTAGCTATCGTATATCCAGCCCAGTTAGCTAACGTTAGCAGCTAGCTAACGTTAGCTGCCAACATGTAACGATACCGCAGATATTTTTGCATCATAAGGTTAGCTTTCTGCATCATAACGTGAGCCTTCTGTATCATAAGGTTAGCTTTCTGCATCATAACGTGAGCCTTCTGTATCATAAGGTTAGCTTTCTGCATCATAACGTGAGCCTTCTGCATCATAAGGTTAGCTTTCTGCATCATAACGTGAGCCTTCTGCATCATAGCTTTCTGCATCATAACGTGAGCCTTCTGTATCATAACGCGAGCCTTCTGTATCATAAGGTTAGCTTTCTGTATCATAACGTGAGCCTTCTGTATCATAACGTGAGCCTTCTGTATCATAAGGTTAGCTTTCTGCATCATAATGTCAGCAACGTTACCGCAAGCCAGGTGCATAACAGTGGAAATGATGACCAACAAGGACAGTTATAGATGTAATGTAGTGACCACCATTGATAGTATAAAGAACTGGCTAACAGACAACAGAATACTAATAACATGAATACTACTACATGCACTAAGAATGCTCGATGCACTTCAGATGCCATAGTGCCACTTGAAACCAGTAACAACAGGGACAACGATGTAAACAGTAAATAAGTCCTGGACTTTTCGTTTTATCCCTGACAAGGCAAACACAAATGTTGATCTGTCAAAGTTGTTATGTTTGTTGTCAATAAAATCCACTTTGAGCTGCACCTACACCACCTTAAATCCAAGGGCCGCCAGCTCGAATGGCTATCTAATAAAACCGGTCTCACTGTCCATAAAGAGGCCTACAGACAACATCAACAGCTCTACAAAGACGCCCTCAACTCTGCACGCTCCTCCCACTACTCCACTATCATACAGTCTGGCAGCAACAACCCCAGGACTCTGTTTTCCACCATCAACACACTTCTTAAACCCTCTGACACAATCTCCTGTTCCTTCACTGTCAGTAAATGTGTCTCCTATCTGTCACATCTCCAAACAAAAATTGACAAAATCCACACCCAACTAACAATTGCCTCCGCCAACACTATCTCCCCTCCGGATTCAACCCCCTCTCCACCGCCCAACCCACCTTTTACATCCTTCACTGAAATCACCGCATCGGACCTATCCTCCATTCTCTCTACAATGAAAACTTCTACCTGTATCCTGGACCCTATCCCCTCCATCCTAGTCAAGGCTTGTCTCCCTGCCCTTTCTCCCCTAATCACCTCCATTGTAAACACCTCTCTGACCACTGGCCTATTTCCCCCCGCCCTCAAAATTGCTTCTGTCACCCCCCTACTAAAAAAAACCCGGTCTCAACCCTGAAACCCTTGATAATTTCCGCCCCATTTCCAACCTCCCCTTCCTCTCAAAAATAATTGAGCGAGCCATTGCCTCCCAATTAAAATTCTACCTCGACAACAATAACCTTTATGATACATTTCAATCCGGATTCCGCACCAAACATAGCACCGAAACTGCTCTTCTAAAGGTCACCAACGACATACTCCTCTCTGCCGACTCTGGTTCCCTCTCCATCCTCATTCTCCTAGACCTCAGCGCTGCTTTTGACACCATCAGTCACCCCATCCTCATCACTCGTCTCCAGTCCTCCGTTGGCATCTCCGGAATCCCCCTCACCTTGCTCCAATCATACCTCTCACACAGGCACCAATTCATCTCTATCAACAACTGCAAATCCCCCACTGCCCCCATCACTCATGGTGTCCCCCAAGGCTCAGTACTTGGTCCCCTGCTCTTCATCCTCTACATCCTTCCACTTGGTCTGATTCTCCGCCAACATGGCCTGCGTTTTCACTGTTATGCAGACGACACTCAGCTCTACCTCTCCACCAAGACTATCACTCCAGCCACTCTCTCCACCCTCAGCACCTGCCTCACAGACATCAAAACATGGATGCAAAATAACTTTCTCAAATTAAACTGCAATAAATCAGAAATCATCATTATCGGTCCAAAATCCCTCACCAGCCACACCCAGGATTTCACCCTAAATATTGATGGTACCATTGTCACCCCCTCCATTCACGTCCGTAACCTTGGCATCATCCTGGACTCCACCCTTTCTTTCCTCCCCCATGTGAACCACATAACCAAATCTGCCTTCTATCACCTCCGGAACATTGCTCGTCTTCGCCCCTCCCTATCACTCTCCGCTGCTGAAACACTGGTTCATGCATTCATATCATCAAGACTAGATTACTGCAACAGCATCCTCTACGGCTCACCAAACACTATTCTCAATAAACTCCAATATGTCCAAAACTCTGCTGCCCGCATGCTCACCTCCACCCGTCGCTCTGATCACATCACCCCTGTCCTCCACGACCTCCACTGGCTTCCAATCAAATACAGGATACATTTTAAAATACTACTCATCACATTTAAAGCCCTCAACAACCTTGCCCCTCCCTACCTGTCCGACCTCCTCCACCGTCACACGCCCACCCGTCGCCTTAGGTCTGCAGATGCCAACCTCCTAACACCTCCCACGACCAAGCTCCGGACCTGGGGCGACAGGGCCTTTGCTGCTGCTGCCCCCTCCCTCTGGAATGCCCTCCCCAGCCATATCCGTGATGCAAACACCCTGACATCTTTTAAATCAGCCCTCAAAACCCACCTTTTCAATTTTGCTTTTGACCTCTAATTCTGTCGGTTTTATTTTATTTTGTCATGTATTATTTTTGTTCTGTTTTGTTCTGTTTTTTTGTTTTGCCATAGTTTGTCTCTCCTGCCCATGTGAAGCGTCTTTGAGCACCTGGAAAAGCGCTATATAAAATAGATGTATTATTATTATTATTATTATTATTATTATTATTATTATTATTATTATTATTATTATTATTATTATTATTATTATTATTATTATTATTATTATTATTATTATTATTATTATTATTATTATTATTATTATTATTATTATTATTATTATTATTATTATTATTATTATTATTATTATTATTATTATTATTATTATTATTATTATTATTATTATTATTATTATTATTACATATTCTCTGCTTCAAATTGGTTATGCTTTGGCCCTCTTTCGAAGTGGGTTATGCTTAGAGTTAGGGAACAACATATCAATTGTTGTTGAATATGCGGAAGAGACCCTTCTGCGCTAAACCAATCAGAGAGGGTCTTTGTACGTTTGTACAGTTGTACAGTGTCCCCCACCCACCCCTCCTACCCACCCCCCCCCCACCCACCCAACCACCTCCAATGTACAGTCCAATGTACAGTCCCATAATCCAATGTACAGTGTTGTTTGTACAGTTATACAGTGTCCCCCACCCACCCCTCCTACCCAACCCCCCCCCACCCCCCCCACTCCTACCCAATACCCCCCCCCCCCCTCCTACCCCCCCCCCCCCCCCCCCCCAACCACCTCCAATGTACAGTCCCACCCCCACCTACCCAATCCAATGTACAGTTTCTACGCCTAATGTATATACTCTTTTCTTTCTGGACTCTTTTTGTATCACAAATACAGTACTGTAATTGCAAATCTGGTATGTCATAAATGTATAGATGTAGCAGTACTGTCTATCTGTATGTCATGTATGTCATATATGTTACGATGAAATGGAAATGGGGGACCCTGGTGGAAACAAGACGAAAGTCTTTCTCTGGTCTGCATCCCCTTAACAATTGGATGTATTGAGCTGTACTGCACTGTACCCATTCTGCAATCTGTTAATAAAGTTTTCATTCATTCATTCATTCATTCATTCATTCATTCGCTGTACGCGGCTAGCCAATCAGAGAGCGTCTTCGCAGACATAGGCTACGGGGGGAAAAAATCACGCACAGAGTGACGTAGTGTGCAAGATGTCGGTTTCTTTTTTGCGATAGTCATTTGATTTTGTTCACATTTAGCGCACTGTTTAACGTTAGCCAGTAGATGTATTCATAACGTAGCGTTAGCTAACTGTTAGCTTACTTATATAGCGTAGCTGTTACTGCGAACAAGGATTTTCTTCAATGCACACACGGTAACTGACTTCAGCAAAACGTTATTGTTTTTTCCCCGGGTATTTTTGTGCATCTCTAACGTCCTCACGTTGGTAACGTAACGGTGAGTGAAACTACACACGTCATCACGTTGGTAACGTAACGATGAGTGAAACTACATACGCAGAAAGTGTCAAGTAACGTTAACTTATTTGTCCCTTTTTTTGTTATCTTAGACAACAGAAAGTAACGTTAGCTATGTAAGCTAACTTTGCACGTTAAGAACTAAAGTTAGCGAGCCAATGGTTTGGTAAATACTCTGTCTAGTAATACTCTATGTAAGTAGCATGTAACTAAGAGCAGTTAGTAATAATAACGTTAAACGAATGACTCGTAACGCTGGGTTCATGGTGTAACTGATTGATTGAAAACTATTAATGTAACTCTGGGTTAATGTAACTCTTGGTTAATGTAACTATGGGTACCATCATCCGTCTTGTTTCTCTCCATCAGTCGTTAGGTTACAGACAGTTGTGTCATAATGACTCTGTCCATGAGCACTGTCCATGCCACCCTGTCCGGTCTGAAGACGTGTCAGACAGACATCGGGACTGGAATGGACATCGTCACAGACGTGGCTATGGATCTGGTGGAAGCTCAGGGTAAGTAGTAGAAGTAGATGATCCCTCTTTCTCTATCACTCGCTCACACAGTCACTCTCACATGCACACTAGGGCTGGGCGATTAATCAAGTTTCAATTTCAGTTATGATTTTGTCTTCCCACGATCATGAAAACAAGAGAATCCAGATAAATCCATTATTGTGCAGCACCCTTCCTTCACAGCGGTGTGAGCCCCCCCCCCCCCCCCCCCCCCCCAAACAGTATTTTCAGCTAGTATTGGTGCATTTCTCCAGTTATTCTGAAAATGTTTGGTTACGTGTAGAATAAGCATCCTTTTGTCAGCCAGCTAATCACACAACCCACAAGGGTATGTGAATCAACTCAGACTACCATTGACCTCATCCTGACCTCTGACAAGTCCAAGATCTCTAATAAAGGGGTTATAGCATGCGGGTTAAGTGATCATTATATGATATTCTGTACCCGCAAAAAGCTAAAACAAAAGGCTGGCTGTCACAAAACAGTCACATCTAGAGACCTCAAAACCTACTCTAGCGAGGCCTTTAACCTTGAACTGGAGAGTCTGGACTGGTCAGATGAACTCAATGGTACACTGGTTGAAGAAACCTGGCTTGGATTCAAAACCAAATTTCATCAATACTAAACAACATGGCCCCCCTAAGAACCACCAGGGTAAAAAAAATCGCGCTGAGCCATGGATGCACACTGAAATACTGACCGCTATGAAAGCCAGAGACAAAAAATGCTCTGAGTTTCGTAAAAGTCAGTCAAAGCTTGCCAAAAGCACGAGCAGTGAACTCCAAGACCACGTGACTGAACTCAAACTAGAAAGAAACAGACTAAGAAATGACGTAAACTCCATGATCAAAACTGCTAAAAAAAATTCATCAATGACAAAACTGAGGAAAACAAAAATAAACCACGTGAACTTTGGAAATTACTCAACAATCAACTAGGCTGCAGTAAAAAACTTAAAACCAGGTTCTCAAACATAAACATAAAGACGGACAACACGCTCATCACAGACAAACTGGATGTAGCCAATTACTTAAACACTTTCTTCACAAACATAGCCACAACACTGGTAAACAAACTACCCTCCCACTCAGGGCAGTATGGGGTAGAACACATAGTAGCATACTACAAGAACCTAGGCGTCCACAAAGACGACTTCAAACTGGAAATGGTAACTACAGATGAGGTACTCAAAAAACTGAGCGCCCTCCAACCGAACAAGGCCACTGGCCATGACAACATCCCCTCCAAATTCCTCAGAGACTCAGCAGCCGCCATCACCCCAGTCATCACACACATAATAAACCTCTCCATAAAACAGGGACACGTCCCCAAGGACTTCAAAATTGCGAGAGTAGACTTCCGGTTTAGCTGCAACATGTAGCGCACGCATTTGGCAATAGCTCCGCTCCCGTCAACGTTAATTTCGTTTAAAAACCTTATTTGGACAATACCAAAAGAGATTAGACCACATCGTATGTATTGATAAGACCTTCTACTAACTATATCAAAAGACAACATGGTTAAGGATAAGGAAAGGACGGGAAAGAAACAAGAAACGGCAACTTCAGCGGCGCAGATTGAAACACGATCAAGAAGAAACGTTCAAGGCGACGCGGATAAAGATCCGTTGGCGACAAGCCCCGACGAGGAGAATAAAGAGGAGAATACACCGAGACCATCGACTATTGTCCCCGACAGGGAGACAATAGTTGTCAACATAACAGGAGCGACAGGAACAAGCTCCGTGAGAGATATAGCAGTTGATTTTGAGAAGATAATAGCAGACAAATCCATCGGCATCGTCACTGCACCTATACCACCAACTGACACAAGCAGTACAATCACACCACCCGATTTCAACTCATTGACTAACCTGATGAAAGAACAGATGGTCGCTTTCAGATTACACATCGAGGAACTCAAAGATGAATTCAAAGCACACGTCGATGCTAAACTCGAACACATCGATGCTAAATTAGAAGAAGTTAAGAAAGCGGTCGCTGTACAGTCCGAGCGAATCACGACAGTGGAGAATACGGTGACAGATATTACACGGGCAGTCAAAGTGAACAAGAACACCATCTGCATTGGCATGACAGAGGTGACAAAAGAGATAGAAAGGGTGGAAGAAGCATGCCGGAGGAAAATACAAGAGGTTAAAGATGAAGCGATGGAGAGGCTACTCGAAACCCAACGCTACCACAGGCGAAATAACATCCGCATTGTAGGACTTGATGAAGCAGTCAATTGCGCAGACGACAACTTTCCAACAGTGCTATCAGTGATTTTGGGTAACAACTTTCCAAACACAGTGCCGAAAGTGGACCAAGCTTACAGAATCGGTTCTCGGGAGCAAAGAAACAACGGGCCAAGAGTCATCATTGTTACTCTGCGGAAGACATCAATAAGAGATGACATCATCAAAATTGCTCGCATCCAACGTGGGAAGCTGAAACATGGTGATCATTCAATATTTATCTACGAAGATCTAAGCAAAGACGCCATCGCTCGACGTCTACCATACAAGGAGGTGATGCAAAAATTGTTCAAGTCTGGCCTCAGACCAAGGCTAACATACCCGGCGCTGTTATCGATCGTGGGCAGGGACGGCCGTAGGATTGGATTACACACACCTAAAGAGGCTGAGGAATATTGGATTCGATATGGAGCAGATCCCCCAAGGCAGAACGACACTGTCTGAAAACAGATACGCCGATTCATCTCCCTCTTTCTCTGTGTATATCAGTATTAGAATGACTTTTATTGTGTTCATCAAAAGTAGCAGATGATATGCAGGCCGTCTACACCAATGCGTATTGTGTATAATACGATTCGTAATACATTATAATTTCAGACCTCTGGTCTCCGGGGAGACAAGAACATATCATTGGCAATAAGAACAATCTGGAATATTCTGGGTTTATCGCTCGACTGCCCTGGGTCACTTAGAACATTCTGGAACACAACAACAGTCTATTAGTACTAGTGTATTCTACAACCTTCTAGAATATAATGCACCATGACAACGAAGGCTTGCAACTCTAACATTAAACATCCGGTGTGTATAAACATAGCATATAATCAATTGACTGAAGTTCATTCAGACCTTAATAATACTTTAAAAAATCAACCACACCTAAACGTATGAACACAACAAGGTTATTCTAACAATTTAAGAAGAGACTGGCACATTGAAGCTCTAAAAGGCTCTGTTTTTCTATTTTATCTAATCACTCAATTCGGTTCTAGTGGCTTCTCCACGTTGAGTATTATTCTATCTCTCACTCCTTATCTTTATCTTTTTTTTATTATTTCTATTTTTTCTCTTTTTCTTTTATCTCTACAATCTTTTCCTTTTTCCTGATGTTTCCTACATATGTTAGTAGAGGGTTCAAATGAATATGTCGATGAAAGTTTATTCTCTTTTTTTTCATTTTTCACAATATTTCATTACAGTAAGGGAAGGTGCAAGACCAAAAGCGACATTCTATTGTATTAGAATGAAAATGTTAGATCCTATGGCAATTAGCATAGGAAGATTAGGATTACAATGCTCAGTTTGGGCAATCCGGTGGACTAAGGGAGAAAGTCATACGCGGAGGATGTGTTTTTGGAACACAGGCCTGTACGACTCTCTGGGTGAGGGGAAAATAGGGGATTTTTATTTGTATATATATATGTTTTTAAGCTCGGCTCTCAACGGGACCTCAATAATTGGATGTACATCTATTGTAGCTTCGCACTCCAGAAGCATTACCGAAAACTACACAAAAACATGCATAGATTATGGCTAGTTTGAATATAATGATATGGAACACTGGTGGGATAAACAAATAACACAAACGCAAAAGCGTGCTCACACTGATGAAAAAAGAACATGTGGACGTGGCTCTACTAAGCGAAACGCACATTTTAGAGGAAGACATAGATACGTTAGCAGATAACACATACCATAATATTAGTCACTCTTCTTTTGGTACGAGAACTCGAGGTGTAGCCATAGTCGTCAGACGTAAATTAAATATCGAATTAAAAGGGGTATGGTCGGATGCTGAGGGGCGTATAACTATAGCTAGGATTGTACATAATAACAGGAAAATAGCGTTGGCAGCGGTATATGCCCCAAATTTGTACGAAGTGGGTTTCTTCACTTCACTAACCAATGAAATGTTAAACCATCCCGAGTACTCATTTATAATAGGTGCAGATTTTAATGCCATTTGGAATCCAAGGATGGACAAATCTTACCTCGCCTTTTCCAGCGAACAAAAAAATTCATCTAAAGCATTAAAAGATTGGTCAAAGACTACAGGGGTAATTGATTTATGGCGTTCACTTAATCCCACGACCCGAAAGTACTCCTGTCGATCGGCGAGACATAACACATTATCCAGAATTGATTATGTCTTTGCATCCCCGAGACTATTTGATAAATATGAAGTGGAAATGATACCCAATGCGCTTTCAGATCACTGTTATTTAATCCTAAAACTAAAAGCAACATTTGGTATACTATCTTCCCGGGCCCCAAGATGGCGTTTTAATACTATGCTGCTTAACAACAAGGAATTCATTACACAACTCAAAGAAGCTCTCACAGTATTCCTACGGGAGAATGCAAACGCGGTGCAAGACCCCAGAATAATATGGATGTCGGTAAAGGGTATGATCAAGGATTTCACGGATAGATTTTCCTCCATATTGCGCAAAAATCAATGCACAAAACTGTCTGAACTGGAAACGCTTTACTCAACGTTATTTAATTCTTTAAAATACAACAACTCAACTAGACTAGAAAATCAAGTTAACGTTCTAAAAACAGAGATCAATGCAATATACAGACAAAAATCGGAAATGCAAATACGCAGCACAAGACAACAGCAGTATTTCCAAGGTTCTAAACCTAGTCACCTATTAGCCATGCGATTAAGAATAAATGCAAAATTTGCAGATATAACTGCCATTAGAAAACAACAAGTACTTGTAACAGACCCCAAAATAATAAACGATACATTCAAAGAATTCTACTCCGACTTATATAATTCAGAAACGACCTTTGATCAAAACAAATTGGACACATATCTTAATCAAATTATTCTCCCTAAACTTTCGGAGGACGACGCTAAACAGTTAGAAGCACCGATCACATTAGAGGAACTCAAGAAGGCCATATCCAAAATGAAAAATGGTAAGGCTCCTGGAAGAGACGGTATCCCATCAGAAATGTACCTTTCTTGTTGGGACATATTTGGACCCTTATTACTAAATATGATCTTATACTCAGTCAAGGAGGGGAGCTTCCATAAACACCACAATATCGCACTAATTTCTGTCCTTCTCAAAAAAGACAAAGACCCCACCGAGTGCGGTAGTTACAGACCTTTAAGCCCCCTCGGAACCGATGTCAAACTGTACTCTAAGGTATTAGCCATCAGATTGCAAAAGCATATGACGTCTTTAGTTCATCCGGACCAAACTGGCTTCATAAAGGTGCTCCCATAGTCCAGCAGACTGTACACAGAGCAGACTCCGCGGAGATCCGCGCGGCTCTTTGAGCTTTCATAGTCGAGCAGATCTCAGCGGACGTCCGCGGTCTATTTCCTACATTTCTCGCACCAGTTTTACTACATTTCCCACAATTCTGTCTGTTCTACTGTACTGGCAGATCAGAGGGAACATTATCAGCGGGAGAGAGGGAGAGAGAGAGAGAGAGAGACAGAGAGAGAGAGAGAGAGAGAGAGAGAGCGCGCTTCACGGGCTCATCTCTCTCCTCGCGCCACCAATCGCTCGCGCAGTGTCACATTTAATGCAGTTCGATGTCAACCAAAACGCCGAGCAGCGTTTTGTGTGACACCAAGTCAGCGGCGCGGATGTCCGCGCCTCAGAAAATAGGAGTGTCGCACCTGTGGGTCTGCTGTCCGCTGAGATCAAGACATCCGCGGAGTCTGCTCTGTGTACAGTCTGCTGGACTATGGGAGCGCCTTAAGAGGTCGCCTGATCAATGATAACATAAGACGAATACTGCACGTACTAGATGCAGACAAAGAGGACACCACACCTAAGGCGATGCTATCCCTGGATGCTATGAAAGAATTTGACAGGCTGGAATGGTCGTTTCTATGGGCAGTATTAGAAAGGATGGGGTTAGGAAAAGGATTCATTGATATGATTAAAGTATTATACAAGGACCCATCGGCCATGATTACAACAGGCACATTCATCTCCGAAATCTTTCCGGTATCACGCTCAGCCAGACAGGGTTGCCCTCTTAGTCCCGGACTATTCGATCTATCATTAGAGCCTTTAGCACAATATATAAGACAATCCCAATACATAGAACCAATCGTAATCAAGGGCACACAACATAAAATTAGTTTATATGCGGATGACGTAATATTGTTCATGCAAAGCCCCAACACCACATTGCCTCATCTACTCAAGTTGATAGAGAACTTTGGTGATTTATCGGGATTTAAAATAAATTGGCCGAAGTCGGCTTTCCTTCCACTTAACATCCATGCAAAAAAAGACACAACCCTCCCAGGTGCGATACCCATGGTAAAACATTTTAGATGCTTGGGTGTGGAAATATTTCCCACCATAAGACAAACGGTGAAGCACAATTACACAAAAATACAGAACAAAATCAAAGACGACCTGGACAGGTGGGCAAAACTTAAAAACTCATTACAGGCAAGGGTATCAATAGTTAAGATGGATGTATTACCAAGAATCAACTTCATCAGCTCAATGCTACCGTTACCCCCTCCAGAGGGCTACTGGAAAAGATTACACTCCTCCACATACAAATTTATTTGGAATAACAAACCACCTCGCATAAAAAGATCCACCGCACAGAGAAATAAAGCAGACGGTGGCATGGCAGTTCCAGATTTTTTACAATATTTTAAGGCTTTCACATTAAGACCATTGACAATATGGTTTGATCCCCAGGCTTTGGTATCTTGGAGAGAATTGGAAGAAAACATAGTAGCCCCACAGAGACTGAAGGACCCATAATTACCCATGCAATCCGAACATGGCGGGAAACACAAAAAAAATATCCTAACCCTCAAAAATGGCATAATCACACTCCCATATTCAATAACAATGCACTCTTAATGGGAAAACGTCCTAGAAGATTCCCTATATGGGAAGAGCAAGGCATACACTCATTAGGGGATATTTTTAATAACCAGGGCTTCTGTAGTTATGGAGAAATATGCACAAAGTTTAACCTCACCGAGTCCACATGGCTTTTTTACATACAGTTACGCCTATGTTTGAAGTCTCACGGTGTTCCATTACACATACCAGTTGAACACCACAGATACCACACATTTTTCTATGAAAGAGAAACATTGGGAGGTTTTGTATCAGGTTTTTATTATCAATTACTAACGTCCTCGTATGAAACCCTTCAACTAGACACTGTCTGGAGGAGGGATATTCCAGACCTGGAAAGTGACTTTGATTGGCAAGAAGCATGGGCAAATGTCCGTCTTACATCAAGGAACCCGGACCATCAACAAATCAATCTTAACTATATTCACAGGACATACTTGACTCCTATAAGACTGAACAGAATGGGCCTGAAACAGGACTCAAAATGCTCCCAATGTACAAATGGAGACGAAGGGACATTTATGCACATGTATTGGGACTGCCCACCAGTTAAGGCATTCTGGAAAGATGTGACCCATCAATTATCAAAACTTGTATCTTGGAATATACCAGTACACCCCTCTGTATTGCTTTTAAATTATGTTTTTGAGTTTGCAGTAAATCCACAGCTAAAGAGATTGGTCTTATCGGGTATCACAGTAGCTAAAAAACTGATCGCATCACGCTGGTTTCAACCGGAAAAAATGTGCCGGAAAGTTTGGTCTCTTACATATCTCGATGTGATATATCAAGAAATATCTACAGCAAGAATTCTGGGTCTCAACGAATCCAAAATGTCAATGTGGGTAGAAGTGGTGGAGAGAATAAAAGCTAGCTTATAATGGTAGTGTCTGGTTAGGAGTGAGGGATAATGGAGGTACTATCCAAGGAGGGGTCCGGGAGGGGGGGGGTTCGAGCTGGAGCATATGTGTGTAGGGTTTTAGAAAATAGGTATTAGGGGTATGTCCTATATAAGCATTTGTATAATTGTTAATTTCGCTGGATATACACTGTATACGGTTAAAATATTATTATAGACTTTTTTTTTGTCTTGTTTCTGTACTTGCATGTAATTTTAACCACCTTGACTGTTAGTTTCATTATGCATTATGTGTTGAGTACTGACTTTTAATAATTTTTGTTTTGCAATAATAAAAAAAAAAAAATTGCGAGAGTAACACCCCTGCACAAAAAGGGCAGCAAACTAGACCCAGGCAACTACCGCCCTGTTTCTATCCTTACATCCATCTCGAAAGTCATGGAAAAAATAGTATACGAACAGATCGAAAGGTACCTCGTGGAAAAAAAATCTAATCTACGAATTCCAATCTGGCTTCAGAACATCCCACTCCACTGACACATGCCTTCTCTATTTGAACGACCACATCAAACAAGAGGTGGATGCAGGCAAATACTGCGGCATGGTCATGCTGGACCTACAAAAGGCCTTCGACACTGTCAATCACACCATTCTGATTGACAAGCTAAAAGCAATAGGTTTTGATAGTTTATCAGTGAGCTGGATACAATCCTACCTGGAGGGGAGAGAACGGATGGTGGAGGTAAACGGTACCCTATCCCCCCCCCTCACAGTGAGCTGTGGTGTTCCACAAGGAAGCATACTAGGACCGCTACTATTCCTAATTTATGCAAATGACATGTCGTCAGCTTGTGACTGCAACTTGTTCCTGTTTGCGGACGACTCAGCCATGCTGGTCTCTGACAAGAACAAGTTACAGGTTGAAAAAGCCCTCAGCTCGGAACTAGGCAAAATCTGCATATGGCTCGCCGACAACAAACTATCATTACACATGGGCAAAACAGAGTCCATACTCTTCGGTTCAAATAACAAACTCGGCAAGACCGACGGCTTCTCGGTTACAGTGGGTGACAATATTGTCACAAGGAAAGATGAAATTACCTACCTAGGTTCCATCCTAGAGGCTAATCTTTCCTGTGACAAAATGGCATCCAATGTAATTAGGGCTGTCTTAAATACTTCGAAGCTTCGAAGCTTCGTTCGATGGCACAAGCTTCGAACATTAAAAAAAAAATCGAAGTTTAAAAAAAATATATATATAAATTTTTTTTTCAAATTGTTACTCAGCTGAGTTGTACCCTTCTTGCTGTCTTGTCGTACAGAACTTGTAAGTCGCTTTGGATAAAAGCGTCAGCTAAATGACTAAATGTGTGTGTGTGTGTGTGTGTGTGTGTGTGTGTGTGTGTGTGTGTGTGTGTGTGTGTGTGTGTGTGTGTGTGTGTGTGTGTGTGTGTGTGTGTGTGTGTGTGTGTGTGTGTGTGTGTGTGTGTGTGTGTGTGTGTGTGTGTGTGTGTGTGTGTGTGTGTGTGTGTGTGTGTGTGCGCGCGCACGCATGGGGCCATTGGGTGGGGCCGGGGGACAAATACACTGGAGGAAAGTAACCCAGCTCAGCACTGCCAAAATTATATCATCACTATTGCCTGTTTGAAGGATATCATCCTCAAATACATATACACCTACATGCCTTGTAGAATTCCACACATAAGAAAGAAAGATACTGGGATCAATAAACAAAATAGGAAATAAAATTTAGATGTTTTGGTGAGTTCTTTGTTTTTTTGTGGAAGTTGCCCTTCTTAAAAATGCATGAACATTCACTGATAATTGGTCTGTAGTGGAGTCTACAAGGTCTACATTGCCGGACCATGTAGAATCCGGACCTTGTATACTGACATAATTCTGTGCATAGTTTAGTCTACACAGGCCATATTTCAAATAATCAAAATCTTACTTCATTCATCTTAAACATTCTTGATTTGGGGGATTGGTAGTTCCCATGAAATCTGAAGTTGTTCAAACGACAACAGCGATCCACCTTGAATTAAATCACACAGCCGAGTGAAACCTTGTTGGCTCAGTCACGAAAGGGGCTACTTAATTAATTAATCCAACCCACTTTATTTATAGAGCACATTTAAAAACAACAAAGTTTATGAAAGTGCTGTACAAGTCCCACAACATAAGATAAAAAAATAAAAAAAATCGAAGCTTCGAATTAAAATCGAAGCTCGGCCCCGAAGCTTCGATTGCCAAAAAAAAACTTCGAAGGTCAGCCCTAAATGTAATAAAAAAAGTCAACCAACAAACTCGATTCTTGTACCGGATCTCCTCTCTGGTAAACAAGAATACCCTGAAGACTCTGGCAGGAGCACTCATTCAGGGGTACTACAACTATGCTTGCACCTCATGGTACCAAAGCACCTCAAAGGCACTAAAAAACAAATTACAAACATCTCAAAACAAGCTAGTCAGACTACTGCTTGACCTGACTCCTAGAACCCACCTCACCCCGGCCCACTTTGACAACCTAGGATGGCTTAGAGTAGACGACAGAGTACAGCAACTTGCAATGGGCCTGGTCTACAAGATACACTACGCGACCAAGGTACCCATGTACATGTCAAAATACTTCCCAAAGGTCAGTGAATACCACGATCACAACACCAGAGGGAGCTCCACAAATCATGTTAAACCCAGATTCGGCTCAAACAAGGGACTAAACACGTTTCGCAATTATGCCACATCAATGTGGAACGCCCTACCCAAAGCTGTAAAGGAATGTGAATCACTACCCACCTTCAAAAACACTCTCAAAGAACACCTACGGGAGACTGCAATTCGAAACTGGCCCCTACAAATGTCTTAACCCAGTTGTACAGTAAATTACCAAGTATGGCTTTGTCAGTATTCCAATGTACAGTGTACATATCGATACTGAATATTTAAAACTGTTTCGATACTCATTTCCCGAAATATCGATACTTTCTGCAGTATCGATACCAGCTGGCTTGCTCGCAGTGTTCTACCGCAAGTTGTTGACAGACAGACGCACGCTGTTGCAGAGCACGCTTGCCCCTCCTCCTCCGCTGCAGCCCTCCCCCTCACAGACCTGTCTTCAGTTTGTAAACAAAAGATTTTAGCTCCGAATATGGCCAGTGCAGAGCCTCCGCAACTTGTGCTTGTGGATAAAGAAAACAGCAGAAGTGCTGTTTGGAAGTACTTCGGGTTTGAAGTAAACGACGAAGGAAAAGCTAAAGCGTTGTTACAGAGCAGTGCCAACGATACAGCTATTAGCTAACATTAGCTTATGCTAGCTAGCTGGCCACCTTTATAATTACTTCATGGAAACGGAGTAACGTTAAGTCGAGTTCATACTAACTACACTAGTACACGTATGAACTCGACATAACGTTACCCCGTTTCGGGAAAAGCTAAAGATGCCACGATGCCCATTTGCAAGCGTTGTTACAGAGCAGTGCCAACGATACAGCTATTAGTTAACGTTAGCTTATGCTAGCTAGCTGGCCACCTTTATAATTACTTCATGGAAACGGAGTAACGTTAAGTCGAGTTCATACTAACTACACTAGTACACGTCAGGGTTTCCGTTGTCCGGTAATTACCGGTATTTGACCGGGAAAATCTGTTGAAGTCCGACATATTTAATCTCTCCGGTCTTAATGTCCGGTGAAAATAATTCCCTCTAAGCACAATTTGATTATTTGAATTGTATTAAAATAGGCTAAAATTAAATAGCCTATGCGATGAACGAAACAATCATTACATTTGTTTCATCGTTGCTTCACCAAGCCGGTATAATAATGTTGTCAGCGAGAGCTTAGTGCTGGGTTTGCGAGTGCATGTGCAGCTGCAGAGCCGGAGCTGCAGCGGCACAGTGCAGTACTCAGCCATTGGCAATTCAGCTGTTGGGTGGGGGGCGCTGTTGAGCGGTCCCCAGATAGAGCCAGAAAACAGCTGAATCTGCTGCTCTGCAGCGCCATACTCTCGCAAGGTGAGGTGGAGAGAGTCATCACGCAAAAACACGATAATGTTGCCGTCTCTCTCTGCCAAATTTCTCAGTTCTTCGCTTGATATAATTAATACAAATGTCCAATATAACGGAATTTGTTAGCTCATAAAAATGTGATTATAACAGACTGCTGTTAATGTCGGGCGACTGCCCACAGACACCTATTTGATTTAAAGTCGGCAGCAGCACGGAGTCTCGGGACTTATTTTATTTGGAATATAATGACTGTATACGCAAAAGTAGCCTAGTTTTAAGTTAAAATATTATACATCTACATGCATTGAGGATGTCATTCTTTATATAGCCTGCCTATCAATTGTTTTTAAGTTCAATAAACTCTGACCGGAATTTCTCTCATTTGACTCTCTCTCAGGGTTTCCGTTAGAAAAAATTGTTGCCGACCGGCAACAATTTTTTCTAACGGAAACCCTGGTACACATATGAACTCGACATAACGTTACCCCGTTTCCATGAAGTGTTTAAGTAGCAGCAATCTTGTTGAAAATGTAACGTTAATAAATGCTCCGAGCATAGCTCCGGAGAAATCTCTCTCTCTCTCTCTCTCTCTCTCTCTCTCTCTCTCTCTCTCTTTCTCTCTTTCTCTCTTTCTCTCTCTCTCTCTCTCTCTCTCTCTCTCTCTCTCTCTCTCTCTCTCTCGCCGTCATGAAAATTGTTGTAGTTGTTGTTTTAACCAAATAAAAAGCAGCAGCACTATTGCATAACTGAGTCATGTTTGCTATGTATTTCTTTCTTTAGGGGAGTTTGTTTCACAGTTTTAGCATGATGTTTTATAGATGGCTAGGTTAAACAGGTTTTTGTTTTTAAGAGGGGTTTGATTTAGATTAGATAATTTAGTTATTTTTAAATGTCTGATCTAAAGATAAACAAATGGTTTTAAAAGTGTTATATTTATCTTCTCTTATAGTACCAGAGAGAAGCTGAGGAGAATCAACCAGCAACAAAAGCAAAATTTGTTTAAAAAATATATATATATTTTTTTGTATCGAAAATATCGATACTTTCGATACTTTTCAAGGTATCGTATCGAAGTCGAAATTCCAGTATCGTGACAACACTAGTGCATAGTCTGTCTTCTTTTGGGAGCCAGGTCTGGCTATGGCGGCCTATCTCGATGGCTAGTAGGCTGTGCTCGCTGAGTCTGTACCTCAAGGATCTCCTTAGTTTTGGCCTTTGGGTCAGTCAGTGCTCAGGTATTCTGCCACTGTGTACTCTCTGTTTAGGGCCAAATAGCATTTCAATTTGCTCTGGTTTTGGGTTGATTCTTTCCAATGTGTCATAGTTTTCTTTTTGTTTTCTTATAATTTGGTTTAGTCCAGTGTGGTTTCTGTCTTGTGGCTCTGCTTGTGTTTGTGAGCAGAGTCCCAGAACCATCTGGCTGAGTGGGCATCTCTCAATGGTCTCACTGTAGGTGAGGGCTTTGTTGTGGAGTGTGTCTGGGTCGCTTTCTTTTAGGTGATTGTAGAATTTAAATGCTCTTTTTTGGATTTTGATGATTAGTGGGTGTAGTGGCCGCTTGTTGCTCCCCAATGAATCGACAAGCGTCACGATGCACCCACTTAGATATTTCCTATACTCAGCAATCAAAGTTGTGGATGTTGAATGAGTTGAATGTCCAAGTTGCAGCCGATGTAGTTTGCAGGGTTTTATTGTCCAAAGGAAAGATGTATGATGATGTTGAACAGAACAGTTGTCAATTGTTTGTTACAGATAAGCAGTTCCAACAGTGAAAGCAGGTTTGAGAGTAAACACGATTCCATTGATTAGCTAGGCTATTTATAGAAGAGTGGCTATAATGGAGGCGGAGAGCCCTCTAGTGTTCAAAGTAACATAAATAAGACACTATCCTAAGCACAATAATAATAATATTAATAAACAAAACACTCATATGGCCTTTACAGTGGGTATCTTCCTAGTTCTGCTCTGCATGCATTATTTGGTGTTTTCCGTTGGGTGCGGAGAATGGATTTGCAAAATTCTGCATGCAGAGTCTCAATTGGGTGTTTGTCCCATTTGGTGAAGTCTTGGTTTGCAAGTGGGCCCCAGACTTCGCAACCATATAGGGAAATGGGTTCTATGACAGAGTCTAATATTTTGAGCCAGATTTAGATTGGAATGTCTAACTTGATGTTCCTTTTGATGGCATAAATTCTTGCTTTGTCTCTCAGGTCGTTCAGCTTGGTTGAAGTTCCCTGTGGCACTGATGCTAAGGATAGGTGTAGTTTTTTGTGTATTCTAGGGAAATTTTGTCTAGGAGGAATTTGTGTTTGTGTTGTTGTAGGCTGGGCCTTTTCTGGAATATCATAACTTTAGTGTTGGTTAGGTTTAATGTTAGTGCCCATGTCTGGGAGAATTTGTGCAGATGGTCAAGGTGCTGCTGTAGCCCTTCTTTTGTTGGAGACAGCAGCACCAGGTCATCTGCAAACAGTAGGCATTTTACTTCTGTGTTTGCTAGGGGGATGCCAGGTGCTGCAGTTTGTTCCAATGTTTTTGCCAGTTCATTTATATATATGTTGAAGAGGGTTGGACTCAGACTGCACCCCTGTCTAACCCCACGGCTTTGAGGAAAGAAGTCTGTGTGTTTTTCCTCAATCCTCACAGCACATGTGTTGTTGGTGTACATTGACTTTATGAGGTCGTAGGTTTTCCCACCAATGCCACTATCTAGCAGCTTGTACAGCAGACCCTCATGCCAAATTGAGTCAAATGCTTTTTGGAAGTCAACGAAACAGGTGTATATTTTGCTTTTATTTTTATTTATTTGGTTGTCGATTAGGGTGCTGAGGGTGAGAATGTGGTCTGTTGTACGGTGGTTTGGTAGGAATCCCATCTGTGATTTGCTCAAGGCATTATTGTCTGTCTGTGGTTGATGATCATACAGAGGATTTTTCCAAGGTTGCTGTTGACACAGATCCCACGGTAATTGTTTGGGTCAGATTTGTCTCCCTTTTTGTGGAGCGGTGTTATGAGTCCTTGGTTCCAAATATTGGGGAAGATCCCGGAAGGACAATGTTAACACTTTGAGCGCCACGCCTGGTTTTCCGTTTTACCGCTTGAATGCCACCATCGGCGGCAATGTTAACGTTAATATCGCCTAATCTATGTTTTAAATTGTCTAATCTGCCCATCGCATTATCAAAGACTATTTTCCAGTCAGTGCTGTGAAGGCAGATTGTTTTTTTATCGCGTCGTTTCCGTTCAGAGCAGTTAGAAAAGCCCCCGTTTTGATATAAAAAACAGCTAATTCTCAAGTTCAAGTTCAAGTTCTTTAATAGTTGTCATACAGAAGTACAGAATACTTTCATACAAAATGCTTCTTACTGTTACGCTCCAGAGACTGTGCTAGACAAGATAGTATCAAATAACATAATAACATAATATAGCATGAATTTAGAAGAAGAAAATGAGGTCACAGTTGTTCGGTATAGACATATGTACAATGTTCTGAGTTACCATATAATATACAATACACAATACTATGCAGTGTACTAATGTACAGTACTATCTAGTGCAAAGCAGAAATGGGATGAGGTACAATTTTAGGTACAATTTACAGTAAGGTGTACGAGTTGTAGTGCAATCCTTCATCCATAAATATAAAGTGTGGGGAGTGGGTGCTACAGTGTGTTTGTTTAAAGTGGGTGTGTGCTATAAAGTGTGTGTAGTGGGTGCTACAGTGTGTTTGTTTAAAGTGAGTGTGTGCGTGTGGATGTGTGTGCTATGTGTGTTTGGTGGTTGTTGTTGTGTAGTGTTCATTCATTGTTCGTTTAGCAGCCTGATGGCCTGGGGATAGAAGCTACTTCTGAGTCTTTCTGTGCTCGCCTTGAGACTCCTGTATCGCTTGCCTGACGGCAGCAGTTCAAAGAGGCAGTTGTTCGGGTGGCTCGAGTCCTTAATAATTCTCTTAGCCTTCCCCTTGCAACGCTTGTAGTAAATGTTCTGGAGGGTGGGGAGCCCCCCTCCAATTGTGCGTTCGGCTGAACGTGTCACTCTTTGTAGTCTGCTTTGGTCTTTTGCAGTGCTATTCCCAAACCAGGAGGTGATGTTGCCGGTCAAGATGCTCTCTATTGTACATGAGTAGAAGTTCTTAAGGATCTTCTGGCTGACTTGGAACTTCCTTAGGCGCCTGAGGAAGTAGAGGCGTTGTCGTGCCTTCTTCACCACACTGTTAATGTGTATGGTCCATGTCAAGTCCTCGGATATGTGGGCTCCGAGGTACTTGAAGCTGTTGACTCTCTCAACCGGTGCCCCGTCGATGCTGAGGGGGCTGTAGTCCTTGACCCCCGACCTCCTGAAGTCCACAATCATCTCCTTTGTTTTGCTGACGTTCAGGGAGAGGCTGTTTTCCTGGCACCATCCCGCCAGGACCTTGACCTCTTCCAGGTAGGCCCTCTCGTCGTTGGCAGAGATCAGGCCCACCACCACTGTGTCGTCAGCAAATTTGACGATTGTATTGCTACTCCGCTGAGCCACACAGTCGTGTGTGTACAGGGAGTAGAGGAGGGGACTCAGAACACAGCCCTGGGGGGCCCCTATGTTGAGGGTGATGGATGAGGAGGTGCAGTTGCCTGCTCTCACCACCTGGGGTCTGCCAGTCAGGAAGTCCAAGACCCACTGGCAGAGGTCATAGCCCAAGCCCAGGTCCCTGAGCTTGGCTATGAGTATGGAGGGGACTATGGTATTGAATGCCGAGCTGTAGTCGATGAATAGCATTCTCACATAGTTCCCCTGCCTCTTGTCCAGGTGTGATGCTGCTGTGTGCAGCACATGGGATATGGCGTCCTCCGTGGACCTGTTGGGGCGGTATGCAAATTGCAGGGGGTCCATGTTGATGGGGAGGGAGGAGCAGATGTAGCCCTTTACTAGCTTCTCAAAGCACTTCATGGCTATGGAGGTGAGAGCTACAGGGCGGTAGTCGTTGAGGCAAGCAGGCTTGGATTTTTTGGGTACAGGGATAATAGTGGACTTCTTCAGGCAGGTGGGGATGACAGCCTGTTCTAAGGACAGGTTAAATATGTCGGTGAATACTGGGGCCAGTTGGTCGGCACAGACTTTTAGGACGCGGCCGGGGATGCCGTCCGGACCTGCTGCCTTCCTGATATTCACTTTTTTAAAGGTCCGCCTCACCTCATGCTCTGTTACCCTGAACACTGCGCCTCCATCAGCAGCCGACCCCCCCCCCCCCCCATTGCCGAGGCTTGTGAGCTGGTGTTGTTATTACCAGCATCAAACCTCGCATAGAAGGTATTGAGGTCGTTTGCTAAGGAGATGTCACTGTTCAGTTTGAGGGAGGCGCCTTTGTAGTCTGTCATCGTTTTGAGCCCCTGCCACATAGCTCTAGAGTCAGCTTGTTCAAACTGGAGTTCAATTTTATCCCTGTAGCGCCGTTTGGCCTCTGACACTGTCCTCCTTACGTTGTGTTGCGCCACCTTGTGGTCATTCATGTTGCCTGCCACTAGGCCGTCATTGTATGCTTTGGTGCGCTCTCTCAGAGCTTCACGGACGGATTTGTCTACCCAGGGTTTTTGATTTGGGTAAACTTTCATTTTGGTAGTGGGGATTGTTTCTTTCACCCTAGTACAGACATAGTCCAGCACTGTCTCCGTGTAGGCATTAATGTTATCTGTGTCGCGGAATACAATCCAGTCTGTGTTGTGAAACACTGACCGGATCGTATCCTCTGACGTCACATCCCATTTCTGCACCTCTCGCGAGACTACGGGAGTACTTTTAATTCTTTGTCTGTACTTTGGTGTAAGGAAAATGGATGCGTGATCTGACTTGCCAAAGCCACTATCAGAATGAGCCTTGTAGCCACCTTTAAATTGCGTGTAACAGTGATCTAGGATGTTACCGCCTCTGGTGTTGCAAGTCACATGCTGGTAGAAATCAGGCAATACCTTTCTCAGATTGGCGCTATTGAAATCTCCCAGTACTAAAATGGCGGCGTTAACGTTCGTCGCTTGTATACTATTTACCTCGTCGTGGAGTCTGGAGAGCGCGGCGTTGTTGTTGGCTTGCGGTGGAATATACACTCCGACCAGGACGATCGCCGTTAACTCCCTCGGGAGGAAGAAAGGACGACACTTGATGGTTATATATTCCAGTTCTGGGGAGCAGTGGTTGGATAATTCCTTCACATTCGTTGGATCACTCCAATTTTTGTTAAACATGAAGGCAATACCTCCACCACGTTGTTTACCGGACTCTGATTGTGTCCGATCCTTCCTATGGATAAAGAAGTGATCCGCTGGTTGAATCGCGTGATCTGGAACCTCCGGTGTTAGCCATGTTTCGGTGAAGCAAAGGACATTGCAGTCCCTAGCGTCTCTTTGATATTGAATCCTTGCTCGGATGTCATCCAGTTTATTGTCTATTGATTGTACATTGGCTAGCAATATACTGGGAAGTGGTGTACGGTGTCGTCTGGATCTCAGCCTGTTTCGGATCCCAGCCCTTTTTCCTCAACGTCTTTTCCTGGGCTCTGGGAACAAAGGATCTGGTCCTAGTCTCCGGAGGATTTCTTCCGGCCATTGATGTGGTTCGGAAAGTTGATCCAGCGAGTAATCCAGTTGGTAAGTTTCCCGTAATCCAATGTCTATGAGTGACTGACGGTCATATACATTAAATGCACCAACAGTTGGTACGCACAAAACTCTAAAAACTATAAATATTAACAAAAGTAAACACAGTCTCGGCGGCGCCATCATCAATTCTGGAGCATTCTATGAAAATCGTCTTTTAGTGGAATATTCCACAACGTTGATATTCGTCTGCCTTTTTATGAATCGTTTTCAAATAAACAATAGATGATCAATATTATACGTGCACGCAAGCACATTACGGCCGCGCACTGATAATCGCTCCGTTGATTTCCTCACAGACTTTTACAGTGAAACCGAAAGAAGACATTTCACAAAACAGCTTATAACTTCATCAAACTTACTCTGATTATCCTACCACTGATAACATAGAGTCCTTACCTGACATCAGATGGTATCCAACTGGTATATTCCAATTCCTGATCACCATTCGAAAAAATCGATACGTGTATGGATCCAACGCGATACAGTAGAACTCCATGATCCGCGGGGCTCTGAGGCTCCAGAATGAACTCTGGTAACCCCGGCTGGATCAGTGAACTGGAAAATGTGGAGTACCGGATTTTTTTCCCCATTCATTTTCATTGAGTCCATTCCAAAATCACTTATGTCATCTGGGAGACGACAGGGGGCGCTTTTTTCCACAGTGATCGCCGGCGCCCCTCGGCTATACTCGGGTAGGCTCGGGTGATGCAATAATTTTTCAGATCACAAAAAAAAGTGGCACTCAAAGTGTTAAGGAGTTTTAGTATAGCCAATTGGAATTTGGAGTCTGTGAATTTTATCATTTAATTTAGGATACCATCCGCTCCGCAGGCCTTCTTGGTTTTAAGTGATTTTATTTTGTCCTGTAGTTCTTTTAGTGTAATTGGGGAGTCTAGCGGGTTCTGGTAGTCTTTTATGGTTGACTCTAGGCTCTAGTTTATCTTGTATGTGTTTTTAATGTTCATTATTTTGTATTGGACTAAAGAGATTGGAAAAGTGGTTTACCCATATGTCTCCATTTTGGATGGGTAGCTCCTCGTGGTGGTGTTTGTTTAGTTTGTTCCAGTTTTCCCAGAAGTTGTTTTTATGGATTCCTCTATATCTTGTAGCTGGTTTCTAACGTGTTGGTCCCTTTTTTTTCTGGCTGTGTTTTTGTAGTGTTTCAGTGTTTCACGAAACGTATTGGAGACGTGTGTTCTGGTTGTCTGGGTCTCTGTGTTTTTGGTTTGATAGGTTCCTTAATTTTCTTCTGAGATTTTTACAATCATTATCATACCATTTGTCATGCATATTTTCTTTTGTATTTTCTTTTTTTTATTATTTTTTAACCCTTTAATCGCCGTTGACGCTGAAACACGTCATTCCCCGCCATGCTTATTCTGCCAATGACGCTGTACAGCGTCTTTGATATCAATATTTCAAAAATCTGTGATCGAAATCATATTTCTCCCCCGGAGACATTATATGTACTGGTGAGCCCCGGTCAACTCTCTAACGGTTCAAGAGCGCCATCTGGTGGCCGATCGGCAGATCGCCCAGGGAAGAAACAGGGAAGTGGAAGTTGGTGCTCATTTCAATTTGGTCTGATCACTCGCTATAGGTCCCGGGACTCGAGCTCGACACAATGGATATCGATCCGTTGCCAATAACTCGCTAAACAACATGATTTGGACGTATATACTATTATACAACCTGGAAATGGATCGGGTATTTCTATATCCCATAATAGAAAAAATTCTGTTCCACGCTCATCTCCCAACGGCGAGAGGAAGCTACGGTGAGTTTCAGCGTTATTTTGTAATGTCTTCTATACTAACTGCTCCAATGATCATATCACCCACACTAGATGAATGATATAACGTTGCCCACGGAATTATAAACGACCCCCCGCCCATCCGGTCAACATCAGATCATACGTAGTAACTATAAATCACGTTCTGGAGAAAGCTGCAGAAAACGATAAAAACATACTTATACTTTAGAGCGTATTTTAGTATGAATATGTGAATGAAAAAGTATAACGTTGCTACACCCTGAACAATAGATATAGGACTTTGAATGGGCCATGGTAATGTCAATTTAGCAATACAATTTAAAAAGTTATAGCCCTGCAAAGAAGGGGAACTTCTCCATGTTAAATAGGGCTGGCGAGGGATGGTAAATTATGAATTTAACCCCGGCGATCAAAGGGTTAAACAAACACATAAACAAACATGACAACACACGATTAGATATACAAGCATTGTTAACAGTGCACATCAAATTAAATCACCGTTTATATAAATGTCTTATACAAGATATGCCCCTAATACCTGCTATCTATTCCCCTACACACATATGCTCTTACTCGCACCCCCCCACCCTGGACCCCCCCAATGGATAATCCATCCATTATCATTCGCTCCTAACCAGACACTACCATTATATGCTAGCTTTTATTCTCTCCACCACTTCTAACCACATTGTCAATTTGGATTCATTGAGACCCAAAATTCTTGCTGTAGATATTTCTAGATAAATCACATCGAGATATGAAAGAATCCAGACCTTTCGGCAATTTTTTTTCGGTTGAATCCATCGTGATGCTATCAGTTTTTTAGCCACTGTAATACCAGATACAACCAATCTCTTTAGCTGTATAGGTACTGCATACTCAAAAACATCATTCAGCAGTAATACAGAGGGGTGTACAGGTATATTCAGAATTAAGAGATTTGATAATTGCTGGGTCACTTCTTTCCTTCTTAACTGGTGGGCAGTCCCAGTACATGTGCATAAATGTCCCCTCGTCCCCATTTGTACATAAGGAGCATTTGGAGTCTTGTTTAAGACCCATTCTGTTCAGTCTTATAGGAGTCAAGTATGTCCTATGAATATAGTTAAGATTGATTTGTTGATGGTCCGGGTTCCTTGATGCAAGTCGAACATTTGCCCAGGCTTCTTGCCAATCAAAATCTTTTTCCAGGTCTGGTATATCCCTCCTCCAAATAGAGTCTAGGTGGAGGGTTTCATACGAGGCCATTAGTAATTGATGATAAAAGTCTGATACAAAACCTCTCGATGTCTCTCTTTCATAGAAACATTTGTGGTATCTGTGGTGTGCAATTGGTATCCTTAATGGAACACTGTGAGCCTTCAAACATAACAATAATTGTGCGTAAAAATAATATGTGGAACCGGTGAGATTAAATTTTTTTTCTATTTCATCATAACTACAATACCCTGTTTGTTGAAAACATCTCCTAATGTATGTATGCCTTGCTTTTCCCATCTAGGGAATCTTATAGGTCGTTTTCCAATCAGGAGTGCATTGTTATTGAATAAGGGAGTATGATTATGCCATTTATGTGGGTTAGAATATTTTTTTTGTGTTTCACGCCATATCCGGATCGCATGAGTAATTATGGGGCCAAATTTCAGTTCGCATTGCTTAATTGATACTTTGGTGTATACTATGTCCTGCAGTCTCTGTGGTGCTACTATATTTACTTCTAAATTTCTCCAAGATACTGATGCTTGGGGTTCAAACCAGGTTGTCAGTGGTCTTAAAGTGTACGCCTTAAAATAGTGGAAGAAATTTGGAAATGCCATCCCTCCGTCGGCTTTGTTTCTCTGTGCGGTGGATCTTTTTATACATGGTGGTTTGTTATTCCAAATAAATGTATATGCGGAAGAGTGTAATTTTTTCCAGTAACCATCTGGAGGGGGTAACGGAAGCATTCAGCTGATGAAGTTGATTCTAGGCAAGACATCCATCTTAACTATTGAAACCTGTGCCTGTACTGAGTTTTTAAGTTTTGACCACCTGTCAAAGTCGTATTTTATTTTATTTTGGATTTCTATGTAATTGTGTTTCACCGTTTGGCTTATGGTAGGGAATACTTCAACTCCCAAACATCTAAAGTGTTTAACCATTGGTATTTCTTCATGCATATTTATATTTTTCCTCGCTTTCCTATTTGAGGCCTTTAGGTTGGATAAGGAGGCTGTAATGTTGAATATGTTGTTGAGGTTTTCCACCGCCCCGTTTACGCTTTTGCTGTTGTGTTTAGGGCTGTCTTAAATACTTCGAAGCTTCGTTCGATGGCACAAGCTTCGAACAAAAAAAATCGAAGTTAAAAATTATATTTTTTTTTCAAAATTTTATTTAATTTTTTTTAATTTTTTTTTACTTCGATTTGTGTGTGTGTGTTGGGGGGGCCGATGGGTGTGGGGTGGGGCTCTCGGGGGCATGGGAAATAGCGGGCTTGGCTCGGTGGGGGGGAGTCCCCTATCCTTCAATTGATTCAAGGGACCCGTGTCGCTGGGGGCCCGGCCACGGGCGCAGCGGCCTGGGATATGGGGGGCGCCAATGGGCTCAACTCAGGGGGGGATGTCGGGGGGGGGGCATCGTTTCTGCGGTTTGACCCGGGAGAGTGGGATCTCGTGGGTTGTGGGTTCGTTGTGCGTGGGGTGGGGTGCTTGGTGACATGGGAGGTAGCGGGCTTGGCTCGGTGGGGGGGGGGGGAGTACCACCCCTCGCCCCTCTACTGGGTCTGGCCCAATCAAATTCAAGGGACCCGTGTCACTGAGTGCTGGGCCCCGCGTGGGACGGACCTGGGATGCGGGGGACGGACCTGGGATGCGGGGGACCCCGGTTTCTAGGGGGGGATGTCGGGAGGGGGGGGTTCCTTTTATGGAGGTCTGGACGGCTGAACGAGGCCATATTCAAGGGACCCATATCTGTATGTTGTTATGTTATGGATGTCACTGTAAATATTGTGTTTTATGTCTATAAATGTTAAATAAAAATGTAAGTTTAAAAAAAATAATCAGTAACGTTAGCTAGGTAGCTAACTAGGGGTGGGAATCGCCAGAGACCTCGCGATACGATACTATCGTGATACTTGAGCCGCGATCCGATAGTATCGCGATACTCGATATATCGCAAATATTGCGATTTCTTTTTTCTTTTTTTTTTATCAATTTTTTTTCTTTTTCTGCAAAGTAAAACTGTCAACATGTTTTATCTAATAAAATAAAGTTCAGTCTGTTCATCTCACTTCAATAATTTTCTCAAGCAGACAGATGTAAACACTGTAATCTGTGTTGCATGTACCTGACAAACTGAACTGTTTGTATTACAGTCATATTCCAACTTAACTGAATGCACATGTGTGTGTGTGGACTACTATACTATTACAGGTATTGAAATGAACAATGCAACTTCCTTATACAAAAAAAAATTATTAAATCTTTTATGAATAATTAAATATCGATACTTGGCATCCCTGTATCGATACAGTATCGCCACGCAAAGTATCACGATACTACTACATATCGATTCCCCCCCCCCCCACCCCTATAGCTAACGTTAGCTCACGGAACAACGATAGCTAGTTAGCCAACACTAGCCAACTACTGTCAAAACTATTGCCAAATGATGATATCAGACGTTGATATCAGGAGCTATCAGTAGCTAGCCAGCTAGATAACGTTAGACAATGCCTCATGTATTAAACTAAAGTGAATAGTTGACTGGGTAATTTTGTTTAAACAGTAATGTTAGGGGCGGCTACGTGGTGCAGTGGGCAAGGCGCTCACCACAAATACTGGAGACGCTGGGTTCACCTGTTCGAGCCCAGCGCTCCACATTGCTTTCAGTTTAGCTGGTTGTCCGTACTAATAGACATTGGCAGTATTAGGGGGTGGGAAACTGATGGGTGGGGATCGGGCGTTGTGGACAGCGACTCCTACAGGTCGGTTGGTGTGCCTGCGCAGTAGAATCAGGAAGCGATGGGGGCGGCGCCCCTCCAAAGCGCAGACCCCTGACGCTGAAAGATCGCGCCGCGCAGGTGAAAAGATGCGACTGCTGTTACCTCGAGTATCGGAGGGGACTCGTGCTATGTATGACTTAGTCCACATTGCAGCCGGCTTGTGGGAGGCAAGAAACAGCGTTCGAGACAGGGGAGGGTTGAATTGGATGATACGAAATTGGGATGGGAGAAAAATAGAAAATGGGAGAAAAAGTGGATAAAAAAAACAGTAATGTTAGCTAGTATCACTCGAGGTGCACTCGACTCTGCCGGAGCATTTGTTGTCATGGGTCTGTGGGGGCGTGCAGCAGCAGCTGTGAGCAAGAGAGACAGCGAGTGAGAACTCCGCTGAGAATTGGATCATGTTTTTCGCGCGTCGGCAAAAATAAAGCATTATCGGAATTCACAGATCTCATATTTATATTGAATATCGGCCGATACCGATTGCTGGCCGATCGATTGGGGCATCCCTAATTCCAGTGGTTTTGTCCTGGACCACAATTGAGTAAAGCTTGCTGATCATCTGATGCACGGTCAGCTCCCCGGGTGGAGACCTGTTGGGCGTGAGGTTGACCTGTAGATTTGTGTGGTATGGGATTGGTGGTGGCATGTGCTGTGTGTTGTGGGGTTGGCAGGGTGTGCATTGGCTGGGGGGGGGGGGTCGGCAGGAGGGGAGCAGGTCGAAACTGGGCAGCCTGTGCATATGTGTGATATGTTCTTTGCAGGTCGGGCGTGGACCTGGCCTGGGGTGCAGGGTGGTCTCTGGGTGCAACAGGTCTTCTGGGTGTAGCTCTGGGTGAGGTGTTCATCCCTCTCTCGAAACATTTCATGACCACAGAGGTGAGTGCCACCGGTCTGTAGTCATTTGGACATGCTGGGGAGGGTTTCTTCGGCACAGGGATGATGGTAGACATCTTGAAGCAGGCAGGGACCACTGACTCCGCCAGTGATTGATTAAATATGGCGGTGAACACAGGGGCCAGCTGGTTGGCACAGGTCTTGAGTATACGTCCTGTTATGCCATCTGGGCCAGCAGCCTTCCTGGTGTTCACCTGCATAAATGCTCTTCTCACACTGTGTTCCGACAACGAGAGAGCGTCCCCCCCCCCCTCGCGGTTGCCCCCCCCCCTCCACAACAGCCGGCGCGCCAGTGACGTCACTAGCCGGAGAGCCAGCAGCGCCACTGTCTACACCAAACCGAGCGTAGAAGGTGTTGAGCTTGTCCGCGAGGGAGGCGTCGTCGCTCCCCATTGAGGGGGCGCTGACTTTATAGTCAGTTATTGTCTTCAGTCCCTGCCATAATCCTCTTGTGTCGTTTTGTGCCATTTGTGTCTCCAGTTTATCAGCATATGTCCTCTTAGCAAGTTTGACAGCTTTGCGTAGAGTATAGACTGAAGCCTTATACTCCTCCATGTTTCCTGACTCTCTACCCAGGTTGTAGGCGGTGGTACGAGAGTTCAGAGCTGCTCTAATGGTGCTATCCACCCACGGTTTCAGGCTGGTCAAGGACCACATTTGTGCCTCCCTCCCCAGTGATATGGACCCTATGCAATTTGCATACAGGACAAACAGGTCCACCGACGACGCGGTCTCCCAGGTACTGCACAGCACCCTCTCGCACCTTGACCGTCAGAAGGGGGGCTATGTGAGACTGTTGTTCATTGACTACAGCTCAGCGTTCAACACCATAGTCTCCACCAGACTGGTGGACAAGCTGATCGAGCTAGGTCTGAGCTCCGCCCTGAGCGCCTGGGTACTGGACTTTCTGAGCGAAAGACCCCAGGCGGTCAGGGTGGGGGGTCAGACCTCCAACACCATCACCCTGAGCATCGGGTCCCCCCAGGGCTGTGTTCTGAGCCCCCTGCTGTACTCACTCTACACACACGACTGTGTGGCCAAGTTCAGCTCCAACTCCATAGTGAAGTTCGCAGATGACACGGTGGTGGTGGGGCTGATCTCGGACAACGACGAGAAGGCCTACCGGGAGGAGGTTGAGGTACTGGAACGCTGGTGCCAGGACAACAGCCTGCTCCTGAACATTGGCAAAACCAAGGAACTGATCGTGGATTATAGGAGAGGACAGCAGGAGACACACACACCACTGATGATAAACGGGGCTACCGTGGACAGGGTGAGCAGCTTCAAGTACCTGGGGGTCCACATCTCAGAGGACCTGACATGGTCAACACACATAGACACAGTAGTAAAGAAGGCGAAACAGCGTCTCTACCACCTGAGACAGTTAAGGAAGTTCAGAGTATCGGGGAAGATACTCCAGTCCTTCTACTCAGGAGCTGTAGAGAGCATCCTGACCGGAAACATCACTGCCTGGTATGGAAACAGCACGGCACAGGACAAGAAGGCCCTACAGAAAGTGGTGCGCTCAGCCGAGTGTACCACGGGTATTGCACTACCCCCCCTGCAGGTTCTATACAACAAGAGGTGCAAATCCAGAGCCTGCAGGATAATGAAAGACCCTCACCACCCCAATAACAGCCTGTTTCAGCTGCTGAGGTCAGGCAGACGCCTGCGAACCCCAGCTACTAGGACAGAGCGGCTTAGGCTCAGCTTCTTCCCCCAGGCCATCAGAGCCATGAACAATGAACATTGAGTGCTCAGAACATTGAACTGTCCACACACAAGCACACATGAACACACACACGACACGCACACTGTGCACGCTCACACACGAGCAGCCACTTAACACTTTAACATGAGCGGGCACACACTCATGTCGCACACACGCACACTTATGGCCAAAGGAAAGGACACTTTAAATTAGAATAACAGGAACAGTGTATTGCACTACCAAAGCTAACTAGCATGTCACACATGCTCTGTAAATAACTATGTACAGATACCGAGATGTCACTCCATGTTACCTGCTACCTGTTACTGCACAATGTTGTTTTCTTCTTTTGATTCTATTATATGTACCACTGTATTGCACATCGTTGCGGGCAAGACCACCCGCATTTCATTGTATACCTGTATGCCGTGACAATTAAAACTCTTGACTTGACTTGACTCTGTTGCTCCTGTAGGATGTGATGGGGCTACGGTTTAGTGCAACGTCTTTCAGGGTCTTTGCGAAGTTAGGGACTGCTCTTTTGAGGATGTGAACATCGTCATGCATGTACAGGTCTAGGGTGGGGTGAGCTGCCATGTATACGTTTTTCTGGAGATGTGTGCATTAATACTTTGTATGAAGTCTGGGTGGTAATCCCATCTGGGTAGCAGTGCCGAGATTACTACTTTTGCGCTGGGAAATGTTGACGTGGCTTTTTCGATTACTTCCATGACAGATTTGGTCACCTCCTCCCCTGTCTGCATTCTCAGGTTGTTTGTGCCTGTGTGTATTATGATGTGGCTGGGGGACCCCAGGATGTTTCCTGTCAGTAGCTCTATAGCCCGATTGGTATTCTGGCACTTTAGTTTCTTAACTCTGTGGTTTGGGAAGAGTTTTTCTTCCTCTACATTTCTCCCGTTTGAGTCCATGAGTACAATTTGTGGACTTTCTTGAGATTTGGTGGGTGATGTTGGAGGTGGGGTGTCTTGGGTGTCTGTTGTTGTGGTTGGTTGGTTGTCCTCTGGATCTTCCTCTTGAATTACTGATGTCTCTGTTTTTTGGGGCTGTTCGGTGGTCAGAGCTGGTTTGGCTGTTGACATCTCTTTGAGGTTTTGCATTTCCTGCCTGATTAGATTGTTTTCGTTCGACACCTCTTCAACTTTGCCCATGGATGTCAGCATTTCTGCCTCCAGTTTGGCTGTTGACATCTCTTTGAGGTTTTTCAGCTCCAGCCTGAGGCCATGGTTAGACTAGTGTATTTGTGGCGTTTTTTTATACGTTTTTGAATACGTTTCATGTCCCTATTACACAGAAATGCGTTTTTTGGCGTTTTTTTGTGGATACGGCTGAAACGCAAAATTGTGTTTGCGTTTTGGAGAAACGCTAAAAAACGCACAGACAACAGCGTGTAGTCTATGGAAGCAAATGAGTGCCATAAGTATTTGAATTTAATCAGACACCGCATTTATAGCATTGAAAATAATTACTTTGAAAACATGTATAATAACTTTGAAAACATGTATCTGAATTTTTTCAGACACCGCATTTATAGTTCCAGACACCGCATTTATAGTTTCAGACACCGAATTTATAGCATTGCAAATAAATACTATGAAAATCATGTATCTGAATTTTTTTGCTCAGAGTTTACCAAAAATGCAGTGTTAATAAAAAAAATCGAATGCATAATAAAATTCAATGTAAAAATGCAGTGTTCATTAAAAAATTCGAATGCATAATAAAATTCAATGTAAAAATGCAGTGTTCATTAAAAAATTCGATGCATAATTGCGGTGTATATAATTCGATGTCAAAAATTGCGGGGTGTGGATTTCGACGTAAAAAACCCAACATCCGGGTTACCCAGACAGGATAAAGCAATCGAGCTGGATGTGATCGAACTGACTTCTGGCCTATCACTGCACGGCTTTGTCAGTCATGTGATCACAACAACCCAGGAAGCCTTTCCTCCCGACGACAAAGAGAAGAGAAGGTGGCTGAAGCCTGAAGTTGATACAGTAAGTTTGATCTCAATGATAAACAATAATTAACAGGTAGGCTAACGGCAGGCACCACTACGAATTGAAAATGGGGGACCCTGATGTAAACAAGACGAAAGTCTTTCTCTGGTCTGCATCCCCTTAACAATTGTGTGTATTGAGCCGTACTGTATTGTACCCATTCTGCAATCTGTTAAATAAAGTTTTCAATCATTCATTCAGGCTAGGCTAACATTAGGTACTACTACTAGTTAGGTAACGTTAGCTAGAATCCAAATCGAAAATCAAGAATCCAAATCAAAAGTCTTATATAAGGTTATGAGATGAACATGTAGGTTATGAAATGAATATGTATGCAATATGTAATAAAAACGCAGCTCAACGCATACATTTGATCTAGAACCCCGTTTGTTGTCCCCTAACTGTTATACGAAGATGGCCGGCGGTCTCGTGACAACCAGAATACAAAACATTACCTGTTGTTATTGTTAAGTCGCTATCTTGTGATAGTAACATGGTCGTGGTGTGAATTACCTGGCTCTAAATTAAAGTATTTTTGGATGACACAACACAGTAATAAGAAGGATGGCAAGTGTATGATGGCATGCATGTACAATAATGCTGTGTATACCCTAATTATATTTATTCTTAATGTACTGTATATATCCACATGTGTTTGTACATATAACTGCATATAAACCTTTTACATATCTGTAGATACTACTATATCTATATCTGTACATATCCCTTACCTACTCTTACTAGTTACGCTGCTGGCCAGTATATCTTTATACCTGCTGCATCAATGTACATAATAATACTACAACTCTGTACATATATATGATCTGATTAGCATTATTACTCAGTAGTACTGATTTATATATTTTAAACAATATAATGAATTAAGGTTTTGTTTTATTTGTCACATAAGGTACATGTACATTACAGTGAAACACTTGGTTCTGTATGAGCCTCCTGAGATTGTGCTTCATAGAAGTTAGACATCTCTTTGATCCAATGACCTTGTAGTAGACAGAAATCTATTTGTTTGTTTCTTCATATCACAGTTTACAATTTATTTTCTTTTTGCAGGCATGACTTCACCCCAACATCCCCTGAGTGGAACATGGAAAGAGTGTTGACCTTGATGTTTATCGTTGTCTTTCAACCATATTGTTTGTTACTGTTTAATAAATTGTTTGTTACTGTTGATGTTTAATAAATGTTTATCGTCGTCTTTCAACACCCTGCCTCAGACTCCTATCCATGGTAACTCCCAGCTATTACTAAAGTTGATTTCAAGACGTGACTCGGGGGCGTTCCAAGGGTGCGTTCCAGCAGAGGTGTTCATTGACTCCAGTGTTTATTATGTATTTTCACAGCAGAAAAACACTCAAGTTATTCCTTTCTTCCGTTCAGAATCAGCCAGCCTGTTGTATATTGAACAGCCCAGTATATGTATTAGTGATGCACAGTATGGACGTTTTTTCAGCCGATAACGGATCACTACCTGCTGCTCATGGCGAATACTGATAACTTCATAACCTGTAGTTTATACACAACTGAGGGTCTACAGATCTAAAGGACAACAACCAATCAGAGCACTTGTCTGCCATAAAAACATAATACATCTGTAAAATAACAAGGGAACAAAGGTGAATTGTGCCACATTTATTTTAAACGTGTTTTATGTTTACTCTGGTGTTTAAATTTCTGTGAATATAGTTTGTATTATGTACTGTTTACATTTTGTACAATCGTCGTTTCTGTAAATGAGGGAAACCTCAGAGGCTTACGATTTTAAATAAAGGTTGAAATGAAAAAATTTGGTTACAGAAAAAGACCTAACCTCTCTTTCTCAGTCATCAGATAGAACATGCTCACAACATTGAACAGCAGCAATGTAGATGTCACAGACTGGGATGCAGCTCGTAGGTCAACAGCTTCTCTTAAAGCAGCCATTAGTCCATCAGTCAGTGGGCTCTCTGTGTTTGGGACAATGACACTAGAGTGGCCATCAGGAGCAAATCCACTGTTCTCCCACTCAATCTGAGGAATATCCACACCCTAAAAACAAGAGAAATAGAAAGCCTTATTTGTGGTATTAATTATCTTGATAGACAGCAGCAGTAAGGTGGGCACTTATGGCTTTTGAAATCTGTATGCTCCTACTCATTTATCTTTCTGTTTTCACATACTGTAACTCATTTTCTAGGACTATAAGCCCTAAACCACTGCCCATGTTGTTTAGCAAATGTTCATGGCTCTTATTCTGACCTACACTTTTGTAATTCACTCAGCATATGAATTGTTCCCACATGTAAGAGAAATTACATTTTCTCATCAGGAAACCTTTCTTATGCATTTGACACATCCCAACTTTTGCCATACAGTATAACTATGCTATAGTTCAAATATTTTCACCTATTTACCTTGCTGTCAGATAGCCCTTTCTGGTGGGGAACAGGCTTTATAGCCACCTACAGTATGCTCTCTTAAAAGGGTGCTCTGGGATGAAAATACAGGGGAAGTTCAATGGAGTTTGGTAGGTGTTTGCAAGAGCATGGATAGCGGTTTCAGTTTTTGAGTGGCTGAGGGATCAATACTATTGAAAGCATTGAAGTTGTAAAAATTGGACAAAGTTACCTCCATGTTATCAGAAACTGGAATTGGGTGATGGATTCGTCCCAGCTCCCACAGCTGATTTAGGGTCATATGGCCTTCTGTTCTTATAGGATGATTTGCCCAGCCACTGCGCAATGTGTCCAGGTCATCGTGAAGCCGTGGCAGGAACACATAATGGCAACAGAAGAGGTGTGTAGCATTGCCAATGTTGAGGAACCCCTCTTCTTCAAGGTAGTGTAGAGCATCATAGTAGATGACTGTAACAGCTGTCCACATGTCTCGCCATAGCCTCTCTATCCTGGAAAATTGCGAGTTTACCAGAACATTTTAAAGTTAAAGGACAGGGAATGGCAATATTTGCATTTGTGGCAGATTTGACATGGAATTATTATGTATGTATAATAAACAACTGATCATGTAAGATCTCAGCAGTTTCTTTTGTTGAGAAAAGGTTTCCAGCAACAACAAATGCACAGATGGATTTTATTTTAAATGCAATCCAATGATCTGATGTTCATTGTGTGTATTTCTTTATCTACCCTTTCATGAGTCATTATTGTCAGTCCAAAACAAGAGATTATGTTTTTGTAACATGTTTCTAAAACATTATCTCGTGTTATTTACATACTAAGACAATAGGTGTGACATACAAATGTAATTCGACACACACTGCCCAGCAAAAACTACATTTTTATTTTTGCAGCAAGGAAGAGATTGTTTAATTTGCATGATGAAGAGGTCACAGTTAAGTACCCTTTGACTGACATCAACTCCCACCGTAGAGAGGAATTTTACCTCACACTATTGCAAATAACAGTACTGCTTCTAGTAGGTATATGTGTAGCAAACAGTACAGTTCTGGCATGGCAGCAGTGAGATGGTGTCTTTCAACTAGCTTATATACAATATAATATATACAATAATACAATAAATTCACCAAACACTACACAATACCAATGCTGTAGACTGATGAAAATATAATTTATTTATCTGGCCTTCTTCCAAGAATCTGTCAAGAAGTTTGGTTTCCCTCTTAGGTAAATATTTCCTGAGGCAGTGGGGGGCCGTTGAAACCAACACTTAATGTGGTCTTTGTTGTAATTGTTGGTATATTTTAGGGTACGAGCTGATCAGGGGGTGGAAAATGTGGACGTTCCACGTCTCATGTTTACAGTCCGTGGCACTGGAAGGGGCAGCTTTATATCTGGCAAGAGTGTTCACAACCAACGGTAAGCCCAAAAGATCAGAGATTGCTAGTTGAAAGACACCATCTCACTGCTGCCATGCCAGAACTGTACTGTTTGCTACACATATACCTACTAGAAGCAGTACTGTTATTTGCAATAGTGTGAGGTAAAATTCCTCTCTACGGTGGGAGTTGATGTCAGTCAAAGGGTACTTAACTGTGACCTCTTCATCATGCAAATTAAACAATCTCTTCCTTGCTGCAAAAATAAAAATGTACAGTTTTTGCTGGGCAGTGTGTGTCGAATTACATTTGTATGTCACACCTATTGTCTTAGTATGTAAATAACACGAGATAATGTTTTAGAAACATGTTACAAAAACATAATCTCTTGTTTTGGACTGACAATAATGACTCATGAAAGGGTAGATAAAGAAATACACACAATGAACATCAGATCATTGGATTGCATTTAAAATAAAATCCATCTGTGCATTTGTTGTTGCTGGAAACCTTTTCTCAACAAAAGAAACTGCTGAGATCTTACATGATCAGTTGTTTATTATACATACATAATAATTCCATGTCAAATCTGCCACAAATGCAAATATTGCCATTCCCTGTCCTTTAACTTTAAAATGTTCTGGTAAACTCGCAATTTTCCAGGATAGAGAGGCTATGGCGAGACATGTGGACAGCTGTTACAGTCATCTACTATGATGCTCTACACTACCTTGAAGAAGAGGGGTTCCTCAACATTGGCAATGCTACACACCTCTTCTGTTGCCATTATGTGTTCCTGCCACGGCTTCACGATGACCTGGACACATTGCACAGTGGCTGGGCAAATCATCCTATAAGAACAGAAGGCCATATGACCCTAAATCAGCTGTGGGAGCTGGGACGAATCCATCACCCAATTCCAGTTTCTGATAACATGGAGGTAACTTTGTCCAATTTTTACAACTTCAATGCTTTCAATAGTATTGATCCCTCAGCCACTCAAAAACTGAAACCGCTATCCATGCTCTTGCAAACACCTACCAGACTCCATTGAACTTCCCCTGTATTTTCATCCCAGAGCACCCTTTTAAGAGAGCATACTGTAGGTGGCTATAAAGCCTGTTCCCCACCAGAAAGGGCTATCTGACAGCAAGGTAAATAGGTGAAAATATTTGAACTATAGCATAGTTATACTGTATGGCAAAAGTTGGGATGTGTCAAATGCATAAGAAAGGTTTCCTGATGAGAAAATGTAATTTCTCTTACATGTGGGAACAATTCATATGCTGAGTGAATTACAAAAGTGTAGGTCAGAATAAGAGCCATGAACATTTGCTAAACAACATGGGCAGTGGTTTAGGGCTTATAGTCCTAGAAAATGAGTTACAGTATGTGAAAACAGAAAGATAAATGAGTAGGAGCATACAGATTTCAAAAGCCATAAGTGCCCACCTTACTGCTGCTGTCTATCAAGATAATTAATACCACAAATAAGGCTTTCTATTTCTGTTGTTTTTAGGGTGTGGATATTCCTCAGATTGAGTGGGAGAACAGTGGATTTGCTCCTGATGGCCACTCTAGTGTCATTGTCCCAAACACAGAGAGCCCACTGACTGATGGACTAATGGCTGCTTTAAGAGAAGCTGTTGACCTACGAGCTGCATCCCAGTCTGTGACATCTACATTGCTGCTGTTCAATGTTGTGAGCATGTTCTATCTGATGACTGAGAAAGAGAGGTTAGGTCTTTTTCTGTAACCAAATTTTTTCATTTCAACCTTTATTTAAAATCGTAAGCCTCTGAGGTTTCCCTCATTTACAGAAACGACGATTGTACAAAATGTAAACAGTACATAATACAAACTATATTCACAGAAATTTAAACACCAGAGTAAACATAAAACACGTTTAAAATAAATGTGGCACAATTCACCTTTGTTCCCTTGTTATTTTACAGATGTATTATGTTTTTATGGCAGACAAGTGCTCTGATTGGTTGTTGTCCTTTAGATCTGTAGACCCTCAGTTGTGTATAAACTACAGGTTATGAAGTTATCAGTATTCGCCATGAGCAGCAGGTAGTGATCCGTTATCGGCTGAAAAAACGTCCATACTGTGCATCCCTAATACATATACTGGGCTGTTCAATATACAACAGGCTGGCTGATTCTGAACGGAAGAAAGGAATAACTTGAGTGTTTTTCTGCTGTGAAAATACATAATAAACACTGGAGTCAATGAACACCTCTGCTGGAACGCACCCTTGGAACGCCCCCGAGTCACGTCTTGAAATCAACTTTAGTAATAGCTGGGAGTTACCATGGATAGGAGTCTGAGGCAGGGTGTTGAAAGACGACGATAAACATTTATTAAACATCAACAGTAACAAACAATTTATTAAACAGTAACAAACAATATGGTTGAAAGACAACGATAAACATCAAGGTCAACACTCTTTCCATGTTCCACTCAGGGGATGTTGGGGTGAAGTCATGCCTGCAAAAAGAAAATAAATTGTAAACTGTGATATGAAGAAACAAACAAATAGATTTCTGTCTACTACAAGGTCATTGGATCAAAGAGATGTCTAACTTCTATGAAGCACAATCTCAGGAGGCTCATACAGAACCAAGTGTTTCACTGTAATGTACATGTACCTTATGTGACAAATAAAACAAAACCTTAATTCATTATATTGTTTAAAATATATAAATCAGTACTACTGAGTAATAATGCTAATCAGATCATATATATGTACAGAGTTGTAGTATTATTATGTACATTGATGCAGCAGGTATAAAGACACTATGGTAGTCATACTGGCCAGCAGCGTAACTAGTAAGAGTAGGTAAGGGATATGTACAGATATAGATATAGTAGTATCTACAGATATGTAAAAGGTTTATATGCAGTTATATGTACAAACACATGTGGATATATACAGTACATTAAGAATAAATATAATTAGGGTATACACAGCATTATTGTACATGCATGCCATCATACACTTGCCATCCTTCTTATTACTGTGTTGTGTCATCCAAAAATACTTTAATTTAGAGCCAGGTAATTCACACCACGACCATGTTACTATCACAAGATAGCGACTTAACAATAACAACAGGTAATGTTTTGTATTCTGGTTGTCACGAGACCGCCGGCCATCTTCGTATAACAGTTAGGGGACAACAAACGGGGTTCTAGATCAAATGTATGCGTTGAGCTGCGTTTTTATTACATACATATTCATTTCATAACCTACATGTTCATCTCATAACCTTATATAAGACTTTTGATTTGGATTCTTGATTTTCGATTTGGATTCTAGCTAACGTTACCTAACTAGTAGTAGTACCTAATGTTAGCCTAGCCTGAATGAATGATTGAAAACTTTATTTAACAGATTGCAGAATGGGTACAATACAGTACGGCTCAATACACACAATTGTTAAGGGGATGCAGACCAGAGAAAGACTTTCGTCTTGTTTACATCAGGGTCCCCCATTTTCAATTCGTAGTGGTGCCTGCCGTTAGCCTACCTGTTAATTATTGTTTATCATTGAGATCAAACTTACTGTATCAACTTCAGGCTTCAGCCACCTTCTCTTCTCTTTGTCGTCGGGAGGAAAGGCTTCCTGGGTTGTTGTGATCACATGACTGACAAAGCCGTGCAGTGATAGGCCAGAAGTCAGTTCGATCACATCCAGCTCGATTGCTTTATCCTGTCTGGGTAACCCGGATGTTGGGTTTTTTACGTCGAAATCCACACCCCGCAATTTTTGACATCGAATTATATACACCGCAATTATGCATCGAATTTTTTAATGAACACTGCATTTTTACATTGAATTTTATTATGCATTCGAATTTTTTAATGAACACTGCATTTTTACATTGAATTTTATTATGCATTCGACTTTTTTTTATTAACACTGCATTTTTGGTAAACTCTGAGCAAAAAAATTCAGATACATGATTTTCATAGTATTTATTTGCAATGCTATAAATTCGGTGTCTGAAACTATAAATGCGGTGTCTGGAACTATAAATGCGGTGTCTGAAAAAAATTCAGATACATGTTTTCAAAGTTATTATACATGTTTTCAAAGTAATTATTTTCAATGCTATAAATGCGGTGTCTGATTAAATTCAAATACTTATGGCACTCATTTGCTTCCATAGTAGTCTGCATGAGCCGTTGTTGCGAAAACGCCCATGCACAGTAGATACCATCTGCGTGCCCTTCCGGTGACAGAGAGCTGTCCCAAACCAAATAGCTGCAGCTACTATGTGTTGTCAAGCCCAGTCCAAGCTACAACAGTCTGCATTCCCTTAACAATTGTTTGTATTGAGCCGTATTGTATTGTACCCATTCTGCAATCTGTTAAATAAAGTTTACATCCATTCATTCTGCTAGCATTAACGTTACCAAGCTGCTAGCCACAATGCTATACTGTTATAATGGCATATCCCAATCACGTTAGCACGTAAGCTAACAAACTTCGCTGCTAGCCACAATGCTATACTGTTATACTGGCATATCTCAATCACGTTAGCACGTAAGCTAACAAAATCGGCGACGATCTTTTTGTGAGACTAAACTCCGCTCTTGGTGGTCAATTATGTTGATGTTAGTTTTGTTTCATCAACAAATGAGAGGCAGAACACACAGTGAATGTATCCGTTTTGTTTATTGCACTTTTATTGCACTTTCTTTGCTGAAAAATAAATGCTACGTTGGCTAAATGGCTCACGCGAGGCATTTAAAGATGGTGGATTGTTGATTTTTAGCAGGAAGTGTATTGGCACATTCAACTTTTCTGATTGGTTGAAAATTGCCTTCATGTTTGAACTACATCGCCACCTACTGCCACCTACTGCTTTGGCATTGTACTACATGTATATACATCACTGTGCTCAGGAGGCAAAAACAATGTCTAACTTGCCTGCCATTACGTTGCGTTCTGAAAAGCGAAACTGACCCTGAAAACGAAACGAAAACTGGCCATTAGTGTAACCGCAGCCTGAGTGTGTTTGGTCCTCATTTGCATTTGAATCAGGGGGACTGCGTGGCCCTGTTTCCATTGTTCCAAGAGTTCAAGAACTTCACACCTATGTCCTTCGGGTTGTCTGCCAAGGTGTCTGGTTCAAACCAAGATTTCTATCCAGTTTATAATTGTAGGTAGGTGTTTTAGCTAAAATGTCTGACTAAAATGTCAGTATTATTCAGTTTTTGGTAGGCCTCTTATAGTACTTACTCTGTTATGACTCCAACAAAGCACTAGTCCACTAGAAGTTGGTATAATCCTTTTTGTCTCCTTGTAGAGATATCCAGGTTTTGGTTTGGTTTATGAGGTAGACCTCTCAGTCCAGTGATATTTACTTCGTTATTACTCCAACAAAGCACTATTCCACTTGAGTTTTCAGCCTAAAATCTGGAGGTTTTCCAGGAGCTCCTGAGAACACAACCTCTCTCTTGGACTGCTAACACCTCTCCCGCTCTCTCTGCTCTCTCTCCCGCTCTCTCTGCTTTCTCTCACTCTCCCTCTGCTCTCTCTCACTCTCCCTCTCTGCTCTCTCTCTCCCTCTCTGCTCTCTCACTCTCCCTCTCTGCTCTCTCTCTCTCCCCCTCTCTCTGCTCTCTCTCTCTCCCACTCTCTCTGCTCTCTCTCCCGCTCTCTCTGCTCTCTCACTCTCTCTCCCGCTCTCTCTGCTCTCTCTCTGCTCTCTCTCACTCTCCCTCTCTGCTCTCTCTCACTCTCTCTCTCACTCTCTGCTCTCACTCTCTGCACTCTCACTCTCTCCCCCTCTCTGCTCTCTCCCCCGCTCTGCTCTCTCCCGTTCTCTCTGCTCTCTCTCCCTCTCTGCTCTCTCTCCCGCTCTCTCTGCTCTCTCTCACTGTCTCTCTCCCCCCTCTGCTCTCTCTCCCCTTCTCTGCTCTCTCACTCACCCCCTCTCTCTTTTGTCTCTGTCTCTCTCTCTGTTGTCTCTTTCTCTCCCCCCCTCTGCTCTCCGTCTCTCTCTTCCCCTCTCTCTCTCTGCTCTCTCTCTCTCCCTCTCTGCTCTCTCTCACTCTCCCTCTCTGCTCTCTCACTCTCTGCTCTCTCACTCTCCCTCTCTGCTCTCTCTCTCTCCCCCTCTCTCTCTGCTCTCTCTCACTCTCCCTCTCTGCTCTCTCTCCCTCTCCCTCTCTGCTCTCTCTCCCTCTCTGCTCTCTCCCTCTCTGCTCTCTCTCACTCCCTCTCTCTCTCCCCCTCTCTGCTCTCTCTCCCGCTCTCTCTGCTCTCTCTCACTGTCTCTCCCCCCCCCTCTGCTCTCTCTCACTCTCCCTCTCTGCTCTCTCTCTCACTGTCTCTCCCCCCCCCTCTGCTCTCTCTCTCCCTCTCTGCTCTCTCTCTCACTCACCCCCTCTCTCTGTTGTCTCTGTCTCTCTCTCTCTCTGTTGTCTCTTTCTCTCTGTCTCCCCCCCGCGTGAATATTAAAGGCAACCAACTTGTGTTCAGCTTTTCGTTCAGCGTTTCTCTGATTGGCCACACGGCCAATCAATCAATCCACTAGCACACGCCCTCGCGCAAAGAGAGACGCGGCAAAAGCGCTGGTCGAACCAGCGGTGTTCTGTTGTGTGACTGTACTCTACAGCGGTGTTCTGTTGTGTGACTGTACTAAACACTTCCACCACATGACCGACATTTGACATACAGTACACCTCCTATCTATGTTGGGATTATGTTTGGTCATGACAAAACAATAAAAATCGCTACTGTTAGTAATGCTGCCACCACCCACTTCAATTACAGAGCTCTCATATTTGCGAATGCATAAACTATATCTTAAATTATGGCGATGTGTCTAATATGGCTGTCGCAAAGTCATTGATAAGCGACAGCCATATTAGACACATAGCCATAATTTAAGATATAGTTTATGCATTCGCAAAATATGAGAGCGCGCCGCTGTCATTGAAGGGCTTCCTACAACAGAGCACCGCCGCTGCGCTGCTGCTGAAGCTGTATCAAGCCGGCGGCGGTGCACGGACGTCGGGGAAAAACCACCGCGTCGCCCCGCTGGCGCTTCAGGCTCAGCAGCCTCCACGGGCGAAATAACATATAACGTTACAGTTCCACACTGATGTACAGTGAGTGTCTAATATGGCTGTCGCGAAGTCATGCCTCTCCCTCTGACAATATCATAATGATGTGTTTTCTATATTATATCCACAATCATTCATCTAAAAAATTGTATGGGCTTTGATTAAACATGTAACCTACACCTACTGTAACTTACTGTACCTCTGCTTCCTACAGCACAGCAGGTAATGGCGTTAATCAATGGAACGCGAAACATAATAACGTTACGCTTTCTAGTTCAGCGCATTTCATAACTGTGTGGGCTTTTATACACGAGTGAATCTGGTAGTCTATGATACACAGCGTGGATCGGCTTTCAGAGGGAGAGGCATGACTTCGCGACAGCCATATTAGACACTCACTGTACATCAGTGTGGAACTGTAACGTTATATGTTATTTCGCCCGTGGAGGCTGCTGAGCCTGAAGCGCCAGCGGGGCGACGCGGTGGTTTTTCCCCGGCGTCCGTGCACCGCCGCCGGCTTGATACAGCTTCAGCAGCAGCAGCGGCGGTGCTCTGTTGTAGGAAGCCCTTCAATGACAGCGGCGCGCTCTCATATTTTGCGAATGCATAAACTATATCTTTAATTATGGCTATGTGTCTAATATGGCTGTCGCTTATCAATGACTTCGCGACAGCCATATTAGACACATCGCCATAATTTAAGATATAGTTTATGCATTCGCAAATATGAGAGCTCTGTCATTGAAGTGGGTGGTGGCAGCATTACTAACAGTAGCGATTTTTATTGTTTTGTCATGACCAAACATAATCCCAACATAGATAGGAGGTGTACTGTATGTCCACTGCTACCGCAGCTGAACACAAGTTGGTTGGACTTGGAACAGCAGCCCAACGCGTACACAAGTTGGTTGCCGCGCTGCCGCTCGCTTGCTCCTTGGATTTCATTTGGGACGTGCGCTTGCCTGCGCGTGGGGGCGGGGGGGCGCGGCCAATCAGAGAAAAGCCGAACACAAGTTGGTTGCCTTTAATATTCACGCCTCCCCCCCCCCCCCTCTGCTCTCTCTGTCTCTCCCCCTCTCTCTCTGTCTCTCTCTCTCTGTTGTCTTTCTCTCTGTCTCTCCCCCCCCCCCCCTCTCTCCCCCCCCCCCCCCCCCCCCCCTCATTTGACTTGGTTTGACCCTCTCCCCCCCTCATGTCCCCCAGAGGGAGAGGAGCACGCTGACCTGGGCAAGCTGGAGGCTCTAGTTCTGGACTGTGCCCGACTGGACCGGGAGATCAGCTGCTTCTTGGACGTGGTGCAGCGGGTCACAGCGGAGGTCAGAGGTCATCACGTCACACTGTTTCTTTAACATTGGAACAACAGGGGCCCCCTTGTCGTCACGTCGCACTGTTTCTCTACCATTAAAACAACAGGAGCCCCCTTGTCGTCACTCAAAAAAGGCAACAGAAAAATGCAGTCATGGCAGACAATGGAAATTATACTGCCCCAGCACTTCCTGTAGTGCATTGCAGTTACAAATGAACATTTGCGCAGTTTTGAATTAACTTCACCGGCTCTCTGTTTTTATACGATGCATCAACACTAAAAGTCTGCGAGTTTTTATGATCGACGTCGCCGATTATGTCGACTAATCGTTGCAGCCCTAGTATAAGCCAGTGTAGCGCTGTTTGTGCCGCTGTGCAGACGTAACTAGGATTTCTGTATGTGAGGACGTTAACACATTGGACGCCAACAACGTGATAATTCGTTATTGCCCGCCATGCGTTGAACGCCAACAATGAATAAACACGTTTTTGGGATAAATATTTCATTTTTTCGCCATGGCATTCATAATTCATCCAGCCTCCCTCCGGGACTACAGCTGGACCCTGTCTGATATTGCAACGCCTCAATACCGCCGCCTGGTGGATGATCGGGCGAGTTACACTCCAAGCCAAACCGGAAGTGGCGCTGGTGCATTGAGGAAATTCCTCCGGCGGTAATATCTTGTAACGTGGGTCTAGATACACACTCGAGTGCATGGGATCGCTTTCGAAACGCAATAACCAATATGATTTCGGCGTTTATTGCGTCATACAAACGGGAAATGGATCTAGCAGATCGACGTCAAATAATTGGAATATTTTTCCTCCAGTCTCATCGGCGAACGGTAAGAGGAATATGACGTTATTTTCAACCCGATTGTTTATTCATTTCACTGCAAACCATCTGATCAACATATCAACCCATACTAAATAAAGCCGTTACTGACGATCAAGGAATTATAAACGACCCCCCCCCCCCTTTCCTTCACGCATGATGAAGCATAATGTATACCGATCATATACATTTGAATTTTATAATATAGCGTGTATAGGAAAGAAACACCAATCGATAATCTATCATATGCTTCAGAAAACCTTAAAAACATACTTATATTCTTGACGGTATTAACACAACAATGTATGAATGAAAAACTATAACGTTCCCACATCCGGAACGATAGATACCCAATGTTGAATGGGCCATAGTAATGTCGATATAGCTATAATATTTAAAAAGTTATAGCCCTGCAAAGAAGGTAAACATCTCCATAGGGTTACAGTGCTGGCAGACTGGGCATAAGGATGGGCATACTGCGTGGCAATCAAAGTGTTAATATGTGGTGCTACACGCAGACACCATATGTAATAATTTGTTTAACCCAATGATGTCGCCATTTTACTGTGTAACCTGGCACATTATGTGATGGATATTTAGATAAAGTGATATATTTTGTCTTATTATATATGCCTATATGTATAGGAGGCGGGTGAGCCGAACATTAGGCGAGGCTATAGTTGGGAGTCACGCGAACGCGCAACATTTTTCCTTTTTTTCTTGCGCACGCTGCATGCACCTGCAAGCGGTGCTGTCCATGCCTCCCAGCAGCCTGCAGAGGACATGTTCAGTTACAGTGATCTGGTCTCTAGGGCTGACCTTCGAATTTTTTGGCATTCGAAGCTTCGGGCCGAGATTCGATTTTAATTCGAAGCTTCGAGATTTAAAAAAAAGAATTTTTAATTTCTTTTTTTATTATAATTTTTAATTTTTTTATGTTGTGGGAGCACTTTGTTCAACTTTGTCAGTGCTGTAAAGTTTAAACCTTTTTAAATCTTAGACAAACGAAACACTTTGCTTTCATGAAATATTGTAAGCCGTCATTTGAGGCTTTATAAAAGCAGCACAATGAACACAAATCTGTCAGTGCCGAGTCCGACCTCATCTTAAATAACAAACAGCATTGCTTGTTGTAGTTAACAAAAAGAGGCAGTTGATTTTGCAGGAAAAAAATATATATATAGAATTTCTTTTATATATTCGAATTTTATTTTCCCATTTGAATCTCATGCCCATCGAACGAAGCTTTTAAGTATTTAAGACAGCCCTACTGTTTTCTCTCTCCATGCCTCCCAGCAGCCTGCAGAGGACATGTTCAGTTACAGTGATCTGGTCTCTCTCTCCTCCATGCCTCCCAGCAGCCTGCAGAGGACATGTTCAGTTACAGTGATCTGGTCTCTCTCTCCTCCATGCCTCCCAGCAGCCTGCAGAGGACATGTTCAGTTACAGTGATCTGGTCTCTCTCTCCTCCAGGCCTCCCAGCAGCCTGCAGAGGACATGTTCAGTTACAGTGATCTGGTCTCTCTCTCCTCCAGGCCTCCCAGCAGCCTGCAGAGGACATGTTCAGTTACAGTGATCTGGTCTCTCTCTCCTCCAGGCCTCCCAGCAGCCTGCAGAGGACATGTTCAGTTACAGTGATCTGGTCTCTCTCTCCTCCAGGCCTCCCAGCAGCCTGCAGAGGACATGTTCAGTTACAGTGATCTGGTCTCTCTCTCCTCCAGGCCTCCCAGCAGCCTGCAGAGGACATGTTCAGTTACAGTGATCTGGTCTCTCTCTCCTCCAGGCCTTCCAGCAGCCTGCAGAGGACATGTTCAGTTACAGTGATCTGGTCTCTCTCCTCCAGGCCTCCCTGCAGAGGACATGTTCAGTTACAGTGATCTGGTCTCTCTCCTCCAGGCCTTCCAGCAGCCTGCAGAGGGCTGAGGACATGTTCAGTTACAGTGATCTGGTCTCTCTCATCCAGGCCTCCCAGCAGCCAGCAGAGGCCCTGTTTACTCTGAGCAGCCGAGTGAAGAACCAGTTCACCGATGCCATGGCCAGGCTGTCGGACGCCGAGCTCCACAACCACCGCAAGGTGGTGGCCTTCAAGGAGAGCATCCGGAACCCCGTCACCGAGGGTACGAGAGGAGGGAGAGAGAGATATGAATTAATACGTAATAACACCCTGTAGTAAAGTAGGATGTACGTGTGTCTTCATGGTTTGGACCGCCGCTGATATGGAGCCATGCGTTGTGTTTGCAGAGACCCCAGAAGGGGGCGAGGACATGGAGGACGAGGACGTTGCCGTGACGCAGACCCAAGTGAACTTCAGCTGTCCCCTCACCACGGTGGGTGCATTCTGCCTGACGACAGCACTGTCACACATCTTATTTCCCAGTTTGGGCCGCGATGTTGACGCCTACTGAGTGGATGGAAAGCTGCTACAATGCGTGTGTACTGACCATTAAATAAATGCATAATGAAAACGAGAGAACCTCTTAGCCTGCGACACCCCATATGTGGGACGTTTTTCGGACTTTTTGCAACCGGCACTTTGGCGACCCCTAGTGGCTCGGTGTGCATATTTTGTAATGCAATATATATATCGAATTGAAGGCTTATTTGTTGCCTGTCGATAGCGACAAAATCCGACAAAATCCGTTCAGCGGTTCTCGAGTTATATGCCGGTATTTGAGGCTTGTGCAAAGTACACAGTATTGCGCAAAATACCACTCCCGACTCAGGCTGCAGTAGTTCCATCAATCTAGATCCGATCTCGAAAATGATTGTGGATCGTTGTAGCCAATGAGTGTGGCTTCCCAGGGCTCTACAGTGCGACCATTTTACTCACATTTGCCCCTAATAATATGTGTGTGCGAACCGGAAAAATCAATTACTCGCACAGTTTGCAAGTGAAGATTACAGCCTCAGTCGTGCTTTTTTCTCTCCGCTGCGAATCGTTCAAAAACTACAAGTCCCACATTACACTCAAGCCAACGGTCCAATCACAGTAGAGTGACGTGACTGGTTTCAAGGGAAAGAAAGCAAATGACCAATCGGAAGCTTTCATTTGCTTTTTTACTTCCGGAAAGTCCGCCATTGCCCTATGCGAGACTTTTCCGAGACAGTTACATTAAGTTTTATGTAACTTATTCTAGTCTTACCAATAGCAATATATTTTAGAACACCTAGATTTATCGATAGCAATAGTAATATAACGTTAATGCAACTAAACGAATGCCTTGCTTTGTTAATCATAACGTTGACAAACATAGCCACAACACTGGTAAACAAACTACCCTCCCACTCAGGGCATTATGGGGTAGAACACATAGTAGCATACTACAAAAACCTAGGGGTCCACAAAGACGACTTCAAACTTGAAATGGTAACAACCGATGAGGTACTCAAAAAATTGAGCGCCCTCCAACCTAACAAGGCCACTGGCCATGACAACATCCCCTCCAAATTCCTCAGAGACGCAGCAGCCGCCATCACCCCAGTCATCACACACATAATAAACCTCTCTATAAAACAGGGGCACGTCCCCAAGGACTTCAAAATTGCGAGAGTGACCCCTCTACACAAAAAGGGCAGCAAATTAGACCCAGGCAACTACCGCCCTGTTTCTATTCTTACCTCCATCTCGAAAGTCATGGAGAAAATAGTCTACGAACAGGTCGAAAAGTACCTGGCGGAAAAAAACCTAATCTACGAATTCCAATCTGGCTTCAGAACGTCCCACTCCACTGACACATGCCTCCTCTATTTGAACGACCACATCAAACAAGAGGTGGACGCTGGCAAATACTGCGGCATGGTCATGCTGGACCTACAAAAGGCCTTCGACACTGTCAATCACTCCATTCTAATGGACAAGCTAAAAGCAATTGGTTTTGATAGCCTATCAGTGAGCTGGATGCAATCCTACCTGGAGGGGAGAGAACAGATGGTAGAGGTAAACGGTACTCTATCCCCCCCCCCTCACAGTGAGCTGTGGTGTTCCACAAGGAAGCATACTAGGACCGCTACTCTTCCTAATTTATGCAAATGACATGTCGTCAGCCTGTGACTGCAACTTGTTCCTGTTTGCGGACGACTCAGCCCTGCTGGTCTCTGACAAGAACAAATTGCAGGTTGAAAAAACCCTCAGCACGGAACTAGGCAAAATCTGCATATGGCTCGCTGATAACAAACTATCATTACACATGGGCAAAACAGAGTCCATTCTCTTCGGTTCAAATAACAAACTCAGCAAGACCGACGGCTTCTCAGTTACAGTGGGTGACAATATTGTCACAAGGAAAGACGAAATTACCTACCTGGGTTCCATCCTAGAGGCAAATCTTTCCTGTGACAAAATGGCATCCAATGTAATAAAAAAAGTCAACCAACGAACTAGATTCTTGTACCGGATCTCCTCTCTGGTAAACAAGAATACCCTGAGGACTCTGGCAGGAGCACTCATTCAAGGGTACTATGACTATGCGTGCACCTCATGGTACCAAAGCACCTCAAAGGCGCTTAAAACAAAATTACAAACATCACAAAACAAACTGGTCAGACTACTACTTGACCTGAACCCCAGAACCCACCTCACCCCTGCCCACTTTGCCAACCTAGGATGGCTTAGAGTAGACGACAGAGTACAGCAACTTGCAATGGGCCTGGTCTACAAGATACACTATACGACCGGGGTGCCCATGTACATGTCAAAATACTTCCCAAAGGTCAGTGAATACCACAACCACTACACCAGAGGAAGCTCAACAAATCATGTTAAACCCAGATTCGGCTCAAACAAGGGACTAAACACGTTTCGCAATTATGCCACAACAATGTGGAACGCCCTACCCAAAGCTGTAAAGGAATGTGAATCCCTGCCCACATTCAAAACCGCCCTTAAAGAGCACCTACGGGAGGCTGCAATTCGAAACTGGCCACCGTAAATGCCCAAAACCCCCACCACCTCCTAATAGACAGTCTCCTCCCCACCGCATGTATATATTCCCTCCCCGCCGTATGTATATTCCCCTCCCACCCACCCACCCCCTCCTAATGTACAGGCCCCTCCCCATCATATGTATATACTCTGTCAGGATCTAGGGGTAACAGTACTGTATATTTGAATACCGCCTATGTCACAAATGTATCAGTACTAAATACCTATATGTCCCTATGCCATAAATGTCATGTATGTTATGTATGTCATAAATGTCTATATGAATTGAAAATGGGGGACCCTGATGGAAACAAGACAAACGTCTTTCTCAGGTCTGCATCCCCTTAACAATTGTATGTATTGAGCCGTACTGTATTGTACCCATTCTGCAATCTGTTAAATAAAGTTTTCATTCATTCATTCATTCATTGATGCAGTAGCGTATGTCGTTGTGTTGGCTGTAACGGACATGATAATAACATAACACTGTGTACACATTAAAATTGCGATAATCGATTCTAACACTTTCAAATCGATGCAGTTGAATTTTCCCCTTAGGATCGATGCATTGCGATGCATTGTTACACCCCTACACCAAAGTCACTGGCCCACTGCCTGTGTGTATGCTAACTTGGCTAGCGTTATCAACAGCAGAGGTGGGTGCAGGCGGTGTGACGTAATTGGCAGAATCGACTGTCAATCAATGGTCTACCTGACACGCAAACTCATAAACAATGTTTCTGTACTGGAGGTGTAGTTAGGGTTTCCGTTAGAAAAAATTGTTGCCGGTCTCCGTGACCTGCAAGATTTCAATCTACCGGACAAATGAGATTAATTCCGGTCATAGTTTATTGAGCTTTAAAACAATTGATAGGCAGGCTATATAAAGAATGTCATCCTCAAGGCATAAAACTAGGCTACTTTTGCGTATACAGTCATTAATTAATATATTCCAAATAAAATAAGTCCCTCGATACTCCGTGCTGCTGCTGACTTGAAATAAAATAGACCGCGTATGTGGGCAGTCGGTCCGACACTAAACAGCAGTCTGTTATAATCACATTTTTATGAGCTAACGAATTCCGTTATATTGGACATTTGTATTAATTATATCAAGCGAAGAACTGAGAAAGCAGAGAGACGGCAACATTATCGTGGTTTGCGTGACGACTCTCTCCACCTCGCAACGACTTATTTACAAAGAGTATGGCGCTGCAGAGAAGCTGATTTAGCTGTTATTGGCTCTTTTCTGGGAACCGCACAGCAGCGCCCCCCACCCAACATTGGCTGAAAATGGCTGAATTGGAGTACTGCTGGAATACTGCATTGTGCTGATAGTGCTCTGGCTCTGCAGCTTCACAAAAGTTCGCACACCCAGCACTAAGCTCTCGCTCGCTGACAACGTCGTTGTCATTATTAGAAGCAACGAGGAAACAAATGTAATGATCGTTTCGTTCATCGCATAGGCTATTTAATTTTAGCCTATTTTAATACAATTCAAATAATCAAATTGTGCTTAGACTCAGGGAATTATTTTCACCGGACATTAAGACCGGAGAGATGAAATATGTCGGACTTCAACAGATTTTGCCGGTCAAATACCGGTAATTACCGGCTAACGGAAACGCTGGGTGTAGTACAGTATTTCAATAGGCAACCCTGAAAGGATTATTTTTCTAGAAGAGCAACACTAGCCAAAACATAGGCATTGTATGCATAAAAGGGGCAAAAGCTAAAGTTAAGTGACTGTTACTTTTGTAGCAGTAGTTGATTGATTGATTGATTGATTGATTGATTGAAAACTTTATTAACAGATCGCAGAATGGGTACGGTACAGCTCAATACATACAATTGTTAAGGGGATGCAGACCAGAGAAAGACTTTCGTCTTGTTTACATCAGGGTCCCCTATTTTCAATTCATCATAACATATATGACATACCAGATTTGCAAATACAGTACTGTTTGTGATACAAAAAGAGTCCAGAAAAGAGAGTATATACATTTGACGTAGAAACTGTACATTGGAGGAGGTTGGGTAGGTGGGTGGGGGGGGGGGGGGGGGGGCTGTACATTGGAGGTGGTTGGGTGGGGGGGGGGGGGACACTGTACAACTGTACAAGCAAAACTGTACATTGGAATATGTACATGCTGATCCACTCAACAGGTAGCGATCTCAAGATGAGATCTGATTCAAATGTATTGTCATTATACAGCACAAATACAATACACCATCCAACCAGAGTGGATAAAAAAATGCTCCAGAAATAAATAAATGCATAAATGAATGAAAAAAAATAAAAAAGTTGTAACCGAGAGATTTTAACCTGGGACCATAGGATCCATAGGCAGCTGCACTAACGAGTTGAGATAAAGGGTCCGACGTTAATTGCAACTGACTAATCCATCATTTACACTTGTCAAGAGCCAATTGCGCAGGCGTTCAATATTGGCATTGACCTCTTGAGCCCGAGCGGTCCATCGGCAGACCGCAAATGACATTGCGTCATAAATCACTCTCTCCAGACTGTATGACATTAACACATTCGGGGCCATTGGGATCCGTCTAATCTCACTCTATAAGGCCAGCTTATCATAACAACCTTTCATTGTGTGTGAGGCTGTTTGTAGAGCTAAATCTATACTTTATATTAGTGCTATCTGTCTATTGTCATTGTCAATTGACACTATAAACCGTCCCTTCAATATGCCTTAAAGAAATAATTTTTTCATCAATACGTTCCCATTTTATAGCGTCGTGAATATAAGCGTTATACCAGATTGTTCTGGGGTATTTCCTGGAAGGCGAGATATAGGGTGCTAAGCTAATAACATTAAATCGACGTGGTTGGCCCTCAAGCGTTGGATCCGAAACACGTATATATACGTGGTTGGCCACGAATGTGTTAAGTAGCGTTTTATTTTCCAAATGTATCTAAGAGTAAAGAGTAACCATGTCACAACAGCAGTCATAGTGTATATCTTCAGCAATACGTTTGTTTACCAATAGGTTAAAGTGTTATTAGTGAGATTTTAGTTTATGGAATGTCTTAATAATATAGCAAATATCCGCCATTTTTAATTAGCAAAATTCCGCCAGTTGTAGTCATATGATATATAATATAGCGGGCATCCAGAGCTCTCAATGAGCATTGAAATTTCCTAGCGATTTCCAGCTTCCTGCAAGCAAATGACTTATTTTTTATTTCTCTTATTTCTCGGGATTATATACCACAAAACTGAACGTTATTGGCATAGATTGGAGCACAGTTTGTCTACCTTCTGTGAACATTTAGCAACCATCCGTGTTGAAATCCGATTCAAAATGGCGGACCCGTGGCACATTTTTTTAAAAAGCTGACTGTATTTACAGTAGATTTCATTATCGGTTCTTCCTGCACGCCTGGTGATACTAAATCCAAATTGAACTCTATCATTGGAACGAGTAGATTTGGCCCGATAAGGCTATAATAAGGTAATTTATAGGCCTGCTATTCTATATTCTATAATAATATTTCAAATTGCATGTGTCCGGATGGCATAATTCAGTACTGTATCTACAAAACCTTCTGTTTAATCATCTTCCCTTTATTAATTTCCTTAGCTTTTTTGTACACGTGATCTCAAGAAGGTACTGAACGAACTCAGTGGCAGCTTTTTACATGTCTGGTCATTTTTAGCATGGTGTTATTCACTGTCAAAGATGCAAAGAAAAATCATTATTTATATTCTCCTTTGTTTCATCACAATTTACTCAAGCCTAGTAACAGACACAATATTTCCCATATTTTGGGAATACATTCCCTGAGATCCATAGATGTCCCTAGATACCAAGACCGTGCAAATGGACCTTGTAGAAGTGGAGCAAACTTCCATTTACTTAGGTATGTATTTTTAGGCGGATTTTCAGAAAATAGGGCTAGGGCTTAACAGGTTAATAAATCAGATGTCATGCTAATATGTCATGTTCTACAGTAGGACTTACTACTATGATACCAAATAAAACAAGTCACTAGAATAATAGAAGCCTACTTTGCTGGAACGATTCATTTTGAATGTATACAGTGTTGTGTTTGTGTATGTGCTTGTGCGCTTAGGCTCACTAAGCCTTTCTCCACGCATATTCATTTCTGGAGCATTTATTTATGCACTCTGGTTGGATGGTGTATTGTACTTGTGCTGTATAATAACAATACATTGGAATCTAATCTAATTTTGAGATCGGTCGCAAATCGCTTCCTGTTGAATGGATCGATCGAGTGCAATGCTGAACCTCTGCTGTTCGTTTTCGCTTGTCTTGACAGCCTAGAAATTATGACAAGCCCACTGATGATGTCACGGTTCGCAAGGAAAAACCAAAAAAAATTGTTTCCAGCTGAGCACCGATTTTTCACATTCCGAACCAATTAATCCCGGTGTGAACGTGCCGGTTGGTTTGAGATCAGTCTGTATCAGTTCCGCAACCGTTCCTATTTCCGGGGTAGGTCTGATTGGCCCCGGCAGGCACGTGACCCGCCGCGGCCATGCCCCGCGGCAGCCCCAGGACGCGGCAACGAGGCTGCTGTGCTTCACCGCCGCTTTCCGCCTTCAACGCCGCAGAGTTACCATACGCTATACAATATACTATGCAATGTACTAATATACAATACGGCTCACTTTTCCCACTTCAATGACAGAGCCGCTGTTTAATAATATTGTCGCGGCGGAGCTCCGTCGCGGCAGCATTATGTAGCAGTAATCCCCCCTTTTTTACCATCGACAACTAGCTCAATTGGTAACGCTGCTTGGCTGTGGATCCTATGGTCCGTTTGTGACAAGTTCGATTCCCTTAATTTTTTTTTTTTTTTAACGTGCATTGCACTATAGCGTATTGTATATTGTATGGTACAGTAACGGTCTCTGGAGCGCAACAGTAAGAAGCATTTGCACTGCAACGCATACACCTTACTGTAAATTGTACCTCATCCCATTTCTGCTTTGCACTATAGCGTATTGTATATTGTATGGTAACTCAGTTACTTCTATTCTGCATCGAACGCTGTACATATGTCTCTATACTATTTTATTTCATACAACAATGTATGCCTTTCAAATGTTAAATGATAAATGATTGCATGATACACACTGAAATAATCCTGCGCTCGCGCAAATTTGCTGCTGCGGGCGGCGTTGAAGGCGGAAAGCGGCGGTGAACCACAGCAGCCTCGTTGCCGCGTCCTGGGGCTGCCGCGGGGCGTGGCCGCGGCGGGTCACGTGCCTGTCGGGGCCAATCAGGCCTACCCCGGAAATAGGAACGGTTGCGGAACTGATACAGGCGGCCGGGAGCCGCGGCTGTCGAGGTTGGAGTGGGTGGTGGGCCTGTCATCTGTGGGGGTCCCGTTCTTTAGGGGTGGGTGGGCACTCCCGTGGTGTTCTGGTCTGCTGAGCTACACCTGAATATATATGTGTATATATTAGGGCTGTCAGTTTATCGCGTTAATTAGATTAACTAAGTACGCAGCAAATTATCGCGTTATGAAAATTAACTCAAAATGTATTACAAAAATTATATATATTTTTTTTTTTATATAATTTCTTTTTTTTAATCTCATTCATTCCATAAGAACGTAGAATACACATTTACAGGCGGTTAGGTGGTCGAGCGGAGATTGCGTTCGTCACCAGCCCCGGAGCTGTGAGCTTGGTTCGCCTGTTCGAATCCAGCTCACAGCTCCGGGGTTGTCACCAGCTTGGCTGGCCGTCTGCACTGATACAATTGGCTGTATCAGAGGGTGGGAGAAGCTGGCGGGGTGGGTCCGGGTCGTTGTAAACAGCGACTCCTACAGTTCGGTGGGGGCGCCTGCTAAGCACGGATTGGACGTGAGGGGGATAGTGTGGTCCTCCCACACGCTACGCCCTCTCAATGAGAATCCGCGCTGCCAGGTGAAAAGAAGCGGTGATTGGCTGGACGTGTGTCGGAGGAAGCACGTGGTAGCCTCCACTCTCCCAAATGATCTGACTGTGGGGGGTAAAGCGCAGCGACCAGGAAGGGACTGGGAATTGGCATACGACTAACATTGGGATGGGAGAAAATCGGAGGAAAATGGAGGGGGAAAAAGACCAATAAAAAAAATAAAAATAATAATACACATTTACAGACTTTTTTTTTTATATGGTCCATTTGCATGTTCTTGGTATCTGATTCTAGGGACATCTATGGATCTCAGGGAATGTATTCCCAGTGTCAGAAATACTGTGTCTGTTACTAGGCTTGAGTAAATTGTAATGAACCAAATGAGAATATCAATAAAAAAAAATGTATCTTTGACTGTGAATAACACTATGCTCAAATTGACCAGACCTGAAAAATCTAAGCAAATTAATAGATGGAAGATGATTAAACAGAAGGTTTTGTAGATACAGTACTGAATTCTGCCATCCGGACACATGCAATTTTAAATATGATTATAGAATATAGAATATCAGGCATAAAATGGTTATGCGATTAAAATGCGATTAATTAGATTAATTAATTACAAATCCTGTAATTAGATTTTTTTTTATTTATTTTTTTATCCCCCCCCCCCCCCCCCTCCTTTTTTCCTCCGATTTTCTCCCATCCCAATGTTAGTCGTTATGCCAATTCCCAATTCCCTTCCTGGTCGCTGCGCACTTACCCCCCACGGTTGGTCTGGGAGAGTGGAGGCTATCACGTGCTTCCTCCGACACACGTCTAGCCAATCAACTGCTTCTTTTCACCTCGCAGCGCGGACTCTCACTGAGAGGGATCACACTACCCCCCTTAGATCCTATCCGCGCTGAGCAGGCGCCCCGACCGAACTGTAGGAGTCGCTGTTTACAACGACCCGGACCCACCCCGCCAGCTTTCCCACCCTCTAATACAGCCAATTGTATTAGTGTGAACGGCCAGCCAAGCTGGTGACAACGCCGGAGCTGTGAGCTGGATTCGAACAGGCGAATCCAGCGTATCCGGTGTTGGTGACGAACGCAATCTCCGCTACGCCACCTGACCGCTCCCTAGATTACTTTTTTAATCGCCTGACAGCACTAGTATATATATAATTTTTCTTTTTTCTTTTTATATATTTAATTTATTATTACAACTAATTGATTTAATTTAATTGTCTTGTCTTATTGTCTTACTCTGTTGTTATCCCCTCGTCATTATTATGATGATTATTATTGTTGTGTGATGTCTTGTTTCATGTGAAATAAATAAAAGTGATTACAAAAAAAGAGTTAAGCGCACTAAAGCTTCAAGAACTATTGATCTAATGAACTTTTCTTCTCTGTAGGTGGAGATGGTGAATCCAATGAGGAATAAGAGCTGCAACCACCACTACGATGAGGAGGCCATTTTGAATTTGATCAGGGCAAAACACAGACAGCTAAAGAAATGCCGGTAAGACACGTTCCTTAGAACACAATCAATCAATCAATTGAATTTATTTGTATAGCACATTTAGACATGACACTTGTCAACCAGTGCTTCACAGTAAGTCGCATAGCTAAAAACAAAAGTGCTAAAGTATAGAATAAACAGAAAATATAAACAACCAACGGACAGACAAAGAAACAAAACAACACGTCAACAAGCTCCTGGATTGGTGTAGTGCTGGCCTTGGTACCTGGTTGGTGTAGTACTGGCCTTGGTACCTGGTTGGTGTAGTGCTGGCCTTGGTACCTGGATTGGTGTAGTACTCGCCTTGGTACCTGGATTGGTGTAGTGCTGGCCTTGGTACCTGGATTGGTGTAGTGCTGGCCTTGGTACCTGGATTGGTGTAGTGCTGTCCTTGGTACCTGGTTGGTGTAGTACTGGCCTTGATACCTGGTTGGTGTAGTGCTGGCCTTGGTACCTGGATTGGTGTAGTACTCGCCTTGGTACCTGGATTGGTGTAGTGCTGGCCTTGGTACCTGGATTGGTGTAGTGCTGGCCTTGGTACCTGGATTGGTGTAGTGCTGTCCTTGGTACCTGGTTGGTGTAGTACTGGCCTTGATACCTGGTTGGTGTAGTGCTGGCCTTGGTACCTGGATTGGTGTAGTACTCGCCTTGGTACCTGGATTGGTGTAGTGCTGGCCTTGGTACCTGGATTGGTGTAGTGCTGGCCTTGGTACCTGGATTGGTGTAGTGCTGTCCTTGGTTATTGTCCGATTCCTGGAATCGCATGCCTCCGTGACTATCGAGTATCGATTCCTCTTATCTAGGGATGGGTACCTTTCACATTTGTACCTGTGAATCGATACCGGTACCCAATGGTACCTTTTTCGGTACTTTAGTTTCAAAAAATGTAATCTACCTACCTCAGTTGTAAAAAAAGAAAAAAAAATCCAAACTTAACACCTTGGATGCCAGCGACGTCATTTCTCGTTTTATCAGACCCCCCATTGAGTGCCGACCGACGCGAAATGTCGTTTGTTTGCCGTATTTTTTTTATTGGCGATTTGAATTCATATTTCATCAATCGAGCCATGGGTTAGTGCTGCAGTCTCTCTGAGCTCAATTGGGAAGATACCGCCCCCTATCGTCTCTCCCTGTGTAACTGCACCCCATCAGCTCAGACTGATACAGGGGGAGTGGTCAGTTTGCTCTTTTTATTTTTCCGTCAAGGCATCTGAAGAGACCAAGTGATCGCCGGCCCTCAGAACAGCAACGATTATGTATTTACAGTACCAACACTGTAATCAATAAGCATGATCGATATTTGGAATGGCGATCAGGAATTGGAATAATCTTTTTGGATAACATCTGATCTCAGGTAAGGAATCTATTTTACCAGTCTTAGGATAATCAGACCTGTTTTCACAGAGATTTCAGCGTTTGCCCTATGTGTGATGTGGCTGTTTGGCTGTGATCGCTGATGAGGAAATAAGAGAATCGATTTTTCAGATCGCCTCTATAGCGTGCATACGTACACATATACTATCGATAATCTAGCGTTTATTTGAAAACGATTCATAAATAGGCCGAAAAATGACAGCGTTTTTGTGTATTCTAGAATATTCCAGTAAATGCCTTTTATCATGGAATCTATATATTTTCCTTGAAAACGAGGGCTTTTCAAAATGCTATAAAACGAAAATGAACCGATAAAAAAACAATCCGTTTCGACAATGTTGACTGCAAACAAGAAATTGATAAGCGACGGGCAGATTAGACACATAGCCATAATTTAAAACATAGATTAGGTGTTTTTAACGCTAACATTGAAGTGGATGATGGCATTCAACAGGGTAAAAAGGTAAACAAGGTAGGCACTGATAGTGTTAATATTTAATAAATAAATAATGTATTATTATTCCTTTATTATTATTTACATCTTACTGATGTAAAGCACTTTGAACTGCAATCCCCTGTATGAAAGGTGCTATACAAATAAAGTTATTATTATTTATTTAGAACATATATATATATATACACAGTTACACACATATCAAATTATTCTTTTCATATGTATTATCTATCTGCGAGACAGCGCCAACATGCAACAAGTCGAAATTCTCCACTATCTCTGTCTGCATGTCGATTGTCGACTGCGTGTGTGTGTGTGTGTCTGTCAACTATGCTTTGGTCCAATGACATTCCCCCACCCACAGTCTGCGAATCAGAGGCAGAGTAGGGTGGGTTTTCACGGCAGTTTGTTTGTCTTTCACCTGGGGCAGTGCAGAGCCAAGTTATAATGAATCTTTTTAGAATGCTCTGGGGCAGTGTAGCGCATATGTTTATTATATATATCTATGGTGTAGCGTATGTTAGCGGGGCTCCATCGTCCCGACTCTACTAGTAAGTAACTTACTCCCATGCTCGCTCGCACACACACACGCTCTCTCTCACGCTCGCAAGCGCGCACACACACACACACACAGAGTGCCAATGCTTGGTTTGCACAAGCTGAACCGCTTAACGTGCGGTTTCGTTTTGCGGTAAACGTTGACGTCATCGGACTTAATTTTTTTTTTAGCATTACCGACAATTGGCACTGTTGGATCTCACGTGAATCGATAAGTCAAGTCAAGTCATTTTTATTTATATAGCACATTTACAAATGACTAACAGCCAAACCAAAGTGCTTTACAACATGATAAAAACACATACAATGCAATAAAATACACTAAAATTACATAAAAAGGTAAAGTACAGTACATATAAGAAAGCAAGGGCAAAGTGCAATATAAAAAGAGACAGGAAAATTGGATAAAAAGTCCAGGGTGACAGCGGACGTCATGTGTAAATGCTAGGCTAGCTCTGGTCAAAGGCCAGGGAGAAGAGGTGTGTTTTGAGCAAGGATTTAAAAACATCTAGGCTCTGGGCAGATCTTATGTGGGGGAGGCTGTTCCAGAGCCGGGGGGCAGCAGCAGCAAAGGCTCTATCTCTCCTAGTTTTAAGCCTGGTCCTAGGCACCTCCAGCAGCAGCTGGTCAGCAGACCTTAGGGCTCTGGATGGGGTGTGGTGATGCAGGAGCTCAGCTAAGTACAGTGGAGCCAGCCCGTGTAGTGCTTTAAAAACAGTCAGTAAAAGTTTTAAATCAATACGGAAACGGACGGGGAGCCAGTGGAGAGAAGCCAGAACTGGTGTGATGTGGTCACGTTTCCTGGTACCGGAAAGCAAATGGGCAGCCGCATTTTGTACCAGTTGCAGGCGACGGAGCAGCAACTGGTCAATGCCGACATACAATGCATTGCAGTAATCCAGCCAGGTCGAGATAAAGGCATGGATCACCCTCTCCAGATCCTTCTGGGAGAGGTATGGTTTGGTCTTGGCCAGGAGTCTGAGGTGGAAATAGCTGGTTTTAACCACCGAGCTAACCTGCTTATCAAATTTAAAATGTCTGTCAAAGATTACTCCAAGGTTTCTGACAGAGGAGCGGATATTTGAGCCCAGAGGGCCTAGACTGGCATACTCGGTAGTACCGACGTGTTTCGGTAGGTACCTTTTTAAAAGTACAGAATTCTGTAGTTCTGTACCCATCCCTACTCTTATCAATGCCATGTTTTTTCCGACAGTTGTGCATTTTAAAACAATAACGTTAGCGCCACACATGCAGCCATAGCAGACTATTTGATTCCTTGACTAGGAAAACCTAAAGGGCTCGAAATTGCGACCGTTTTTGGTCGCATATGCTGCTCCCGAAATTCTCCCGCTGTTTCTATGTGCAGTGAAAAGTGAAAGTGCTTTGCATCCTAGTCATTCATTTACGTGGTAAACTAACTAATTTTAGCTAGCTAAAATAGCCATGCTCATGATGACAGAGAGAGAACACTGAGCTGGCACGGGTGGGGGCTCTCGGGGGGGGGGGGGGGGGGGGGGGGGGGCCTGTGTGTGCGTGTATGTGCGCTCGCCTGGTTGGTGTAGTACTGGCCTTCTGTTCTACTGCCTTCTGTTGTACTGCCTTGATGTTTGAATCACAAAAGTTTGGCCCCAGTAAAAAAAAAACGACTTCCATGTTGGGGTCAAGGAAACCACAGGTGCTTAGATGGAGTGCCTCTGTAACTAGTGTTCTCTGTTGGTTGATGGAGCTCCTCTGTAACTAGTGTTCTCTGTTGGTTGCATGGTTGGCATGAATGTAGCAGATACACGTATATTTGATTTACAGAGCACTTGCTTTCTTGTATCAACCCCCTTCCCCCCCTCTCTCTAGTTGTCCGGTGGTGGGCTGTGGGAACTCAGACGTGACGGAGTCGGACCTGGTTCTGGACCAGAAGCTGAGGAGAATGATCCAGCAGAACAAAGGCAGACAGAACAGCAGGACGTAGCAGCGGCGTGGCTTAACCCTTTCACTACCACACTACAGAAGGTTAACCCTTTACTATCACACTACAGACGGTTAACTGTCTGTAGTGTGATAGTAAAGGGTAAACCTTCTGTAGTGTGGTAGTGAAAGGTTAACCTTCTGTAGTGTGGTAGTGAAAGGGTTAACCTGCTGTCGTGTGGCAGTGAAAGGCTTAACCTTCTGTATTGTCGCAGTGAAAGGGTTAACCGTTTGGTAGTGCTGCAGTGAAAGGGTTAAATGAATGATCCTGTCCTGTCGTTAATGTGTTAGTGTTGATTTATGTTGAAGGAACCAACACCTCAGTTTCTTCCTCAATTTGTTAATTACTGTCAAAGGAAGATGATGCCTCGGCTCAAAACAACATGTGATTCAGTTTAATGTAAAGAAAGTATTGGTTAATGTAAAGAAAGGATTGGGCCAGTACATCTTAATTTTTTACTGTATCTTGTAAACACGTTGAATAAATGTTAATAAAGATGATCTTTTTCTTCATAAAACTGATTTCATTATATGCTAGACTTGCAAAGTAGTAACATCAAACTTTAATCTGTAGTTACATTATGGATAAATGCATGACCCGTTTTATATGTAGATGCCCTCACTGGCGTCTGGATGAGTTTACAATCGAAACGAGACAAATAAACAAAGTCGCATAACAAAATGAAAATAAACCTAGACAATTCCGTGGGGGAAATTGTGAAAGTGTGGGTGATGCCTGTGCACCGCCGGCCAACGGGAGAGGGTCCCTGGATCTGCTGGATCTCCTCTCTGGTTTGATTGATTGAATTGATTGAAAACTTTATTAACAGATTGCAGAATGGGTACAATACAGTACAGCTCAATACACAATTGTTAAGGGAATGCAGACCAGAGAAAGACTTTCCTCTTGTTTACATCAGGGTCCCCCATTTTCAATTCATCAGGACATATATGACATACATGACATACAGATAGACAGTACTGCTACATCTATACATTTATGACATACCAGATTTGCAAATACAGTACTGTTTGTGATACAAAAAGAGTCCAGAAAAGAGAGTATATACATTTGATGTAAAAACTGTACATTGGAGGAGGTTGGGTAGGTGGGGTGGGTGGGTGCTTGAACACTACAACTGTACAAGCAAAACTGTACATTGGAATAATGACAACCATACTTGGTAATTTACTGTACATTGGAGGGGATTGGGTTAGGACATTTACAGGGGCCAGTTTCGAATTGCAGTCTCCTGTAGGTGTTCTTTGAGAGTGGTTTTGAAAGTGGGTAGTGATTCACATTCCTTTACAGCTTTGGGTAGGGCGTTCCACATTGATGTGGCATAATTGCTAAACGTGTTTAGTCCCTTGTTTGAGCCGAATCTGGGTTTAACATGATTTGTGGAGCTCCCTCTGGTGTTGTGATCGTGGTATTCACTGACCTTTGGGAAGTATTTTGACATGTACATGGGTACCTTGGTCGTGTAGTGTATCTTGTAGACCAGGCCCATTGCAAGTTGCTGTACTCTGTCGTCTACTCTAAGCCATCCTAGGTTGTCAAAGTGGGCAGGGGTGAGGTGGGTTCTAGGAGTAAGGTCAAGCAGTAGTCTGACCAGTTTGTTTTGAGATGTTTGTAATTTTGTCTTTAGTGCCTTTGAGGTGCTTTGGTACCATGAGGTGCACGCATAGTCGTAGTACCCTTGCATGAGTGCTCCTGCCAGAGTCTTCAGGGTATTCTTGTTTACCAGAGAGGAGATCCGGTACAAGAATCTAGTTTGTTGGTTGACTTTTTTTTATTACATTGGATGCCATTTTGTCACAGGAAAGATTAGCCTTTAGGATGGAACCCAGGTAGGTAATTTCATCTTTCCTTGTGACAATATTGTCACCCACTGTAACTGAGAAGCCGTCGGTCTTGCTGAGTTTGTTATTTGAACCGAAGAGAATGGACTGTTTTGCCCATGTGTAATGATAGTTTGTTATCAGCGAGCCATATGCAGATTCTGCCTAGTTCCGAGCTGAGGGTTTTTTCAACCTGTAACTTGTTCTTGTCAGAGACCAGCAGGGCTGAGTCGTCCGCAAACAGGAACAAGTTGCAGTCACAAGCTGACGACATGTCATTTGCATAAATTAGGAACAGTAGCGGTCCTAGTATGCTTCCTTGTGGAACACCACAGCTCACTGGGAGGGGGGGATAAGCTACCGTTTACCTCCACCATGTTCCCTCCCCTCAAGGTAGGATTGCATCCAGCTCACTGATAACTATCAAAACCAATTGCTTTTAGCTTGTCAATCAGAATGGAGTGATTGACAGTGTCGAAGGCCTTTTGTAGGTCCAGCATGACATGCCACAGTATTTGCCCGCATCCACCTCTTGTTTGATGTGGTCGTTCAAATAGAGAAGGCATGTGTCAGTGGAGTGGGATGTTCTGAAGCCAGATTGGAATTCGTAGATTAGATTTTTTTCCGCTAGGTACTTTTCGACCTATTCGTAGACAATTTTTTCCATGACTTTCGAGATGGGAGGTAAACAAGAATACCCTGAAGACTCTAACAGGAGCACTCATTCAAGGGTACTACGACTATGCTTGCACCTCATGGTACCAAAGCACCTCAAAGGCACTAAAAACAAGATTACAAACATCACAAAACAAACTGGTCAGACTACTGCTTGACCTTACTCCTAGAACTCACCTCACCCATGCCCATTTTGACAACCTAGGATGGCATAGAGTAGACGACAGAGTACAGCAACTTGCAATGGGCCTGGTCTACAAGATACACTACACCACTAAGGTACCCATGTAGGCTACATGTCGAAATACTTCCCAACGGTCAGTGAATACCACGACCACAACACCAGAGGGAGTTCCAAAAATCATGTTCAACCCAGATTCGGCTCAAACAAGGGACTAAATGTAACGGAGGTCCGTGAGTAATATCCCCAGTCACGATGGACGTGTGTTGTGAAGTGACTGTGGCAGTAAGCGGGCTGGGAGTTAAACTCACTTCCCCATAACAGGGTTAAAAGACACATAGATACAGTACCCAGGAGTGAATTCACCTCTTAGTGCAGCGGTCTGTGTCGTCGCCTACGGCATGGGAGACCCGTGTTCGAAACTCCCTTGGGGCATCGACATTTAACACAACGCAGGAGTAACATACGATCGGTCACATAAACACGTTTTGCAATTATGACAATCAATGTGGAACGCCCCCCCCCCAAACACAACCCCCTCATATGTACAGTTTCTTCCCCCTCAAATGTATACTCTCTTTTAGAAACTCTGTCTCTTAAACAGTACTGTATATTTGTATATCTTGTATGTGTCATAAATGTCTGGATGTAACAGTACTGTTTATCTGTATGTCGTGTATGTCATAAATGTTATGATGAATTGAAAATGGGGGACCCTGATGTAAACAAGACGAAAGTCTTTCTCTGGTCTGCATCCCCTTAACAATTGTGTGTATTGAGCCGTACTGTATTGTACCCATTCTGCAATCTGTTAATAAAATGTTCAATCAATCAATCAATCAATACTTTCATTGCAATACCGCAAACATCCACGCGAGGAGCTACACTTTCACTCAGTCGCATACATTCCTCCTTAGATTTGTTGACTGTAAACAAAGGAAGGCTAACCTGTTAAGCTAGCTTGTCCTGCCTTAACTGCCGCTCGACAATCGAGGCTTGTCGCAGATAAAAATGGATGCAATTTATACGAGGTTTGAATCTTATGATTTCGAAGGTGACGGTAAATTCCAGAATGGGCTGGCGTCTCTTACCGAGGGGACCAAGGACGTCGCCAAAGTCTTGGATATGAAATTATTCTTCTATAACCGGTGTGTACCTAACATCGTAAAACCTTGGGGAATTTAAAAAGAAAATCCCATTTTTATTATTATTCCTATGGTTTAAGACTTTCCAGTAAATGTGTGTAGGCTAAATGAACAACTCTCCCAAAACAGCAGCCAGGCAGAGAGCAGACTTGGAACATGTCATGTCACACACATGTAAAGATGGTCGAATTGACAGTGAGAGCACACAAGCCACGGACATGTATGCTAAACATTCGAATTAAATGTGCTGTAAGTTGTATTTATTTTGTTAAATTAATTTCTACATATTAAAATAGTAGCTCTACACACCCGACAGCCATCACTGATATATAGAGTATGTTTGGTCAGTAAGATGGGTCTCCCAGTCCCTCCGCTCTGCAGTAAATGGTTTATGGCTTTGGGAGACAGTTGATCCTGTGTATCACTCTTTAGGTTTATGGTGTTGGGAGACAGTTGATCCTGTGTATCACTCTAGGTTTATGGTGTTGGGAGACAGTTGATCCTGTGTATCACTCTTTAGGTTTATGGCTTTTTTATTTATTTATTTTTATTTATCCTTTATTTATCCAGGAATGTCCCATTGAGATACAAGATCTCTTCCAGGGAGTCCTGACCAACACAGCACACAACAAGTTTCAACATAAAACAGGGCATTAAACAAAAAACATACAATTCAAATATAAATACAGAGGGTCATTTTGTGCAGTGGCAAGGAGCATAATCACATCAACAATAGCATCAGGTAAAACAGTTACATGTTTCATAAAGGGCTAATCGTAGCATACCTTTAAAAGCATTCACAGTAGGAAGTGCCTGTAGACAAAGTTTCACTTGCAGCGTATTCCATAAAAAGGGAGCATAGTGGGAGAATGCAGCTTTACCAAGCTCTGACTGCATCAAAGGAACATTTAACAGCATCCCATTTGCTGCTCGTCTGGTATTAAAAAAGCAAGTATAAAAGGACAGAAGTCTGGAGATATATAAGGGCAGCTTACCTAGCAATGACTTAAGGATAAAAATCAACATGTGTGATGGCTTTGGGAGACAGTTGATCCTGTGTATCACTCTTTAGGTTTATGGCTTTGGGAGACAGTTGATTCTGTGTATCACTCTTTAGGTTTATGTTATGGCTTTGGGAGACAGTTGATCCTGTGTATCACTCTTTAGGTTTATGGTGTTGGGAGACAGTTGATCCTGTGTATCACTCTAGGTTTATGGCTTTTGGGAGACAGTTGATCCTGTGTATCACTCTTTAGGTTTATGGCTTTGGGAGACAGTTGATCCTGTGTATCACTCTTTAGGTTTATGGCTTTGGGACAGTTGATCCTGTGTATCACTCTTTAGGTTTATGGCTTTGGGAGACAGTTGATCCTGTGTATCACGCTTTAGGTTTATGGCTTTGGGAGACAGTTGATCCTGTGTATCACGCTTTAGGTTTATGGCTTTGGGAGACAGTTGATCCTGTGTATCACGCTTTAGGTTTATGGCTTTGGGAGAGTTGATCCTGTGTATCACTCTTTAGGTTTATGGCTTTGGGAGACAGTTGATCCTATTTTTAGTATATTGTTACAAGTATATTTCTACTCGTATGTACTTTTCTGGGAGTATACTTGCCATGTATGTTTGGTACTTATGTTCTTTCATGTACTAATTCACACTGTTTCACTCAATATCTGCAATGGAAGAAGAAAAGGAATAGTCTTCTATCATGCACTGCACTCGTCCACTAATTCATCATCCTTGTCTATATTATTACCTACTTAATAGGTCTCTACTACTATGCATTCAACACTGCAGCACCCAAGTTTAAACACACTGTTTGATGAACATTGTCACTCAGCTGAAAGAGTTGTACCCTTCCCACTGACTTGTTGTACAGGACTTGTAAGTCGCTTTGGATAAAAGCGTCAGCTAAATGACTAAATGTAAATGTAGGTTTATGGCTTTGGGAGACAGTTGTGAGCCTGTTTGGAAAAATAGTTTGGTCTGTCCTAGACCAAATAAATAACACAAATGAAGTTGAAAGAGCTTTGTGGTCATCATTTCCAGGTTTGTGGAGCCTGTCGATCCAACAGGATACAAACAGTGGAGCTCTGGTCCCTCCCAGGTGCTGCCATCAACGGCCTGCAGTGCTGAACAGCTGGACAAGCTGAACCCGTTGGTATTATCAAAACCACATTCTGGCTCCAGTAAAAATAACATTGAAGAAGAGACGTCTACAGACACGGGTGCACCCCCCCAACTTTCTTTTGCGGAGGTCATGCGACTAATTCAAGAGGGCGAGGAGGTCCCCGGAGTGGCAAAACTGGACATACAGCCAAGTAACCAGAACCCCACTCCTCCCCAGTGCCAACGGGTATTGAAACCTTGGGAAACATCCTCATCGTCCAAGTGACCCACCGTATGTGTCCCGAGTCGTTTATGAACAAGAGCTCCGTTTGTACGTTGACCCAGTACCAGAGCCCTCTGGCGGGGCGAGGGGCATACGCCAGAGGGCTGCCCCGTGGGATTGATTAACAAACCAATGGCACTGACTGTGGACTACTTGGGTAAAAAGATAGCTGGTGTGCTGGGCCTGCAGGTTCCATAATGTCCCGTTTCTCAAAAGCACACCACATCCTGCTCACGTGCTCAGCGGGACAGTTAGGATATGTCCCCGATATAGGTTTAACAAGAAATGTACAATGAGCATCGACAGACATATTGCAGGGCCCTCTAGTAGTAGTGCTGCATGCTCCTCTCCCTGCCAGAGGGCCCTGGTACTGGGTCAGGTGGACATTAGACATAGTCATTAAGTCTGCTCACAACAAGGTGTCTTGTCATAAACAGAATGACCTAATGTGATTAAAAAGTTTCAGATTACACACACACGTTCTTTGAATTGACATTAAGATAAGATAAATTCAGCTTTGATTCTTGATGTATGGCCCAAGCCTAAGGACCAATATGGGCTTATAAAGGACGCCAACTCTACTTGAAGTGTAAATGTCTTTACAATACAATTGATCACATTATTAAAGCTGCCGTGACGTCACTCTACTCGCCTCACGCAGGTCAGGGAAAACAACCATATCATGAGATCTCTCTGGCAGCCAAGACCCACAGAAGTACCTTTATATATTTATTATATCTACAGGAGATACCTAGGCCATAGTTTGTATGAAAAAACAACCACGTGGTCCATGATTAAATACATATAAAAACCTATAGGCAGTGAAAAAAAAGCTAAATTTCACAAGGGATGTGTATCAATTCTTAGATCAAGAGCTTCACCATTGACTTTGAAATGTATTGATTTGATCTGATGGTTTTTCAGACCTGGAGGTTTCAGATGGACCGTTAAAACATGTTTTACTGGACAACAAGAAAAGCTATTCCCTTGTTGAAACAGATTAGCCCACAAACCAGACTTAAGGCAAGTGTACCGTTTTCAATCTAAACAAAGATAACTGTTGTTAGGCCTGCCGCGATTAGGGATGGGTATCGTTAGGATTTTATCGATACTACTACTCTTATCGATACTGCTTAACGGTTCGGTACTTTATCGATACTCTTATCGGTTCTTTTTGATTATTTTTTTTGCAAGAAAAAAAGACAATTAATTAAGAACAGAATCGACATTGCTTTATTATTTATACAACTTAATACTTTATAAATAAGTATTATAAATAAATATAATTTCTTCAGCAACAGCAGCAGCAATGTTCTTTTATATAACTTTATAAATAAATATAATAAATGAATATAATTTCTTCAGCAACAGCAGCAACAATGTTTTAAATGTGTCTGACTCTGAATTATAGACTTTTTATAATAAACAACAAATGCAAAAGGCTAACAGAACTGTGACACTCGTTCACCCTATCCTCTGTCATCCTTCCTCTAGCTGCTAGGGAGAAAGGACTTTGGGTGGTGGAGGGAGGTAGAGGGAGGATGTGTGGTGGCCCTGGGCTCACTGGCCTGGGACACATTGGTGGCTGACGCCTCAGCTTGACGATCTATAAAAAGTTTTTAGATTGTAGTATTTGTAGCTAAACAATTATTTTGTTTATTAGCCTATTTGTAATAATTCGTTATTAGCCTAGGAAACTCCGTATCTTGGCTTACCGGCTGCAGTGGACGTGGATGCAGATGGACCACTGCGCGCAAGGCAGTCGAATACGGCGCATTTCTGCACGCTAATATCATGTTTTGCCAACAAATGTTTTGATAGGTTGCTCGTATTGCCACCCTTACTGGCAAATGTTTTGTTGCACTTGTGGCAACGTGCATTGTCGGCATTGATCCTTGTAAAGTATATCCATACTTTAGAACGCTTCGCTCTATCCGCCATGATCACGACTCAGTGCATGCAGAGCTGCTGTCTGTGTGCAGCGCTAGCGCTTTCATTAAGGAGTACCCGTATGTAGTACCCGTATGTAGCACTAGCGAGCGACTCGCGAGGAGTGTGTGTAATAATTGACTCGCTGGCTGCGGCTCGCTTCTCGTGCAGAGACAGAGAGAGGATCGTTCGCAACTTTTAAATAATAATAATAATAATAATAATTTCTCTAGAGTATCGATAGCAGTACCGAGGACGTCGGAGCTTATAAATACTCCGGTATTTTCTAATATAGTACCGGTTCCCGTTCAAAACCGGGGTCCGGGGGGCATCCCTAGCCGCGATAAGCAATAAATCGATTAATTGCCGCGATAATTAAAATGAATGCAATGATTTTGACGGGCGCGATTAATTGCTATTTGCGCGTTTGTTTTAATGAGGCGGACCCAGTGCCCCTTGTCAGTCACTGTCCGTGTTGGGAGGCGGGCCGCTGACGTTACTAGAGTACAGCACGGGAGCTCCGTGGGGCTAACGTTACCCCTCATTGTGTCTATTCTACTAGCATTAACGTTACTCATACAAACAGAGTAAACACAGTTTTCAATCAATCAATCAATAACAACATTAACGAGACCCTCGTTGTGTCTATTCTGCTAACGCTAACGTTACCTCTCATTGTGTCTATTCTACAAGCGTTAACGTTAGCTAGGCTGTCTATGCTAACGTTAACGTTAGCATTAGGCTAACAAGCTGTAACGTTACCAGTCGCGTCTATTTGCTAACGTTAGCATTAGGTAATAACCGGTTTAAAATGGATGGTGATTACCTCACGTTGTGTCTATTCTACTAGCATTAACGTTACTCATACAAACAATCAATAGCGAGTTATATTGATCACGCTATGTACGATAGCCATGCTAAAACGCTAGCACAACATTAGCACCTAACCTAACAACAAGCCTTAACAAGTCAGCGATCTTTTTGCGAGACTAAACTCTCCGCTCGGTGGCAAATTGTGTCGATGTCGGTTTTGTTTAATCAATAAATGAGGCAGAATACACAGTGACTGTATCCTTTGTTTATTGCACTTGTGCCTGCTGCAAACATAATGATTATGAAATCCTAGAGACGCGTCTCTATTCTGACCAATCAGTGGTCTGCAGTGTTTCACGTGACTTTTCTGGTACCCAAAGTACCCAAAAAGTACCTGATAATCACAACAATACTTCCGGTCCGGTCGGTGGGCTTCAAAATAAAAGTCTAAAACACCGGAAAAAACGGAGCGGTGGGCTTCAAAATAAAAGTTTTGGGAAATAAATGTCTCCAAAAAAAAAATTCTCTAACCGGACGCAATAATATCGCTTATCGCGATATTTTCGGGGGCAATTAATCGCCCAGCAAAATGTGTTATCGTGGCAGGCCTAACTGTTGTGAAGGATCAGATTAAACCGAATATATATATTTATTTATGGATATATATTGAGTGGTATTTGTATATCGTTTGATATCCCTTGTATATTCCTTGTACATATACACAGAATATTCCTTTATTCTACTACAGCCCATAATAGTTCATTCTCTTATTGGACAAAAGGACCAGGCGCCAGGGACCAGCCCCTGGCGTTCAAGTTCAAAGGTACCGACGAGACATGCCCTTACTAGCCCCGGCTCCGCGCAGGAATACGGCTACCGAAAGCAGAGTGGCACTATTTGTCCACCGTGCATATAAATATGGCGCAAGAAATGTAGAATTCCTCTTAGTCCTTTACCCTTCTACCCAACTAAGTAACAGAACGTGAAGCCTCACCCCACGATACCGCGTGCGGTGTAGTATGGCCTGTTTGGCCTTAGAATAGCAGTGAGACCTCGTGCGAATTAATAGCTGAATTGCCAGAGTTTGGCACCGTATTTCTATTAAGTAATAATAGTCTATGTATGGTGCATCGTGCGGTTAGAGTTCTAAAGTGAGCAGCACCCCCATCGCTTCCTCGTGTTATCTAGAGTCTTAACCAGGTTGGGCAGACCACGCGTGGTGCTTTCATCCGAGGAGTTCTAGGCGAGGACCGAGTGGACCTGTACATTGGATTACCTACCCGACGACTGCTGAGCCCTATGCGGCATGGAATATATATTTGCTTTGGTACTTTGATTTGTGGAGCGGATAATCGCCAACACCGGTGAGTGTTGGATCTACCCCGAAAGGAGTCAAGGTGAGACGGCGCTCAGACCAGACTGAGGTCGCCTCGCTTCTTCTTCACTGTGGAGCTACAGCTACAGCTACAGCCTACAAGAGAGCCAAGGAGTATTCATCTGTGGATCAAGATTCTACTGCACTGTCTTCTGTACGTGAAGTCTCTCTAGACATCGTTGACCAGACGGGATACGGCCGACGGCTCTCCTACCCCCCCTACTGGCTTACAACCGGCAGGACCCCTACAGTATATCCAGCTATAATCATTAAGTGACCATAGATATAATTCCCTAAGAGCCAGGTTGTATACTTGCTTCCTGCGTAACCAGAGATTGGACATTCAGTGTTGATTTGCCTACGAGTACTCATTTGCCTTACAAGAGCATTCAAATCATAAATGTAATGGTGAATATTATATGTACCTTTTGCTATATATTAAATATTTGATTATTACCTTTGTGTGGACCTGGTTTCATGGTGGGAAAGTGTTCATCATATTTAGATATTGTGTACTGTATGGCCAGTAGTTAAAGTACATAAAGCGGTAGTGGTTTAATGATACCATACTTATCAATACAGTCAGGGAATTGTACCCCTCAGTTACAATTGGTCCTTCGAGCCAGAGGGTAATTAGTGTAATATTAATATAGTGGTATTAATATTGAAATGGCCTATGATGAACACTCCACGAAACGGTCCTCCTAAAGTAGAACGCCCGCAGCGTAGACGACAGCCACCTCAGTACTTAGAGGATTACGCTGCCAGTATACTACCTAGTCTTCTACAAACGGTAAACGCGGTAAAAGTAGAAAGTAAAATTATGTCCGACCCTATCAACCAGGATACCCCGACCACAGAGGCCCTAGTGGGTTCTAATGTAACTGACCAAGCTCACGGTGGGGACCAGGAGGGAACTGACACGACTTTACCCCCCGCCAAGACCGAAGAAGTAGTCCCCCAAGAGCTCCGGGAGGAAGACAACCCTTCAAAGATGGAACTCTGCACGGAACAAGATGAGGAGAGCGCCGAGGAGATAGAACGCATCCCCAACGGGTACTGCCAGGAGCGGCTCACCTCAAAAAGCGTCTTCCCCCAGCGAGGCGGAGAGGATGCTGTCACAGGCGTTCCTCGCCACCCTGACAGCCTCTACCGAACGCGATCGACTTCAGGGTGAACGCGATCGACTTCAGGGTGAACGCGATCGACTCCAAACACAGCAACGGAGCGAAGAAGAGCACATACGTCTGGAGCTGAGACGCCTTCAGACGGAAGAGAATATGGCAAGAGACCGGGCCGACACCCAGCGCGCCGCTGACGGTGCCCAAAGAGAAGCAGAGCGCGACATCGCTCTCATCCAGCGCCAAGCCGAGCGCGACAGACTACAAGCGCAGCTAATGGAGCAGCTGATCACCAGGGCAACACCCCCTCCCTCCACAAGGGGTTCCAGGGCCTCGTCAAGACACGGGTCAAGGGCACCCTCCCCTAACCGATTAAGCGACCCTGAGCCCGACCGCCAGAGAGAGCCCACACCCCCCTCCGAACTCCTTCCCCGACCGGTCCAAGTGAGACCCAGCTACAAGGAAGGAACGGCGGACACCGCGGAGAGGCTAAATAGACGACTACAGGATCTAGAAGACCTGGCAGAGGAAGAAGAGGGAGAAGAGGAGAGTCAAGCCCGACAGCAGCACATTACTCCACAGGACCAGGAGGTCCAGTACAGCCCAGGCTATACCCCCGCGGCTCTGCGCTACAGACCCCTGACTCGATTCGCGGGTGAGCATGACGCACGACCAGTCCCGAGGAATAGCACCTGGACCAGCGGGCCATGGTACCCTGCCAGTACCAGCCCACCGAGAGGCGTAAGAGGAGACTCGCCCAGGAGGCCTCTCTTCCAACGCTCACCGATGTGCCAGCCATCCACGGCGTCATACATTGGCACACCGACGTTTCCAGACTTCACCCATGAGAACCGAGCACAGTACACGGAGCTACGGATGTGCTTAGAGACAATGATGGTGGATGTAGCTGATGAACGCCACAAGTATGCGATCCTATTGAAGCACCTGAAAGTGCCCAGAGCGCACAACATAGCGCTGGCCTATGCCACCTCTACTACCCCATACACCGCGGCTCTAGCAGCACTAGACCAAAGATATGGACGTATATGGGATTACGTAATACAAGAGATAAGGCATATTGACCGCCTACCCCCAGCAACAGACAATCGCTCACTAGACGACCTGTCTATCAAAGTACAATCCCTGGTAGGGATGCTGGGGGCGCAACGAGAAAAGGGTATGCACGAACTATACGCAAACTCGAACATCGAGAGGATTTTAGAGAAGCTGCCGCCCGCCCGACAGGAGCGCTTCAGGCGGCAAAGAGACCACCGTGATCCTAACGGTCCCGAGCCATCCCTCCTAGACCTAGCCGACTTCCTGGCGAGAGAAGTCAGCAGCCTACGGCTGGATACGTTCGTGCGGAGCACACCAAGCTCCAGAGAGGGACCTAGGAGAGTAAACGATGGCCGAAGATCGGTGACTGTCATGCACCAATCAGAATCAGTACCGAGCAGCAAGAACCACAGTACCCCCTCGATGAAAGAGAAGTGGAAGATGGTGTGCCCGTACTGCGAGAAGGAACACTGGTTGTCACAATGTGACCAGTTCAAGAAGATGACCGCTGAAGAAGTGAGTCACTGGATAAAGTCCAACAGGCGCTGTTACCGATGTGCGCGCAGTCACATGGCCGCCGAGTGCCGCCTCAAGAAGAGGTGTAGTAGGTGTGACGGAGCCCATCTAGATGTCCTACACGACAGTAACAAAAGAAAGCCTGCACCATCCAGCAGCACAAAGGCAAGTGTTATGTACATTGACCCCGCTAGCAGCAGCGGCGCCCAGGTGCTCTTAAAGGTGGTCCGTGTAACACTGAGTTACCAAGATAAGGTCATGGACACTTACGCCGTCCTTGATGACGGGTCAGAGAAGACCCTTCTCCTCGCGTCCGCTGCGGCCCAGCTGGGGCTACGGGGGAGCGAGAACCAGATGACGATTCGGACAATAAGAAGAGATCTAAAGACGATAAAGGGCGAGAACGTCTCCTTCACTATCGCAGCAAGCGGGCAGCCCGAGACGGTATAGGATTACTAATGCTTTCACCAGCCAAGAAATAGGACTATCGCAGTACACCTACCCCATCGCCAAGCTGATGGATAAATATGTGCACCTGCGTCAACTCCCTATCCCGCTCATAGACGGTGCCACCCCGACCCTGCTGATAGGCTCCGACCATGCAGACCTCATAGTCCCGATAGACCGGGTCCATTCAGGACCCAGAGGTTGTCCTGCAGCAGTCGAGACCCGCCTAGGATGGACATTACAAGGCCCCCTCGCCAAGTCTCTTAACCGAACAGCAGCCACTAGCTGCCTCCACTCCAGAGCGACAGACGGAGACACCACACTCCTGCAGCATGTCGAGAGACTATGGACACTAGAGACAATGCCCTTTAAGAACGAAAAGAAAGACATTCGTTCTAAGGAAGATATCTACGCTATAGCCCTCCTCGAGCACGGGACAAAGAGAGTCAACGTCAACGGAGTGATGAGATACGCAACTCCACTCTTGAGGCGAGAGGGAATGCCCACCTTTCACGCCACAAAAGAGGCGACGGAGCGGTATCTATTGAACACAGAGCGGCGCCTAGCCAAAGACCCCGCTCAAGAGGCCGTGTACCGCGCTGAGATTAACAAGCTAATCACAGCGGGACACATAAAGAAAATTGACTGGCGACGTCGTGCGCTGCTCCGCGCCTCCCTGATCAAAGACGGCTTTGATCTCCGGCAGCGGGCCAGCAGCGACCCCCCAGTATTGCGCAGCCTCAACGCAGAGGACCCAGCAGCAGATGAAGAGGTCCAACAAAGTGTGACAAATAGTTTCTACGTGGACAACTGTTTACAAAGCGTCTCGACGCCAGAAGAAGCCGAGGCTCTCCTACTCAAGCTCCGCGCCTCCCTGATCAAAGGCGGCTTTGATCTCAGGCAGTGGGCCAGCAGCGACCCGCAAGTACTGCGCAGCCTCTCCCCCGATGATAAGGCAGCGAGCAGCGACACCTGGATGGCGACCATCCCAGGAGAAGCCCAAGAAATGACACTAGGACTAGTCTGGCGCTTCAAAACAGACTCGCTCCATTATAGACACAAACCCCTGACCAAGGAGCAGGGAAGGTCGACGGCAATACCGACCACCAGACGGAGTGTATACAGAACACTCGCCAGACAATATGACCCGTTGGGATGTATTCTACCTTACACCACCAGGGCAAAGATGATTGTAAGAGCGCTATGGGACAAAGACCAGGGCTGGGACGATCCCATACCCGAACACCTTGCATCCACATGGAGAGAGTGGGAGATGGAACTCCGCTCACTCCCAGGTGTTAATATACGCCGCAGCTACTTCCCACCCACAGTGAGGCCAGAGACATGCAAGATCGACCTGCACGTATTCAGCGACGCCTCCGAAGTAGCCTACGGTTCGGTGGCCTACTTGCGTGCCCGAGAGGAGGGAGGAGAAATACATACTGCTTTCATCCTGGCTCGCTCAAGAATAGCCCCACGCAAGCAACAATCTATCCCGCGTCTAGAGCTCTGCGCAGCCCTAGCAGGAGCGCAGCTCGCCACGTTAATCCAACGTGAACTCACCATCCCGGTGCAAAGAACAATCTTGTGGTCAGACTCCACGACCGTACTCACATGGATCCGGTCTGATTCGTGCAGATGCAGGGTCTTCGTGGGAGTCAGAGTCACCGAGATTCAAGAGTTAACAGAAGTAACCAGCTGGAGGTATGTGGACACCAAACACAACCCAGCTGATGTCATCACCCGGGGAATGTCCCTGGATGACCTCACCCGTCACAACCTCTACAGTGACGGGCCAGAGTTCCTCAAGCTCCCCGAAGAAGAGTGGCCTACACCCACCCCACGGGAGGCGAGTAAAGAGGAGGCAGAGAACAAGAAACCTATGTTCTGTGGGTTGACACACACACTCGTCCCCACAGACCCGGTTCTAGACGATTGCCTCACCCTAGAGAGTGCGCAGCTAAAGACATTTCTGTGGCACCACCCAGAGGTTCAGCCCACAACTGACATTTCAGCAGCTGACTACGAAGAAGCAGAACTCCTTCTACTACAACGAGCCCAGAGAGACTCGTTCCCCGATGAGCTAGCCTGTCTACAGGGAGCAAAGCCCGTCCCATCAGACAGCAGACTGCTCCACCTAGCCCCCGAGAGCGACGCCCATAATCTCATCAGAGTGGGTGGTCGCCTGCGGAGAGCCCCAGACCTACCGGATGACGTTAAGTACCCGATAGTCTTGAACAGCCGACATAAGGTCACAGAGCTGATCATAAAGAAATACGACGAGGATGTGCACCACGCAGGGGCAGAGAGAGTCTTCGCGGAGATCAGACGTCGTTATTGGATACTGCAAGGGAGAGAAGCAGTGCGGCGCTTCCAGCGAACCTGTCTAGACCGCCGTAAGTGGCGCGCGCAGCCCAGTATACCCCGGATGGCTGACCTACCTCCCTGTCGCCTCCGACGCGGCGACAAGCCTTTTCACTCCACCGGTATGGACTGTTTCGGCCCGCTGTATATAAAGAGAGGAAGAGGAACCGAGAAGCGGTGGGGTATTGTATTCAAATGCATGACCACCAGAGCGATACATATCGAACTCCTCCCAACCATGAGCACAGACTCATTCCTTATGGCCTTCCGAAGATTCACATCACGGAAAGGAAAACCGTCTACGTTGTTGTCTGATCACGGGACAAACTTCAAAGGCGGAGAAAGAGAGCTGAGAGAGAGCTTCCAAGCTATGGGCCCAGAACTTAAGACCCACCTCGCTCCATCCCAGATTGACTTCCAGTTTAATCCCCCGAACGCACCTCACTTCGGTGGAACCTGGGAACGAGAAGTACGTTCCATAAAGACAGCCCTGTACGCCGTGCTTGGGGCCCAGACCGTGGCGGAAGAAGTCCTAATGACAGTCCTCACGGAGATCGAGGGAGTATTGAACTCAAAGCCCCTCGGTTACGTCTCAAGTGATGTAGCAGATGTCGACCCAGTCACCCCCAACACACTCTTGATGGGGCGGCTGGACCCCGCGCTACCACAGACAATGTACAGGCCTGAAGAAGCGAACGGCCGAAGAATGTGGAGGTACAGTCAAGTACTGGCTGACAAGTTTTGGAACAGCTTCCTACTCCACTACCTACCGTCTCTACAGACCCGCCAGAAGTGGGTAAAAGAGAGAGACAATTTGACAGAAGGAACAGTCGTCATGATTATCGACCAGTCACTACCCAGAGCTATGTGGCCGGCTGGCCGCGTAAGCAAAGTGATCACCGGTGCCGATGGAAAGGTCCGAGCAGCTGAAGTGCTCGTCCAAGGACGGACTTACACCCGACCCGTGGCGAGGCTGATAGAACTGCCAAGGCTCCCCGATACTATCGATGACGACCATGACCCTATGACTTTGTGAGTTGACTGACCCTTACAGCGGACATTGAGTAGTGGACAGTGCGGTTAATCTGTCTCTGCTTAGCTAATTAGGTGGGACTAATTAGGGGGCGGCTGTTGTGAAGGATCAGATTAAACCGAATATATATATTTATTTATGGATATATATTGAGTGGTATTTGTATATCGTTTGATATCCCTTGTATATTCCTTGTACATATACACGGAATATTCCTTTATTCTACTACAGCCCATAATAGTTCATTCTCTTATTGGACAAAAGGACCAGGCGCCAGGGACCAGCCCCTGGCGTTCAAGTTCAAAGGTACCGACGAGACATGCCCTTACTAGCCCCGGCTCCGCGCAGGAATACGGCTACCGAAAGCAGAGTGGCACTATTTGTCCACCGTGCATATAAATATGGCGCAAGAAATGTAGAATTCCTCTTAGTCCTTTACCCTTCTACCCAACTAAGTAACAGAACGTGAAGCCTCACCCCACGATACCGCGTGCGGTGTAGTATGGCCTGTTTGGCCTTAGAATAGCAGTGAGACCTCGTGCGAATTAATAGCTGAATTGCCAGAGTTTGGCACCGTATTTCTATTAAGTAATAATAGTCTATTATGTATGGTGCATCGTGCGGTTAGAGTTCTAAAGTGAGCAGCACCCCCATCGCTTCCTCGTGTTATCTAGAGTCTTAACCAGGTTGGGCAGACCACGCGTGGTGCTTTCATCCGAGGAGTTCTAGGCGAGGACCGAGTGGACCTGTACATTGGATTACCTACCAGACGACTGCTGAGCCCTATGCGGCATGGAATATATATTTGCTTTGGTACTTTGATTTGTGGAGCGGATAATCGCCAACACCGGTGAGTGTTGGATCTACCCCGAAAGGAGTCAAGGTGAGACGGCGCTCAGACCAGACTGAGGTCGCCTCGCTTCTTCTTCACTGTGGAGCTACAGCTACAGGAGAGCCAAGGAGTATTCATCTGTGGATCAAGATTCTACTGCACTGTCTTCTGTACGTGAAGTCTCTCTAGACATCGTTGACCAGACGGGATACGGCCCACGGCTCTCCTACCCCCCCTACTGGCTTACAACCGGCAGGACCCCTACAGTATATCCAGCTATAATCATTAAGTGACCATAGATATAATTCCCTAAGAGCCAGGTTGTATACTTGCTTCCTGCGTAACCAGAGATTGGACATTCAGTGTTGATTTGCCTACGAGTACTCATTTGCCTTACAAGAGCATTCAAATCATAAATGTAATGGTGAATATTATATGTACCTTTTGCTATATATTAAATATTTGATTATTACCTTTGTGTGGACCTGGTTTCATGGTGGGAAAGTGTTCATCATATTTAGATATTGTGTACTGTATGGCCAGTAGTTAAAGTACATAAAGCGGTAGTGGTTTAATGATACCATACTTATCAATACAGTCAGGGAATTGTACCCCTCAGTTACAATAACGAAACAGGGATTATTCGGTTTTACCGACAGCTACAGAATAATTGGCCACAGAATTCTGGAGTTGTGCACATACGTAATCTTCCAACCTCACGTGTGACAGGATGCAGCTCTCCTCTCTTCAGCACCAGAAACACATGTTACCAACACCTCCCTAATGTGTCCGGGAAGATTTTCTACTGGGTGTGAATGTGATCAATATTGACCCCTTGTGGTAGGATAGACATCTCTAGAGTATTTTAAAAAGTTTTCTCCATTATCCTCATCTTGTAATTTCTTGAGTTTGGACATAACAGAAAATCATGGCTCAACAACTGACGCTAAATGCTTTAGCTAAGCATGTTTTCTTTATGTAAAATTGAATAGACATGACACATGGAGACAATAAACAAACATGAATTGAATAAACAAACCAACTTGCAAATAATTTTCAATCATTTCAGTTGTGGTTGGCCAGGATTTGTCAACAACATAAGAGGGAAGTTGCAGACTGCGAGACATCCTGTCCAACTCATTTAAAAGGAAGTAACAGCACAGAACAAGATGTCCTTTTCAGTGGTTATCGAGGGGGAAAGAATCAACAGTCTACTGTGTAGTATACTTTAGTATATAAAAGCAATTCCTTTTTATTCTTTTTTTAAATCAGCGATTGGCTTACAGTTTTCACTGAATTAGGAAAATCAGCTTTTGGCTTCTGTGTCCCGGAAACATAGAATGTTTTGCAATGCACTTTAAAACTGAATTCATTAGTATCTATTGGTCAGTTTAAATCTTTAATAGCAAAGCATTTCACCAGTCTGCAGTTTTTAATTATTTTAAACGTTTAATTGATTTACTTTCCGTTTCTATATTTTCTTTTTTGTATTTATTATGTTTTGCATTTCTCAGTGTCATTGTAAATGAGAGCTTGCTCTCAATGATCCTTCGAGATTAAATAAAGATTGAATGAATGAGGCATTCATAGGCATGCTGCAGCATCAACCCTTAAATCACTGCCCTCAGTCATCACTAATGATACAACACTCATCACCGTGTCCTTGATGAGGTTATTTAGTCCTCTCTGAAGGTTGAGGCGCAACAAACATTTTTAAGGCCCCTATTGGTAAGCTACCTCCTTATACTATTTTGGAACCTGTTCTAATGACTGGCTGGTGATGCCCCTCTAGCTCATGGAATGAACTCCCAACAGTCCTTAAAGCTTGAGATTCTCCTCTCTGTTGCAGTTTAAAACCTTGATCTCCAAGCTTTATCAATGAAGTTATACGTATTTTAATTGATTTGTTGTATGTGTTTTCTTGCCTCATCTTATGATTTTATATGCTTTTTCTTTGCCAATTTCTGTATATACACTCGATGCGACTCTAAATGAGGGAAATCTAAGTTTCCTTTAGAGTTTAAATAAAGGTTTAAAATGAAAACGAAACATGTCAAACAGTGAACGAGAGCATCTATTCTCTAAACAATAATCAGCATGTTCACACTGCTTGCAATGCATGCCTCTAGCTTCCTAGATTGTTATTATAGAAGTTATATATATACCGTAATTCCTCTAATAGTAACCCCGGCTTGTATTTGTTTCAACTGTAGCGGGTACCAGGCTTGTATTAGGAGGAGGCCTATATTTCAAATTTTCAAACGGATCATAATGAATAAATCAACATTTTGTGTCAGTTTGAACCCAGTAAAATGTACTGGGTTCATTTATTGAAACCAAGTACTGTATGAAATAGTAACCAGTGCAATTACAGGTGGTCACTGGTCATTTCAACGTTTTCAAAGTGAAATCAAGTAACTAGCTCAGTATGCAGCTCAGTATATTAGTAACCCGGCTTGTATTAGGAGGCCGGCTTATAATTGCTTAGCTCAAGAGCGCACCCGGCCATTAATAGAGACCCGGCTTGTATTTGAGACCCGGTTACTATTAGAGGAATTACGGTATATATATATATATATATATATATATAAATAAAAGAGAAGTCAATGGCAAATATCACACTCACTGTCATGAGCAGAGACAGTGCAGCTACAACTAAAAAAAAGAAAAAAAAAAAAAAAACCAAGGCTGAATAAATATAAATGTATCTTTTAATAATTATTTGCAATTTCCATAGCAAAATAAGCTCCAACATTTTATTCTGAAGTTAATAATAAAAATGACTTAGGCCTATTTCCCCAGACACATAAGCATGATCCTAGACTTAAAAAATCACTTTCAGGTTGCTTTACAGGCTAAGATTATGCTTACAATTCAAGTCTGGTAAAAAAAGAAGAAAAAGAAAATAAACAACGACAATTCTTCCAATGAGAAATAGAAAATAAACGACTGAACGCATTTCAATAGCCGCGAGACAAGAGTTGAAAAGGCACAGCTAGGAATTGGGGAGAGACCAGTTATTATTTCATCTCAAAACTCGACAACTGGATCAGCACAGTCTCTTGAAATAATGAGTTAATGGTCCAGAGAATCACGGAGCACGGCGGCGGCAGACTTCAGGCTGCAGGTTTAAACACTAAGTGGCAGTGTGTGTGGGTGCGAAGGAGGTGCATGTTCATCCACGCACGTTCTTGTGTCTGCGTGCTTTCTGGCTCCTGTGTGTATGAGGGTAAAAACGTGCGATGGAGAGTGTGTTTAATTAAGGTATAGTCTAGACGTGGGTTCCTCGCTCCGCTCATTAGAACTCTTCAGGCTCCTCCCCTTCGCCGTCCGGAATCGCGAACCCTTCCTGTGAGGGACACAGAAACAGGAGACATTTCAGACCTTTTCAGGAGAATTCCATCGCTATGAGGAACCATAGACATATATATATGCTTTATATATTCGCCTGTTCGAATCCAGCTCACAGCTCCGGGGTTGTCACCAGCTTGGCTGGCCGTTCACACTAATACAATTGGCAGTATTAGAGGGTGGGAGAAGCTGGCGGGGTGGGTCCGGGTCGTTGTAAACAGCGACTCCTACAGTTCGGTCGGGGCGCCTGCTACGCGCGGATAGGACCCGAGTGGGATAGTGTGATCCTTCCACACGCTACGCCCTCTCAGGGAGGATCCGCGCTGCCAGGTGAAAAGAAGCGGTTGATTGGCTGGACGTGTGTCGGAGGAAGCACGTGATAGCCTCCACTCTCCCAGATGATCCGACTGTGGGGGGTAAGTGCGCAGCGACCAGGAAGGGGATTGGGAATTGGCATACGACTAACATTGGGATGGGAGAAAATCGGAGGAAAATGGAGGGGGAAAAGGACAAAAAAAAAAAAAAAAAAATCAAATGTAGTCATCATACTGCATACTTATAATGGACTTTCATGTGAAAATAATTTCAACATGGCCAAGCATCCTGAATCATAGCCACGTTAATAACGTTGGTAATAAACCAAACCATTTGTAAATCGGTTGAACATTTTGCAAGATATGGTTATTTCAATAGTACATGCACCATAGACATTCATGTTATGAGTGGGCGTGCTGCCTGTGACAAGATGGCCGCCGGTGAACTACGCTGGAGACTCCACCTTGCACCATCTAGTTATATATATCTATGTGAGGAACAGCGGATTTATTTCCTGTTATTTCCGCTATTGTATTAGCGAAACATTACCTTGGGGCCCATTTAGAAGATGCATGTCGTCAAATTAGAAGATGTGTATATAATTAGTGAGGCTTTCAAAGAAGATGGTGCCGAGTCGCAACCTCCCCTCCCGGGAGGCCAAAGAAATTGCAATAAAGAAAGCCATTTGCTGTAATTTCTTGCAACTTAAACATAATTTCAATAAAATAGCTAACAAAAGTTTAAATTGATTTAAGTACAGAGTATAAGGCATATGCTGGCCCCAAGCTTTCACTGCTAAAATTACATACATTTTTTAAAACACATGGTGGCGTTGGCGTGTCGTCATAGTGGCGCTGCTGCACCCCTATACCATTGTTTAGGGAAAGCCCTGATTAGACATTGTGTTCAGCGAGTAACAATGGGGGGCGTTACTTACATCTGTGGCATAAAGGATGTCCATAATCTTCTGCATCGTTGGGTCTCCTTCTCCCTCGCCTTCCTTCTCTTGGCAAATAAGCTCAATGTTCCTCAGCTTCCCAAAGTAAAAGTCTCTCTCTTTCTCCATATCGGCGACCGTTGATCTCAGAGTGCTGACCTGGTGGAACAAAAATAATAATAATAATTGTGAGATGAGAACGAGATTGACATCTTACTGGCTGAAGTGGTCTAACCTGGCCCATGCATCGGTTAGGGTCCTTTGATCTTTGTCGGGAAATACATTTCAAATTGGCATAAACAAACCATCTGTGTTCACTTTAAGCAATGTTTGACAGATGATGTTAACTAGCCAGTATGGACGAATGCCTTTGTTTGTACCAAGGATAGCTTGAATCTCACACCTAGAGAGAGAATGTCCCCAAACCACCACCCTTCTCCATCCACAAGAGCTGGATCCCCTTCTCCACCTGTGTTCTCCCAGGTGGCCAGTGGAAACACTCCTCTCAGCCAAGCTCACTTATCTACATGTACCTTGTTTGTGTATGCGTATCACTATTAAACCTATATTGATCATGAAGATCCGTCTACGACATAATTGATGAGTTTGGTTCCACCACACCAGCTAGCATAATGCTTTATGATAATAAATTAAATCAAATTTCTATAGCGCCTTTCAGGAAACCCAAGCAGGTCGCTTCACAATCAGGTACACAAACAGGTAGAGAATCTGTCACAGTGGTGTCAGGAGAACTGCCTCTCCCTGAACGTCAGCAAAACAAAAGAGATGATTGTGGACTTCATGAGGTCGGGGGTCAAGGACTACAGCCCCCTCAGCATCGACGGGGCACCGGTTGAGAGAGTGAACAGTTTCAAGTACCTCGGAGCCCACATATCCGAGGACTTGACATGGACCACACACATTGACAGTGTTGTGAAGAAGGCACGACAACGCCTCTACTTCCTCAGGCGCCTAAGGAAGTTCCAAGTCAGTCAGAAGATCCTTAGGAACTTCTACTCATGTACAATAGAGAGCATCCTGACTGGCAACATCACCTCCTGGTTTGGGAATAGCACTGCACAAGACCGTAGCAGACTACAAAGAGTGACACGTTCAGCCAAACGCACAATTGGAGGGGGGCTTCCCACCCTCCAGAACATTTACAACAAGCGGTGCAGGGGGAAGGCTAAGAGAATTATTAAGGACTCGAGCCACCCGAACAACTGCCTCTTTGAACTGCTGCGGTCAGGCAAGCGATACCGGAGTCTTAAGGCGAGCACAGAAAGACTCAGAAGAAGCTTCTATCCCCAGGCCATCAGGCTGCTAAACGAACAATAAACACTATGCAACAACCATCAAATGCACACAGCACACACACCCACACGTAGGGATGGGTATCGTTAGGATTTTATCGATACTACTACTCTTATCGATACTGCTTAACGGTTCGGTACTTTATCAATACTCTTATCGGTTCTTTTTGGTTATTTTTTTGCAAGAAAAAAAGACAATTAATTAAGAACAGAATCAACATTGCTTTATTATTTATAAATACAACTTTATAAATAAGTATTATAAATAAATATAATTTCTTCAGCAACAGCAGCAAGGTTCTTTTATATAACTTTATAAATAAATATAATAAATTAATATAATTTCTTCAGCAACAGCAGCAACAATGTTTTAAATGTGTCTGACTCTGAATTATAGACTTTTTATAATAAACAACAAAGGCAAAAGGCTAACAGAACTGTGACACTCGTTCACCCTATCCTCTGTCATCCTTCCTCTAGCTGCTAGGGAGAAAGGACTTTGGGTGGTGGAGGGAGGTAGAGGGAGGATGTGTGGTGGCCCTGGGCTCACTGGGCTGGGACATAGTGGCTGACGCCTCAGCTTGACGATCTATAAAAAGTTTAGATTGTAGTATTTGTAGCTAAACAATTGTTTTGTTTATTAGCCTATTTGTAATAATTCGTTATTAGCCTAGGCAACTCCGTATCTTGGGTTACGGCTGCAGTATGTATATTTCCCTCCCACCCACCCACCCCCTCCTAATGTACAGTCCCCTCCCCATCATATGTATATACTCTGTCAGGATCTAGGGGTAACAGTACTGTATATTTGAATACCGCCTATGTCACAAATGTATCAGTACTAAATACCTATATGTCCCTATGCCATAAATGTCATGTATGTTGTGTATGTCATAAATGTCTATATGAATTGAAAATGGGGGACCCTGATGGAAACAAGACAAACGTCTTTCTCAGGTCTGCATCCCCTTAACAATTGTATGTATTGAGCCGTACTGTATTGTACCCATTCTGCAATCTGTTAAATAAAGTTTTCATTCATTCATTCATTCATGGAACACTGCGCGCAAGGCAGTCGAATACGCGCATTTCTGCACACTAATATCATGTTTTGCCAACAGATGTTTTGATAAATTGATTTGCTCGTATTGCCACCCTTACTGGCAAATGTTTTGTTGCACTTGTGGCAACGTGCATTGTCGGCATTGACCCTTGTAAAGTATATCCATACTTTAGAACGCTTCGCTCTATCCGCCATGATCACGACTCAGTGCATGCAGAGCTGCTGTCTGTGTGCAGCGCGCTATAGCACGGGGCGTCGGGGAGCACTTTCATTAAGGAGTACCCGTATGTAGTACCCGTATGTCTATGTGTAGCACTAGCGAGCGACTCGCGAGGAGTGTGTGTAATAATTGACTCGCTGGCTGCGGCTCGCTTCTCGTGCAGAGACAGAGAGAGGATCGTTCGCAACTTTTAAATAATAATAATAATAATAATAATAATTTCTCTAGAGTATCGATAGCAGTACCGAGGACGTCAGAGCTTATAAATACTCCGGTATTTTCTAATATAGTACCGGTTCCCGTTTAAAACCGGGGTCCGGGGGGCATCCCTACCCACACGCACACACTCACTTAAACAAACAACACACTGCAGCACCCACTCTCCACACTTTAGATCACACAAACACACTTTATATTTATTGATAAAGGATTTGCACTACAACTCGTACACCTACTGTAAATTGTACCTAAATTGCACCTCATCCCGTTTCTGCCTTGCACTATATAGTATTGTATATTAGTACACTGCATAGTATTGTATATTATATGGTAACTCAGTTACGTCTATTCTGCATCGAACATTGTACATATGTCTATACTGAACACTGACCTAATTTTTTTTACTTCTAATTTACATGCTATACTATGTTATTTTATTTCATACTTATCTTGTCTTGCACAGTCTCTGGAGCGTAACAGTAAGAAGCATTTTATATAAAAGTATTCTGTACTTCTGTATGACAACTATTAAAGAAACTTGAACTTGAACTCAAGAGGGCTAGGGAAAGGGGGCAATAGAAAAAAAAGGGGGGGGGGGATGAGATCCATAGATGTCCCTAGATTCCAAGAACATGCAAATAGCCCTTGTAGAAGTGGAGCAATCTTCCATTTACCAAGATTCAGAAATTCTTATTAATAATTTTCCCTAAGATACGTTTTTAATAAATGCCATAATAAAAACACAAAGACCCTAGTCCGTTTTGGAATAGACCTACCGTAATTGCCGGACTATAAACCGCACCTTTTTACCCATGTTTTGAACCCAGCGGCTTATACAACGATGCGGGTAATCTATGGATTTTAACAGCGAACGGCCACCAGGGGCGCTCTCGCAGGTGTCTAGTGGACACCTGCGGCTTATAGTCAGGTGCGGCTTGTATATGTACACATTTCTTTTTCGTTCTATATCTAGCTGGTGCGGCTTATATTCAGGTGCGGCTTATAGTCCGGCAATTACGGTATTTCATAGTTGCTAACGTTGCTCGAGCCAATGTCTCTCACCCGCTCTCTCACTCACCTCTAGCCATTGTCCCTCAAGCGGTTGGAAAGTTGTGATAGCCAGACCACACAAACACGATTTCTCAACAGTTATTAATTCCCAGTGTCAATCTCCCCATGTCAGACAGTCCTAGTTAGCGGCACGGTGGTGTAGTGGTTAAACACTGTCGCCTCACAGCAAGAAGGTCCAGGGTTCGATTCCCGCTTGGGGACCAGGTTTCCATGTTGCCAGTTACCCAGATGGGGTATCTCCCAGGCCTTTCTGTGTGGAGTTTGCATGTTCTCCCCGTGCTCGCAAGGGTTCCCCCCCCATGCCATGCAGCTTAGCTAGCTATCAGTTCTGTGTCAAATGATTGATAGAGCCAACCTTTTGCTAAAGAAAATAATGTAAAATGTGAGTGCTACACCTCGAGTGCATAGTAGTATAGACAACATAGTATAGTAGGTAGAAGTATAGGGATAGCGCATAGTACAATCGTTTTTTTTTGTTTGTTCCACCCTGAGAAGAACCTTGGGGCGACACAATGACGGATTTGGCAATGTTTCAGATTTAAACCCCACAGCAGCTCGACTGGAGAGGAGCTGAGGACCAGTCCAGACCAGCAACAGTAAGTTTGCGCGATCGCCGCAATGCGCTAAATAAGGCTGCAGCTACATTGATCAGTCGAATAAACAGATAGAAAATTTACGGAAGGTATTACTGTCCCTTGGTTTCTTTTTAAATTAGAACATAATGTCAACTCTCGTCTGTCCCGACAAATGGATACTAGTCATTGAAAATGTAAAAAATTTACTCAGATGGACAGACAGTGGATCGGTGTAGCCGGCCGCATAACATTAAAGACCAATTTCGTTGTCGAAATTCACCGTGGCGACCGTCCTTGGGACCAGTGTTAATTTTGGCAGCTATTTTCATTTTAGTTTTAGTCTTAGTCATGTGTCAAGTGCTCCTTTTTCGTTTATCATATTTAGTCATCTTCATTTATTTTTCATTTAGTCAGTTTTAGTCAACTAAATGTCTGAGCATTTTAGTCTTAGTCAGTTTTTGTCTCAATTTTGTCTTTTTTGTTTTAGTCTAGATTTTGTCGACGAAAACTGATGACATGTCTATTTTTAGTTAATGTACAAAAAATATATATATATTATATAAATTATAAAACTTTTTTTTTCTTTTCTTTTTTTTTACAGCTACTGTTTTATATATACTGTTTTTTAGTAATAACTAGAAAGTAATGGTATTTATTCAACAACAGGTGATTGTATAGATTAGTATTAGTATCATTAAAAGTTCTAATTATGCTCAACTATGCTTCACCCACGGAAAGGTTGTTGGCACATTGGTTCCACACGGACATTATATGTTGTTGCACTTGCTTCCAGAAGGCTCCGTTTAGGTCAGCTAGTAGCTGAGGCTCTGTTGTGATTTTTAATGCACAATAAATATTCAACATTCTCTTTTGAGACTCCACCTCAGACTCTTATCATTTGGCACTAAAAGCTAAACATTGTCACCGGTATGGCTGTCCGCAACATGTCATTAATTGTGTGCGAGAGGTCGATCAGTTAGCCACATTAGCGTGAGCTAGGTTAGCCGCGAGCTAGATGGAAATACAAACAATGTAACGTTACTGGTGAAAAAGTGATTTACCTTGGAATACTCCTTTGCCAACTTGCTGTACTTTGCTTGCAGGTCTGCAGCTGGATTATGAATAGTCCCAATTTTAGCCAAGGTAACGTTAAGCTAAAACTAGCTTTTCAAATAGCTCCAGCTAATGCTAATAACAGAGCTCCCCGTCACACTGCTCTGACTCGGGACGATGGCATTAAGAAAAGTTATAATTATTTTGTCTCGTCTTGTTTTAGTCAACAATATCAACATACATGAAGAGAAATTTCGTCCTGGTTTTTATAAATTACATTTTTGTGTCCTCAGTTGTGGTCAACGTATTTAATAAACTATTTAGTCTCGTTAGCGTTACATGGTCTTCAATAACGTGACGTCACATCTCGTTGTCATGAAAAAAACCTTCGTTGACGAACATCTTTCGTCACCATTTTAGTTGACAAAATTAACACTGCTTGGGACGCTTCCCTTCAGTCTCCGTCAATGACCGTACCTCCTCAGCAAGCTGCGTCTTCTCCTCGTCCCCTGCCCCCAACCCAGGCCTCCGTGTGGCGCTTCCTGCTGACCTAGGCATGGGTTTGGTCGCTGACGGCGCAGCGGCCCTCATGGGTGCTGGATATATTGCAAAAGGATAAAAAGCATGAGAAGGCATGGGACGATATATTGTATCAGTTCAATAATTTTCATAATCATTTATTTTAGTTTACACCATTTCTTGTTAATAAGGTACCCAGTGATGCTGCCACCATCCACCATGCTACCATTACCTGATGATATTGCAACCGCAAGACAAGTGTGTGATGGCTAGGGATGCACCGATCGGATATTGATATCGGACCCGATATGACTAAAATAGCTAGATTGGGTATCGGAGACAATAAAACAAATTCTTTAAATGTATACAACAAAATGTAAATACTTTTTTTGTTATTTAATTTTAATAATAAATTACAATTCAGTACATTTATATCTATGTGTTAATTTGTTACATTTTGTTTCACTAAGTTAGGAAAGTAATGTTTTAAGTCAAGCCTGATGTTGCCTTGCACAAAATAATGATCCCAGTCTCTTCCACACAGTGAGGCATACAGTTTATTAATTGAACAATGGGTATCGGATCGGTACTCTGTATCGGCCGATACCCAAAGCACAGGTATCGGGACTGAAAAAGTCGGATCGGTGCATCCCTAGTGATGGCTATTTGATTACATGTGTATCCAACAACAACACCCAATGCTTCCTCTCGTGTCTAGTCCTTGTAGAGATACATGACTGAGGGCAACCAATACATTTTATCACCAAGTGACTCATGTCTCATCAGAAAGGTGCGTGTGACCAGGACTACATGACGAGACTCGTCGTTGACAATCAATAAACCCACTTTACCGACTCTAGCAGATAGTTTGGCAGCAGGTTGAGCGAGAATTCCTGAGGCAGAAACAAGTATTTAGAATTAATGGTGAAGTAGGCTACAGGTGTACCGATACCGGTGCTGGATATCAGGCCAATACCAGGTTAACTAGGGCATCATTTTAGACAATAGAGGTATGTTAGATCACTCTAAAAAGGGAGAAAAGAAATGATTTAATTTAAATTATTTGTGTCCAGTGACCACAAAATGAACAGTCAAAGTCTATACTGCTCTACAGAAGTTGGAATTGAAACTCTATCGGCCGATATTTAAAGTTCACGACTCAGAATCGATATCGACATGTGCCGGTTTCAACAAGTTAAACTGAACAAATCCGTTCAGCGGTTCTCGAGTTACATGCCGATATGTGAGGCATGCGCCAAAGTACATGGCAGAGCTTTTTTAAATTATTATTATTAACACCCCCGACTACTGGGGCTCTAGCTCTGTCAATCATTTGGCGATCTCGAAGATTATTGGACAGGGTTGTAGCCAATGTGTGGCTTTCCAATGATACCCCACATGGGGATCTGAGAATCAGGGATCTAGGTGAAAAGTCACAAGCCAAAAAAACTCAGAATCAATTGAAGTCAATGGGGAAATGGTTTACTGGAGAGATTTTTTTCTCTCCACAGTTTACCAAAATCGCTCCTAATAACTAATTTCTGAACAGAAATTTGGACATGTACTACATAAGACTTCAGGCTATGGACCCAGTGTGTTTTCCAGCTCATAATTTTTTTTTTGGGAAATACTATATTTGGATATTGCAACTCTTACAGAAAAAAACGTGAGTAACAAGTTTTTCTACAACTCAAGTTCAGACCTATGTTACTCTAAAAGTATAAAGATAGGGGGAGCTCCCGTAGCTCACCGCATATCTCGGCGCTATTTCTGCGTCGGGGAAAACCGTGCTCGTCACGGATCTGGGGTACACGAGTTCGATTCCCGGACCCGCCGTATTTTCTCAGAGTGTCTTCCCCTGCGCTACATCCCATTTCAACCTGTTTCTGTCGGTCATGCTTGACCAGAAAAGCGATAAACGCTAAAAAAAAAAGCTAAAAAAAAAAAAGTATAAAGATACGCTTTTCAAAAAAGTATCCAGTCCTCAAGTTCAAGTTTTAAAATTGCCACTTTTCTGGGTGCCAGTTAAGAGGTTAATACCACTTGGAGCCAAATCTAATAAAAAAAAATTGTGCGCCACTTTAAATTCTAGAGCGGTCGTCTGGTAGTCGGAAGGTTCCCGGTTCGATTGCCGCTCCTCCTGGGCAACATGTCGATGTGTCCTTGAGCAAGACACACTTAACCCCTAATTGCTCCCGATGAGCAGGTTGGCACCTTGCATGGTTGCCTCCGCCATTGGTGTGTGAATGTGTGAGTGAAGGGTAAAATGTGAGGAACAAAATTGTAAAGCGCTTTGGATAAAAGCACTATATAAATGCATCATTTACCATTTACGCACCAAGCTCCCGGTAGTCCCGAATAAAAACAACGACTTGAATACAAAAACGTTTCATACATTTCATATTATTAGCTCATTATATTTAACTGATTCCTTTGTCATTTAACTCATTGGGCGCCACACACTTTACCCATCTGTACTGCCTGGCACCAGCGCTATTGACAATTTTAGCGATGTTTGCAGACCCATTGTGTGTTCTGTATTATAGCTATGGAGACAATAGTATGGCTCATTTGGCTCATTTGACAGGCATTGTTCATAGTCCATTACTGACTAACCAGTTAATTTCTACATACTGTAGTTTGTGCTAGGGCTGGGCGATATGGCCAAAAACGTTATCGCGATAAAATTATAAAATAATTTTCATATAACTCGATATCGATAATTATCGTCGATATAATTAACTTCTTATGCCCGGCGCCGATGGACGGGCTATTAATAGACTTGTTTTGCTGCTGCGAATGTCTCGAGTTGATGTCGTCATCAGTCCGCGCACGTTAGCACTTAGCCAGAGCAAGCGGTGTATCCCATAACAATGTACTAAATATGACCCTAAAATACTCCGCTCAGCCCCAATACATTGCAACGACGTCCACCGCATACCCCACACTACTCTAACCGTGGCCTCAGAATTCACGCCACACACCCACTCTGCACGTAAACTATAAAATAGCGGCGTGCAAGCTAATTATCCTAGCCAGCCTTTTTTCAATGTACTAAATATCACCCTAATACTCTGTTCCGCCCCAATACATTGCAACGACATCCACCGCATACCCCACACTACTCTAACCGTGGCCTCAGAATTCACGCCACACACCCACTTGGCACGTAAACTATAAGCAGCGTGCAAGCTAATTATCCTAGCCAGCCTTGTTTACTACTGGAGTCCTACCCCTCTACCCAGAGGTGCAGCGCGGGTCTCCTTCGCTGTCGGCCATCTCCTTCACTGATTGGTTGTTAGTGCGTGTGCTCATATCCAAGCTTGGAAAATCGATATATCGAAACTTTGCGACCACGTTTCATGTTTATTTCGAGGAAATAATTTATCGTGATAGTTATCGTTTTATCGCCCAGCCCTAGTTTGTGCGCTATTACACGCTAAACAAATACCGTACTTTTCGGACTATAAGCCGCGGCTTTCCCCCCCATTTTTCGACCCTGCGGCTTATATAACGGTGCGGCTAATCTATGGATTTTTACAGCTAACTGGGCGCGCTCCCTCAGCTCTGTGACCGTCAGATCAGACTCCTAAATCTGCTGCAGCAATGCACGCCCTGCCCCTCCTCCTCCCCCTCACGTCAACAAACCATTACAGCAAGTCTAGTGTATGAGCAGCTCAGGGCTCCTCTTTCAACATGCTGCCTACCTACTGTACCCGGCGCTGCTAACTGGCTAACGTTATGAGAGCTAACGTTGGTACCTACTGTACCCGGAGCTGCTAACTGGCTAACGTTATGAGAGCTAACGTTGGTACCTATTGTACCCGGAGCTGCTAACTGGCTAACGTTATGAGAGCTAACGTTGGTACCTACTGTACCCGGAGCTGCTAACTGGCTAACGTTATGAGAGCTAACGTTGCTACCTACTGTACCCGGAGCTGCTAACTGGCTAACGTTGCTACCTACTGTACCCGGAGCTGCAAACTGGGAGCTGCTAACTGGCTAACGTTATGAGAGCTAACGTTGGTACCTATTGTACCCGGAGCTGCTAACTGGCTAACGTTATGAGAGCTAACGTTGCTACCTACTGTACCCGGAGCTGCAAACTGGGAGCTGCTAACTGGCTAACGTTATGAGAGCTAACGTTGGTACCTACTGTACCCGGAGCTGCTAACTGGGAACTGGCTAACGTTATGAGAGCTAACGTTGGTACCTACTGTACCCGGAGCTGCTAACTGGCTAACGTTATGAGAGCTAACGTTGGTACCTACTGTACCCGGAGCTGCAAACTGGGAGCTGCTAACTGACTAACATTATGAGAGCTAACGTTGCTACCTACTGTACACAGAGCTGCAAACTGGGAGCTGCTAACTGGCTAACGTTATGAGAGCTAACGTTGGTACCTACTGTACCCGGAGCTGCTAACTGAGAACTGCTAACTGGCTAACGTTATGAGAGCTAACGTTGGTACCTACTGTACCCGGAGCTGCTAACTGGCTAACGTTGGTACCTACTGTACCCGGAGCTGCTAACTGGCTAACGTTGGTACCTACTGTACCCGGAGCTGCAAACTGGCTATCGTTCCCGTTTAAACAAAAATGTTAATAAATGGGAGCTTCCTCAAACAGCCATCTCTTTCCCGACAATCCCCTCTGTGCACGAACCCTTACATATGGTAATTAAACATTAAAACACCTGCAGCTTATAGTCCAGTGCGGCTTATATATGTACACAGCATTCAATTTAGCTGCTGCGGCTTATATTCAGGTGCGGCTTATAGTGCGAAAAGTACTGTAGGCTTCAGGCAATGAAATCTCAGAGCGATCGCTCTGTCTGAGGAGGAGCCCTTGCAAAAAAAGAAGAAAAAGAAAAGGTGTCTCCACACCAAGCTATTCCAGTTCAAAAGGTATGCCACCTGGTGAGATTCGATCGTCATTGCAATTCCAACGTAGGCAGATGAGCCAGGGAGACCTAGAGAGCTCCGGCTGAGGCCTTGTCCAGACTAAAACGATTTTTTTCCCGTTTTGTTTTCATTTAAAAAAAATAAAGGTTTCCGTAAAAACGAAAACATCTAGATAATAAGTGCGTGCCACAAATGTACAAAATAAATGTCTTTCCTGTTTTAGACGTCGCTCTTTTATTTTGAAAACCCCAGACCGGAAGTGTTGTTGTGCCGTCCGGTTTTGTGATTTTGAGCTGACCTAGTTTTCCAGACACACACCGCGGCTAGGGATGGGTACCGAATTCGGTACTTGTAAAAAGGTACCTACCGAAACACGTCGGTACTACCGAGTATCGATTCACGTGAGATCCACCGGTGCCAACTTTCGGTACCATGCGCAAAAAAAAAAAGATATCCGATGACGTCACGTTTTGTTGACCGCAAAAACGAAACCGCACGTTAAGGCACAATACATGTTTTCAAACTCTCTTTGGGTGTTTGCAATTCATTGGGACTGGGGAGTATATGTCTCTGATATCTATCTTGGTAGTGGGCAGGTTGTTAGAAAGATTCCAGCTTCATTTATTTACTACAGATGACAAACGTGTTGTTTCTGTTTTTCTTTTTTACATACTTGCGCCACACGGAACAACTGATCACTACAGCCCAGCATCATATTACTGTAGCCAGTCTCTTGAAACACCACTATCTCCAAACGTTCTTTTGCTATGTGCTCGCGCTGCCACGTGGGTTTTATTTTTAGCGGTCGGCTTACTCCTTCCATAGTTTCACATATTTGTAACCCATTTGACGTTCTTAAGCTGACGTTAGCTAAGCTAACCGTCGGACATAACGTTAGCTCCTAGGGCTACAGTGCAAGCCGGCACAACTCAGTCAGGACAGAAGAGTAGAGGATGTGACGTCGGTAAACAACAAGCCACACACACCGCAGAGCGAGTCTTCTCCAAGCGGGGGTGGAGCAAAAATAACTGCTAGAATACTCAATCAGCAGCAGCGTAGTTCATTGCTGCTAGATTGTTTGTTTGTTTAATCAGTTGTAAAATACTTTACATTAGTAAGATGTAAATAATAAAGTAATATAATACATTATTTATTTATTAAATATTAAGTTTGGATTTTTTTTTTTTTACAACTGAGGTAGGTAGATAAAATGTTTAGAGACTAAAGTACCAAAAAAAGGTACCGTTGGGTACCGGTATCGATTCACAGGTACCGGTACCGGTTCAAATGTGAAAGGTACCCATCCCTAACCGCGGCGCAAAGTACGTTCGGGAGTGGAGAGAGAGATAGACCGCGGCTCAAACTACCTGTGTTGTATTAAAGTAATTGATTGATGTTTAACTTGTACCTGTGTCCAGTCCTTTCGACTAGCAAACATTGTCTGTATTTAACGTTACCTCAGGATAGTGAGGATACCACCGTTTATTGTATTTAGTTGGTTAGCTATTTAGCTAATGTTGATAGCATAGCATAGCTTGCTGGCTACAGCTCAACACCATGCCATGGGGACACTATTTACTAAATTATGGAGGCTTTTTAATAGTCAAGGTAAGAGAGGATTTGTCATGATAATAATAATAATAGATTGGATTTGTAATGCACTTTTTGTTCGCTGGGATCCCAAAGTGGTACTACATGGTTAAAACAGTTAAAAAAATTGAAATAAAATAGTTATTAGTAAAACAACAGACAATTTAAAAATAAAAGCGCAATAAAATTAAAATAAAAAGCAGTCAAAGGCCTTTTTGAACAGATAGGTTTTCAGGCCTGCTTTAAAAGAGTCCAGGCTCTGTGGTGCCCTCAGCTGGATGGAGAGGCTGTTCCACAGGCGTGGTGCAGCCGTGCAGAAGGCTCGGTCACCCATGGTGCAGAGCCGGGTATTGGGGACCTGAAGGAGCAGGCTACCTGCGGATCTGAGGGTGCGGGTGAAGGATTGTGGAGCGATGAGTTCCTGAAGGTAGAGGGGTGCGTGTCCGTTTATGCAGTTATGGGTGATCGTCAGGATTTTGTAGTTGATCCGGGATGAGACGGGGAGCCAGTGTAGTGAGTGGAGGATGGGGGTTATGTGATCGTGTTTACGGACTCTCATGAGGATCCTGGCAGCGCTGTTCTGGATGTATTGCAGCTTTTGGATGCTCTTGCCAGGAATCCCGATGAAGAGTCCGTTACAGTAGTCCAGTCTTGAGGAGATAAAGGCATGGACAAGCTTCTCTGCATCTGACAGGGTTAGAATGGGACGGAGTTTTGATATGTTTTTAGGTGATAGAATGAGGTCTTGCAGAGGTGTTTTATATGGGTGTTGAAGGTCAGGTGGGGGTCAAATCGAACCCCCAGATTTGTGACTGAGGGGGAGAGGGGGATTACCTGGCCGTCAAAGGTGAGATGTGATATGGATGAAGACTGAACCTGGTGAGGGGTGCCAATTAGGAGGCCTCTGTTTTTTTTCTGTTTAGTTGGAGGAAGTTGCTGTAGTGTTCATCCATGCCTTTATCTCCCCAAGACAGGTGGTGAGGCATGACAGAGCTGCAGAGGGGTTTGGGGCCGTTTTTATGTAGAGTTGTGTGTCATCGGCATAACAGTGGAAGGACATTCCATGTCTGCCGATGACACGACCGAGGGGGAGCATGTAGGTGATGAATAGAATGGGACCAAGAACCGACCCCTGCGGAACACCACAGGTGACCTCGAGCAGCCTGGACTTGTGTCCTCCCAGTGAGACATATTCAGTCCTGCCTAAGAGGTAGGACTGGAACCACTGTAGTGCATGGTCCGACAGTCCAACAGTGTTGTGGAGGCGCTCCAGGAGGATGGTGTGGTCCACAGTGTCAAACGCCGCTGTCAGATCGAGGAGGATGAGGAGTGATGGTGATCCTGCGTCAGCGGTCATTAGGAGGTCACTCGTCACCCTGAGCAGAGCTGTTTCCGTGCTGTGGGATGAGCGAAAGCCTGACTGGAACTTCTCAAACAGGGTGTTATTTTTAAGGTGGTCCTGGAGCTGGGAGGCAACTACCTTTTCCAAAACCTTGCATAGGAAGGAACGGTTCGAAATAGGCCTGTAGTTGGCAAGAACCTCCGGGTCCAGGGTGGGCTTCTTTAGGAGGGGGCTGATGATGGCAACTTTGAGGGTGGATGGGATATGGCCAGTTTGAAGGGAGAGGTTAACAGCCTGGGTGATGATTGGGCTGATGCTGGGGATGTTTGACTTGAGCAGGGCAGTTGGAATGGGATCCAGGGTGCAGGTGGATGGTTTCATTCCTCTGAGGGTTTTTTCAATGTGGCTCTGCTGAACCTCAGTGAAACATGGGAGAGATGGCAAGCTCTCAGGTGGTGGGTTAGAGGCAGGGGGAAACAGAGAGGAAGAGCTGGGCATCAGAGAGCGGATGTTGTTTACTTTAGATCTGAAGAAGTCCATAAAGTTATTGCATCGCTCTTCTGTAGCTTCAGTGGAGGAGGATGGTTGTGGCTTCAGTAGGTGATTTATGGTGGAAAAAAGCTGCTTAGAGTTGCCAGTGTTTTTATTGATGAGGTTGAAGTAGAAGTTTGACCGTGCATCTTTCAGGGACTTGCAGTACGCCTTTTGATGGTCACGGAAAGCCAGTTTGTGGACAGTGAGTCCAGAGTGTCTGAGTCGACATTCCAGGGCACGACCAGCTTTTTTCATTTCTCAGCTCCTGTGTGAACCAGGGGGCGGAGCGTTTAAAATTGACCTCACGTGTCTTGACAGGGGCATGAAGGTCAAAGACACTGCTCAGGGATGGGTTGTAGTGCTCTACTAGTTCATCCATTGTTGCAGAGGCTGGGCAGGTGATGCGTTGGAGGTCAATGGATTTCCAATTTCGGAAGGACATTTGACATTTTTGTCTAGTAGAGGGCAGCATCGATGACAGGGTCATTGAGACCACCTTATGGTCGGACACACCGAGGTCATATACCTCTAGGCTATTTAAGGGGGCTGATGTAATGACCAGATCTAGGGTGTGGGCCCTGTTGTGCGTGGGAACCTCAACATGCTGCTGCAGGCCAAGATACTCAAGCAGACTCAGAAACTCTGTTGCAAGGTGACAGGAGGGGTTGTCATTGTCAACATGGATATTTAAATCACCAATGATGACAATATTGGCTGACATAACGGAGAGTGATGCGAGTAGATAGTGTATTTCAGGGAGGAATGAGGGATTTGATTTTGGGGGCCGGTATATGAGAAGCACTGTCATGGGGTAAGGAGGTTTGCATTTGAAGGCCAGACACTCCATGGAGGTAAAATCAGGCAGCGGTAGGGAAGAGAGCTTCAGCTCAGCCCGATGAATGATGGCTATGCCACCACCAGCACGGCCAGAGCTGCAAGCTTTCTCCATGTAATTATAGCCAGGGGGGCAGGCCTCATTTAGAACAAAGTAGTCCACTGGTTTGTACCAAGTTTCAACTAGACACATAAAATCAAGTCCTTTGTCCAGAATATGCTGGTGAATGAGGAGGGATTTGTTTGTGAGGGATTGTGTGTTGAAGAGTTCCATAGTGGCAGGAGATAGAGCTGATGGTGGAGGTCTCAGCACACTCCGCAGTACACTGTGATCCACTCCACGTTTCCCATCTGTCCTAGTGCTGTGTTTTCTCAGGGGGGAGGGGTAACTACAAATCCCAGGTGCGCCAGTGCCCTGATGACGTCGCACAGGTGCGACGCGCTCGGCTGGGGACCAGATGGAGGGGATCGTAGCAGAACCATACCGAGAGAACACATACTTGTTGTGGGTGCTTCGGTGGATATACCAGGGTCGGCGTAGAATTCCAAGCTGTCCTATGGCTGTGATGCACGCTGGAGTGGTGGAGTTGTTGAAAGCCAGCAGCTGGGAGGTGGAATATTTCATCATGCCGGTCGTCGATGGAGTTAGCCAGGCGCTAGCTGTTGTTAGCCATGCACAGCGCTGGAGAACTAGCCAGATGCTCAACAGCATTGCAGCTCGCTGGGGACGGTAGCAGTCCTAGGCAACACAGTCCGGCTGCTAGCCCACCGACAACGGGAGAGACCAGCAGTCAGCCGGTGGAGCAGGTAGGTGGTGACAGCCGTCGGATCAATACAAAAATAGATAAAAACAGTGCAAATAGTCCAGGGGTTCGGACTTGTTAACACACTTTGGGTGCCGGAAAACGCTTTCCAGCGTCATTCCCGGCCATGCTCAAGTTGCCGAAGGACGCTTTACAGCGTCTTTAATATCAATATTTCAAAAATCTGTGATCGGATTCATATTTCCCCTCCGCTGGCCTGAGATCCACCAGGAGGACCCACTGAGCTCTCTGGCGGTTCAGGAGCGCCATCTGGTGGCCGATCGGCGCAATCGCCAAACAGGAAGTGCTGTGGAGGTTGTGCTGGTCGGCCATATTACTTCCGGGCACTCGGTTTGGCTCCCGGCACTCTGGCTCGTCACAATATATAGCGATCCATTGCCAATAACTCGATAAACAACATGATTTGGACGTATATACCATTATACAACCTGGAAATGGACCGGGTAAATCGACATCCCATAATGGTAAAATTTCTACTCTACGCTGATCGCCCAACGGCGCGAGGAGATTGGGGTGAGTTTTAGCGTGTAAAATTACCGTCTTCGATACTAACTGCTATGATCAACATTTGACCCACATTAGATGATTGGTATAACACTGCCCACGGAATTATAAACGCCCCCTAGCCCATCCGGTCAACATCAGATGACGTGTAGTAACTTCTAGAAGTACGTCTAGTTGGAATTTTTTTTATCGCGCCGATTGCCATAAAACTGTATTGCATCATCAATATAATGCATTTGGGGCTATATATCACGTTCTGGAGAAAGCTGCAGAAAGAGATGAAAACATACTTATACATTAGACCATACTTTAGTATGAATATGTGAATGAAAAAGTTTAACGTTGCTACACAATGAACAATACATATAGGACTTTGAATGGGCCCTAATAATGGCAATGTAGCAATAGAATTTAAAAAGTTATAGCCATGCAAAGAAGGGGTACTTCTCCATAGACAAATAGAGCTGGCAATCTATGGTATATCATGAATTTAACCCATGGCACCCAAAGTGTTAAACAGAAGAAAAATTGTTTAAAAGTTAGCCACGCTACTTTGGCTTTTAAGATTCGTTTTAAAATAGTAAAACACTGGTTCAACGATGGGAGAAGCGGCGAACAAACAAACGCCAGCGTCCTCTCCTCGTCAGATAAACTGAAGGGGTATGCTATGGAACAGTATGTGCTTGGCTACTACTTGGGTTTTCAGAAAAAGGCCAGCTATGTGAAGCTAGTATCGTGTATTGCATCACACACAGTTGCATCATCCCGATCAAGCTCAATAGCTTCTGTAACATGAACGCAACCACTCTGATGCCATTGTTGTTTAACACTTTGATCGCCGGGGTTAAATTCATAATTTACCATCCCTCGCCAGCCCTATTTAACATGGAGAAGTTCCCCTTCTTTGCAGGGCTATAACTTTTTAAATTGTATTGCTAAATTGACATTACTATGGCCCATTCAACGTCCTATATCTATTGTTCAGGGTGTAGCAACGTTAAACTTTTTCATTCACATATTCATACTAAAATACGGTCTAAAGCAGGGGTGTCAAACTCATTTTCACAGAAGGCCACATCAGCATTATGGTTGCCCTCAAAGGGCCAAAGACCGTATAAATGTTAATGTAATGTAAAATAAATGTAGCTACTCATTTACATATTGTTAAACATGTTGTTTCTGTATTTATTACTTATTCAAGTTATACATATTGCATATGCATTTGCATAGATGTAAAAATATATGTTAGCTTATGTTATTTTAACAAATAAATTTAGTTTATCAGAACCCCATATTACTCCATCAATCAATGATCAAACCATTCAAGTAAATAACAAAGAAGAATATCATCAAATACAAGCTATGACATTAAGTTTGTTCAAAACCTTTTTGTCACAGTCAAGAGGGGCAGAACTAACACCTGTGAGCTGCAAAGAACACATGGGACAGATGTAGCAGATGTTACAAAAACAAATGGCTGCACACAACCTTGCAGAGGCCATACATCCAACTAATGGAAGATAGTTTAATTAACTTTAATTAACAGATTGCAGAATGGGTACAGTACAGTACAGCTCAATACACAATTGTTAAGGGGATGCAGACCAGATAAAGACTTTAGACTTGTTTATAGTGATGCACCGATGTGAAAATTGTGGCCGATACCGATAACCGATATTAATATTGCTGTTCTGGCCGATACCGATATTTACCGATGTCGATATCTCTGTATAGAAAACACTTTTTTATGATAATCAAATAAAGAGCTATTTTCCAAAACGCATAATTTTTTTTACTTTTGTAACTTATTTTCAGAAATGACTGATATTTTGAAACTATTCAAGGCCAAAACATGTAAAAAGAAAAAAAAGATAAAAAAAAAAAAAAAAAAATTTTTTTTTTTTTTTTAATATCGGCCCTATCTTGATATCGGACCGATACCGATGTGTAAAAAAACGGCCATATCGGCCGATATTATATCGGCGGCCGATATATCGTGCATCACTACTTGTTTACATCAGGGTCCCCCATTTTCAATTCGTAATGAAATTGCTATTATGTGTCTGCATGAACACACAACTGTAACTGTACTCAAAAATAACAAAATAAGGGTTGTCTCAGTTCACAACTATATTGGTCAAGTTTTGGGTGGGACTTGTTTGCGTCCCTACAGCTTCTTATTCAATTGAGCGAGATGCTCGGTTATGTCACACAGCCAGCTTGCATCTGACAGTTCAGACAATATTTCTTCAACCCTTTGTTACCTATTCCGCCTGGATCTTTTTTGTATTTTGGGCTGTAAAATTGTCAAAGAATGTCTGAGGAGTAAGTGCTTTTGGCTTTTTTCCTTTGTTACTTCATCAATACCTCAGATGTTCAACACATGTATGTGTAAGAATGTGTAATAACTAAGGCTGTCAAAGCTTTATTAACGCATTAACCCACAATTATTTTAACACCGCTATTTTTTAACCCAAGATTAATGTAAAAAAAAAAGAAAAAAAACAAAAAAAAAAAGATTTAACCAGAGCTCTTGGGGGGCCACATCAAATGACGTGGCGGGCCGCATTTGGCCCGCGGGCCGTGAGTTTGACACCTATGGTCTAAAGTATAAGTATGTTTTTATCGTTTTCTGCAGCTTTCTCCAGAACTTGATTTATAGCCCTAAATGCATTATATTGATGATCAAATACAGTTTGGTAGGAATCTGTGCGAGATAAAAAATTTCAACTGGACGTGCTTCTAGGAGTTACTACGTATGATCTGATGTTGACCGGATGGGGGGGGGGGGTCGTTTATAATTCCGTGGGCAACGTTATATCATTCATCTAGTGTGGGTGATATGATCATTAGAGCAGTTAGTATCGAAGACATTAAAAAAATAACGCTGAAACTCACCGTAGCTTCCTCATAGCGTTGGGCGATGAGCGTGGAACAGAAATGTTTCTATTATGGGATGTCGAAATATCCAATCCATTTCCAGGTTGTATAATAGTATATACGTCCAAATCATGTTGTTTATCGAGTTATTGGTAACCGATCGACATCCATTGTGTCAAGATGGAGTCCTGCTAATGATAGCGAGTGCCCGGACGAAATATGGGTGAGCACCACTTCATCCGCATCACTTCCTGTTTGGGCGAGCGGCCGATCGGCCACCAGATGGCGCTCTTGAACCGTTGGAGAATTGAGAGGGGCTCACCAGTACATATAATGTCTCCGGGGGAGAAATATGATTTCGATCACAGATTTTTGAAATATTGATATCAAAGACGCTGTCCAGCGTCTTCGGCAGAATAAGCATGGCGGGGAAAGACGCTGAACAGCGTCTTCGGCGATTAAAGTGTTAATAATAACTCCCGGTGTTTAATAAACACTTCTAGTCAGGACATATAAGACATATGTATCATGTTTCTTTTTTTGTTGGCTGGGTTTTGCATGCTGATTAAGGGCGATGTCAATCTGTTGTCAACGGTGGTAGTACAGGCGCAGTACATTTAGCTGTAAAAGCCCGATCAAGCTCAATTTAACACGAACGCAACTACTCTGTACATGCCATTGTTGTTGTGATGTTTTCACACGCGGGGTAAGGGAGGTGGGCTATCGCGGCATCGGTTCAGGAGAAGACGCGTTTCGCTTGTAAAGATGGTGATGCAAGGTGGGCGTCTTCAGAATTGGCACTCAACGGTTGGCGAGATAACCTGACTATACTCAGGTATGGCGCCCAATGAGTTAAGGCCTGTAAAAATAGAGAATTATGAATTTAAGACTTTTTAACACCCCGCAGATACCCTGTGGAAGAGGTGTCATAGTGTGTATCCCTATAGGCTATGACTAAAATGACTGGATGAAAAGACTGATTCCTTACCGGCAGAGACCTTCCTGGGCTTGTTGGCAGTGACGGTCCCCAAGACTGGTGCTGGGGTGATGCTCTCCTGTCCTTGGCGGGCTGCCACGGGGTCGTACTCCTTCCCGTCGTAGTTTGCTTCAAAGAACTTCTTAAACCACTGCACAAACTCAAAGTTGTCCTGGAACTTTCCTTTAATCAACTTGTCTACGGGGATGATCTGCGAGAGAGATTTAGATGTGTTAAGAATAGTTTTGCTCACACGCATCGAGACTTACAAAAAAAATTTAAAGGATGAGAGGAGAAAATAGTAACTCGATACTCACTTTGTCAACTCCAGCCTTCTTGAAACTGGTCTGTAACATTTTAAAATTCTGGATGTATTCGTGCTCTAGCTTGGCTTGGAATTTTACTTTTTTCAAAGGCAGGCATCCGGGGAACAACATGTCCATGAAATGGCAATAGGCAGAACCTGCGAAAAGACATTTATCCATCAGGCGCCTCAATAACTTATATCATTATACGATAACTGAAATAATGACTAATGAAAATCAGGGCATACGATAATGCATAATGAATAAGTAAGATAAAATATTCCTTTATTGATCCCGCTGGGGAAATTCAGGCATCATAGCAGCATGGGGGAGGGGAGGTACAGGCAGGGTAATAGTAGAAAGACATAAATAGGCAATAAAATTGTATCTGAATATAAAATAAAAAATACAGGGTTCCCACACATTGCAAAATGCAATTCAAGGACTTTCAATTAGTTTTCAAAGCACTATTTTTCATTTTAAAAGGGCATTTAAAGGATCCAATTCACTTTTAAATTAGTTTATTTTTATTGGAAAAAAAATCTGATCCAATATTTATGGCTTAAAACTAATTTCCGACAATTACTTGATAAAAAAAAGCCATTTCTCGATTCAGAACAATTTGATCATGGATGAACAAAACTTTTAATGTGAATGGTTGATTTGAATTCCAAAAAAATTGCTGTTTAAGCACTTCAAGGACCTTGTGCGAACCCTGATAATAACAGTAAGCAATATAATAAAGTATGTCTCCAGATACACATTGAATACTACAAACATTCCGCCTGGTCCCTCCCAAGGAAACTAAACGAAGGAAGGGTCATATGTTAGTGTAGCACATTGGTGCCAAACTTGAAAGCTCTCAGCACACTTAGCGTAGTGGTGAATGACTGGGCAGACCAGCGTAGTGGTGAATGACTGGGCAGATCAGCGTAGTGGTGAATGACTGGGCAGACCAGTCCATCTCTCAGTTCAACAGGTTATTCATCTGGGTGATGGAGGCACCAGTATTTTGCCGTGCTCTTATTTAGATGTTTCATGTGTTTTCAAGGTACCATCTTTTTTATTTTTAATGTTAAAACCGGCACAGACTACAAATGTATGCCATATCATGCCAGTTGGGGTACCTTGTGTATACCGTTTACCCTTACTCATAGTAGATATTCAGATTCAAATGATTTGTTGCCTATATTTATTGTAACATGCAATATAACCGATAGGGCATACAGTCTTACAGACCCTCATCTGCAACTTTGTTTACATCGTTTATTTCTCTCTCTTTTTATATTCAAAGTTAATTATATTGTTTACACCGTTTATTTGTTCCTCATATTTGTATGTTCAGATCAAATTGTACTGCCTATATTTATGTCTTTCTACCACTACCCTGCCCATACCTGTACCTACCCTCCCATGCTGCTCTGACACCCGAATTTCCCCAAGGGGATCAATAAAGGAATATCTTACCTTAATTTATTTACATGCAAGTAACATTAATGTTACGCTAAATGTATAATGGACTGGAACTTGTGATGCACAGAAGTGATTGAGGTTAGTAACGGACTAACGTTAGTAGCTAAACTGTCATAATACTAACTACTGTTAGCCAACATTATGTAATGCAATGCTTTAGCTACAGTTTGATATGGTGATCCGGCGGTAGGTAGATTAGCCACAGCAGGGCACCAGACTAATGGGATTAAAGCCCAGGTGTTGATTTCACCACGGCAGATTGCTTCATTCATAATCACGATGCAATATTTTCTGATCAAGTTCTCTAAAAGTTTGATAGCCATGAAATGTCTGCCTTTGTTGTTTTATAGCTACGGCCTACGGGTTAGCTTATAGCCTTCCAATGCCTTTGTAAATGTTACATTTGAATATTGTCACCTTCTTAAAATAATGGCAAGTCACATTATAAAGTTTGAGGGGGGAAAAATGTATTGAGCCAAATATAGAATATATATTATTTATAAATCATTTCACAACTGGGTAGGAACAGCATGATCTTTTCAATTAAGGATGTAGGCAATTTTACCAAAGGTGGCCAGTATCATGAAGAAATCAAATGACTTAGGCAAAAACATAATTCTCCTTAAAAGATTATGTAAGCCATTAATCTAAGAAGGTGGCGATATGTGATATTCCCATAACATTAGCTATTATTAACAATCATCGTTAGGCATCCTCCTAAAATTGCTGCAGTTATGACAGAAAGTCCAGATCAAAATAAAAAGAGAACATTTTGTTCAATATTTATTGATCCTAAACTCAATATTTTCAAGGGACATTCAACTGGCAAGTGGCAACCCTTTTAATTTGACGTGGTGAGCATTTCAATTTGACTAGCCATGAGCCCTGTAAGGAGGCCTATATAGATACTATTTGAAGACCAACAGCAAATAAACAAATCCAGTCAGTCAGTATTCTTGTAGGTGTGTTATTTAATTTGGTAAAGGCATTTCTTCATCAAAGGTCATACGACGTAGATATGTTGGGAGTGTGCTTCTCCGTGCATCAACCAGGCTGCAATAGAACTGCCACCAAAGTCTGGCATTATGCTGCCTTCAAACGGGTCGTGTTTACCATGTTCAAGAGAAGAGTCTCTATCAACATCTCAAGTGGACATGTTCTGAAAGCTCTGAAGTTCAGAAGTTGTAATGTGGCGATGACGTTTTAAGAATGCCAGTGCGCATGGATGTTAATTTAGCTGTGGAATTATTGTAAATATTGTCTTAGTAAATTAATAATATATCTGAGGAAAATGTTGACAGTCTTGTCCTTTTCCTCGGTCAGTATGACTTTGCATTTACTAAATCGTTAGCTCGTGGCTTTAAGCTACACTGGCCAGTTGCCTAGCAACCGTGTCCTCATCGCTTGCAAGCCAAGCATATCTGCACAACAGCTCCCACATCGAGAGCACGAATTCACAAGTCCCATTTGAAGGCAGCACGAGCAGAGCATTAGGAGGGCGCTTGTGGGGCGGTTAGGTGGCCGAACGGAGATTGCGTTCGTCACCAACCCCGGAGCTGCTCACAGCTCCGGGGTTGTCACCAGCTTGGCTGGCCGTCCACACTAATACAATTGGCTGTATTAGAGGGTGGGAGAAGCTGGCGGGGTGGGTCCGGGTCGTTGTAAACAGCGACTCCTACAGTTCGGTCGGGGCGCCTGCTAAGCGCGGATAGGACTTGAGTGGGATAGTGTGATCCTCCCACACGCTACGCCCTCTCAATGAGAATCCGCGCTGCCAGGTGAAAAGAAGCGGTGATTGGCTGGACGTGTGTCGGAGGAAGCACGTGGTAGCCTCCACTCTCCCAGATGATCTGACTGTGGGGGGTAAGTGCGCAGCGACCAGGAAGGGACTGGGAATTGGCATACGACTAACATTGGGATGGGAGAAAATCGGAGGAAAATGGAGGGGGAAAAAGATCAATAACAAAAAAAAGGAGGGCGCTTGTGTTGTGACCCTTCCTTCATTTTATAGCTTCCTTGGTCACTCCCCATGCTGTAATGTAGGCTGTTCCACTGGCCTCAGACCACGATATACATGTCACGTACAAAATGATCGATGTCATTTGTAAACATACCAGAGCACAATTGCTCAATCTTCGTGTAGCTGATCTGTAAAGATTCATTGATCCACGCGAGCATATCGTGGCGACTTAAATTATCGCTGGTCACAGATGTCGAGTAGACGTTCACAGCCATCCTGGACTTCCTGTGGTCAAGTTTAAGAGAAGTTGCACAACATTAGGCTTCGTTTTTTTTTAAGTGTTAGAAAAATAGACATGTATTTTATCAGGACATTTAGCTATAATCAACCTGCTAACGAAACGTTACAGTGGCCCCATCAAGAGACGAGCTCCATTGATTGATTGATTGGAAATGTTATTAACAGATTGTAGAATTGGGTGCAGTACAGTACAGCTCAATACATACAATTGTTAAGGGGATGCAGACCAGAGAAAGACTTTCGTCTTGTTTACATCAGGGTCCCCCATTTTCAATTCACCATGTCTGTGATCAACTCGCCCTGCTGCGCCGCTGGCCCCCTGGGCTAATCCCTGGAGCTGGAATGTAGCTCAGTTCACTTTACAATGCCAACATTGGGTTCGTTTTGCTCAACCATATCTACATCTAGAAGGACTTCCGAGTGTCCTTGTCGGATAAGGATCACCTAAACGAAAGAGATCACACTGTCTCGTTGTTTAATTAATGTGACCGTCCCCCATTCCACCCAAGCACACACACCGACCGAGCCCCGAGTATGACTAACAAAGTTAGCTAACCGCTAACGTTACGGTTAGCTTCCATGCTAGCCATTCTAACGTTAATGTTAGCTAGCTACCGTTAGCCACCTGAATCACTTCCTAGTCACTTCTTCTGTTCGGAGTTTTATTATTATACTACATGTTCTCCAATTTACACATCTTACCCACTTTGTAGACGATTGGGCTCTCAATAAAAAAACGTCCTTGGAGCTCAGTAGCTACTGTTCCAGCGAGGCAGGAGAAACGGTTATTGAAGTTGTTCTGCTCTTAGCTACCAACTATCGCCGTTCGCCGGGGCTAATGTGTGGGGCTTCATTCAAATGACATGCCTGCTGGTGCACCGATGCCTGACTAAAAGACGTGCGCTCGATTTATATACAAACACACACTACGGGACATATATTCGTCGCACATACGGCACTTACGTTCGGAAAAGGGAAAAGAAAACGTCCGCTCAGCAGATCATGTGATACAAATCGAACCCTCCCACATACGCAGCGACTACACTGAATATGTTGTCGCCACCCAGTGGTTGGACACAGAAATGCAGTCGTACTCTGAAATGATACTACAGGTCGGTTTATTTCTCATCTTCAACATGATCATCACACAACTGAACTGCACATTCACCGAACAAGGCGAGAGCCTATAACTAGTAGTAGCACGGCACCCATGTATCTAGTGCCAAACCAGATGTCTTTGGACAACCAGATTTAAACATATCGAAATGCTTTACTAAATTAAACATTTTTTTGTAAATAAAATTTACTTAAAAGCACCACCAGAAAAGCATGTCCAGTGAAATGTATTGTAAACTGTAAACCGTTTGAAAGGAACATGGAAATAGCCTAGTTTCACTGATGGCTGAGTCATGTTTTCAAGGCAGTTATTTAAGACCCATAATGGAATACTGCCCTGCTGGTGTCTGGAGGACCTGATATTTCACACACAGTAAAAACCTACAGTAAAATGTACAGTAAACACCATGGGCCTGGTAAACCTAAGAAAAATAATATGTTTATGGGCCTCTGTGAAGACCACCTTACCCAACAACCAATTATCTAAATTAATTTGTAAGAGATCAAATTAGTCATTAAAAATGATAGAATATGTACAATATAAAATATGTCTTTAAAGGGGCACATCACCAAAAAAACAATGCTCATTTATTTTGCACATAATCATAATCGCACACACGTCCCTAAACAGTTTGGCACACATTTATTTGGTTTGACAGTTATCAGGGGTGAATTGGTTTGAATATGCCACCAGTGATGTCATCGTGGGACATTATAACACTCAAGCTACACTGCAGGGACAGCTAGGCTATATGTAAAATCAAAGCAAGGAGTAGGCCACAGAGAAAAATGAATGTTGCGAACACATAGCAACTATAGCTACAACAGCACAGACATCACACACATGCAAAAATTAAGGCTGGGAATGTCTCAGTGGCGTGACACACTGCATTATGTCTCCCAGCACCAACACCAGTCATGTGTAAAATGTACACAAGGTGTAAGGGTTAAAGGCATTTTCACGTATATTTCTCTCTCTGTATTGAGTGAGACGATAACTCTTGTCATTCTGTTGTCAGTCAGGCCACAGGGAGGGTTACACACTAGATGTGTAACGTCATTTAGAGTTATTTGAACACTGTAAAAAATTAAAAAAAAAAAACGATTCTACGCATAACATAATCCAATAACTTGGGCTGAAAGAGCACTTCCGTCAAATTCCTGTTTACGACACGTACACACATTATATAATGTCACTGACCTCCTATAAATAACATGTTACAAATTGGTAAAATAAGTATGCGTTAGTAAAAACACAAAGTACAGTGAGGTTATTGTGGAGAAGAAAATAAAATAAAAATGTATAAAGTTCACAGTTCACAATTTCAAAAGGGGTTTGAAAATGAAGTCAAAATGGTCTCTTCCCACATACCTGTCAACCCTCCCGTTTTCCCCGGGATTCTCCCGTATTTCAACCTTCTCTCAGGCCGTCCTCCCGTTAAAATATTTTCCCGTATTTTTCAGTTATTTTTTTATTTATATAAAATGGCTGCAATTCCCCTCCGTGACGAAGGTTGCCGACAAAGCTGTCGGGCAAAGTGGGGTTGTTCCCGGAGAGCTCACTCTCGGCCGTGGTTTCTCAGTGCTATGGTGCTCTCCCTCAACATGCGAGTAGGGTGTGAAAAGGAACAAAAAGAAACACGGATGAACATGATCAGATTAAACTCGAGACCCCTTGATAATATTACAGTATAGAGCGATATAGAAAAATATGCATTGTCTCAAAAGTCAATGGAATTAACCGTTCCAATGAATTACATTAAATAAACGCAGTGCGTTCCTGCATCGCTTAAAGCCCATCAAACAGTGATGAGGTAGATACCTGTAGTGAGCAAGTCTATGGTTTGATCACAGCAAAACAACAACAGCCGGATAATTTGGACTACCTAGAAAGCAGGAGCCTCAGAGGACAAACATGTAGGTTTTCCTCATTGCGTTGATGTGCTGCATACACACATTTAGAAAACAAGTAGGTAATTGCTAAAGTAGTTTTGTTGTACTATACATCTTTCTCTACACACTAGACACTTTGTCTTTGTTTTAGAATCCTCTCAAATAAAAATTCAAAGAAAAAAAGATCTACATTGCCAAAGCAATACAATAAACACAATAAACACCAAACAGCAATCAAAGAATAAAATCAAATAAATGAATCCTTAGACAGTGTTGTAGTCGAGTCACTAAAACTAGTAATTTCCTATATAAACATGTTTCCTACTATTTATGCATAATAATCATCTGTTCTGTGCGACCGCGAGGGAACATGTATGCACATGCTCACAGAAAGGTGAAATAAAACCATGACATGGACTCGAGTACTACAACACTGTCCTTAGAATATAATGAACCCCTTAAGCACAACCAAGATTTATTTCACATCATAAATAGATTAATACAGTCTGTATACATTTTTGTTGCGTTTCGTTTTCAAATGTAGCCAAGAGTAAAGACCTCAAAGCGGGCTCATGATCTCTTCATGGACATTCAAAGTAGTCCTTCAGGGGGGCCAACAGGTGGCGGATGACCGGGACGCTCCAGGCTCGACCCAGAACCCTCTGCCTCTGAGTCCGCCCCATGTTGTTCACGTCAGTGTAATGTTTGGGGAAACCAAAGATCCTAGACAAAATTAAATTATATAAATAATGTTAGAAGAAAAAAAAGATTGTTGTGAAAAATGATTCAAAAAGGCGATAGACAATTCTGTTATGACGGATGTTCATAATATCCCGCGTTTCAAACACAATTAATCTCAGAGATAAGATGAGAAGAAATATTCCTTTATAGATCCCCTTGGGGAAGTCCGGGCATTATAGCAGCATGGGGGGGGGGTACAGGTATGGGCAGGGCTTCCCACCCGCCAACACTGCCCAATGTGTTCGTAGGGACGACTGACCAAGCCGGGAGTACCACTGACAGCTGGATTAGATCCCAGTCTCTGCGGTGGTAGTAGGCGAGTGCTTAGCCCTCTATATGCTACCCAGCCGCCAGAGAAATTATATTCTACTGTACATCTCAAACATTGCATTAAAGCGAACGTTATAATGTAGAAATGCTTACTGTTCCATCTCGGTGGACCACAGGTAGTCCTCCTTCCCATTCATGGTGACGGGAAGCTGCCCAATCTTCCCCTGCTTAATGGAGTTGGACTTTGTAGTGATGGTGCGGACTTTGTCAAACTGCAGGAAGAGGCAAACAAGAACTAATAAGCAAAGTGTTTAACCATGTTTTCATCATTTGATGGCCGGACTGTATATTTCTCTCCCACCCACCCACCCCCTCCTAATGTACAGTCCCCTCCCCATCATATATACTCTGTCAGGATCTAGGGGTAACAGTACTGTATATTTGAATACCGTTTATGTCACAAATGTATCAGTACTAAATACCTATATGTCCCTATGCCATAAATGTCATGTATGTTGTGTATGTCATAAATGTCTATATGAATTGAAAATGGGGGACCCTGATGGAAACAAGACAAACGTCTTTCTCAGGTCTGCATCCCCTTAACAATTGTATGTATTGAGCCGTACTGTATTGTACCCATTCTGCAATCTGTTAAATAAAGTTTTCATTCATTCATTCATCACAGACTTCAGTATAGTGTCAGTGCTTCAACTATGGCAACCTAAAGGTAACGTGAAAATATTGCAAAACTCAATTTGACCTTTGCGATGCGTCCGACCTCCAGGCAGTCTTTGAGATCCACCTTGTCGTCTAGAGATGCGGTCAGAGGCCTAAAGAGACACGTGAGTTATTTAGGAATTTCAGGAGGCGTGTTTGCCTCCACCAGTGTTAAGCGTATGCATAATGTAAGATAAGATATTCCTTTATTGACCCCCTTGGGAAAATCCGGGGCATCATAGCAGCATGGGGGAGGGGGGAGGGGGGGTACAGGTATGGGCAGCGTCTATGCTTTTACCAAACGGTTCGTGTTTCCGCGTTCCCGTTTTGCGCTCTGATTGGCCACGCACGTTTCTGGTCATGTGACATGTGCGCCCAATCGCATGACGCGCCCATTTCCGCCTCGACCAGTAGCAAACTACCTAACGCCTACGATCCACACTCTAACCTTAACCAACTTCGAAAGAGTGCCTAAGCTTAACCGGCGAAAGAACTTGCCGTCACACGATATCGCCCTGCTCTAAGACAAACTCTAACCTTAACCAACTTCGAAAGAGCGCCTAAGCTTAACCGTCCAAAGTACTTGCCGTCACACGATTGGGCGCACATGTCACATGACCAGAAACGTCAGTGGCCAATCAGAGTGCAAAACGGGAACACGGAAACACGAACCGTTTGGTAAAAGCAATCAGGCGTATGGGCAGGGTAATAGTAGAAAGAAATAGCGATGGCCAAAGAGCAAACCCTCCTTTTTTTTTGTTTTTACAAAGTGTAAAACAAAGGTGCGGATGAGGGTCTGTAATGTCCTATCAGTTATATTATAAGTTAAGGCAATGAAGAATTTAAAGAATGTGTTTTTCAACAGTATGTACCTGTTCATTCCAGGGAGGTTGCCCCAGAAATAGCGAGCGCGGTGAGCAGGGCTGACCTTCACAGCGTCAATGAGGACAGGATTACACTGGGAATGAAGAGAAAGAAGGTAACTAGAGTTGTAATGGGGAGGTGTAGTGGTTACGTCATTGTTGTTTCCCGCGCGGTCCACCCTCTGTATTTCCAATGGACACATTTCTAAATCGTCTAGTTTTAGAACAAATAAAGCATGAACATTGGCATGGTGTACCTTCCTGTGTGTATTCATCCACAATCTATAGCTGCCTCAACATGAACAAATTCGCAATTAATCGTAAAGGTAGCAAAATAACTACGTTTATGTTTTTGTTCACTGAGGAACTACACTTCACTCTGGTGCTGCTGACTGACGTCACCACAGCGTAGACTCCTGGCTGTATTAGGCGACAGCACTGAACGACAGGTGTTCTACTGGAAGTGTAGTTATTTTTTAACGACAAATTAAACAACCTTATATAACGAAGGTTACCCGAAAAAGGGGCCTGGCAAGGTCAACAAGGCCGCGGCATCGAGACCCCACCAGACGGTCACTGGTGACACCACCCCCCACATCGCCAGCGTATCGGACAGGGCCTACAATAGGTGAAGGCCCTTCTCCACCTGGCACGCCGCTCCGAAGCGCTCCAAGGAGGCTTCCCCCCACAATGTAGTGGGGCCAGCTGGAGGTTGATCCCTCAATCCAGGCCGACAGGTCTTAACAAGAGCAGAACTCGACCTGCGCCTGGAGCACTGCGGACTAGACAGGTGCCTAAGGGGCTAACTGTAAGAACAGTATCCCGGCGGAAAGGGTGTTCGGTATGCCGTGCACCATGTCACAATCTCATGGGGTCACGAACCTCGCGGAGTCGGAGTTAGCCAACTCCGCCAGCGAACAGATTCCACCACGAACCCTGACCCTGCCAATTTATTAATCCTGTGGGGTCGAGGTTCAGAGAAAGAGTTTGACACAATTGGCAGACGTCATGAAACATGCAGGGGCATACTCTCGGGCAGCCGGGGTCAGACCCGGGCTCAACCGGAGAGTCGACTCTGCTACCAACACACCGGGGAGACAACCACCCCCCCTATGATTATTTACAGAAAATGGTTGCTCCCTTAACCCATTAAGAAACCCCGGAAACATAACTGCGAGTATACACAGGCTATACAATGCAGTTCATGGCGTTTCAGGTTTAACCCAGGCCAACAGGTCAACGAGGGCAAGGCCCGACCTGGGCCTGGAGGACCGGGACCTACACAAGGATGCATAGAGGAGTTGACAGAAGCAGCCTCCCAACAGCCCCCTCCCATCCCCGGTTTAGCAGGGAGGGAGGGGTGAAATGAATGGAGAAGGACCAACCCACCTAACATTGTGCAAAAAGGTACAACATAGTATGGATGGACCAATGCACACCACTGTTAAGGGCAACTTGTAGTGGCATCTATATGACACACACATTCATGACATCAACCCCTGTGACGTCCGGCCCGCCCAGGCATTTTCCCCCCGGAAAAGCTCAGGGTCCTTCGGGGTACCAGAACTTAACCCGGCGGACAACGGGTTAAACTGATCCGGTCCGGCGCAACCAGGACAAGTCCTGTGCCCTTCTCACGCCGCCGCCCCCAGTCCTAAGAGGGGGGTAGGTACGCGTGTCGATCCAAAACATCACAGGGGGCGCCACCAAGACGGTCAGTATGCGAACGCACCGCTCCCGGTGGCCCACCTAACGGGCGTGAAACCCCCCTGCCAATGTTTGATCTACTCCGTCATCTCCCCCCGGAGATGTATGCGAGTCCTCGAGTCTAACCTAGTGCACTGGCGCTCGGTAGAGACAAAAATCTCCTTCCCAGCCGACCGCATAAAAAACGCCATTTTTATGATGTTGGGCAACCAAGGCGCGCCGGTCCCAAAAAGCGGATTCAATCATTGAAAAACACCATGGGACAGCGCTGATCTGTCTCGTAAGACCAAACGCTGATTTATAAAACAGCGTGTATGCTCGTAAAGAACCCGAGAACAGTGACGGCGAATTTCTAACAAGAAAGAGCCCCACAATGTTTCCCCTCGCTGTCTGGGACGAGCAGCAGGAAGCCGGTACTAGAGACACAGACACAGGCTCTTATACGATGAGCCTGGGAATAAAAACCACGTCAATTCTGCTCTTTATGTAAGAGGGGAAGACAGCGGTTTTCCCAGAGAGACCTCAACGTGAGTGAAACAATTGAAAAAGGTTCATGTAACAGATTGGACTAAGTAGACAAAAGGCCCAATATACACTACTGTTAGAGAGCAGAGCAGAAGGACCAACAGTCTCGACTGCATTGCATCATCTATCCTTTACAATGACAGCGGTCTGTAGCACAGGCCCTGTAACTCACGGACATGTCTCTTGGCCAATAAGAAAGCGGGCCTGTGACGTCTTTAATGGCCGGGGGAATCCTGTGTCCCACTATCCTAATTTGGTGTGGGAGACAGGGAAATCCCCCCCCCCCTGTGACGACAGAGAGAACACCCTCGTCAAGGAGACTGATAGGCAGAAAGGCACAACCTCTCGGCCAATCAGTTTCGTAAAGGATATAACTATATCCGGGGGGGGGGGGCTTATTTGTCCACCCCCCTCAACCACCTCACCCGATACGACGCAATAAAAAGCAGAGCCGTGACACCAGTTGCATAGCGCGCTACATGAAAGCACATACACTGTAGAGTAATAGCTTTACATCCTGCACGCCAACCACAGCCGATAACCTCGTTTGTGTAAAAAACGGGTTTTATCCACGGCTCTGGCTTATGTGCAAAAAAACTTGCCACCCGCTATTTCTTTACCTTTACCCTTAAGCAAAGAAAAAATATCAGACTGAAGAGAGGGACTCAAAAAGTCCTTGGTTTACATGCTACATATGTACAACTCTGTAAGCTAACAATGGCACACCAGTTGTGGACTCAAATGCTACATTTGACCTAAAACGTATTTACATGACATACACACAACCCTCATCATACAACGAAGCCGTCAAGTTCACTTTTACCATGTAAGAAAGAACACTGGCTTAGGTAGAGAGAAAGGACATAAATACAGAGGTGGGGCCAGTAGTGGCGATGGCTGGAGTCCTGCTCCTGCATTTCGCCCATATCCTGCAGCCGGCCGTGGTGCAGGCTGACGACATCCTCTGCCAGAGATTACGTCGAATCAGAGTGTCCAGGGCCCGCTATCTCCCTGCGGCTATCGCTAACGGTTAGCCACAGGCTAACTGCTAGCTATATCAGGCTAACGGCTAGCTACAAGCTAACGGCTAACTACTGAAACTGCGTAAGGTGTAGTGCAGGCCTGGTCACTCCAGATAACCAACTGCCTAGCCCAAAGAAAGGGCAGACAACGCTCGCCTCCCTCACAGGACGGCATTGCCAGAGATACAGTGGCACCGCCGCTGCTGCCCTAAGCTCGGGGACAAAAAACACGCAAGCTCGCATCCCTCGCGGCGGGAGGCTCAACCCACTTTCTCTTTCTGATAGGCGGGGGCCAACGTCCAGTGCGGATGGCAGTAGGGCGTCCCGTCTTGGAGGTGGGACTTGAACCCAGACTCGGAGTACGGGGCTCCCAGGAAAACAAAGCACACTCTGGGAGAGAGCTCTGTTTTCGTGGGGCGTCAAACAAGAACTCCCCGCCCCCTCCATGTAATCCTAATTGTCCATCGGACGCTACGGGCTAACGGCTAGCTATAAGCTAATGGCTAACTACTGTAGCTGCATCGGACGCGATTGAGAGGTAACAGAGGAATCCTCGCCTGGAGCCGGCTGTTCTGCGGGGCCGTATGCCAGAGCAGCCGTACCCCGCACAACTGACACATCCGTTTAGACCGTCCGCCCCCGCCGCTCACCGCCAATTGACGTGAGCGGTGAGCGGCGCCGCAAGACACCACCCACCAGAGCGGCCGTCGGACCGCGGCAATAGTATCCAGCTGCACAGCCGGAGAGCAACACTGGCGGGGGAACTGCCCAGCGACGCGCACTCCCCTCTGGGCGCCGCTGAGGCTCACGTGCCTGCCACAAACGGGGAGCAGGAAAGCCCCACTACGCCAGGAGGAAGCCCGAATGTGAAGCGCCGGTGGAGGTCAGAATAATCCTCTAGACTCTCCGGTGGTGACGACATTATTCTGTCTTTCTCCCGTAAATTAGTGAGAGGGAAAAACAAAAGACAATGCCAACACAGCTCCTATAACTAACTAACTACTTCAGCACTGATCTTGAAGAGGTGCTCTACACGTACTTCCAGGTGGTGAAAGTAGGGAAGGAGCTGGTAGTATGGCCATGAACATGTGAATATGTGAGCGGATAATAATAATAATAATAAATTGTATTTTAAGAGAGAAGCGCCTTTCTCAGACTCAAGGACACTGTACAAGGAAAGGGTGGAAAAATAAAAAATTTGAAAAAATAAAAGATAAAAAAATAAAGATTATGAATATATGTGTATAGTAACAGGAAAAAACAAATACGATAAAAAAAGGAAGCAAGGTGCTGTCCAATTGGATGAAGTGGTTGAAATTAACAAACAGAAAACAAAACAAAAACTAACAAACAACAAAACAAAACAACGGGTTCTGTGGCTTAACACTTTCAGTGCCGGGCCGTGTTTTCCTTTTTACCCCGTTGAATGCCACCATCCACGGCCAATGTTAACGTTAATATCGCCTAATCTATGTTTTAAATTATGGCTGTGTCTAATCTGCCCGTCGCTTATCAAAGACTCATTTTCCAGTCAACAGTCCAGATTGTATTTTTATCGCTTCATTTCCGTTTGATAGCATTTTGAAAATCACCCGTTTTCCGGGGAAAACAACCCATGCCTATGATAATCGCCTTTTACTGGAATATTCCAGAACGTTGTCATTTGTCGGCCTATTTATGAATCGCTAGATGATCGATAGTATATGTGTGCGCACGCACGCTCGTGCCGTGCGCTGATAATCGCTGCACTTATTTCCTCATGGCTTTTACAGTCAAAACAGCCATATCACATATCACATAAACGCTTATATATCAGTGAAAACGAGTCTGATTATCCTAACACTGATAACATAGATTCCTTACCTGAGGTCAGATGGTATCCAAATGGTTTATTCCAATTTCCGATCGCCATTTGAAAAAATCGATAAATGTATTGATCCATCCGGGCGGCTACGTGGCGTAGTGGGCAAGGCGCTCGCCACGAAATCTGGAGATTTCACATTTGCTTTCAGTTTAGCTGGTCGTCCGTACTAATACACATTGGCCGTATTAGGGGGTGGGAAACTGATAGGTGGGGATCGGGCGTTGTGGACAGCGACTCCTACAGGTCGGTTGGTGCGCCTGCGCAGTAGAATCAGGAAGTGTCGGGGGCAGCGTGAGCCTCCCACGCGTTACTCCTCACCACTGAGAGATCGAGCTGCGCAGGTGAAAAGATGCGACTGCTGTTACCTCAAGTACCGGAGGGGACTTGTGCTATGTATGACTTAGTCCACATTGCAGCCGGCTTGTGGGAGGCAAGAAACAGCGTTCGTGACAGGGGAGGGTTGAATTGGATGATACGAAATTGGGATGGGAGAAAATATAGAAAAATGGGAGAAAAAGTGGATAAAAAAAAATATTTATTGATCCATCGTGTGTACAGTATAACACATGATCCGCGCGGCTCAGAGGCTCCAGAATGAACTCTGGTAGACCCCGGCTGCATCAGTGAGAAGTAAAATGTGGAGTCAGAAATCCGTTCTCCCATTCACTTTCATTGAGTCCATTCCAAAAGGGTGATTTACCATCTGGGAGACAATAGGGGGCGCTTTTTTCACATCTGAGCGCCGGCGGTCCAATATGATTTCAGATCGCTAAAAAAAACAGAGAATACTCGGGCGTGGCATTCAACGGTCGGGTCGTAAACCCGAGAAAAGCCGTGAGTGGCACTCAAAGTGTTAAAAGAAAAGAGTCAGGGGTGGGCTACTTGGGGGCGGGGCCGTGTTGCGTGAAGGCAAGTGTGAACAGGTGGGTTTTTAGGTTGGTTTTGAAGAGGTTGATGGTTTCAGAGCCTTGGATGGAGGGGGAGAGGGAGTTCCACAGCCTGGGGGCAGCTACAGCGAAAGCTTGGTCTCCCAGTGTGGAACGCCTGGTGCGGGGGATGGTGAGGAGGTCGGAGTTGGAGGAGCGGAGGCCTCGTGCTGGAGTGTAGGGGTGGAGTAGGTTGGTCAGGTAGGAAGGGGCCAACCCGTGCAGGGATTTGTAGGTGAGGAGGAGGATCTTGTAGGGGATTCGGTAGTTGATGGGGAGCCAGTGGAGTTTTTGCAGGGTGGGGGTGATGTGCTGCCAGGGTTTGGTGCGCGTTAGGACCCTCGCAGCAGAGTTTTGGACATACTGTAAGCGATCCAGAACCTTTTTGGAAGCACCAAGAAGGATTCCGTTACAGTAGTCGAGGCGGGAAGTGATGAAGGCGTGAATGAGTGTTTCCGCTGAGGTGTCGAAGAGTGAGGGGCGGAGGCGGGAAATGGTTCTGAGGTGGAAGAAGACGGATCTGGTGACAGACTTGACGTGCAGGTGGAATGAGACTTGAGTCCAGTATTACGTCCAGGTTCCTTACCTCCGTGGAGGGGCAGATGGAGTAGCCATCCACGGAGAGAACAAGGTGGTCGATCTTTTGGAGGAGGGCTGGGGAGGCTACAACTAGGGCTGGGCGATAAAACGATAACGATAACTATCGCGATAAATTATTTCCTCGAAATAAACATGAAACGTGGTCGCAAAGTTTCGATATATCGATTTTCCAAGCTTGGATATGAGCACGCACTAACAACCAATCAGTGAAGGAGATGGCCGAGAGCGAAGGAGACCCGGAAGGAGACCCAGAGGTAGGACTCACTCAACAACAAGGCTTGCTAGGCTAATTAGCTTGCACGGCGATGTTTTATATATTTACGTGCCGAGTATGTGTGTGGCGTGAATTCTGAGGCCACGTTTATAGTAGTGTGGGGTATACAGTGGACGTCGTTTCAATATATTGTGGCGGAAGAGAGTATTTTAGTGTCATATTTAGCACATTGTCATGGAATACACTGCTTAGGAACAACAGGCTGGCTAGGATAACTAGCTTGCACTGCGATGTTTTATATATTTACGTGCCGAGTATGTGTGTGGCGTGAATTCTGAGGCCACGTTTATAGTAGTGTGGGGTATACAGTGGACGTCGTTTCAATATATTGTGGCGGAAGAGAGTATTTTAGTGTCATATTTATTACATTGTCTCATGAGATACTCCGCTTGTCGGCTAACTGCTAACGTGCGCAGACTGATGACGACATCAACTCGACTCGAGACATTCGCTTAGAAACAACAGGCTGGCTAGGATAACTAGCTTGCACCGCGATGTTTTATATATTTACGTGCCGAGTATGTGTGTGGCGTGAATTCTGAGGCCACGTTTATAGTAGTGTGGGGTATACAGTGGACGTCGTTTCAATATATTGTGGCGGAAGAGAGTATTTTAGTGTCATATTTATTACATTGTCATGAGATATTCCGCTTGTCGGCTAACTGCTAACGTGCGCGGACTGATGACGACATCAACTCGACTCGAGACATTCGCAGCAGCATAAGAAGTTAATTAAACTTGACAGACATTATATCGACGATAATTATCGATATCGAATTATATGAAAATAATTTTATAATTTTACGATAACGTTTTTGGTCATATCGCCCAGCCCTAGCTACAACTATTAATTCTGTCTTCTTGCTGTTGAGTTGAAGGAAGTTGGTGGTCATCCATGTTTTTATGGATGTGGGCGTGGTCAGGCAGGTGTGGGTGCGTGCACGTGGTTGAAAGTTTTCATGATAGCATATGATTAAAGGGACAGTTCCAATAGAGCAGAGCGCAAAGCCATAATATAACTAACTTTATTTCAACCAAAAACGCCTAAAACAATAATGTTAAGTGATAGAAGGGAACTCATTTTGTGCAAAAATGGAAAGCTTGCCACAATGTTCATGAGGCAGAATTATTACAATAGCCGATGTAGGTGTAGTTTCCCGCGCGGTCCACACATATAGGGATTTATCATTGGGGGAAAGGTATTATCGGAGCAGAGTCCTTGGTTCTGCTGCTGATGAGAGACCCGTCCTGCTGGAACACCTCACCTCCAGGAACCTGCCGATGTCGGACTTGTCGCGGGAGCTCATGAACACCACATTCTCAAACAGCCAGAAGAACGGACGGTCGTCGCCCTCCTTGGGCCTCATCATGGTCAACATGCGGTAGAACTCAAAGAAGAGCCTTCCGGTTCCTTCTGAGAGGAGAGAGAGAGAGAGAGAGAGAGAGAGAGAGAGAGAGAGAGAGAGAGAGAGAGAGAGAGAGAGAGAGATTAGAGACAGATACAGATATTAGAGATATTAGAGAGAAAGGAATATATTAGCGAGAGAGACATATTAGAGAGATACAGAGATGATAGAGAGACATGTTAGAGAGAGAGAGAGACAAGATAGAGACATATTAGAGAGAGACGTGATAGAGACAGATAGAGACAGAGAGAGAAGAACCAGTAATGAATTCCTATTTCTGCCTTAACCTCTTAACTCTTTAATTGCCAGACCCGAAATATCTCGGGTTAACTCGCCGGTTGGCTGCCAGACCCGAGATATCTCGGTTTTGGTCGTTTTTTCTTTTATTCGCTATTTTTATTCATTATCCATCCATTGACCTCGGTGTTGCCATATGAAAGGATTTTGAGATCGCCAAAGTGCAATACCGGCCGCATCCTGCCAGATGCCACCCTTTGAAACCTTATATCTAACTCTGTATTGATGTTGACTGTGTGATGATGACCGGAGGATGCGACCCTCCTTGCGCCGCCCCCTTGCCTCAAATAGATCCACCATCAGCTCTATTTTTTATCTTTCAAAATGTTCAGTTGCTATTGCATGCACTTATCTGTGTTTCATTACGCTTGTGAGTGCATGCTTTACCAACTGTTTTGCCTGTTTTATTGCAACACTACTATCACAACATCTAAGAAGGGAGATACCCCCTTGAATGGCCCTTCTAAGGTTTCTCTCCTCCACATTGCCTGTGGTGCATTTTTTCCTATTGCTAGGTTTTAGTGAGTATTTCCTTACCGTGGCATGGGGTATGTCTGGGAGTGTTGCATTTATTTAAAAATCTTTGGACTCTATGGTGTTTTTGTTTTGTTCCACAAAGAATGGATTGCACGGTGGTAATTGCACGCTTACTTACAATTCATTATGAATTGAAAATGGTGGTGATTGATTGAATGAAAATTGTATTAACAGATACAGTTATACAGTACGGCTCAATACACACAATTGTTAACACTTTGAATGCCCAACCCGAGTTTTCTCGGGTTTACCCCCCGCGGGTTGAATGCCCATAACGAGAATATTCGTTTTTTATTTTTATTAGCGATCTGAATTCATATTTCATCAACCGAGTCTACCGTTGGTAAATCAGCCACCCCAGGCGCTCAGATGTGAAAAAAGCGCCCCCTATCGTCTCCCAGATGGTAATTCACCCTTTTGGATTGGACTCAATGAAAATGCATGGGGGAAAAAAACCCGGACTCCACATTTTACTTATCACGCATGTAACCGTGGCCGATCAGCTTCATGCTGGACCCTCAGCACAGCGTGTATACGCTGTTTTACAGTATACGCATGGGATCAATAAAAGGATAGATTTTTGGAATGGTCGATCAGGAATTGGAATAATCCATTTGGATACCATCTGATCTCAGATAAGGAATCTATTTTACCAGTCTTAGGATAATCAGACCTGTTTTCACGGAGATATAAGCTTTCCCCCTATATGTGATATGGCTGTTTTGACTGTGCGACTGATCAGGAAATAAGATAATCGATTTACAGCTTGCGGCACCAGCGTGCATACGTACACATACTATAGATAATCTAGCGTTTATTTGAAAACTATTCATAAATAGGCAGAACAATGACAACGTTCTAGAATATTACAGTACATCAGCGTTTATCAGGGATTCTTTTTTTTTCTTCTTGAAAACGAGGGCTTTTCAAAATGCTATAAAACGGAAATGAACCGATAAAAAAACAATCCGCTTCGACAATGTTGACTGGAAATGGGTCATTGATAATGCGACGGGCAGATTAGACACATAGCCATAATTTAAAACATAGATTAGGCGATATTAACGTTAACATTGAAGTGGTTGCTGGGCATTCAAGGGGGTAAAAAGGAAAACACGGCCGGCTCTGAAAGTGTTAAGGGGATGCAGACCAGAGAAAGACTTTAGTCTTGTTTACATCAGGGTCCCCCATTTTCAATTCATAATGAATTGTAAGTAAGTGTCACGATCAGGGCTCGTGCCTTCCTCTGCCCTCATCCTGCCGTGCCCATATACGGGCAGCTTCCTGCTGAAGCGTTCCAACGCTGCCAGAGGAACTACAATCAGCGCGGCTGTGAACGATTACATCATCAGGCGGTCCCTATATCATCTGGCAGATCCTGTCGTTCCTCGTCGCAGTGTTAAACTGCCTACCTAGGTACGACAACTCTACCTGAAGACTGCTAGACCTGCTCTGTGATTATTCCTCTCCTAATCTTGTCTCTCTTGTGCCCAGGACTCCCGCTCCAGCGCCCTCCCTGCCGGGACGTCTCATGCCGCACAAGGAGTACCCCTGCTCTCAGTCTCTCTCGACACAAGACCGGTGTCCTCTGCCTACGGCTGCACTGGGAGTGCACCTGTTCCCATTCTCTCTCTCGACACAAGACCGGTGTCCTCTGCCTACAGCTGCACTGGGAGTGCACCTGTCCCCATTCTCCCCCAAGAACAATTCTAACCCATGTCTGTTGCACATTCCTGATGTTAATCTGTCTGTTTGGGGAAGATACAATTAAAGAAACCTAAACCGCTCCATTCTCTCTCCTCCTGTTGTTTGCGATTGGGCTCCGCTACCCCCCTACCCTCACAGTAAGGGTGCAATTAGCACTGTGCAATCCATTCTTTGTGGATCTAGCCCCAAGTGTACTAAAGATCTAAGCTAATTAATAAAGGGCAGGGTACAGGGGGGGGGGGGGGGGGGGTTAGATACAGTAGATACAGTACTGAATTTTGCCAATCCGGACACATGCAATTTGAAATATGAATATAGAATATAGAATATCAGGCCTATAAATTACCTTATTATGGCCAAGTCATACATCTTAGTACCACCAGGCAGCAAAAACCATGAATGAAATCTACTGTAAGTACAGTTACTTTTGTATAATGTCCATATCTCTGCCATTTTCACCTGATTGCGACATGTTTATTTTCTAGATGTTCACAGAAAGGTAAAGAAACAATATACATTGTATTTCATGGCAATAATGTTCAAGTTTGTTCGACCCGTGAGATATAATCACGAAAATAACGTTCAAAAATTATTTCCACGTCAGCCGGCTCCAAGTTTGACAGTGACTGGTGTGAGCTGGGTAGTGTAGTTTTATGAAATTTTGACGTCCATCAAAAGCCCTTGGTCTCCTCTTTCTTAGGACTAGAACGATTTCATGACGGCGTAATTTCCTCGCGTCTATATCATCCGGTTTCCAATTCAATGCACAGAGAATTCTCATATTTAGCTAATAACACTTAAAATCATTGGTAAACAAACGTAGTGCTGAAAATATACACTTTGACTGATATGGTTAGGGTCTTTACTCTTGGCTACATTTGAAAACGAAACGCAACAAAAATGTATACAGACTGTATTAATCTATTTATGATGTGAAATAAATCTTGGTTGTGCTTAAGGGGTTCATTATATTCTAAGGACAGTGTTGTAGCACAATCACCCTGAGTATCGGGTCCCCCCAGGGCTGTGTTCTAAGCCCTCTGCTGTATTCACTGTACACACATGACTGTGTGGCCAGGTTCAGCTCCAACTCCATAGTGAAGTTTGCTGACGACACGGTGGTGGTGGGGCTGATCTCTAACAATGACGAGAAGGCCTACCGGGAGGAGGTTGATGTACTGGCACGCTGGTGCCGGGATAACAGCCTACTCCTGAACATTGGTACAACCAAGGAGCTGATCGTGGATTTTAGGAGAATACAGCAGGGGACGCATACGCCACTGTGGATAAATGGGGCTATTGTGGACAGGGTGAGCAGTTTTAAGTACCTGGGAGTCCACATCACAGAGGACCTGACATGGACAACACACATACTCTGTGGTAAAAAAGGTGAAACAGCGCCTCTATCACCTGAGACAGTAACCCTTAGGGGTCACGCTGGAGCTTTGAACCCGTCGGCGGACAACAAAAGAATTAGAATCCCTCTTAAATGCTCAAAAAGGACATCTTTTCAGAAATCGATAAAAATAGAAAAATGGCCATTTCTAGTGCTTTGACATGTAAAGGCGCTCCCATAGTCCAGCAGACTGTACACAGAGCAGACTCCGCGGATGTCCGCGCGGATGTCCGCGCGGACTCTTGAGCTTTGATCTCAGCGGACAGCAGACCCACAGGTGCGACGCTCCTATTTTCTGAGGCGCGGACATCCGCGCCGCTGACTTGGTGTCACACAAAACGCTGCTCGGCGTTTTGGTTGACATCGAACTGCATTTAATGTGACGCCGCGCGAGCGATTTGTGGCGCGAGGAGAGAGATGACTCCCCTTCCTCATCCCTTTTTTCATTTAGTGGCCTCACATACCACCGTCTCTGCTTTTTATCCCGCAAATCCAGTAAACAGAGGAGCTCTTCTTCATCACCTGACGCCATTATTAACAGAAGTGTAAACAGCGCGAAAGAATTGTGGGAAATGTAGCAAAACTGGAGCGAGAAATGTAGGAAATAGACCGCGGACGTCCGCTGAGATCTGCTCGACTATGAAAGCTCAAAGAGCCGCGCGGACATCCGCGGAGTCTGCTCTGTGTACAGTCTGCTGGACTATGGGAGCGCCTTAAGGTATACGTCCCCCAACTTGCTAAACCTAATATGACTTGTAAATACGTTTAATTCTTGCTAGATGGTATGATTGTAATAATCTCCATTTGCGATAAGAACTACATCGCGTCACAAAACGCACATACATGGACGCGCGCACACACAAACAGCGCATAGGTGTTAATCACTGAGTGATCTAATATGCATATTCTTCAGCGCGAGAGGGGGGGGGGTTGTGTTTCTCACTGTCTGTCGTTGATAATATAATCTGAAGAGGTCCTGCATTATTATTATTATTATCATTCTCGAGAATACACGGGACCCGACGGAACGTTAATTTATGTATTAAAAGTAGTCTTTAGATCCTCGCCTCCTTTTCATCCTCGCCCGTGTATATACCCACGTCGCGCTAAAACAACATAAACTACTGTATGGCAGAGACAGAGTGCGTGTGTGTACGAGTTATGAGTTATCTCACAGTTCATTCAAGCGCGCATCACGTTGATGACAGTAGAGTAGAAAGGTGCGCTCACAGGGGCGTAGCTGGAGATTCTGGGCCCCATGAAAGAATCAATTTGTGGGCCCCCAATCTATTAAAAAATGTGGGGCCCCCAATCTATAAAAAAAATTGGGGCATTTGCTGGGCCCTTGGAATCATCCTAACCCCCCCCCCCAGCTACTCCCCTGCACACACACACACACACTCTCTCTCTCTCTCAAACAGAGAAATCAAAAGAAATCAGTAGAGAGGTGAAGACCTGTTCTCTCTCTCTCTCTCTCTCTGCCACACGTGCTGCCACACGTGCTGTCAGGGTCAAACTAGTCTGGATTGATGTTGTAGTCTGAAAAAATGCTAGGAAATGCTCAGAGAATTGTTGCATATATAGAACACAAATGTTCTAGAATGTTCGATTATGACATCATACTGTGACATACTCCTCCTGTAGTGTGAAAAAACATGCATTCTCATAAATATTACGATCAAATCTATTTTGTACTTGATGATACATTTGAAATTGGTTTGGTTATGATCATGTTATTAGTGTGTGTGTGTGTGTGTGTAAAAAACTAATTAATAATATAATTATTATAAATGTCTCTCTCTGTATATATCTCTGTATCTCTTTCTTTCTTTCTTTCTTTCTTTCTTTCTTTCTTTCTTTCTTTTTCTCTCTCTCTCTCTCTCTCTCTCTCTCTCTCTCTCTCTCTCTCTCTCTATTACTATACTATTATATATCTATATATATATATCTAAATGTCTAAACCTCGGTCTATCTAGTGTGTGTATACACCAGTATCACTGACTACCACGGCAAGCCTATAGAAAATGATTCTATTTAATAATAATAATAATTATTATTATTATAAATGTCTCTCTCTCTGTATCTTTCTTTCTTTCTTTCTTTCTTTCTTTCTTTCTTTCTTTCTTTCTTTCTTTCTTTCTCTCTCTTTCTATTATATTACTATTATATATCTATCTAAATATCTAAACCTCTGTCTATCTAGTGTGTGTATGCATGGCATCAAATCAAAGTGTGTGTTGCTGTAGGCCTGCCTGTATTGATCAGTCACACTATACCCCCATTCAGCCGTAATTGTTCCCTGCTGGGCCTTTGTTTCATGGTGTGAATTAGTCATTGACATTGACATTGACATCACATTGCATTCTGGGAAGGAGTGTAGTTCCCTTATCATTAGCTGAATTCACTGAATTCTCTTCAGAGGCTCCTGCTGCAAATTGGTAATGACTGTACCAAAATGTTTGATAGGACATTGATTGAAAACTATCGTCTCAAATTTGACAATTGATGGCTTATTTTGAAGGTATGAAGCTGTAATTTTACATTATGTAACAAAAAAAAGAGAATATTCTGAGAAGGTGGAGCTAGAAACTCTAGACCTCAGGGGGTTAAGGAAGTTCAGAGTATCGGGGAAGATACTCCACTCCTTCTATTCCGAGGCTGTAGAGAGCATTCTGACTGGAAACATCACTGCCTGGTTTGGAAACAGCATGGCACAGGACAGGAAGGCCCTACAGAGAGTGGTGTGCTCAGCAGAGCGTACTACGGGTATTGCACTACCACCCCTGCAGGACTTGTATAACAGGAGGTGCAAATTCAGAGCCTGCAGAATAATGAAAGACCCCCACCACCCCAACAACAGCCTGTTCAAGCTGCTGCGGTCAGGCAAGCGCCTACGCACATACGCAACAAGAACAGAGAGACTACGGCTCAGCTTCTTCCCCCAGGCCATCAGAACACTGAGCACTGAACTCTCCACACACAAGTACACACACATACATTACACACACACAACACACATGCTGCAATCGCTCACACACAAACAGTCACTTTAAACAAAATGGAAAGGACACTTTAAAGGAACGAGGAAAATAATGGTCACTTTAAGGAAAGAACCAATGTGGTTCTTGTATAGTATACCATATAGCAAGTATAGTATAGCATAAGGATATAGAGTAAAAACTGTATATTGTATAGAAGTGTACATAGGACCCAGTGCCTTAAATCTCAGGACTCTAGTATGTCTATTTTATCATGCCCATTTTATGTCTATTTTATTACCTGTTTATTATGTCTATTTTATTATTAGTATAATAAAAGCGGGCATGGCCACCCGCATTTCACTGTATGCCCTGGTATATGTGACAAATAAACCTCTTGAATCTTGTAGTACTCGAGTCCAGGACTCAGACTCGAGTTCTTATTTGGTGACTCAGACTTGGACTCGGATTCGAACACTGGGGACTCGAGACTCGACTCCCGACTCGATATTTAGTGACTCGACTACAACACTGTCTAAGGATTCATTTAGTTGATTTTATTCTTTGATTGCCATTCGGTGTTTATTGTGTTTATTGTATTGCTTTGGCAACGTAGGTCTCTTTTTCTTGTCATGCCAATAAAGCTACTATGAATTTTTATTTGAGAGGATCCTTAAACAAAGACAAAGTGTCTAGTGTGTAGAGAAAGATGTATTGTACAACAAAACTACTTTAGCAATTACCTACTTGTTTTCGAAATGGTTTCTAGATAATCTCTCTGTATAAATGGTGCATTTATATAGCGCTTTTATCCAAAGCACTTTACAATGTTGTTCCTCACATTCACACATTCACTCACACATTTTAAACACAGACGGCCTGGGCGACCACGCAAGGTGCCAACCTGCTCATCGGGAGCTGTTCATCTTGCTCAAGGACACTTCGACGCGCTGCCCGGGAAGGGCGGGAATCGAACCGGGAACCTTCCGACTACCAGATGATCCTGATCCACTGTCCCCAACATAAGTTAGTAAAAAAAGTTAAAAGTTCAGATGAGAAGTTCCTTACCGAATAATCCTTTGCGAAGAGGATTGACCATCGACAAGTCATTGCACGGACTGCCTCCTATTAGGAGGTCAAACGGGCCCCATTCAGCCAGCTGGAACACATCACAGCAGGGGGTCAGTAACGTGATCATCTATTCTACATCAAAACTCAGGAGAACATTAAGACTTGTTCTTTCATTTCCTTGTATGATCCACTCCAATCCCAGACGTGCTGTATGATCTCACGGCAAGTTGTTTATTTATTACATTTATTATTTAACCTTTATGTAACCAGGCAGGTCAATTAACAACAAATTGATATTTGCAATGACTGGGTAACGGGGAGAAAATAGAAAATAATTTGAAAAGAGACAGACGATACATACATCACTGAGGTAAGGGAAATAATTAAAACGCACAACCAAATAAATGTACAAGGTATGTAATACATGAACGCAGAACAGTCAAATGACAGTTAGAAGGCTGTGTGACAGGTGTGTGTGTAAACAACTCTGCGACAAGAGTCAAGTAGTGAGGGGAGTCAATTTGGGAGCAGCAAATTGGAAAGAGGACACAAAATGTCACTTCATCGTAAGTCACAGTGATGTGTTGAAAAGGGGGCATTTGTAGCGAGTTGTACTCACGTGTTTCCTGGTGATTGTGCGCACATCCTTGACATGTTCAATCAGGCCCTTGTGCTTGATCAAACCCACGGCAATGGAGTCCTCACAAATCTCTGAGGCGAGGTAGCGTTCTATCTTGAAGCCCAGCTCCTTCAGCACGAGGTAACCTGCCACAGCACAGTACACCATCATCAGCCACCCATTCAAAGAATACAGCATATTATTTAAATATTAAGTAATAGGGCTGTACCGAATATAATCTTCTGTATATAATTTGATTTCTCGCATTTGAATGTTCCGTTGAGGTTTTCGAATGTGGATGTTTGAATGTCTGCTGTGACATCATCATTGGGGAATAAGGTTACATGGGCTATCTATGTTAAATTAATAATATTTTTCTATTAACCCCTTAATTAAGCCTGAGCCGTCCGGTAGCGGTACGAGATTGATATCACGCCATAAATAGATGAATACAGAACATATTAATTAATGTTGCATTTCTTTTTCAAATGTAGCCAAAAGTAAATACCCTAACCCTGTCAAAACAGCAGTCAAAGTGTATATTTTCAGCACTATGTTTGTTTACCAATGATTTTAAGTGTTATTAGTGAAATTACGAGTTGATAAATATTTCTGGGCATCCCGGCGGAAACTTGATGAATTAGACATGCCAGGAAGCTGGCATACGTGTGTGTAGTGTTTTGAAAGAAGAGACGAAGGGCTTTCGAGGGGCTTTTGGATTTCATAAAACTACACTTCCCAGCTCACGCCAGCCCCTGTCAATCATCTGACTTCTAGATAATCTTTATTTCTTACGTTATTTTCGGGATCATATCTCACGGGTCGAACAAACCTGAACGTTATTGCCATAAAATAGACCGTAGTTAGTTCCTTTCCCTTTCTGTGAACGTCTAGCAAAAAACACATTGCAATCTGATGAAAAATGGCGGAGCTATTTACATTATAAAAAGTAAATGTACGGGCGCCCTCTTGGCGCACCGCATAGTGCCTCGCACATGCGGCCGTCCCAGGTTCGCCTCCCGCTCCCGGTGACATTTGTCGCATGTCTTCCCCACCTCTTCTCCCGTTCATCCTCTCCTCCGCTGTCGGTCATGTCTGACCATGAAAAAGCAATAAATGCAGTGGTACTAAATCCAGATTGAACTCTGCCATTATAGGCCTGATACTCTATATTCATATTTCAAATTGCATGTGTCCGGATGGCAAAATTCAGTACTGTATCTACAAAAAACCCTGTAAATCATCTGCCCTTTATTCATTTTCTTAGCCTTTTTGTACACTTGAACTCAAGAATGTGCTAAATGAGCTCAGTGGCAATTATCCACGTCAGGTCAATGTTAGCATGGTGTTATTCACCGTCAAAGATGAAAAAATAAAAGAAAAAAATATAAGAAAATTGATATTCTCCTTTGGTTGATTCAAATTTACTCAAGCCTAGTAACAGACACAATATTTCTGACACTGCAAATACATTCCCGAGATCCATAGATGTTCCTAGATACCAGGCACATGCTAATGGACCTTGTAGAAGTGGAGCAATCTTCCATTTACTTAGGTATTCATTTTTAGGCGAATATTCTGAAAATATGGCTAGGGCTTAAGAGGTTAATTAGATTGTGATTGATTCAGTCAGAGCCTGTCTATTTGCAGTGTTTGTTTTGTTTAGGTGTGCTATTTTATTTTGTGTTTTGTCAATATATTGTGATGAGTGTGAATGTACAGTATATTTTTGTGTCATCACCATGTAAGCTATTGGACCCCAGGAAGAATAGCTGCTGCTATGCAAAAGATAATGGGGATCTAAATAAAACAAAACACACAAACAGCAGAGGCAGGATGTATGACGGAGACTCCCCGTTAGTCTTGCACTTCTGTTATAAATGGTAAATTGTAACGTTTGGGCTTTTTGCTCTCACTTAGGAGTAAAAGTCCTAGCGCCACCCTGGAGTATTTCACCCTTTCTGCTCTTCTAATTTGTCCTGATTGCTAATTAACGCCTGCTGTGTGTAGTTGACTCTCCTTCATAATGCTCACCTGTTGTATTCTCTCATTGTCAGTTTTTCACTGAACCATACGTGAGTACCTTCCTGAAGCATGTGTTATCGCTCCCACTTGGAGGGTAACTTTGATACCGCGGTTGGTATCATGCTTGACATTATTGTATTCATGTAGTACTATTTAAAGTTTATTCTCGTTTAGTGAATTGTGGAGATTGAGTTGTCTCGCCTTTTCAAGTTTGTTATGCTCCGTTGTGCTCAATAAAGGACATTGTTATTGTGAAATAGCACCATCGCATTCCGCCTCCTCTGTTCTACTCTGCACATGGGTCCAACACTCCTACCCCACCGTAACAGTAAATGGTGTATTTATATTAGGGATGCACCGATCCGATATGATTTTTTTCAGAAATGCTTGTTTTCATGAGAAATAACCTGCCATTGCTGCTTAAGTGAGCATTCTGAGCAACAACAGGTCACTGATAGCCCTTTTACACCGGCCAGGCTCCGTGCTGGAGCCGGTTCCCGAACGCAATCTCGCACCGGCCAGCGTGTTCACACCTGGATTTTTTGGTTCAGAACGTGACAAATCGGTGCTCAGCTGGCACTGTAAAATAGTTGGTTTTTCCTCGCGAACCGTGACATCATCAGTAAACGGGGGAAAGTAGCGAGTCGGCATTGCACTCAACCGATCCATTCAACAGGAAGCGATTTGCGACTGATCTCAAAACGAGATTAGATTCAAATGTATTGTTATGATACAGCACAAGTACAATACACCATCCAACCATAGTGGATAAAGAAATGCTCCAGAAATGCGTGGAGAAAGGCTTAGCGAGCCTCAACGCACACACGAAATGAATCATTCCTGCAAAGTAGGCTTCTATTATTCGAATGACTGTTTTAATGGGTATCATAGTAGTAAGTCCTACTGTAGAACGTGACATACGGTATTAGCATGACATCTGATTTATTAATGCCAATGCTAAAAATGAAGGACAAGCGCAATTGGCACAAGTGTAAATGATGGATTCTCACTTTGAAATCGCTACCTGTGGATCAGCATGGTGCAATGCCACATCTCCGAAGCTGTCTGCCACTGTCATGTCCATAGGCAGCGTAGCGATTTCAAAATGAGATTCGATTCAAATGTATTGTCATTATACAGCACAAGTACAATACACCATCCAACCAGTGGATAAATGAATTAACGTAAAAAAAATAAAAACGTTTGGAACCAAGAGATTTGAACCTGTGACCATAGGATCCACAGCCAGCGGACTAACCAGTTGAGCTAATCAGTCCGATGTTAACTGTATAAACTGTAATAAAATGCATGACAAATTGCATATCACAAGCAATAAAATATATATATATATTTAATAAATACAAAACGGATGAGGATGCAAGATGAACCAACCTGTTGCGATTCCATCAAAGAGGGACAGCACCCGCAGCGGTCTGCGTCGATGAGCAGGGATGGAGGGGTAGACTCTGTGTGGCTCCTGTGTTAGAAGATTAAGATAAGATATTCCTTTATTGATCCTCTTGGGGGGGGGGGGGGAATTCTGGCGTCATAGCAGTATGAGGGGGGAGGGCAGGTTCAGGTATGGGCAGGGTAATAGTAGAAACTAGAAAGACATAAATATAGGCAATAAAATGTTATCTGAATATAGAAATATGAGAGAAACTTAACTGAATATAAAAATGAGAAAAAAATACGGTTACATCGGTTATATTGCACGTTACAATAAATATAGGCAACAAATAATTAGAATCTGAATATATACTACGAGTAAGAGTAAAAGTAAACGGTATACACAAGGTACCCTAAATGGCGTGATATACATCATACAAGTGTAAACAAAGATGCGGGTTGAGAGTGTATGACTGCGTGTTACACTAGCGAGGGGAGGAAATGATCCAGTGAAGAAGGGAGCGGGCTCGTCACTTACAAACTCCAAGGCACTATTGTTGACAAAGAACTCCTGGACCTTGACGCTCCAGTCGGTCCTCAGCTTCAGGTGGCCATTGCACTGGGAGGGCAGACACATGTAGCAGCTCCACGGGTCCACGTCCTTCACTTTATCAAAGGTTCCCGGGCCGACCAGGGTGTCCAGGCAGTCCTTACAGAAACACCTAGAGAGGTATATATATATTTATTAGGGCTGTCAAAGTTAATGCTTTAATTTGAGATTAATTTAAATGATTTAAAGCGTTATTTTTTAATCTAGATTAATCTATGGATCGAAAAATGTTCAACGTTCTGAACTTTCAGCAGTATCGTTGCTTGTTCTTTTTGCATAGACCTCATGCACCTTTTTGCAAATCATCTGACATGAAGATGGAACACATTTTTGTTGTTAATATGATTTATATTACTGGTAGTTCATACAAGACATTATCGTCCTCTAAGCCAAGCTGCACTTTAACATAGGCCTGGGTTGTTTTTATTTCTGTTAGCGCCGCGGACATAAGAAAGGTCTTTAAAGCTGAGTCAATGTTGATGGTTTTGTTGAACATTTATTGATAAATGTATCTAGATTAAATACAGAAAATTGTGCGATTAATTAGTAAAAAAAATTTAATCTATTGACAGCACTAATATTTATTCTTACCATATCTATCCACATCTGTCTGTACACGCCTGCATATAATCCTTATACCATATCTGTAGATACTATATCTATATCTGTACATATCCCTTACCTACTCTTACTAGTTACGCTGCTGGCCAGTATGACTTACTACCATAGTGTCTTTATACCCCTATCACTGTATATTAATACTATCACTCTGTACATCTGATTAGCACTATAACTCAGTAGTACTAATTTATATGTTTTATATCCAGTTTAATGTACATTGTATATTACTATTGCGCTTTACTGTTACATTTGCACTCTGGTTGGATGCCAAACTTCTTTTCGATGTACTGTAGTTCAAGTTTCTTTATTAGTTGTCATACAGAAATACAGAATTATTTTGCATGAAATGCTTCTTTCTGTTTTGCTCCTGAGTGTGCTAGATAAAATAACAAGATAGTGTAAAATAGTATAATATAAGTATAAAATAGAAAGTCAAGTACGTAAACAAGTGTAAACAAAACAAATGTTCAATATACATATATACAGTCTATAGAATGCAGATACAGTACAGTGTAGAAATGGTGATGTATAGCTTAGCTTGTGGTGCCACCTTGTGGTGGTGAGGTGCATGAGATTGATGCCAATAAATATAAAGTGTGTTAGTGTCTAAAGTGGGTAAAGTGGGTGCTACAGTGTTGTTTATTTAAAGTGAATGTGTGCGTGTGGATGTGTGTGTTGTGGGTGTATTTGATGGTCTGTTATTGTTCATTGTTTATTGAGCATCCTGATAGCCTGGGGATAGAAGCTCCTTCTGAGTCTCTCTGTGCTTGCCATGAGACTCCGGTATCGCTTGCCTGACCGCAGCAGTTCAAAGAGGCAGTTGTTTGGGTGGCTGGGGTCTTTGATTATTCTCTTAGCCTTACCCATGCAGCGCTTATTGTAAATGTCTTGGAGAGTGGGAAGCCCCCCTCCAATTGTGCGTTCGGCTGAACGGGCCACTCTCATTTACATTTAGTCATTTAGCTGACTCTTTTATCCAAAGCGTCACGACTTACAAGTTCTGTGCGACAAGTCATCGTACTGCTACGTCTTGTGCAGTGCTATTCCCAAACCAGGAGGTGATATTGCCAGTCAGGATGCTCTCTATTGTGCATGAGTAGAAGTTCTTGAGGATCTTCTGACTCACTTTGAACTTCCTTAGGTGCCTAAGGAAGTAGAGGCGTTGTCGTGCCTTCTTGATAACACTGTCAATGTGTGTGGTCCATGTCAAGTCCTCGGATATGTGGAATCCGAGGTACTTAAAACTGTTCACTCTCTCAACTCGATGCTGAGGGGGCTGTAGTCCATGACCCCCGACCCCCTAAAGTCCACAATAATCTCCTTTGTTTTGCTGACGTTCAGGGAGAGGCTGTTCTCTTGACACCATCCCGCTAGAACCTTTACCTCTTCCAGGTAGGCCCTCTCGTCGTTTGCAGAGATCAGGCCCACCACTACTGTGTCATCAGCAAATTTGATGATTGTGTTGTTGTTCCGCTGTGCCACAGTCATGTGTGTACAGGGAGTAGAGGAGGGGACTCAGAACACAGCCCTGGGGGGCCCCTATGTTGAGAGTGATGGATGAGGAGGTGCAGTTGCCTGCTCTCACCACCTGGGGTCTGCCCGTCAGGAAGTCCAAGACCCACTGGCAGAGGTCATAGTTCAAGCCCAGGTCCCTGAGCTTGGCTATGAGTTTGGAGGGGACTATGGTATTGAATGCTGAGCTGTAGTCGATGAATAGCATTCTCACATAGTTCCCCTGCCTCTTGTCCAGGTGTGATGCTGCTGTGTGCAGCACATGGGCTATGGCGTCCTCCGTGGACCTGTTGGGGCGGTATGCAAATTGCAGGGGGTCCAGGTTGATGGGGAGGGAGGAACAGATGTAGCCCTTCACTAGCTTCTCAAAGCACTTCATGGCTATGGAGGTGAGAGCTACAGGGCGGTAGTCGTTGAGGCAAGCAGGCTTGGATTTTTTGGGTACACGGATAATGGTGGACTTCTTCAGACAGGTGGGGATGACAGCCTGTTCTAAGGACAGGTTAAATATGTCAGTGAATACCGGGGCCAGTTGGTCGGCACAGACTTTTAGGATGCGGCCGGGGATACTGTCCGGTCCTGCTGCCTTCCTGATATTCACTTTCTTAAAGGTGCTCCTCACCTCATGTTCTGTTATCCTGAACACTGAGACTCCATCGGCAGTGGCCCCCCCCTCCATTGCAGTGGTTTGTAGGCTGGTGTTGTTATTCACAGCCTCAAACCTAGCATAGAAGGTATTGACATCATTTGCCAATTGGATGTCACTGTTCAGCTTGAGGGAGGTGCCTTTGTAATCTGGCATCATTCTGAGGCCCTGCCATATACCTCTAGAGTCAGCCTGTTCTAGGGCTGGGCGATATGACGATATTATATAAATATCGGGTACAGTTCATTAACGATACACTTTTTAAACGTATCGTGGATATCGTGATGTTTTGCCCAAGAGGCTTGTGTCGCGTCAATCTGGTCCACACGTTGACACTTTTGAACAGCGCCGCCCCACACACACACTACTGCATCAAAAGTTACTACTTATGATAACAAAGGCATTCGTTTTGTGGCATTAACGTTATATAGTTACACTTTCAATAACATCAGCGTATTTACATAGCAACGACCGAGGTCGACCTAGATATAGCAAGCATTGTCGTTCATATCTCAGCCCGTGCTGACTCAGTTGTGCCCATTCTGCGGTCTGTTAATAACGTTTTCAATCAGACAGATGTATGGAAAGGCTTTTATTATAACATCCGTTGCAGTAAAATCATTATGCCTCCAGTCGTTTAGTCTTCCTGCGGAGCTAAAAGCTAAACGTCGGCCGCGGCGAGCTACCGCTGCCATTGTTGTTATCATTGAGCTCTCCAATGGCGGAAGTAAAAAATGAATACGCGCTTGCCGATTGGTGCTAAGAACAGCAGGGCGGGTGCAAGCGATGTGACGTAATTGGCAGACGCGACTGTCAATCAAAATGATTCTGTTTGCCGACTGAATGAAAAACGTTATTAACAGATTGCAGCATGGGTACAATACAGTACAGCTCAATACAACAACAGTCAACAGTGGACTGGAGGATGCAGACCAGAGAAAGACTTTCGTCTTGTTTACATCAGGGTCCCCCATTTTCAATTCATCATATTTCATATCTAAATCATATAATATCTCATTGCTAAATATATGCAATATATAATCTAATAATCCAATAATCTAAATCTAATATATAATATAAAAATGCTAAATGCATGGGTATTTTATTTTGTCTTTAATGTTAGCTTGCAAACTCAAATACTGTCTTGGTAAGCCTCATAATGAATTGTTTGGGGAAAAAAAGAAAAACATCGTGATGCGTATCGTGTATCGCCGAAAGGTCAGAAAATATCGTGATATCATATTTAGGCCATATCGCCCAGCCCGCCCTGTTCATACTGAAGTTCAATTTGATCCCTGTAGCGCCGTTTTGCCTTTACTGACCTCCTTACGTTGTATCTCGCCACCTTGTGGTCATTCATGTTGCCTGTCACAAGCCCGGCATTGTAGGCTGAGGTGCACGCTTTCAGAGCTTCGCGGACGGATTTGTCTACCCAAGGCTTTTGGTTTGGGTAAACTCTAATTGTGGTAGAGGGGATTGTTTCTTCTACCAAAGTACAAACAAAGTCCAGCACTGTCTCCGTGTAGTCATTAATATTGTCTGTGTTGTCACGGAACACACTCCATTCTGTACATTCAAGTGCAGCTTGGAGCGCCTCCTCTGATTCCCCAGACCAACGCTGCACATCTCGCGTTACTACAGAGGCGCGCTTGAGACTTTGTTTATACTGCGGTAAAAGAAAGATGGCGTCATGGTCTGATTTGCCGAAAGCACTAGCAGCCTGAGATTTGTACCCGTTCTTAAATTGCGAGTAACAATGGTCTAGGATATTCCCGTCTCTGGTGGAACAAGTCACATGCTGATAGAAGTTTGGCAACACTTTTCTCAGATTAGTGCTATTAAAATCACCCACAACCACAATAGCAGCGTCAATGTTAGCTGCTTGAAGTTTGTTTACCTCGTCGTGAAGCATGGACAGCATGACTCCAGTGTTTGCGTGGGGGGGGATATACACTCCGATCAGAATGACCGACGTAAATTCTCTCGGGAGAAAGAATGGATGGCACTTGATGGATATATACTCCAGGTTTGGGGAGCAGTGGTTTGAAAGCTCCTTCACGTTGCCTGGATCACACCAATTGTTATTCAACATAAAGGCTATTCCACCTCCCCGCTTCTTTCCGGATTCTTCCTCCTCCTTATGATCGGTATTTCCTTTATTCGCTATTGTCATTCATAATTCATCCAGCAAGGCTCCGGGAGACTGTGGACTCTGTCGGATATTGCAACGGCTCAATACCGCCGCCTGGTGGATTTCGGGCGAGTTGCACTCCACTTGTGTACTTGTGCTGTATAATGACAATACATATGAATCGAATCTTTAGAGACACGAAAAGCTAAAAAGAGAAAGCGATGTATACTGTACATGTGTATAAGAGAGAGACTAGTTACCTGCAGCAGCTGGCATTGCCACAAAGAATGACCTCTTTGCCTGCGCAGCACACGGTGCAATATGACTGGTAGCCGTCTTCATCATACCTATACAGAGTCTCAATGAAGTTCGTCTGCAAAGGACGAGAACGCAGTTTTACAGGGATTTGGATTTTATAAGAAAGGGAATCAGTGTTACATATACAGTAAAATGTAAGACTTTAAGAATTTAAGACTTTTCTCCCCTCCACATTGCCCCTGGTGCTTTTTTCCTATTGCTAGGTTTTTAGTGAGTTTTTCCTTACCTTCGCATGGGCTATGTCTGGGAGTGTTGCATTCATTTATTCATTTTACATTTTATTTTGGATTTTATAGTGTTTTTGTTTTGTTCTTGATTTATCGTGATGTTCTTGACTTGTTTAAAGAAGACATGTCCGGCCCATGGGGACATTAACGTGTGTTACTTGTCGGGCCTTACAAATAAATTTGATTTGATTTTAAGACCTTTTTAATGCCACTTAAGAGCAAAATGTACTACCAATTTCACAACCATATTAGCAAAAAAACAAACAAACACATGGCGACACTGGTGAGACACATGGCTGCACCAATTTAAGGCGAGACTACCCAGGTGAATAGGCAAAAAAGATATTTGTATAGATAACTATGAAACTTTCCCAGTTTGTTATGTACATAACAACTTGCGGTCTTGTAGCAAGATGACAGAGAGAGAAATTTAGCGACAGCCATCTTTTTATCGTATTTTACTGCCGCGGTTTTGCACATATAGCATATTTTAATACACTTTATTGTATATTAATTATATATATAGTTATTGCCTGACACCACAGTTCGCCCTTTGCTTTTTATTAGCTTTTTACTAGTGTATTCGTGTAGTTATTAGTGTATTTGTGCTTTGTCGCGAATCGCAATGACCACCAACCAGCAGACGCTCGCTCTCATACTGCTCCTGTCTCTTGTGGGAGGCAGGCAGGCAACTCCGGTGTCAGGTTACGAATGTGTCACGAGCGCCACGGCTGTGATTGTTTGTCTGAAAAGACGCTCAGCGCATCGCTCTGAAAAGTTCAGAAGTGTTCAACTTTAAACGCTGGGTGCTGCCGCACAAAAAAGCAGAAAAAAGAAGCCGACTGCAGCGCATTTCCTATATGCGGCAGCATGCGGCTGCATACGCTCCCTCCCCATAGGGATCAATTGACAAAAGACACTTGCGCCCAGAAATATGTGGCAGGTGGACGCGGGCCCTTACCTAATTAAATATGCACTAATTTGCATATGTCGCCAGGGTATATATACCAACATTGGATAATGCCAGATTAAAAAAATAAATGTCATTATGTTGACACATAAGGCAATGAACTTTGTTCAGAAGGGATTGTGGCTGTCTTTTTATTAGGGATGGCCGATATTGGCATTAAAATGTGATATCGGAAAATATCTGTTTTCAATTATATATATATTTTTTTACATTTCTATAACCTTTATTTACCCAGGCAAGCAAGTAAGAACAAATTCTGATTTTATTTATTGTCAAAAGTATGCATAATGTTGTGTTAATTCCACAACAAGAGATATGTAATGTTAATTACCTGAAATTATTCCGTTTTTTGGGGGGGGAAACCTTGCATATATCGGTATCGGTTGATATCGGTATCGGAAATTAAGAGTTGGACAATATCGTTATAGGTAAAAAAGCCAATATCGAGCATCCCTACTTTTTATCATCCCATAAATCAGGAAAAGCTGTCTACAGTCATAAAAAAATCTATTTGCCAGGTCTTTTGGTATAAATGTACTATAAATCAGGCTATGAATGGTATATCAACAAACCCCTCTGGACAAAGATGCAGGGTATATATAGGAGTGGTGTGTGTAGGTGCTAGGGAAATGGTACATGTCTACCCTTGCGTGTAAGAAAAACGCATATTTTTTTTTGGGAAAACGCCTTAAAAATTCTGTATTGTAAAATGCCATACTTTTTTTTTAAAACCGCTATTTACAAACAACACCCAATCAAACCATTAGTAATAGACAACCTAAACACATGCCTGATAACTGAATAACATAATAATAATGATGTTATTGAACTGAACAGAACTACACACAGGCTACAAACAGTGTAGTAACAAACTCAACACAACCGATTACTGTACCGCCTAATAGGCAAAATAAATATTTGAATAGATATCACTATGAAACATTCCCAGTTTGTTATGTACATATAAACTAAGAAAAAATATATTGCAAGTTTTCTGAATTTGATGTTTATATATGCAAATGAGGCACTTCCCCATTAAATATGTGCATATTTATGGATTAATGGAGTATTTGGAATGGCGATCAGATAATTGGATTATTCTTTTTGCAGTACATCATAGACAAGGTAAGGGCTATATATTATCAATCTTGCGTTGATCCGATAATTTTTTCCCCGCGATCGGGGCGTGTGTGTGTGTGCCGGTGTCCCGTTGGTGGCGATCGAAGCATAGAACCCCCCCCCCCCCCCCCCCCACCCCCTCTTGCATGCATGAGGAAACATAATACCTATAATCTAGCGTTGATTTCAGATTGATCATTGATCCAGGCGAGACATGGGACGATTTATAGTGAAATCCAGATAAACACTGTTTTGGCTGCGTTTCCTGGGATTACACAGAATCACTCTGGAACTATGCTCGTATTCACCACGGTATAAAATGGAAATGTATGGATGAAAAAAGTATCTGTTTTTTGCATGTTGACCGGAAGAAACTCACTGACAATCGACGGCGTTATTAGATCCATAGCTATAATATTTAATATAGGTTTAGCCAGTGGTGCGTTATTGAAATCATCTGGGGTGACACGCACCACGTGCACGCGCGCTCCCTGCGCGTGCGCGCGCTCCCGCGAATGCGCATTTAATGTCCCCTCGCTTGGGCACAGACTAAAGACAGTGCCTAATTGCCTCTACGAATGGAATGTAACACGTCTTCACAACAAGGTTAGGTGTGAATGTGTCTGAGAACGTATTTAACACACCTGACGACCGGAGCTATTGATATGCAAATAGCGAGTGAGGTCCCACACCGTGGTACCCCGTGCCATGAACAACGCATGCCTGGGTTTAGCACTGCAAAACACCGGCATTATCCCCATTGAACAGAGCGCTGGCACTCACGGCCCACAGCGCCCCCTGCTGAACAGTACTTGATGTGTTAAACCCGACTGCTGCGCTGCCCCCCCCCCCCAAAAGGCTTAGATGTGACATTCATCAGTTAATTTTACATGCACTACAATGGAGAGAAATAATAAAGTGTTTTCTAATTCCGAATTTCAATACAGCTCTTGTCGTTTTCAAAGAGAGCGAGCACAATTGACTCCCCTCTCTCAGATGACAGCAATACACGTGTGTGTCTGACTCTGCATGGACTACAGCATATGACGTATATCATGCCAGTTAGGGTACCTGTTGTGTATACCGTTTACTTTTACTCATAGTATAACGTCACAGTAACCAATCGCAGCCACTCTTATTGTCTGGGACCAAATACGGCCACGCCCCATTCCCAGTAAAAAGTGGGAATCTCTAGATTGGGTTTCGGGCGACGCTGTATACGGAAGTGACGATAGACAACACTTTCTGTTGTCAGTAGATGGCAGCATTGGTTTAAAATTAAAAGACGAAAACTACATGAATACATTTCCCAAGATCCTTAGCACAGGTCACTGGGATGTGTCTATTCTTCGCCGTGATCTGAACAGCAGTAAACTATTACTGCAACCTCGGTATAGCGACCGCGAATGGTAAACTAATTATCTTAACAAAAGTGCGCTGGTAGCGTTACATATGTTGTCTAAAGGGGGACATATGGTACAATTTAAGATTTTAATGATAATCGGCATATAAAGGACAACATAAAGCATCGTTAATTTGTAAGAAACCTCAATGAAAACGGTAATATTCGCTATTGTTATGAAAATGTGCTAGAATCCTATAAAAATGTGGACGCATTTGGTCTACGTTCCGTTACAGCATATGACGTATATCATGCCAGTTAGGGTACCTGTTGTGTATACTGTTTACTTTTACTCACAGTATACATTCAGATTCCGTTTATTTTTTCTCATATTTTTATATTCAGATCAAATTGTATTGCCTATATTTATGTCTTTCGACTATTACCCTGCCCATACCTGTACCCCCCCCCCCCTTGCTGCCTGATCAATAAAGGAATTTTACATAGTAATGTCATAATGAAATAGGTCTGTTGAAATGGAACACAGTAAGATGGACCGCTTGAAACAAGATGACAAACCTTGCACTTCAGACAAAGACTCCCTTCAAACAGTGGGTGGAAGGTTTCCACCTCGGACGATCCACAAGACAAGCAGAAGTCTGAAAGGACAAAATATTACCAACAATTAAAGGTGCTATAGAGATAACATTCAGCCACTATAGATGTGGCACCAGCAAAGCCTTTAACACATTAACTGCCACAGAGTTTGATCATCTTATACCACTCTCTGCCAGCACTGTAAGTCTATGGAGATGTTCACCTTCTTTGCAGGGCTATAACTTTTTAAATTGTATTGCTAAATTGACATTACTATGGCCCATTCAACATCGTTCAGGATGTAGGAACGTTTTACTTTTTTATTCATACGAAAATACCGTCTAGAATATAAATATGTTTTTATCGTTTTCTGCAGTAATTCCTAGAACGTGAGATATAGCATAAATGCATATATAGATTATCAAATGCAGTTTGATACCGATCCACGCTATATTAAAAATTTCAACTGTACATGGTCCTAAACGTTATGACTGATCATGCACGGGTGAACGGGGGGGGGGGGGGGGGGGTAGTTTATAATTCCGTGATCGTCGTTAAATGCTTTATGGAGTATGGGTGATATATTGATCAGAGCAGTTTGTATGGATAATAATAAACACTCACGCTGAAAATGACGTCAGCCTCCTCTTACCGTTGGGCGATGAGACTGGAGCAAAAAGATCCCAGTTATTTGATGGGGATCGAGTAGATCCATTTCCGGTTTGTATAATACTAATACACGCCCAAATCATGTCGATTATTGAGTTATGGCAGCGATCCATATCCACGGTGTGTGGCTAGAGTCCCGCGACGATATGCGAGTGGCCGGACGGATTTAGGAGACGCACCGATATCCAACCGGCCATTTCCGGTTTGGCAACTCGCCGATCATCCACCAGGGCGCAGTATTGAAGCGTTGCAGAGTTGTGCTGAGTCCCACTGCATCAGACAAGGCTCCGTGAGGGAAATATGAATACCATGGTGAAAATATGAAATATGATCACAATAACGTCGTACGCCATGATCTGGCAGAATTAGCATGAACTTGAAACATGTCGTACAACGTGATTGGCGCAGGATGTGTTAACACTTCCAGCGCCAATCACTGATTTACACGTTTCTGACGGCCAACCGTTGAGTGCCATTCACGTGTTAACACGTTTCTGGATCGTTTAAAAAAAAAAAAAACGATTTTAATACCCTATTCCATCCAGGGAGCCTGCTGTTATCATAGGGAATGGGTCTTGAGATTGCAAAAGTCCAATGCCGCCGCCTGGCATTCTCAGTATTCTCAGTCCTTGCCCCACAATGGTGGAATGAACTACCCATCCCAGTTAGGACAGCCGAATCCCGTCCAATCTTTCGCCGTCGACTAAAGACTCACTTCTTCAACCATTATCTGAAATGATAAAAAAAAAAAAAAAAAAATCTAACCCCGACTAACCTTAATGTCATGCACTTGTCCTAATAAACTAACCTACACTGTAACACGCAACACTTTGATGAACATTGTTACTCAGCTGATAGAGTTATACCCTTCTTGCTGTCTTGTCGCACAGAACTTGTAAGTCGCTTTGGATAAAAGCGTCAGCTAAATGACTAAATGTAAATGTAAATGTAAATGCGGCCGGTATTGCACATCCTTTGAAACGTTGAGTCTTTTGCTGTGCGTCGATGATATAGGTCCGGGTGGACTATTCTTAGTCGGACAAGTGTAGCGGTTCTAATGCTCGGACTGAGAAGAAACAATTACTCCCATGGTGGATTCTGTGTTGGATTATGTTGGCGGAACGATGGACATCAATACTTGGAATGGCGATCAGATAATTGGAATATTCTTTTCGGGTTACATCCTAGTCAAGGTAAGGGCTATATGGTATCAATCTTGCGTTGATCCAATAATGTTTTCATTGCGATCCGAGCGTATGTGTGTAACGCTACACCATAACGTATTCCGTTGGTGATGAGCATCGAAAACTAAACTAAACTCATGTGTTGTCAAGTTATTGTTATAAGGAACCCAGTCCAGACTGCATCCCCTTAACAATTGTTTGTATTGAGCCGTATTGTATTGTACCCATTCTGCAATGTGTTAAATAACGTTTGCATCCATTTCATATCGGTAACGTTACCACATTACGTTAGCATTTAAGCTATATACTATACATGGATATAGCCATTCACATTAGCATGTAGCTAACAACACCGGCGGTCTTTTGTGAGACTAAACTATCCGCTCTTGGTGGTAAATTGTGTTGCTGATGGTTTTGTTTCATCAACAAAATGAGAGGCAGAACACACAGTGAATGTATCCGTTTGTTTATTGCAGTTTCTTTCTTTGCTGAAAATATATGTTCTGTTGGCAAAATGATCAATAGGGTCCAGCTGTGTTTCTAAACAGGAAGTTTAGTGAGCGTTCAGCCTTCTCTGATTGGTTGAAATGGCCTTCATGTCTGAACAACATCGCCGCCTACTGTTTTGGCATTGTACTACATGTAACGGTTGCTGGTGCCGTGGGTACGCAGTTATACACGGTTGTTCACCTGTGTTCACCTGTGTGGACGGAGTTTATTTTTTTCAAACTTCGGTTATATTAAATCCAAACGCTCGTGTGGACAGGGCCTCATATTCAACACGGTACAAATTTTTATCGGATTTACGGATTTTTTTATCTTTTTTGCATTTTGACCGGAAGAAACCCAGTGTCAAATGACTATAGTATTGAATCCATGGCTATAATATAGAATATAGATTTAGCTCTACAAACAAGGTGACCGATTACATTGGGTTAATGGGTGGCATGAGCCTTTGCACTTCCCGGAAGGGGCGTGGCACCCAATGTGTTAAGTATCTTATTATGGTAAATATCAGACTTAACATATTAAGCCCTAGCCATATTTCAAGAAAATGTGCCTAAAAATACATACCTAAGTAAATGGAAGATTGCTCCACTTCTGCAAGGTCCACTTGCATGTTCTTGGTATCTAGGGACATCTATGTGTAACGTTCCCCCCGGTCCTGCTTCACAACTCCCATCTGTCCATGGACATTCCCCACTCCTGAACTATGTCTTTCAACCACCAGGTGGCCTAGTTCAGTTGGTTCATCTTTGTTGTCTTGTATTTATTAATTTCCTTTCAGTCATCACCAATCTGTTGTTTGTTCATCTGCTGTCTGTGCTGTGCCCCATTCTCTAGTCTAGTTTTGTCTCCCTTGTGTCTGTATCTATGTGCTGCTTGGTCTCGTCTTGTTTCAGTATATTAACCCTGTTATGTTTTCTGTTTAGTTGTTCCTACCCAGCTGTGTCTAGTTTACCAATCACCCTCATGTCTCTAATTAGTCTGTGTATTTAAGTGTTGTCTGCCCAGCCTTCCTTGCTGGGTCATTACTCCTGTTACCCTTGTTCTGTTCACCCTGTGTGCTGTCTACCTTGTGTACCTCCCATGAAGCTTCCTGTATTTCCCTGTGAGTCCGTTCATGTATTGCTTGCCCACGTTTTCCAGCATAGCTGAGGTTTGTTTTTGTGTTTGAAGTTCGCTTTTATTTATTGCCAAGCCTTGTAACGTTCCTTGTTTGCTACGTTCAAGTAAAGCTTGTTATTTACAACGTCGACTCGTGCCTCGTCTCTCTCACCCTCCACTGCCTTTCCTCGTGTCTAATTCTGCATTTGGGTTCTACACACCTCCACCACCGTCATGCCATCTAAACGTTCCCGTCGTAACACTATGTAATGCATGGAATGTATTCCCAGTGTCAGATATACTGTGTCTGTTACTAGGCTTGAGTAAATTGTAATGAACCAAAGGAGAATTTGACTGTGAATAACACCATGCTAAAATTGACCAGACGTGAACATTTTGCCACCCAGACGCATGCAATTTGAAATATGAATATAGAATATCAGGCCTATAAATGATCTTATTATGGCCAAGTCACACATCTATGGATTGGGCCAAATCTCCCCTTTCCAATGGCAGAGTTCAATCTGGATTTAGTACCACCAGGCGCCCCTGATAGGGCAGCAAAAACCATGAATGAAATCTACTGTAAGTACAGTTACTTTTTTATAATATAAAATGTAAATAGCTCCGCCTTTTTCATCAGATTGCAACGCGTTTTTTTGCTAGACGTTCACAGAAAGGTAAAGAAACGAACTATGTTCTATTTTATGGCAATAACGTTCAGGTTTGTTCAACCCGTGAGATATCACGCTGGAAATCAGATGATTGACAGGGGCTGGCGTGAGCTGGGAAGTGTAGTTTTATGAAATTCGAAAGCACTGGGTCTCTTCTTTCAAAAGACTACACAAACGTATGCCAGCTTCCTTTATTTCCGTCTAATTCATCAGGTTTCCACTGGGATGCGCCAAGATATTTATCAACTCATAATTTAGCTAATAACACTTAAAATCATTGGAAAACATACATACGTAGTGCTGAAAATATACACTTTGACTGCTGTTTTGACATGGTTATGGTCTTTACTCTTGGCTACATTTGAAAAAGAAACGCATTCTCGAGCAAAACATACCTTTAAGTTTTTGGCCTTTCCCAACTTTTTGCATCATCTCTTCTGTAAAGTAAAAGAAAGACAAAAATTATTGGAAGTAACACTATTGACATGCGTGAGCTTTACGCACACAGGTTGCTTTCTGCAGTCTATGGATTTAAGTCACTGAGTCCATGGGCTGCAGTGGAAGGAATACTATAGTAATACTACATAGTAATACTATAACATACCTCTGTTGTAGATGGCAGCCACGTCTGCTTTACTTTTTGGACCACATTTCCTCTTTGGCGGGGGCTGGTAGTCCGACAGGCCAGAGTCTGAGGTTTCACTCTTCAAACCAGAACCTTGAATAGAAGGGGGGGAACTATACTTTTTTAGACTAAGAAAAATATAAAATCATCATTATTTTATAGATTAAGAAGAAAGAAATCAAGATAATTTTATAGATTAAAAAAGTATATATTTTATAGACTAAGAAAGAAAAGTCAAGGTTATTTTAAGTAAGAAAAGAAAACATGGTTTGTACTGAGCTCTTATCAATCTACAACAAAACCTCCTCTTACTTATTGACAAATAAGTAAAAACAAGGACAAATACAGTCCCTTTATTGTGGGTCTAATCTTTCCTTCTAAATATGAAGTGGTATTGACCTTGATTTCAAACCCTACCCTATGCTGTTGATCCTCCAATCACAACTGTTGCTAACCCTGACCCCAAGGAAAGAGGGTGGGGCTTGTCAACAGCTGACACCGCCAGTCTACCGCTGTTATATTGGTTGTGCATGAATGAAGTTCCACGTACTGTCAGGAGGAAGGAAGCCGTCAGGTCCTGAAGGGAGGAAGCCTCCGAAACCCCAATCCAGCATCAGCTTCAGGTCCGCTTCCTTACCGCCCCCCAACTCAAACGCCTTACCACTCCGCTCCCCTGCCAGCTGCAAGGACAAGGTATGGTCAAAATACAAGAAGCATCTGTAAACTGCAAACACAAGGTACGGTCAAAATACAAGAATCATCTGTAAACTGCAAATACAAGGTATGGTCAAAATACAAGAATCATCTATAAAATGCAAATACAAGGTACGGTCAAAATACAAGAATCATCTGTAAGCTGCATTCCATTATAAAGATGCACCAATGTGAACATTTTCACAAATACCCATAAACATTTTCTGTTGTGGCCAATACCTGATATTTATCCAATTTCAATTTGGTCTGTATAAAAAAAGAAAAAAAAATCCCACAGTAATGACTTTTTGTGCAAGAAGTAGCTAGACAGGTTGTACATATATATACCCCATTCTGCTCATTGGACCGATGCAGATAAACGAAACAAAAAAACCTCATCATCATCATCGGCCAATACCGATATGGTCGCTGATACTGTATATCGTACATCCCTGATAAAGTTCCACCCATAGAACTTGAATTGATAACAGCCGTTTGAATAAATGGTTTTTGAATGGTGTTTTGGCTGGTTAACTATAGTGGTCACAGAATGATTGATTATGTCGTCACAGAATTAAGTGTTTCTTTTGGTGTATAAGACTTGGAAAATTGACATGTTACATTGTCAATCAATGTCAAACGAACAATGAACACGTGACAGCTGTGACGACCATCTCAACATGTCGGACCACACAGAAACAACACCCTTCTCCATTACAACAGCCATCTAAAAAGGTGACCCATCTCAAACCACGCCCTCTTTTCTTGATCCTCCTAATCACAACTGTTGTTTCCATTTTGTACGAGGGGAATTCAGAGAGGGCCTTTCTATTCATTCAAGCTCTGCGCTCTCACCACATTTGGGCAACTGTGGAGGATCAGTGTGTGAGGAGGAACATTTCCTGGAACTGAACAAAGTAAATGAAGACAGTTTCCCTCCAATGGTTGCTATATATCTCACAATGATTCATCTTTATATGGAATGTTTCTTCCACAGAGGGGACCAGAATCACAGTTGAAATTAATGAGGTTCAATAGGGTTGATACAGAATACAGTATTCTAAAGTAATGTATATAATACAGTATACAGTATTTACAAGTGCTGAATTTCAACATCCATAATATCTCTCTCTTGGCTATATAACCCCGCCTCAGATGTCGTGCTGCTGCCAGATCGTAACTTTGTGTTTCCCAGTTAGTCGTGTTATTCTGCTCTCGTATAGTTATTTAGTCCGTTGTTCTCTGACCGTGCCTAACCCTTTGCTGTCCTCCTTCCCCGCAGTCCTATACCTGGTTCTTTTACCCGTGATCTCTGGCTCTGGATAAACATGTTCTGACCTCCGCCTGCCTGACAACTCTCCTTGCCTTTTCCCGGAACGTATGAGGACCTGTACTCGTTTTGACCCCTGCCTGGCTGACTACACTGTAACCCGTGTATCGAGCACTGCCTGACTATCCTGTCCCGCACACGCCCCTGTGTAAATCGACCTCTGCCTGGATACCCGTCTTTACTTTTTTTTTTTTTTTTTTAATCTTTTTCCCCCTCCTTTTTCCTCCGATTTTCTCCCATCCCAATGTTAATCGTTATGCCAATTCCAAATCCCCTTCCTTGTCCCTGCGCACTTATCCCCCACAGTCGGTCTGGGAGAGTGGAGGCTATCACGTGCTTCCTCCGACACACGTCCAGCCAATCAACCGCTTCTTTTCACCCGGCAGTACGGACTCTCATTGAGAGGGCGTAGCGTGTGGAAGGATCACACTACCCAAGTCAAGTCAATCAAGAGATTTATTTGTCACGGCATACAAGTATACAATGAAATGCGGGTGGTCTTGCCCGCAACGATGTGCAAATAACATATAATAGAATTAGAATCAACATTGTGCAATAAACAAGTAACATTGTGCAATAAACAAGTAACATGTTAGGGCATATCGGTAGCTATGTGGCAGGGGCTCAAAACGATGACAGACTACAAAGGCACCTCCCTCAAACTGAACAGTGACATCTCCTTAGCAAATGACCTCAATACCTTCTATGCGAGGTTTGATGCTGGTAATAACAACACCAGCCCACAAGCCACGGCAATGGGGGGGGGGGGGGGGGGGGGGGTCTGCTGCTGATGGAGACTCAGTGTTCAGGGTAACAGAGCATGAGGTGAGGCGAACCTTTAAAAAAGTGAATATCAGGAAGGCAGCAGGACCGGACGGCATCCCCGGCCGCGTCCTAAAAGTCTGTGCCGACCAACTGGCCCCGGTATTCACTGACATATTTAACCTGTCCTTAGAACAGGCTGTCATCCCCACCTGCCTGAAGAAGTCCACTATTATCCCTGTACCCAAAAAATCCAAGCCTGCTTGACTACCGCCCTGTAGCTCTCACCTCCATAGCCATGAAGTGCTTTGAGAAGCTAGTAAAGGGCTACATCTGCTCCTCCCTCCCCATCAACATGGACCCCCTGCAATTTGCATACCGCCCCAACAGGTCCACGGAGGACGCCATAGCCCATGTGCTGCACACAGCAGCATCACACCTGGACAAGAGGAAGGGGAACTATGTGAGAATGCTATTCATCGACTACAGCTCGGCATTCAATACCATAGTCCCCTCCATACTCATAGCCAAGCTCAGGGACCTGGGCTTGAACTATGACCTCTGCCAGTGGGTCTTGGACTTCCTGACGGGCAGACCCCAGGTGGTGAGAGCAGGCAACTGCACCTCCTCATCCATCACCCTCAACATAGGGGCCCCCCAGGGCTGTGTTCTGAGTCCCCTCCTCTACTCCCTGTACACACACGACTGTGTGGCTCAGCGGAGTAGCAACACAATCATCAAATTTGCTGACGACACAGTGGTGGTGGGCCTGATCTCTGCCAACGACGAGAGGGCCTACCTGGATGAGGTCAAGGTCCTGGCGGGATGGTGCCAGGAAAACAGCCTCTCCCTGAACGTCAGCAAAACAAAGGAGATGATTGTGGACTTCAGGAGGTCGGGGGTCAAGGACTACAGCCCCCTCAGCATCGACGGGGCACCGGTTGAGAGAGTCAACAGCTTTAAGTACCTCGGAGCCTACATATCCGAGGACTTGACATGGACCACACACATTGACAGTGTTGTGAAGAAAGCACGACAACGCCTCTACTTCCTCAGGCGCCTAAGGAAGTTCCAAGTCAGTCAGAAGATCCTTAAGAACTTCTACTCATGTACAATAGAGAGCATCCTGACTGGCAACATCACCTCCTGGTTTGGGAATAGCACTGCACAAGACCGAAGCAGACTACAAAGAGTGACACGTTCAGCCGAACGCACAATTGGAGGGGGGCTCCCCACCCTCCAGAACATTTACAACAAGCGGTGCAGGGGCAAGGCTAAGAGAATCATTAAAGACTCCAGTCACCCGAACAACTGCCTCTTTGAACTGCTGCGGTCAGGCAAGCGATACCGGAGTCTCAAGGCGAGCACAGAAAGACTCAGAAGAAGCTTCTATCCCCAGGCCATCAGGCTGCTCAACGAACAATGAACACTACACAACAACAACCATCAAACGCACATAGCACACACATTCACACGCACACACTCACTTTAAACAAACACACTGTAGCACCCACTCCCCACACTTTATAGCACACACTCACTTTAAACAAACACACTGTAGCACCCACTCCCCACACTTTATATTTATTGATGAAGGATTGCACTACAACTCGTACACCTTACTGTAAATTGTACCTAAATTGTACCTCATCCCATTTCTGCTTTGCACTATATAGTATTGTACATTAGTACACTGCATAGTATTGTATATTATATGGTAACTCAGTTACGTCTATTCTGCATCGAACATTGTACATATGTCTATACTGAACACTGTGACCTCATTTTCTACTTCTAATTTACATGCTATACTATGTTATTTGATACTATCTTGTCTAGCACAGTCTCTGGAGCGTAACAGTAAGAAGCATTTTGTATGAAAGTATTCTGTACTTCTGTATGACAACTATTAAAGAAACTTGAAACTTGAACTATGTACATAAGTTATTTACAGAGCATGGAGGACATACTAGGTCCTTTGGTAGTGTCTTTCTGTACATGCTAATTTATACAATCTCCGGTTAAACTATACTATTTTACCCCCCTTAGATCCTATCCGCGCTGAGCAGGCGCCCCGACCGAACTGTAGGAGTCACTGTTTACAACGACCCGGACCCACCCCGCCAGCTTTCCCACCCTCTAATACAGCCAATTGTATTAGTGTGAACGGCCAGCCAAGCTGGTGACAACGCCGGAGCTGTGAGCTGGATTCGAACAGGCGAATCCAGCTGCTCCGGTGTTGGTGACGAACGCAATCTCCGCTACGCCACCCGACCGCCCCACACGCAATATTCTTTACTGGATGGGGGATCGGTCGACTGAGACTCCAGCGTGGTTGCATATTGAGTCCTCCCACTGCGGAAAAACCTCATTGCAAGCTTTGATTAGCTCAGCTCTTCCGTTAAAATTGGATGCATACCGACATAACCCGATAGTGCATCACTCTCTTAGAATCTGGATACAATGTAGGAAAAGGTTCGGTCTACAATCAATGTCGTCTTGGGCACCAATCCCTTGCAATCATATGTTCCCACCGTCCCTATTGGACTCTGCTTTTAAGATCTGGAGCAATAAGTGTGAGAGAGAAGTAACGTTGGCGCAGTTGTAAACAGGACGGCAAGGCAACGTATCGTTATAGAGAGCCGAACGGCTAATTAGATACAACCATAATATTGTCGAGCCATTATTGGCACAGTATAGTGACTTGTGTAAGCGAAGTAACGTGGAGAGACTTATAGTTGAACCCAGCGACGTTCTGGACATAACTACTCATTGAAGACTTCCTGTGGGTTAGCTTTAAGTACAAACGGAGCTAACTAGCTATCATCCATGCCAACGGGCTTTGGACTAATAGCTATTAATCGTGCCATCGGGCGCTAGGAATACAAGGACCAGTCCGTACGAGACCCTCTTTCCCAGCGACGACAGGATTATCCCACCAGTCTGCAGTTTCTCTGGAGTCGGAGCTCCAGAGAGAAGTACCGTCTCCATCTACCATCTTGCTTTTCCCTGTACTGCTTCGCTTCGTCTCCGTCTCACTCCATTCAGAGCTCCAACGGTCGGGTACCCGTAGTATAGGAACTATCGTTACCGCGGACATTGTGGCATTGATATTAAAGTAATAACAGGAGATCTGTGTTCATATTCTATGTATGCTTTCTATCCCTATTAAAGTGATTGTTTAACTCGGTTTCACTGTCCCCTCGCAGTTCATGGAGTGTCCGCCATTTTGTGTAACTATATTGTCTGGCTAACTAATATCTCTAGTAGTGGTTTAATCTAAACATTTAAATACAGTCAGGGTTGTGTAGCCCCTTAGCTACATCGACCCTACATTCCCCCTCTCTCACTATTATCAAATCACATTGGGAGGATGATCTGTCTGTAGAATTTTCGGATGAACAATGGCAATCTATTCTCCGGAATGTTCACTCTTCCTCAATATGTGCCAGACATGGGCTCATACAGTTTAAGGTGCTACACCGTCTACATTTCTCAAAGGAGAAGTTGGCTAAGTTTTATCCAGGGACAGATCCTTTGTGCAATAGGTGCAAGACGATGACTGGTTCTCTCGTTCATACATTCTGGTCGTGTCCAAATTTATATAACTATTGGACATATTGGACCAGAGTGAGAGACTGACATATTTAACCTGTCCTTAGAACAGGCTGTCATCCCCACCTGCCTGAAGAAGTCCACTATTATCCCTGTACCCAAAAAATCCAAGCCTGCTTGCCTCAACGACTACCGCCCTGTAGCTCTCACCTCCATAGCCATGAAGTGCTTTGAGAAGCTAGTAAAGGGCTACATCTGCTCCTCCCTCCCCATCAACATGGACCCCCTGCAATTTGCATACCGCCCCAACAGGTCCACGGAGGACGCCATAGCCCATGTGCTGCACACAGCAGCATCACACCTGGACAAGAGGCAGGGGAACTATGTGAGAATGCTATTCATCGACTACAGCTCGGCATTCAATACCATAGTCCCCTCCATACTCATAGCCAAGCTCAGGGACCTGGGCTTGAACTATGACCTCTGCCAGTGGGTCTTGGACTTCCTGACTGGCAGACCCCAGGTGGTGAGAGCAGGCAACTGCACCTCCTCATCCATCACCCTCAACATAGGGGCCCCCCAGGGCTGTGTTCTGAGTCCCCTCCTCTACTCCCTGTACACACACGACTGTGTGGCTCAGCGGAGTAGCAATACAATCATCAAATTTGCTGACGACACAGTGGTGGTGGGCCTGATCTCTGCCAACGACGAGAGGGCCTACCTGGAAGAGGTCAAGGTCCTGGCGGGATGGTGCCAGGAAAACAGCCTCTCCCTGAACGTCAGCAAAACAAAGGAGATGATTGTGGACTTCAGGAGGTCGAGGGTCAAGGACTACAGCCCCCTCAGCATCGACGGGGCACCGGTTGAGAGAGTCAACAGCTTTAAGTACCTCGGAGCCTACATATCCGAGGACTTGACATGGACCACACACATTGACAGTGTTGTGAAGAAGGCACGACAACGCCTCTACTTCCTCAGGCGCCTAAGGAAGTTCCAAGTCAGTCAGAAGATCCTTAAGAACTTCTACTCATGTACAATAGAGAGCATCTTGACTGGCAACATCACCTCCTGGTTTGGGAATAGCACTGCACAAGACCGAAGCAGACTACAAAGAGTGACACGTTCAGCCGAACGCACAATTGGAGGGGGGCTCCCCACCCTCCAGAACATTTACAACAAGCGTTGCAAGGGCAAGGCTAAGAGAATCATTAAAGACTCCAGTCACCCGAACAACTGCCTCTTTGAACTGCTGCGGTCAGGCAAGCGATACCGGAGTCTCAAGGCGAGCACAGAAAGACTCAGAAGAAGCTTCTATCCCCAGGCCATCAGGCTGCTAAACGAACAATGAACACTACACAACAACAACCACCAAACGCACATAGCACACACATCCACACGCACACACTCACTTTAAACAAACACACTGTAGCACCCACTCCACACACTTTATAGCACACACCCACTTTAAACAAACACACTGTAGCACCCACTCCCCACACTTTATATTTATTGATGAAGGATTGCACTACAACTCGTACACCTTACTGTAAATTGTACATAAATTGTACCTCATCCCATTTCTGCTTTGCACTATATAGTACTGTACATTAGTACACTGCATAGTATTGTATATTATATGGTAACTCAGAACATTGTACATATGTCTATACCGAACACTGTGACCTCATTTTCTTCTTCTAAATTACATGCTGCTATACTATGTTATTTGATACTATCTTGTCTAGCACAGTATCTGGAGCGTAACAGTAAGAAGCATTTTGTATGAAAGTATTCTGTACTTCTGTATGACAACTATTAAAGAAACTTGAAACTTGACATCTATATTTTTCTGCAATATTTGGAACCAAAATTGACCCTTCCCCTATAATCGCAATCTTTGGAGTGGCACCAGAGGATATACCTATTCACATAAAACACTCGGAAATCATTGCTTTTTCTACCCTAATTGCTAGGCGTTTAATACTTATGATGTGGAAGCAGGAGGCCTCTCCCACACATGTCCAATGGACCAGAGATGTAATGGGGTTCCTGCACTTGGAAAAGATGAGATGCACCTTAGGAGGCTCTACGGATAGATTCTATAAGACATGGCAACCTTTTTTGACGTATATGGAGAATGAAAGGTTGGGTACACTTCCATAGTTGACTCTATGAGACTATGTTGGGACCTCGGAGCAAGTTGAAGATGTGAATGTGTTTTTGTTTTTGTTTTGTTATGTTTGCATTTTACTTATTTCTGTTAGTTTAGTGTTTGCCTAATGTGAATCTGAGTTGAATCTGGGAGGGGGGGGGGGGGGGGGGGGGGTGGGCTGGTGGGAGGGAACTGGTGGGAGGGAGTGGGGGTGGGGCGGAAAAAAAAGAACCAAAATGGATGATTCTCTATTTTGACACTGACCATATCCTGTATGTATCCATGCTGGTTGAAAATGAAAATAAAAGTATCAAAAAAAAAAAAAGCTTAGGCGACTCTTTCGAAGTTGGTTAAGGTTAGAGTTTGGAATCAGGGCAGACGTTCTATCGCCATGCTCTAAGACAAACTCTAACCTTAACCAACTTCGAAAGAGCGCCTAAGCATAACCAGTGTAAAAACTTGCAGTCCCACGATTGGCCGTACATGTCACATGACCTGGCCAATCAGAGACGCGGAAACACGAACGCGTTGGAGAAAGGCTTCAAGCGCCCGGTACAGGGCAGAAAAGTCTGTCAATTAATATATATATACTTTTGTATAATGTCCATAGCTCCGCCATTTCTTACCGGATTGCGACGCAGTTTTTTCCTAGACGTTCACAGAAAGGTAAAGAAACAATATACATTGTATTTTATGGCAATAACGTTGAGGTTTGTTCGATCCGTGAGATATAATCACGACATTCACATCAATATTTGTAAACGAAAAATGGTTAGACTTCCTATGTCTGTGGCTGGCGTGAGCTGGGTAGTGTAGTTTTATGAAATTTCTATGTCCACCGAAAGCCCTAGGTCTTTTTTAGGACTACAACGATTTCATGATGTGTCATGTCCTCGCGTCTAAATCATCCGGTTTCCGATGCAATGTGCAGAGATTTTTATAAGCTCATATTTCGCTAATAACACTTAAACCATTGCTAAACAAACATAGTGCTGAAAATATATACTTTGACTGCTGTTTTGATAGGGTTAGGGTCTTTACTCTTGGCTACATTTGAAAAAGAATCACATCACTTAATACGAACTGTATTCATCTATTTGTGATGTGAAATAAATCTCAGCCCAATACGGGGCTCATCGGGCTTAAGAGGTTATTAAGTTATAGCTATATATATAGTTATATACGTATATAGTTATATAGCTGGCGCAACCCAATGCTGGAAGATGTCTGGTGGTGTAAAAAGAATATATATAAAACGTACTTCTTTTTACTATTATGTACCCTCATACTATGCTACTACTCGTATACTACTACCTATTATGCTAAATATGTCTACACTACTATGCATTCATAGTGTAACACTCAAGTTTGACACTATTTGACGAACAACGCCACTGACCCTTAGCTGCCAGAGATGTACCCCTCCTGCTGACTTGTTGTTCACAATCTGTAAGTCGCTTTGGATAAAAGCGTCAGCTAAATGACGAAATGATGAATTGTAAATTGGTGTGAAAGGTTCTGATGGTGTGAACGGTGCAACAAGAGGTCTGTAAGACAGCGTTGGTCTCTTACCTCCATGATCTGGTAGATGGCATCTTTGTATATGGGCAAACTGGCAAAAGAGTTCTTGCAGAAGCACTTGGTAAATGCAGAAAACGGCAAGAGTCCTTCTGTATAGGTCTGCAGAAAGGATGACACAAAGAACACCAAGTCACTGTCTATTTAGACTAGACATCTAAAGTGTTCCTGTGGGTCAGGCATACGGTATATAGATTGAATGAATGACATTTCTGACCTCAGAGAACAGGCCGTCTCCAAACCACTCCACTCTGCGCATTCCGGGCGGAGATAATCTAGTCTTCCATGGTATAACCGATCCAGGCCACCAGGAGAAGCCTTTCACCTTCCCCCAGATGAGCTCTCCTGTGAGGAATCCCTTCCCATCCTAGATAGGCAAAGGTGGAGGAAGAGAGAAGAAATGTAAGATATTCCTTTATTGATCGCCTTGGGGAAATTCGGGTGTCATAGCAGCATGGGGGAGGGGAGGTACAGGTATGGACAGGGTAATGGGTGAAAGACATGAATATACGGTAGGCAATCAAATCAAATCTGAAATGAAATATGAGAAAAATAAACAGTATACACAGGGTGCAGGTGAGGGTCATACATTATATCCGTGCAGGCCAAACTACAAAATAACATTTTATAATTGACTATTCTTTTTGACAATTCAAATATATATATATTTTTTAACAAATAGTGAAGCACAAAATGTTATGTTTAAAAAGGCAGCAAATTACATTTTGACCTGATCATGATTACTTAGGTTACTAGACAGTTGAAGAACTTACTAAATACTAGGGCTGACCTTGACTAAGGATTTGTATAGTCGAATTTGATTGGCCGAAATTTGCAGATAGTCGACTGATAGTCGACTACCAATGCAATTTTTTTTTTTATTAAATAAAGATTCATATTTTTTTCTTCTTTTTTTATCATTCCATTTGGGCTGTGGGGGGTGCTTAATGTCTGAAGGAGTCAACTGAAGGCTTCTTGTCCTCTGCGAAAGCATGCAATTGGTGGATGGATACATCTTGATATTTGTCTAGTCTATTGTGTTCATTAGATGAGTAAAATCCTCTCAGTGCCTTCAGTGTTTTCTTTTTTTTTATCTACTTTTTCTCCCATTTTCTATTTTTCTCCCATCCCAATTTCGTATCGTCCAATTCTACCCTCCCCTGTCTCGAACGCTGTTAGGCCATGCCTCCCACAAGCCGGCTGCAATGTGGACGAAGCCTTAGATCACGTGTCCCCTCCGGTACTCGAGGAAGCAGCCGTCGCATCTTTTCACCTGCACAGCGCGATCTCTCAGCGTCGGGGGTCTGCATGGGAGGGCACGCCGCCCCCGTCGCTTCCTGATTCTGCTGCGCAAGCGCACCAACCGACCTGTAGGAGTCGCTGTCCACAACGTCCGATCCCCACCCATCAGCTTCCCACCGCCTAATACTGCCAATTGTATTAGTATGAATGACCAGCCAAGCTGATAGCAATGCGGAGAGCTGGGCTCGAACCCAGCGTCTCCTGCATTGGTGGTGAGCGCCTTGCCCACTGCACCACCTAGCCGCCACTGCCTTCAGTGTTTTCTTAGGCAGTTAGCATCTCTGCTATGTGCGCCATTAACGTTAGCCACGCTTCTAGGCCTCTTTGCTTTTGGAAAGAATGATACAAAAAAATATATATTATACTTTTTATTTAAAAACAAATTTGCATTCGACTAAGAGGTTGGCAGTCGACTACTGCTCCAATTTCGATCGATTAGTCGACTATTCGACTAATCGGGGTCAGCCCTAATAAATGCTTTTACACTTTGTTACAAAGAGTAGGTGTCACTGTTACCTGGTAAACGTGGAGGCGCTTCCCAACCCTGGGACTTGGCGTTGACATAATGGATTGTGGACTCTCAATTTTCACCTGAAAATCAACCATATTTTGATTTGATATGTTGTATAATAGGTTGTATAAGATCTTTTGAAGGAGTAAACGTAGGAGTGTACAGTATATCTTACAGAACATGTAAGTAAGTAAAACTTTATTTGTATAGCGCCCTTCTCAGCACTAGTGCACAGAGTGCTTCACAGCATTTTAAAATGTGAAGAGGAAAAAAAACATAAAAAATTTGCTAAAACACCAGAATAGACAACGAAAAACTAAAACAAAAACAAGAACAAAACAGACATGAACAGAGAGAAAACGGCTATGAGTGTTTAAAAAACCTGCCTGTAGAAGTGGGTTTTTAGCTGCCTTTTAACTCAATCAGCGCCAGATGGCACTGTGTACCATGTGGTAAGAAGGCCACCGCTTTAAAGTATAGGAATACATGGCGGTGTTTGCAGGGCTCAAACTATATTATATATCATAGCTATGCATATAATACTATTGCCCATTTGACATCGAGTATCTATCGTTCAATTTGTGAAAAAGAAAAAAAAATGTCATCCATACATTCCCGTTTTATACCGTGGTGAATATGAGTATAGTTTTAGAGTAATCCTGTCTAATTCCAGAAAACGACGCTATGCAGCAATACGTGCATTTCCCTAAAAACCGTGCCGTTTCTCGCCTGTATCAACAATCAATCTGAAATCAATGCTATATTATCGGTATTATGTTTAATCATGAATGCATGAAAGGGTGGGTGGGGGGGGGGGGGGGGGGGGGTCGTTTTTCTATGCTTTGATCGTCACCAACGGAATACGTTACACACACACCTTACACATACGCTCGGATTGCAGTGAAGGGATTCTTGTATCAACGCAAGATTGATACCATATAGCCCTTACCTTGACTAGGATGTACTCCAAAAAGAATATTCCAATTATCTGATCGCCATTCCAAGTATTGATGTCGATCGTGTTGCCAACATAATCCACCAAAGAACATGAACCGGGAGTGCTTGATTCTCCTCAATCCATGCGTTATAAACGCTTGTCCTGCCCGACAAGGAAAACCCCGCCTGGACACTTTAGATCGACGCACAGCTCAAGACAGAGTTAACCTGACTTTATTCGTGAGTGGCGTCCAATGAGTTAAAGATGAGCTCTGAGGGAGTGGTTCTCAGGGCTAAAGGGAGGGCAGGGCGTTCCAGAGCCTTGGGGAAGTCAACTTCCAATTTATAGGTGTTCTAAATTCATCAGCAATCCATTCAATTCCTAAAGGATCAATAGGCGGACACCGATTTTTGACACCATTTCAGATTTCTTATTATATCAACAGTAATCGATAGATTAATCAAATAAGATGTTTTGACAAAAAAAATTAACATTGTTCCGGTAGGAAGCGGGAGCTAAAACAACAACATCCAATCAAAACGAACAACCAAGTCAAATGACTGGAATGGGTGAGCAGTCTCTCAAACCCTCAGGTGACACGTGCGCTTGTTTAATGCGCATAACAGTTGTGCGCATGTACAAAAGCCTGCTGTTAACACATAGCTGCCTGCTAGCTACCTAGCGGGGTGTGGCTTTGGAGGTATCCTGATGCGTTCTGATTAGAAAGGACGTTGTCAAATTCAGTTTAAGGATTTGAAAATGTGTTGAAAGCTATGCCCAAAATCAACGCCTATAATAATATAGTATAGCACCTTTCATACAAAAATTGCAGCCCAAAGTGCTTCACAGAAGTGATGTAGACACAAAATAGACATAAAATGAGCATACGATTGGCATAATTATAGACAGGCATAAAATGTATTGATATTAAAACCTCCCGAAGATCTATGAAAAAAATACAAAATTATAATAAAAATAAAAATATACAAATATTGTAATAGATTTCAGTCATTAAAATATATTTCAAGAAAAAGATTGTAATCGATTTTCCATTTATAGGGGGCGGGGCCGGTGTCATGAAGTGAGGTCGCACCTTCTAACTGCTCCCCTAACTTTTACAAACTAACACTTTTATCTTTTATTGTCATTGTTATTATTATTATTATTGCTGTTATTGTCCTGTGAAGTCTTGTTTATTATTATTGTTATCGTATTGTGTTGTATCTTCATGTGGGAGAAAAAATTAAATAAAGAAAATTGTATCACAAAAGAAAAAATTATTTCCCATTGATTATAATAGATTTCTGACATTAAAATCCTTTAGTGATCAAATCCTGTTGCAGAAAGGAAGAGGTAGACCTATGCTATGCCAATGTTAACACATTGGACGCCAGACCCAAGATAAGTCAGGTTAACTCGCCATCGCTTGAGCGTCAAACCCAAGAAAAGGCGGGTTTTGGTCGTTATTTCTTTTATTCGCTATTTCAAGTCAAGTCAAGTCAAGTCAAGTCAAGAGTTTTATTTGTCACGGCATACGAGTATACAATGAAATGCGGGTGGTCTTGCCCGCAACGATGTGCAATACAGTGGGTACAACATATAATAGAATCCAATACAAAAAAAATTGTGCAATAACAGGTAACAGGTAACATGGTGTGACATCAAAATCGGTATCTGTACATAGTTATTTACAGAGCATATAGGACATGCTAGGTAGCTTTGGTAGTGCAATACACTGTTACTGTTGCTAATACTGATTTAAAGTGGCTTTTCCTTTTGGCAATAAGTGTGAGTGTGTGCGCATGAGTGTGTGCCCGCTCATGTTGAAGTGTTAAAGTGGCTGCTAGTGTGTGAGCGTGCACAGCGTGCGTGTCGTGTGTGTGCTCATGTGTGCTTATGTGTGGATAGTTCAGTGTTCTGTGGTACTCAATGTTCATTGTTCAGGACTCTGATGGCCTGGGGGAAGAAGCTAAGCCTAAGCCTCTCTGTCCTAGTAGCTGGGGTTCGCAGGCGTCTGCCTGACCTCAGCAGCTGAAACAGGCTGTTATTGTGGTGGTGGGGGTCTTTCATTATTCTGCAGGCTCTGGATTTGCACCTCTTGTTGTATAGAACCTGCAGGGGAGGTAGTGCAATACCCGTGGTACGCTCGGCTGAGCGCACCACTCTCTGTAGGGCCTTCTTGTCCTGTGCCGTGCTGTTTCCATACCAGGCAGTGATGTTTCCGGTCAGGATGCTCTCTACAGCTCCTGAGTAGAAGGACTGGAGTATCTTCCCCGATACTCTGAACTTCCTTAACTGTCTCAGGTGGTAGAGGCGCTGTTTCGCCTTCTTTACTACTGTGTCTATGTGTGTTGACCATGTCAGGTCCTCTGAGATGTGGACCCCCAGGTACTTAAAGCTGCACACCCTGTCCACGGTAGCCCCGTTAATCATCAGTGGTGTGTGCGTCTCCTGCTGTCCTCTCCTATAATCCACGATCAGCTCCTTGGTTTTACCAATGTTCAGGAGCAGGCTGTTGTCCTGGCACCAGCGTTCCAGTACCTCAACCTCCTCCCGGTAGGCCTTCTCGTCGTTGTCCGAGATCAGCCCCACCACCACCGTGTCGTCTGCAAACTTCACTATAGAGTTGGAGCTGAACTTGGCCACACAATCGTGTGTGTAGAGTGAGTACGGCAGGGGGCTCAGAACACAGCCCTGGGGGGACCCGATGCTCAGGGTGATGGTGTTGGAGGTCTGACCCCCCACCCTGACCGCCTGGGGTCTTTCGCTCAGAAAGTCCAGTACCCAGGCGCTCAGGGCGGAGCTCAGACCTAGCTCGATCAGCTTGTCCACCAGTCTGGTGGGGACTATGGTGTTGAACGCTGAGCTGTAGTCAATGAACAACAGTCTCACATAGCCCCCCTTCTGACGGTCAAGGTGCGAGAGGGTGCTGTGCAGTACCTGGGAGACCGCGTCGTCGGTGGACCTGTTTGTCCTGTATGCAAATTGCATAGGGTCCATATCACTGGGGAGGGAGGCACAAATGTGGTCCTTGACCAGCCTCTCGAAACATTTCATGACCACAGAGGTGAGTGCCACCGGTCTGTAGTCATTTGGACATGTTGGGGAGGGTTTCTTCGGTACAGGGATGATGGTAGACATCTTGAAGCAGGCAGGGACCACTGACTCCGCCAGGGATTGATTAAATATGGCGGTGAACACTGGGGCCAGCTGGTTGGCACAGGACTTGAGTATGCGTCCTGTTATGCCATCTGGGCCAGCAGCCTTCCTGGTGTTCACCTGCATAAATGCTCTTCTCACACTGTGTTCCGACAACAAGAGAGCGTCCCCGCCCCCCCCGCGGTTGCCCCCCCCCCCCCCACAACAGCCGGCGCGCCAGTGACGTCACTAGCCGGAGAGCCAGCAGCGCCACTGTCTACACCAAACCGAGCGTAGAAGGTGTTGAGCTTGTCCGCGAGGGAGGCGTCGTCGCTCCCCATTGAGGGGGCGCTGACTTTATAGTCAGTTATTGTCTTCAGTCCCTGCCATAATCCTCTTGTGTCGTTTTGTGCCATTTGTGTCTCCAGTTTGTCAGCATATGTCCTCTTAGCAAGTTTAACAGCCTTGCGTAGAGTATAGACTGAAGCCTTATACTCCTCCATGTTTCCTGACTCTCTACCCAGGTTGTAGGCGGTGGTGCGAGAGTTCAGAGCTGCTCTAATAGTGCTGTCCACCCACGGTTTCTGGTTTGGGAAAACCCGCACCATTTTCCTGAGGACAATACCATCAGCTATTGTTGTTATGTAGCTCACCACTGTGTCTGCGAGCTCGCTGACGTCACTGGCGCTTCCTTTGAACATATCCCAATCTGTGTCTGTAAACACGTCCTGGAGCGTGGCCTCTGATTCGTCGGTCCACTTCTTTGTCTCACGTAACACGACGGCGTCACGTGATCTTTGTTGATATGCCGGAAATAGCAAGATGGAGTCGTGGTCGCTCGAGCTTGAGGACCCCGTTAATGGCGGAGCGGCTACTGCCTTGTAGCCGGCTCTGAACGGGGAATAACAGTGGTCGAGTGTGTTCTTCCCTCTGGTGGAGCAAGCGATGTGCTGAAAAAAGGACGGCATCACTTTCTTCAGGTTTGCCTGGTTGAAATCGCCGGCCACTACCATTGCTGCGTCTGGATGTTTGATCTGGTGTCTGTTGAGGTGATCGTGTAGTTCTCCCAGCGCTTTGCCCGTATTCGCGTGTGGGGGAATATATACGGCGGTCATGATGACCGCGGTGAACTCCCTGGGGAGATGAAACGGACGGCACAGGATAGAAAGGTGTTCCATGTCCGGGGAACACGAGTTCGAGAGAACATGCACCCCTTCGGGATTAACCCAGGAATTGTTCGTGAGGAGGCAGACCCCGCCGCCGATGCTCTTTCCTGAGGCAGCCTTTCGATCTGCACGTAGTACGGTGAAGGCGTCCGAGGGAGAGATGCTATGATCCGGAGTCGCCGACGTGAGCCATGTCTCCGTGAGACACATGATGTTGATGTCTCTCATCTCCCGTTGGAACCGGACCCTCGCCCTTAGGTCATCCATCCTACCCTCCAACGAACGGGCATTCGCCAGAAAGATGGATGGAATTGCTGGGCGGTAAGCAGCTCTTTTTAGTCTCAGCCTAATACCTCCACGTCTCCCTCTGTGTCTCTTCCTGCCGTACCCTTTGTTCTTTTCCTTGCCGCCATTCTCCCGTCTGATTTCTGCTGGCCATTCTAGGTCTAAAGTGTCTCCAAACTCCTCTTTGAGCCCGGGGTTTAGGTCCATAAGTGTCTGACGGTCGTATGACGTACCCGCCAGTGTTGCTTTAAATAAATAATAATAATAATAATAATAATAATAATAATAATAATAATAATAATAATAATAATAATAATAATAATAATAATAATAATAATAAAATAATAAAAGTTCCATTCATAATCCATGGAGGGAGCCTGATTGGGAATGGGTCTGAGATTGCAAACATCCAATACCGCCGCCTAACGCCTTGCGGCCGGTATTGCACATCCTTGGAATCTCTCTGGCTCCGCCTGTACGTCGATCTAAAAAGTCCGGTCCAGGTTGTCCTAGTCGGGCAGTAGTAACGTTTATAACACATGGATTGGGGATAATAAAGCACAGCCAATGTACTTTGGTGGATTATGTTGGCAACACGATCGACATCAATACTTGGAATGGCGATCAGATAATTGGAATATTCTTTTTGCAGTACATCCTAGTCAAGGTAAGTGCTATATGGTATCAATCTTGCGTTGATCCGAGCATGCGTTCATTGTGATCCTGTAGTATTATGTAACGTTACTCCACAACGTATGCCGTTGGTGACGATCGAAGCATAGAAACCCCCCCCCACCCTTTCATGCTTGCATGATGAAACAAAATACGGATAATATAGCGTTGATTTCAGATTGATTGTTGATCCAAACGAGGAATGGCACGGTTTCTAGTGACATGCACTAAACGCTGCTTAGCGGCGTTTCATGGGATTACACAGAATTACTCTAAAACTATACTCATATTCACCACGGTATAAAACGGGAATGTATGGATGAAGAAATTATCTGTTTTTTGCATCTTGACCGGAAGAAACTCAATGACAATCGAATATATTATTAGATCCATAGATATAATATTTAATATAGTTTTAGCACTGCAAACACCGGCATGTATCCCTATTCATTAAAGCGCTGGCACACACATACGACCCACACCTCTGGCGCTGAATGTGTTAATAGGGGGAAAATGAAAGTGAGAGAACAAACAAACAAACATAACACTAGGGATTTTCTAATGTTCTAATCATTAAATATATTTTTTAATCCAACAGTTTATGCTAATATAATTTTGTCTAAAAAATATATATTTTCCCTCGTCTTTACCGGCAACTACACTGTGTAGTGTATTGAGAGGGGACCCTATTAACTGTTACACCACTGAGTGGCATGCTGGGTACAGCTCGCTAGATAGCCAGGTAGCATAACAGTCTGTTAACAGCTGGGAGAACAGAAAAGAAATATGAAGAAAGAGAGACTGGAGATGTTAAATGGTAGCAACGTTTTGTACGTTTGCCATGTTGTTTCACAAAGCTCTCACATTTCAAGCATCAGTGATGTAACATTCAGAATTAATGCTTTTGTTCCCGGAAATACGCTAGCCTGGTCTGCTAGCGTTAGCAATGACAGCAGCCAGCTAGCTTGCTTGTTGGATTATCTCACATTCGCTATTTAGTTCAAACTAAATGTTTTAACATGGGGAGGCGGGGTATCTCCCCGAACTGGGGTGTTCAGATTTCAGATACTGGGGTAGTATTCTCAAGTACACCTACCGGCTCATCTTGGGACTCCTTTTTGTCTTCCATCGCAAGATCTATAGGCTTGTTCCGGGCACCGGCGCCAGCCTGAAACACTGAACGGACCTGTGGCTTCTGGCGTAAACTTGTCTCCCAGCCATAACTTCCCCTACTGGACCTCTGAGAAATGGACACACTCTCATTACACACACATACAGAACACACACATGCAAGTATAGAATGCACTCTCCCACCTCTCTTTCATACACACATATACTGTGTTAAAGGCGATGCACTAATCAAATCATTAAGTTGGCCATCTAAAAAAAGGAAAAAATAGGATTAAGGAAAGAGCAAATGACTAAGTAAGATTGAAAACGAGGGTGGGAGGTTGAGTGGTCTGGAGATCCACCTTTAAAAAAGTTACTACTTGGCACACATCTTTGGTTCTTCAGACTACTGAAAACAAGCATACAGGCAAAGAAAAAGAGTCCAATTAAATGCATTCAAGAGCCATGAATATTCTAGCTCTGCTCGCCACTCTTCTCTGTCTCGCGCTCGTCTAGACAGGGTTGTCCTCTTAGTCCCGGACTTTTCGCCTTATCCCTCGAACCTCTAGCTCAATACATAAGACAATCCCAAATTATATCTCCTGTTTCAATTCAGGACACACATCACCATATCAGCGTATACGCAGATGATGTACTCCTGTTTATGCAGCATCCCTCCGTCTCTTTACCTCACCTGCTCAGCGTGATAGATGAATTTGGCAGCCTGTCCGGCTTTAAGATCAACTGGCCAAAATCTGCCTTTCTTCCACTTAATGAGCCTGCGAAGGCTACCATCCTACCTGCAAACATACTTATGGTGGAGCACTTTAAATGTCTCGGGATTGAAATATTCCCCACTATTAGCCAGACGGTAAGGTATAATTACTCCAGCTTGGGTGACAGGATTGCGAATGACTTCAACAGATGGTCCAAATAAAAAAATTCATTACAGGCCCGTGCGTCAATAATTAAAATGAATATTTTACCCAGAATTAATTTTATCAGTTCAATGCTCCCGTTGCCTCCTCCTGTTGGTTACTGGCAGAAATTGCACTCTGCCTCATATAAATTCATTTGGAACAACAAACGCCTGCGCTTGAAGAGATCAACTGCCCAAAGAAATAAACTCGATGGAGGCTTAGCATTTCCAGACTTTAAATATTATTTTCAAGCTTTCTCTCTGAGACCTCTGATCACTTGGTTTTATGCTCAAGCAGCCGTGTCTTGGCGACCATTGGAGGAGAAGATGGTGTCCCCACATAGACTTCAGGATATTGTGTATACCAACATTCCAATTAAGCAATGCAAATTACGATTTGGCCCTCTTATCACACATGTGATCCAGACCTGGCGTGACACCCAGAAAGCATGTACTAACCGCCATAAATGGCACATGCATTCCCCTCTTTTTTATAACAATTTACTCCTTATTGGACAACAACCTATTAGGTACCCTAGATGGGAAAAGAAAGGCATCCACACGCTGGGGGATATCTTCGATAACTCTGGTCTCCGTTCCTTCCAAGATCTATCCAACGGATATGATCTCCCCGGAACCTCCTTTTTCTTTTATTTACAAATAAGAGCAGCTCTGAGGGCTCATGGCGTTCCATGGGATGTTCCACTAGAGCAGTGGTTCCCAAAGTCGGGGTTGCGACCCAAAGGTGGGCCGCGAGCAGCCACAGGAGGGCCGCGAGATGATTTAAAAAAAAAAATCAATTTTTTTTTTTTCTTTTCAGGCCACTGAACTTAGAAGCAGGCCAGGACAGTGTTTCTAGTTGTATTCTAAAATTCTATTCTATTGTATTCTAAAATGTGACTATATGGTTTTATATTAACTTAATAAACAAAAACGAAAAATCTACTTATTTCAACGAACATTTCAAACTAAATAACAGATTATGCACATAAAACGCTGAAAACAACCGAAGCAACAATAGTATTTTAATGAGGCTATTATTATTATCATTATTATTTTGCAACAAGTTAGCCCTCTCATAAATAGCACATATAAATGAATAACTAACTTGAACTAACTTAATAGGATTGAAGTGATATTTGGCTTAAAAAATCGGTCGCCTGGGCAAAAAAAAAAAAAGGAAAACCTGACGATGTGCATTTAAGGCTCTCTGACGCCTTATTTTCTGGGTCCCGGCCTGAAAAGTTTGGGAACCCCTGCACTAGAGCATCAGCGTTTTCACAAATAATTTTATGACAAAGAGACATCGAGAGGCTTCATTTCTGACTTTTATCGCCACTTACTTACGTCCTCGTATAAGGACCTCCCCCTGGATACGATTTGGAGAAAGGATGTCCCGGAGTTGGATGTAGATTTTGATTGGGATGCGGTCTGGGAAAATGTCCGGCTGTCCTCACGCAACCCAGATCACCAACAGATTCATTAAAAAAGATTTCATAGGACTTATTTGACCCCTAGACGACTGAATCTAATGGGTCTCAGACCTGACTCTCGATGTACCTTATGTCCAAACGGTGCCACCGGAACATTTATGCATATGTACTGGGAATGTTTTTCCCTTTTTTTTTTTTTTATGGTTGGTTATGTATATGTCTTGGGCCCCTTTGGATTTGGGTCGGATGGTCGCGGAGTGGGGGGGGGGCCCTGGTTCGGGGCCTCGGCGGGTTGTGGTGTTAAAGAGGCTGATGCTTTGACTCGCTGGGGCACCGGACTCGGGGTCTTCGAGGGTTGGGGATCATGGTTGATGGGGGGGGGCTCGGGTTGGTCACTGTGCAATCTGTCTCAAATATTGTCTTGTCATGTTGTGTTAAGTTGTTGCATTGGGATGTCTTTTATGTATTATTATTATTATTATTGTATTGTGATATGTCTTTGTTTCATGTTTGAAAAAAATTTAATAAAAATATTTGATCACAAAAAAAGAGCCATGAATATTCTTTGATTAATGTCATAAGATAAGATATTCTTGTTGTCACGATCGGGGCCCGAGCCTGCCTGATGAGGATCAATCAGCACGGCTGCAAGGGATTACCTCATCAAGCAGGCTCTATATCATCTGGCAGAGCCTGTCATCCGGCGGCGCAGTGTCAAACTGCCTTCCCAGGTACGACGTCTCGACCTGAAGCTCTACTACCCGCTCTTGTTGACATTCCCTGTTCTAACCTCCCTCTCTTGTGCCCAAGGACATCCGTTCCAGTGTCACCCAGGACCTCCACTCCAGCGTGCCCGTCTGGACCCCTGGTGCTTGACTACGGAGTTCCTGTTATCAACCCCGACACAGCCAGTGTCTACCATCCTCTCATACTGCACGAGGAGTGCACCTGCTCAAGGACCATCTCGTACTACACAAGGAGTACACCTGTGCTACCCCCTCAAGAACATTCATCCCCGTCCGTATACATTCCTATATGTGATACATGTCTGTTTGGGGGGGAAACTATTAAAACACCCTAAACCGCTCCATTCTCTCTCCTCCTGTGTTCGCTATTGGGCTCCACAATAACCCCTTTTCCTCACACTTTTAGTGATCCCCTTGGGGGAAATTCGGGTATCCTAGCAGCATGGGGATGGGGGGTACAGGTATAGACAGGGTAATAGTAGAAATACAAAAATATAGGCAATAAAATTAGATCTGAATATAGAAATATGAGAGAAATAAACTACATTGCTACTGTTATGAGTTTTAGTCGACAGTATAAAAGTCAGATTTTAAAACGAGGTGGTCTGAAGTGCCACCTGTGACAGTTTTAGGGCAGGCATATCTGAAGAAGACAGGCGAGTTTCATTTGTCAGTCATATAAAAATGCAATCGCTTTTTTTCTCCTCCATGTTAGTAATTTTACAATAAAATGAAAATTATAAATAAACAAACGGTAGACTGAATACATTACCTCTTTCCATGTAATGCCCTCCTCTACAAATGTGTTATTTTCATTATTTGGCCCTTTGGGAGGAAGGAAAAGAGAGAAAGGGAAAGCGAGAGAGAGAAAGGGAAAAAGAGGGAGAAAGAGAGAGAGAAAGGGAAAGCGAGAGAGAGAAAGAAAGAAGAGAGAGAAAGGGAAAGCGAGAGAAAGAGAGAGAGAAAGGGAAAGCGAGAGAAAGAAAAGAGAGAGAAAGGGAAAGCGAAAGAGAGAGAGAAAAAGAAAAGAGAGAAAGGGAAAGCGAGAGAGAAGAGAAAGGGAAAGAGAGAAAGACATGGTTAAGTTTGTGTTTTTCTTTCCCATGTTAAAAGTAGATGGATGATATCAACCTTTTGACCTGAATACATTTAAAATCTGATTAAATATTTGTACAATAATGAGATGAATAGAAAATGAATATATTGTTATAAGCATTCCCTGGTAGTGTATCACCTATGTATCACTTAAACTGTCATCAAGTGACATAGGTGATTACTAAATATCATTATCCCTATTGACGCAGTCTCTCTTACTTATTATCGTCTTCAGGAGAACTGTACATGGCTTCACTGTCCCATTAAGGCAATTCACCTCTGGAAAACAACATATCAATCAGCAACAATTCAGAGATCAGGTTAAGTGAAACACCACGATTTGGAACAATGAAAATGTAATTAACATTTTTCAATTACAATATATGTATCGACTTATTATGGTTTCCGATAACTATATTGGTTTAACAGTCAAACCATTGGTTAACAATCGAACATAACTGATTTTTGGTAAACATGCAATACATTAGAAGTCCACACATTACTAATATGAGCCATTACAACTGTGTAAAATAGTTTTTCCAAAACGCACTTACATTCTGTGTACCAGACAATGCTTAGAGACAATCCTAATGGGATTAATGGCAATCCAGAAACGGGTGCATACAGGGACGCTCAGTCACCCGCACTGCATTTATTATGAAAACCTAGTCCACAAATCATACTTATGATCAGAGTTCCTGCTAGGGTTCCAGTTTAAGACTTTTTAAAGACTACTTTGAATAGAATTGAATACCTATTTCACAGCAATAATGTTAAAGAAAAGTATGAAGGAAAATTCAGAAGTAACTAATGAGGCTATTACCATACTGCTTACTTTGCAGCCCGGACATCTCCCCCAAAAATATTTAAATGTGATAAACAAAAGTTATCGCAACATAGAAGTAACTTCCTGATCCAATAAATTTTAAGACCTATCAGAATCATATTTAAGACCTTTTTCAAAGTCAAGTCAAAGTCATGTTTATTGTAATTTTTCCATGGGACATGGAAGCACGAAATACAGTACTCAGGTCTCAGCTATAGCCATTAAAATACTAAAATAAATACTGATCCTCATGATAAAACATGCAAAATGATCTAATTCAATAAAACGAATTTAATTGACTGAAGGCCTACATTTCTGATTATTAAACCAGAACGCAGCAGGAGCCCTGTATAATGCATATGTGACCTATCGTATATTACTCCTTCTGCGTTGCGTTAAATGTCGATGCCCCGAGGGAGTTTCGAACCCGGGTCTCCCACGCCGTGGGCGACAACATAGACTGCTGCACTAAGAGGTGAATTCACTGCTTGGTACGGTATCTATGTGTCTTTTAACCCTGCTATGGGGAAGTGAGTTTAACTCGCAGCCCGCTTACTGCCACAGTCACTTCACAACACACACGTCCATCGTGACTGGGGATATTACTCACGGACCTCCGTTACACATATACTAACACAGAAAGGTACCTGTGTCTTGGGGCCATACTATTTAACCCTTTCACTACCACACTACCAAATGGTTAACCCGTTCACTGCCACAATACAGAAGGTTAATAACCCTTTCACCGCCACACGACAAAGGGTTAACCCTTTCACAACCACACTACAGATTAATGGGGATTAACCGTCTAGTGTGGTAGTGAAAGGTTAACCTTCTGTAGTGTGGTAGTGAAAGGTTAACCTTCTGTAGTGTGGTAGTGAAAGGTTAACCTTCTGTGGTGTGGTAGTGAAAGGTTAACCTTCTGTAGTGTGGTAGTGAAAGGTTAACCTTCTGTAGTGTGGTAGTGAAAGGTTAACCTTCTGTAGTGTGGTAGTGAAAGGTTAACCTTCTGTAGTGTGGTAGTGAAAGGTTAACCGTCTGTAGTGTGGTAGTGAAAGGTTAACCGCCTGTAGTGTGGTAGTGAAAGGTTAACCTTCTGTAGTGTGGTAGTGAAAGGTTAACCGTCTGTAGTGTGGTAGTGAAAGGTTAACCGCCTGTAGTGTGGTAGTGAAAGGTTAACCTTCTGTAGTGTGGTAGTGAAAGGTTAACCTTCTGTAGTGTGGTAGTGAAAGGTTAACCTTCTGTAGTGTGGTAGTGAAAGGTTAACCTTCTGTAGTGTGGTAGTGAAAGGTTAACCGTCTGTAGTGTGGTAGTGAAAGGGTTAAGAAGCATTGCTGCCTGTTTGCAGTTGTTCGTATTGAGAGCTAATGAGGCGCCTGTATGTTGGTGGTGAGCGTGGATCCCCAGAGCAGCCGACGCTGGAGGCTGATCCTGAGCTCCAACGGTCTGTAGTGTGGTAGTGAAAGGGTTAACCTTCTGTCGTGTGGTAGTGAAAGGGTTAATGGACAAACTCTGTGGATGAATAGGCTATAAAATTCTACTGCAAAAAAAATTTCAATGGCCGCATATTTTTTCCTCATTATGTAAATCCTGACTGGTTTACACTGCTAGTTAACCTTTTCACTACCACACAACAGCAGGTTAACCTTTTCACTACCACACTACAGACGGTCTTTAGTGTGGTGGTGAAAGGGTTAACCTTCTGTAGTGAAAGGGTCAACCCTTTGTCGCGTGGCAGTGAAAGGGTTAACCTTCTGTATTGTCGCAGTGAAAGGGTTAACATTCTGTATTGTCACAGTGAAAGGGTTATATATCGTATTTGCTTTCGCGTCCCGCTCTGAGCCTTATGAGATACCCCTAATCTCCTATGATACCTATTGTATCTCCACTGTGCGCAGGCAATTGTTGATCTGGGTCCCACATCGCCTCATGCTAGGCTGCAGTAGTATAAGGGCAGGGCCGCCTGGGAGAAATGTGAGGCCCTGTGCGTATTTAGACGCGAGGCCCCCCACCCCCTGAGGCGGCCCTGTGTAGTGGGCTATTGTTTCGTTTTGTCACTCTGCTATGAGAAGGTCTGTCTTGCTACAGTTTTCTCTCCTCTCAACCATTCATACTGACGGTCAATCGGTATACTGGGGGAGTAGTGCGGGGGGGGGCTTTGTTTACCTTTTTTGGTAAATGGGCTAAACTAGGGCTGGTGTGCTGTTGTGAATATTTTGAATGAAGGCGGGACTAGTTCGCTCTGGTCCGCCTCCCCTTAACTTTGTGTGTATGGGTTTGCTCATTCTACAGTATTTTGTGGTTTAGTTCTTTTATTCATTTAACCCTTTCATGGTGCACACCACAGTGGAGGTTGCTGTTTGCAACCACCACTGGTGCTCCGTGTTAACATCAGTCCTTTGTTTTTGACATATTGAAACAGTGCCCCGCCCGGCCGACGCCATGGGTGGGTCGGCCTGGCGAGTGGCTGGTGGGCTGTTAAAGCTTGTACCGCCACGGTATGGAATTGGCAACGATTAGAACTGTGTTCGAATTGCTGTTTTCTTCTATTAAAAAAAATTGTGTCTGGTGGCGGGGCCTTGAGGGCCAGCCGACGTCGACACATCGCGCGAGGTTGTTGACGTTATTAGCTTTGACCCAGCCGCAAGCTATAACCGCTCAGGGTTCCCCTCTCCGCAGGGGATTTTGGTCTTCTGCTGGAGCGCGGGCGGTATTGTCCTAGGCCCTACACCGCCTCACACCGCGCAGCCAGAAGAGGAGAGAGCACGGCCTCGTCAGCGGCGATGACGAGGCCCTCGACAGGCGGCCATGTTTTCCCCTGCCGGAGGTATCCTGGGCGTTGATTCGACAGGTGTCCACAAGGCCGACAGCCTTGGCGGCCGAGGGATCGGCCATGTAGGATGGGTTTGGCTTGAACAAACAAGCCGTCACCGTCCTGCCGCGAGCAGCCCGCTCTTCGATCACTCCCTTCCCCAACACCAGCGGAAAAAGTGGGCTCTGATTGTTTCCTTTGGCTGCGGGCCGCATGCCTTCGTTGATGCGCGGGCGGCCCCCCTTTCGCTTCTCATGGGGACAGGGGCTGACACCCAGTTGATGGCTGAGCCTGGGTCTGTCCGTGAGAATGTTGTGCTGTCAAGCGGCTCCCACACCTTGAACTGTGTTGGTTGAGCCTGGTGTTACGTCTGTCAACTTAAGTGTTGTCAGCAGGGGGGCTCGAAACCTTTTGAGGCACACAGTGCGGGCTTCCCCGGCCTCGCCTTCGCCAGGCCAGGTATCATGTTGGTGCCTCCCACTCCTGAAATATTGGCAAGTGGTCGCAGCTCACATGATTTGGGGTGGTAGTAATATCACTGCAGGGCTACGGTGTGTAGGAACCCATGGGGGCCTTACACCTTGCATGTCCGGCTGCAGAACAACTCCTCAGCATGTTCTGGAGGGGTGTTCAGTGGGGGGGCTTTTTTCATCGGAAGCCCCCCGTATCAGACCGGCCCTTTCTGTCGGTGCGATTGCCTCGTGGGTGGTGTCAGGGTCAGATGTTCCGACACGGAACGCGCTGCTCGCACGGTTCCAGGGTTGGCTACGCACAGCGGGGGGACCGGGCCAACTATCTACAGTTCCTGGCGGACCTGCGCCACGTGACGGCGGGTGCGTTGGGAGTGTTGTCACATATGACTACGGCAGTACCATATGTCGAGGTGGATGGAGAGAACGCTGAGGCGGGGACTTGTGTTTACACAACCCCACCCGTTTTCAGGTTTGGTACAGACCCTATTGTCAGGGTCTCCAGCAGTGACAGCTCTGGTCAACGAGATCCAATCTCTGTGGACGAAGCAAGCCATCGTCGTGGCGTTCTCCTCCCGGTGTTCTCTGCCTGAGAAGTCGGGAGGGAGGGGTGTAAGACCCAGGCTGGACCTGTCCCATGGGAAGGTTCAGCATTTTTTGGATCATCTCCTACCTGTTGAACACTGTCAGGTGAGGGTCTGGTTCTCCTCCATAGACCTGTAGGATGCGTATGCGCATCTCCGATCTTCCATCCTAGGGCTTACCTACGCTTCCTTTGCAGGGTTAGCGTATGAGTACCAGAGGCTGCAGTTCGGTTTTCTCTGGCTCCCCGCATCTTCACCAAGTGCGTGGAGGCCGCACTGGGGCCTCTGCGTCGTCAGGGGTTACGGAGTGTTCTGCCCTGATGACGTTCTGGTCCTTCGCGGTCAAGGTGGATCGTCAGGTCTCGTACCAGGCAGGTCTCTACCAGCCTGGGGTTGCTGTAGACTGGATGTAGAGTACTCCTCTTCCCAGTCAACGGTTGGAGGGCTATGGGCATCCATCTCAGAGCGTGTTGTCAACACGCTCGGGAGGTTCCGTCCTAGGACGGTTACGGCGCTGTCTCACGTCGCGTTTTCACCGACGCCTCCCTCGCTGGTGACGGGTCGGGCCAACGCAGTAGGGGGCAGCTGGCAAACCATGCTGCCCGGTCGCCTGTACGTTAATGCCAAGCAAGCAGTGCAAAAATGCTTCCGCATTCGTCACCGCACGCTAGTGCGGTAAAGCGCCCTTCTTTTCAGACAAATGCTACCGTGCGTGCACCGGCGGCGGCGTGCTCGCTCAGGTGCGTGCGTGCGCCGGCGTGCTCGCGCGAGGTGCCCGCGCATGCGACACGAGCGGAGCTCAATATATATAAGTCACCGCCCCTTATTCAGTATCTAGCAAATAGCTCAATTGGCAAGGACACATGGCTGTGGATCCTATGGCTTGTTTGCTGGCGAGTTCGAATCCCATCGAAAATATTTTTTAACGTGATTTTTTTTTAACGTGTATTCTTTCGCCGATTAAGGTTAGGCATTGTTTCGGAGTTGGTTAAGGTTAGAACGGTTAAGTTTAGGCGCTGTTAAGGAGCTGGTTAAGGTTAGAGTTTGTCAAAGAGAATGGCAATATAATTTCTAAGGTTAAGGTTAAGGTTAGGCATTGTTTCGGAGTTGGTTAAGGTTAGAACGGTTAAGTTTAGGCGTTGTTAAGGAGCTGGTTAAGGTTAGAGTTTGTCAAAGAGAATGGCAATAGACAGCCTATTTCCGCGCGACCTGGGCGCTGGGCGGCGGAAAATGAAAGGCGCATTACTGCATGCCACTATGGTAAATTTTTGCACTGCTTGCTTGGCATAAAGCTACACGCTGCCCGGTCTGCGCTACGTTCAATGTGTTGGTGTTGAAAGCGGTCCTTCTGGTCCACAAATGGTGTTGATCAGGACGGACGATACGACGTCAGTGTTGTGTATCGACAGACAGGGAGGAGTACGCTTCCCCTGTCTGCACCAGGCGGCGGGCGGCTGGCTATGGGCGTCCTCCATCTGCGCGGCCTGAGGGCTCCCCACGTCCCCGGCAGGGAGAATGTGGGTGCAGGTGTACTGTCGCGGGGCGGTCCTCATCCTGACGGGTGAGGATTACGTCTGGACATGGCCAGGCGGGTCTGGGACCGATGCCGTGCCGCCAGGGATTCTTCCCCATACATCTGTTAGGTCAGTTGTTGGGACGGGTACGTTGAGGGGCGCAGGTTCTTGATCCTGATGGTGTTACCATCTGGAATGCGCATGCTCCCTCCACTGTCGCGCTTACGCGGGCAGATGACGTATGTTCCAAGTGTGGTGTAAGGCGGGGGGCCGGGACTCAGTCTCCTGCCCCCTGGATGCTGTCCTTAGTTACCTCCAGTCTCTTCTTGATGGACTGTCGGTTTCGACGGTGAGGGTATATGCAGCAGCTATATCCTCCTATCATGAGGGGTTTGAGGGGATGTCTTGTTCAGCCACCCTCTTGTGAAGCGTTTCCTGCTTGGCGCTCGACGCGTTAAGCCGGTGCAACGCTCCTTGGCTCCGACTTGGGATCTTCAATTGGTCCTCGGTCGGTTGTCCTTGGCCCCGTTTGAGCCGCTCGAGCAGGCGCCGTTGGGACAGCTGTCCTTCAAGACCGCGTTCCTACTGGCTGTCACTTCCGCTAAACGCGTAGGTGAGCTCTGTGCTCTCTCGGTACGTCCAGAGTGCCTGTCTTTTCGGACCGATTGCGGTGCCACTCTGCGACTTAATCCTGCTTTCGTGCCTAAGAATATCCGGAGTTCCTTCCGCTCCCGGGATATTGTGGTTCAGGCGTTTCGTCCTCCTCCTCACACTAGTGAGTTAGATGCGGGCCTTCACCTGTCATGTCCAGTCCGTGCTTGGGGATTTACCTCAGCCGTACTCAGGACTTCAGGGTTACCGACCAGCTTTTTGTCTGTTACGGTGGGGCTCGTGCTGGTAAGGCACTGTCGGAGCAGCGCCTGTCCCATTGGTTGTGCGAGGGCATTACCCTCTGCTACACGTTGGCTGGGCAGGATCCCCCTGGGGGCGCCAGGGCGCACTCCACTCGTGGGGTGGCTGCTTCTGCCGCTCTCCTGGGTGGGGCCTCGGTGGAGGACATCTGTGCTGCAGCTTCATGGTCCTCCCCGGGTCCCTTTGTAAGGTTTTACCTCATGGACATGACCGGGGGTTCTGTCTCCCAGGCGGTTCTGGGGTCTGTGGCCTTTCCTGCTTCCCGTCCTTTGGTCCGGTAGCAGGAGTGTATGGGTATGGGCCACAGTGTGTTGAGTCACATGTGGTTCCGCCTGTACGGTGTGTTCAAGGGGTTCTAGTTCCCTCTTGTTCGCATTCAGGTGGAGTTGACTGCGCCCCCCCTTCATTAGGAAGGATGGGGTGACAGGGCTCCCCGCACCCCTTGATGTGGGCTTACGGGTCCTCAGGGGGTACATTTGTCGGGTCTCGCGTCCGCTCTTCCCCATATCTCATAAGGCTCAGAGCGGGACGCGAAAGCAAATACGATATATAACGATAGGTTATGTAGATAACCTAGTTATATTAGTATTGGCTGAGCGTCCCGCTCTGCGCGGCCCTGAGTTCCCTCTTGAGGGATCTTTTCCTGGGACGGGATTTGGCGAGGAAGGGTGTTTTGGTGACCAGAGTCACGATTATATGGGCGGTGCCACCATAGGGGCGGGGCCCCAGACAGGTGGGGTGCATGTAGTTGTTTTCGTTGGAGATACAATAGGTATCATAGGAGATAAGGGGTATCTCATAAGGCTCAGAGCGGGACGCTCAGCCAATACTAATATAACTAGGTTATCTACATAACCTATCGTTAACCTTCTGTATTGTCACAGTGAAAGGGTTAACCCTTTGGTAGAGTGGTAGTGAACGGGCCAAGGGCACCTTCACACCAGCCTTATTTAGTCCTGCTGAATCGATCCCTGGAGCATTTACCCCCCACTGTGTACACCAGGGCTATTCAACTAAATTGTTCAGGGGGCCACATTGTCAGAAACCCAAGGGGCCAGGGGCCGGACTGCCACGGCGCCTCCCCGTGCTATGAATATATGTACACTTGACACAACACGCAACCACATTTTCACAACTTTTATTTAACTACATTGCAAAAGTAGTATACTTTTCAAAAAAAGTGCTTCATTTATGTGCCACATCTGCAACATCTCCTGCAAAAAGTGCTTAATTTATGACTGTGCAACAACTGCAACATCTCCTCTTCAACATTTCAATATAAAAATAAAATAAAAAACAAACAAGTGCATGATGTGCATCTGAACATTCTAACATCAACACTTGAACAAAAAAACACATTTATAGTGCAGCTGAGCTTATGAAAAAATGCTTCATGTCTGTGCAACAACAGCAAATCACAGCATCTTATAGCACTTATTGTCGACTCTTAACTCTCAAACATCAGGGGGGTGGGGGGCAGACAGGCCTAGCCTACATACACACATCTAATGAGAGCGATTGCACTTCTTTGACTGGGCAATGGCAGAGAAAGAGGGTTCATAGGGGAAGTGAGGGCTACCCGCAAACAGTGATGCAAATGCTCATTTGTCAAGGAGGCATGGTTGCTTGTTTTAATGGCATTCATGTGAGAGAAACTGGATTCACAGGTGTATGTTGAGCCAAACATTGTTAGCACAGATATTGCCAGCGTTTTTATTTTGGGGAATGTCTTGACATGAATACACTTTATCCAAAATGTTGTGGTGGATTAATTCTCAAGTGCCTGCTTCAGAGCAGATGATGCTTGCATGTCAATTATTTCAAGTTGCAGGAGACCTTCATCAATGTGAAGTGATGCAAGGAACTCTTGTCCTTTTGTGGAAATAGCAGCTACATTGGCAAATGGGTTGCTCACAAAAATTCATCAAATCGACTTGCAAAGTTTTCCCTCAATTTATCAATGAAATCTGTCATTAATTGAGTGACTTTTGGCTCAATTGTGCGTGTTAACGTTGACATAAAAAAAAAAAAAAAAAGAATATTAAAAAAAAATATTTTTTTTGTGGAATATTTGATGCGGCCCAGCCTCACCCAGACTCTACCTCCAGCGGCCCCCAGGTAAATTGAGTTTGAGACCCCTGGTCTATAGTGTTAATAGTGATTCACTTTATCCGTTTATACTGTACATCAATACTGTTAATACTGTATGTGTATATAGTATATACCGTAGCTTAGCATATACTATATATATTATATATATCATATACTAATGTTATACATGCTAACTACATTTTTTAAATGTGCAAGTTTGTTAGGATTCAAAATGATGTCCAATAAAAGGCTATCCTGCATGATCACATGGCTTTATTGAGAACATTGATTAATTTGTCAATGGCCAATGTGAAACATAACTAAACCAATAAAAACAGCAAGAAAAGTAAGAATTTCACCTTTGATTCAGACCATTTCAACTTGTGTCAAAGAAAAAAAAAATTGCTGTATTAATGACCTCATTAAATGTTACAAGATGTGGATGCTCTTGTTACACTATATCTTCATCATCACCATCCTCCTCCTAATGAGTCTACATAACAGACTATGAAGTATATTCAACTTACCTGACGAGCCATTAATTGCCTTCTTCGGCCTGCCTCTCTTCTTGGGCGACTTCGTGGCACCAGTACTGTCGTCGGAGAGAGTTCTGTCAGCGGCGATCTCAGCCTCCTGCTCACTTCCTGTCTCGCCTTCGCTCTCTAAGAACAATGATGCATCCCCGTTCTCTATGGCCTGAGATGAGACGCAGACATACAAGCACCAAAAGACACACACACACGCACACAAAATCACATTCTGATTAAAGATCATTCACCTATATCTTTGGTGTAAGTTTTCTTTCCAGAATGGAGTTTTATTATTTTTATTACCGTCTATTCTAAAACTGAATCAAACCGTAAACAAAAGTAATTTTAGTATGAAAGGTGCTATACAAATAATGTTTACATAAACCTCCCCATTTACACACCTGGTCAAAAACCCTCTGAGCTTCGAGCGGGGGGCAAGGGAGGGACAAGAGGGTCAAAACGAGTCTCCTGAAGATGGAAGTGGACTCGGTTGCCTTCAAGACGCCGCCCCAGTGCTGTTCCAGAGAGACGGCCGCCGCCGGGTCTTCCTTCTCCCCCTCGTCCTTCTCCCCCTCGTCCTTCTCCCCCTCGTCCTCCTCCTCCAGCTGATACTCAAGGAACTCACCGGTGAGCTGGTTGACCTCCTCCAAAGACTCACAGAGGCCCAGTTTGGTTCCGAGCTCCCCCACCGCCTTGCCGGTAACCTTCAGCCTCCCCCGGGGGTTCAGGAGCTGCGCCATGCTCCTCAGAGCCGCGTCGCTCAGAGGCAGCCGCTCCGCCACGCTGCACGTGAGCGCCGTGTAGAAGGACGCGGCTTCTTCCCGTACGAGCGGCAGAACGTCGTCCACAACGGACTCCGACTCGGTGAGGAAGTCCTCCGCGGCGGACCCGCCCAGACTGAGCTCGGCCCCCGGGAGGTGGAACTTCTTGTCCTTCGGGATGTGGTCGCCGCGCTCCTTGAGGAAGCGCACGACGGCCTGAGGACGGAGGAAGCTGGAGGCATAGGAGCGCAGGAGGCCGCTGGCGTCGTGCAAGATGTGCACCAAGTCTGCGCGGGCGGCTCCCTGCCGAGCCTCCAGGCGACTTTGGAAGGTGTGAAGGGGCTCCAAGGCCTGACCCAGGAACAGAAATGTTGCCCTGAGTTTGTGATCCTGCAGGTGAGCGGAGATCAACCTGGCTTTGTCATCGTCCTCGTCACAGGAGCTGAAATACGAGGCTAAATCTTTCCACATTCCCAACAGGTTTTTGACTAACAGGCGGAAGTTAAGGCAGCCGGTGTCGAGATGATAAGATGGACTGTCGTCATTTTTATCGGAGGCAAAAAGAGCCTTCAGGTTGTCATTCTTGGTAGAGCAGGAAGAGTAGTGGGCATGGATGTCTACAATCAGCTCCCGAGCCTGACTGGAGAGCCCCATGACCCCAGCACGGCACGCAGTGTCGGCCACCTCATACAGCCCTCCCAAGGCCACCAGGTTGGGGTTAAGTTCCCTGAGCCGTAAGCCGATCTGCTCCGCGGCAGCCTTGCTGCCGCCATCCAAATAGACAGCGGCGAGATTAGCCGCTGGAAAACCAAACCTCTTCAAGGTCTCCAGCACGGCCGCCGCATCCGACGTGCCTCTCGCGTCGTCTTCACCCGGAGGCTGAAGAGCGTCCAGGAGCCGGATGCAGTGTCTGGCTTTTTTCACGTCGAAGAATCCAATGAGGACAACGGAGACGCAGTCGGCCTCCTCCGCGAGCACCACCCCTCCGTAGATGTACACGCAGTACGGAGTGTCCCGGCAAACGGACACGATGTCTTCGGGGTACTGTAAGCCCAGCACGTGGCGGGCGTAGTCGCTAGACACCTGGCCACCGCCGGAGTGGCATTGTTTCTGAATGAACCGGATAGCCGCCTCGCTGCACGCCGGGGGCTCCGCGGTTAGTTCGAGGTAGCGCTTGGCCGACTCCGTCCTCGTCCTCATCTTGTGCGTGGAGGTCGCCGCGTGTCGCTTGAGGGAACGGAGGCCCGCGTGGGAGATGGTCACGTCCTTGTCGCACACGCGGCAGTAGGCGTAGAGCTCTCCGTGAGCGCTGCGCTCTATCCATCTGAACGTCTCCTTCCACTTCTCGTCGTAACAGCATGCTTTTTTTGTGTCGCCGTCCTCATCTGTCACAGAGTGAAACGGACAAAACAAATGGAAATCTGATAAATACACAAGAACGGAGACGTTCATCACCTACTCCTCATAATATGCGCAGCAAGAACAGAGAGACTCAGACTCAGCTTCTTCCCCCAGGCCATCAGAACACTGAACACTGATCTCTCCACACACAAGCACACACACACACCACACATCCTGCACTCTCTCACACACAAACACACTACAGGTCACTTTAAACACAAAAAAGGTCACTTTAAAAAACATAACTATGTTTTCGTATAGTATAGTTATATATAGTATAACTGTATATTCATTGTATAGTATATTGTATAGTAGTGGATATAGGACTCATTACCTTTAATTCGTAAGCTTAGCATTGTATTGTATTTTATCTTAGTACTTTTTATCATGTCTATTTTATTTTTTGCACAATCAAGGTGCACAATCATTTCACTACATGTCTCGTGTATGTATACTGAATAAATCTATTGAATCATTAACCCTTTCACTGCCACACAACATCAGGTTAACCCTTTCACTGCGACAATACACAGAAGGTTAACCCTTTCACTGCCACACAACATCAGGTTAACCCTTTCACTGCCACACTACAAAAGGTTAACCACCCTTTACAATCACTAAAGGGTTAACCTTCTGTAGTGTGGCAGTGAAAGGGTTAATCTACTCTGGCTCCAAAACAGGCCATCACGTCGTCAAAACGCGCTGTCATGACAATAACTGTGCCGTTTTGCTTGAACGCCGACCACACCAAGGGTAGATCTGACTTACTTGCTTCAGGGGGAGTGGGCGACGACATGGGGGTGCCAAGATATTGACCTCCTCTGGCCTTGACGGGGTCATAGTCCATATTTTTCACGTTTGACAAGAAGAAAACTTTGAACCACTTCAGGAAGGAGAAGTTGCTTTTAAAGCCCCCTCCCATCATCTCCTCGACGGGAATCATCTGAAAGATAGCACGTGAAAATACATTACGTCTTCCACACAAAAACTAGTTCCCAAACTAATTATAGAAGTTCAATATATACGTTTAAAAAGAAAAGAGCATCGACTCGAGTAGATATTTATTAAAGAGCATGACGTTGATTGAGAGGTTTGGACAGACCTTGGTGACGCTGTTCTTGTTGAAGGCCTTTTGGAGGAGACTAAAGTTGTGCTTACAGTCTTCCTCGCCCTGAGCCTGTAACTTCACCTTGCTCATGTCCACAGAGCCAGGGAAGAGCCAGTCCATGAGCTGACAGTAACATGCACCTAGAGAGAGAGAGAGAGAGAGAGAGAGAGAGAGAGAGAGAGAGAGAGAGAGAGAGAGAGAGAGAGAGAGAGAGAGAGAGAGAGAGAGAGAGAGATCTGGCATTCTCATTGTCTGAAACAGTGGAAAGATTAAGATTAAATGAAGCAAGTTGACCTTTTGGCCTGATCGTTTGATGGCCTACCTGAATTTGTTTCCTCCACTTGATTCAAATTGGTTTTCAGCAATCTATTGAGCCACATCAGCAAACTAAAACGGCTGCTTTTTTCACTGGTAGTGTCCACCACATTTGTCGCCATCTTGCTGTTTCCAAAACAAAAACAAAAAAACACCAATGAAATTTTTTATAATTACTCATTCAACCTTCTCATTTACAATATAGTGTTCCTTTTTGCTATTCTTGTTGAAGTATATAGCCAGTAGTATAGTATTCCATCCAGGTTTAACATGTTTCTGAATCAACTCAGAGCTTTCAATATAAACCATAGGCCTGGTCAATGTACAGTTTCTACGTCATATACCGTACACTCTTTTCTGGACACTTTTTGTATCACAAACAGTACTGTATTTGCAAATCTGGTATGTCATAAATGTATAGATGTAGCAGTACTGTCTATCTGTATGTCGTGTGTGTCATATATGTTATGATGAATTGAAAATGGGGGACCCTGATGTAAACAAGACGAAAGTCTTTCTCTGGTCTGCATCCCCTTAACAATTGTATGTATTGAGCTGTACTGTACCCATTCTGCAATCTGTTAATAAAGTTTTCAATCAATCAAAACCGTCCCGTGATAAAGCCCAAAGGGGTGGGGTGCAGCGTGCAGGGGGTGAGAGAGGACCAATGGGTGGGTTCCCTAATCTTCTTTTGTTCAGCTGAGAAGGGGCTCTATACACAGACTGGGCGGCTTTTTGTTGTCAAATGAAAACAGTCGTGGTGAGAAACAACAACAACAACAACAACCATCTTTTAATTTGTCTTTTTGACAACAACAAAAACACACGCGTGTGATGTGACACATAACTACTACTACTACACACTTTCGCTTCTCGGTGAGCTCTGTGGTGCCATGCTGGTGTCGTGTTGGGCTGTCTCTCCTCCCCTTCTTCGATGGGTATAGAATGCATCGTCAAAATCTCGCGGGGTAAAATCTTTTTGCCGCGAAAGGGTTTGCAATTGCATAACTTCCCCCTTCTCCTGCAGCTTGCTGTCGTGCCGTGCGACTGCTGTAACACCATCAGCACAACAACACCGGCTCGCACAGAGAAAACACTGTAGAAGACAACCACCGTCCAGTCTTTATATCCGATCCCCTCTTTTTGAAATTGCCCGATAATATAATACAACTTTGTCACCGGACAGACGCCCGAGCGCATCAATATTAGCAGCTATATACAGTTGCCAAAAACAAATCAAGCAATGCATGAACATGCAAACGATCGTCTCTTTAAATCGCCGGTGGTCCTTGTCTTTGTATACGAGACAGCCTTTGTGTTTACAGTAGTAGCCGGCCTGGTTTATATTATAAAGAAAAAACTAAAAGAAAAAAGTATATTCAAAGCATGAACTTGACAATTTGCCACGCACGAGATGCGCACTCGTTTTATAGATAAGCGGTGCCTTTAATAAAAATATAGATCATGCATGAGAGACACTTACCCTCGTTGTCCCCTTTCGGGAATCGGGATTAGACTGACACACACACCAGTCCTCTGCTCTGAACCCCTCACCAACAGGCCTACATGATATTCCGCTTCTGGATTGGAGGAGCCGTTTAAAAGGGTGTGTCTCGCGGTAGGCTATTAGTCCTACACGCACACACTGCGCGTGCAAGTGCCGCCCGGCTTGCCCGCGATGTTATTGTAGTATAGTATAGTAGATGTACGCATTTGTTATAATAATTTTTTATTTTTTTTAGAATGCCGATAGGACGACTATTAGCACCTGAAAACATGTCCTTCTTGTTTTTGGGAAGTGGGAAATAACTTTTTTTTGTTGTGAAATTATAAGCATTCAGGATATGCAATTATGAAGGTCGACGGCAATGGAATCCAAACATGAGAAAATGTTGCTATGTGTTTAATAAATTAAGATATAATTTATCAGCTAATGGACAGCCTATTGACGCCGGAAATAAATGTACCCATATACTTCACATTTATAACTAAATCCGATACATTGATAAGTACGGTATCGTGATCATACTTTCTACAAATAGCTCAGTATTTAGGGAGCAATGGCCTACAGCTGCCCCGCTAACACGAGCGAGATATTACCGCGGACTACTTGTTACAATGTAATAGTGTGTAGCGCGCCTCGCATGACATCATTTGTAACATTGTAACTAACAACACTGTTTGAAGTTTGAACTGGTTTCACCAGTGGTGGGGTCTGGCCCGCCCGCTGGCTGTTCGATTCGCGATGTTCTGTGTGTTCCAACAAACCATCGATCTGACGCACCACCATTATTGTATTTGCTGGCTCGCGACATGGCCGCCATTTCGACCAAGGGCCTACTACGTACATTTATTTGGTTACTAAAACGTACAGGAAAATGGTGGCCATGTCGCGAGCCAGCAAAGCCAACGTGGCGATCATCTGTCGTGACTCAAGTGTGCACATGCACACGTTACGACGTGGGCTTATTTCGACTCATCTCACCATTTATACGAATTGCTGAAACTTCGCATCTGAAATGTTCTTCTGTCGCCTGTCCTGGTCGTCTGTGCTAATAAGCCGTTCTAAAATATAGGTTAGTCAACACAGACTGACGCAATAAAGTTGTTATAGCCTATTATGTGCGAACTCATATGGCCAGTAAATTCTCAAAATGAGACAAGCCTGGTTGAAGTAAATGCAGTGACAAGTTTGTATTTATTTATATATATAATTTGTTTACACTGAGAGATATTGGTTAAATTGCGTCAAAGCTGGGGACCGGTTACCTTCGTCAGAAAGGTACGATTTGGCCAAAGGAAACCCCTAATTTATACTGCTTCTTCCTGAGTGGATACATGGTTTAAACAGAACACTGTTAACATAACTAATTAATTAACTTTATATCTAGGGAGGTCAAAAACGTTCTGCCATAATGGCATCAAATGGGAGCTCCGCCCACAATGGTATTCAGAACGCAGTTTCGTGCCACTTCCCTCACAAAATAACCTCGTTCCCAGTTTTATCTCCTCCGTGAGATACTCACAAAAAGCCAAAGCCCCAGGCAGGTAGAAGAACAAACCATATCACTGTGTTTATATATATATATATAAACAACCACTCAAATTGTACCCCACTCCTGTGCGCATTTGACGTTTGTCGGTTGATGATTTGTAGGAGAAATGCCTGTCAAAATGGCGTCTGCGTTTTTCTTTCAAATGGCTATTCCCCTTAAATAGGAGCCACCAACGAGGTTCTTGCATCCAAATGTTGCCCCATGTTGTAGACTGGACAGCTGGACGTGTGTTGTAGACTGGATGTGTGTTATAGACTGGACAGCTGGACGTGTTGATTGAAAATTCTATTAACAGATTCAACTTCAACTTCAAATTACTTTATTTTCCTTTCGGAACTTTATTTGTGCAGTGGTTGAAAGACAAACATACAGTCACAATACATAGACACTCACCACTATATATAAAAAAAAGTCCGGCCTCCACCAGACCTAGGTGTTCAGCAGTCTGATGGAGGTTGGCACGAAGCTACCTAAGCCCCTTTTGTTCAGTGATGAAGCTCTGTATCGACGGCCTGAGGGCATTAGTTTGTAATGGGTGTTGTTCTGAAGGTCCAGATTAACACATAGAGTCTGCGTTTATTATTTTGTATAACTTATATATTGTTTATATATATAAGATATATATTTTCACGTCATCTGTTTACCTACCAGTATTCATCATTCGCTTATTTGTATATGTTCCACTCTTAACGCCGTAGACAGCGTGAGCGCATGCGCTGGGTTCTTGGGACATGCCTGGACAGAGTGTGTGTTATAGAAGAGATGTTTGGCAGCAGTAACAGGACGGCAAGCAACATATCTTGACAGAGAGCTGTACAGCTAATTAGATACCACATAATATTGTCGAGCCACTATTGGCACAGTATAGTGACTTGTTCGAGCGAAGTAACGTTGAGAGACTTATAGCTGAACCCAGCGGCGTTCTGGATTTAACTACCTATTGAAGACGACATGCGGGTTGGCCTAAGTGTACAAGGGCTAACTAGCTAGCAACCATGCCAACAGGCTTTTTGGACTAATAGCTATTAATCCTGCCATCGGGCGCTAGGAATACAGGAACCCGGTCCGTACGAGACCCTCCTCACCAGCGACGACAGGATTATCCCAAGTTTGTCTGCGGCTCTCTGGAGTAGGAGCTCCAGAGAATTACCGTCTCCACCCGCCATCTTGCTTTCCCCGTGCTGCTCGCTTCTTCTCACTCCATTCCAAGCATCAATGGTCGAGTACTCGTAGTTCAGGACTATCGTTACCTCTGACATTGTTGCATTGACATTATCGTATTAAAGGAGATCTGCGCTATGTATAATATGTATGCTTTCTATTACTATTAAAGTGATTATTCAACTTTGTATCACTGTCCCCTCGCAGTTAATAGAGTGTCCGCCATTTTGTGTACCTATACTGTCTGGCTAATTAATATTCTTTAGTAGTGGTTTAATCTAGCATTTCAATACAGTCAGGGTTGTGTAGCCCCTTAGCTACAATTGGTCCTTCGAGCCGGAGGGTATCAGTGATAATATCAGTGATAATATGGCCAGCGGCGGACACTCCCCAACCAGATCTCCCCCATTAGAGCGCCCTAGGCGCCAGCGTCAGCCCCCTCCCTACTTGGAGGGCTACGCTGTAGATTTACCTCATAGCTTATCCAAGAGGATGCTAAGCAGGGATAACATTGGTAGCTCAAGCATGCCCAACCTTACAGAGGAGTCAACCCTAGATGTAGAGACCCAAGCTAGTTTAAGTGAAACTAACTTAGCTTACAGGGGGGGACAAGCGAGGCATGACTTGACTAGACCCACAGAGTACCGCGCCCCCGAGATGGACCTCGGAGCGCGTGAGGAGACCAGGTCGCCGCCCAGCCCAGGCAGCTCCGAATCAAGGTCATCAGCGTTATCCCCAAGCAGGGCCGATAGGAGGCTAGCGCAAGTCCTGATCGCCACAATAACCGCTTCGGCTGAAAGGGACCGCCTCCAAGCGCAATGCGAGAGTGAGCGTGAACATCTCAGAGTGGAAGAGAGGCGCATCCAGGCTGAAAGGGACCGCCTCCAGGAGCAACGAGAGAGTGAGCGCGAACATCTCAGACTGGAAGAGAGGCGCTTCCAGGCTGAAGAAACCATGGAGCGAGACCGCGTCAATGCGCAGCGCGAGGCAGAACGAGACCGCCTACAAGCACAAATGATGGCGCAAGCGCTCCAGAATGTAACTCCCCATTCTTCCACCCAGAGCTCCCGGAGATCATCACGCCAAGGGTCGAGGGCACCCTCCCCGACCCGACGAAGCTACATGGGACCCCGCCTAAGGGAAGAACCTGCTTACGTTGCAGAGCAGCTAGCCGAGCGACTACAAAGCCTGACTGAGGACGAGGGAGGGCAGAGGGCCCACCCGCACTACTCCATCTCAGACCAGGAGGTACAGCGCAGCCCCGGTCTCAGTCATGACACGCTGCGTCATGAACCCCCAACACGTCCCAGTGGGGAGTTAGAGCACCAGACGGCACTGAGGACCAGCGCCTGGCAACCCAGCCCCTGGTTCCCGCCCAGCACGAACCAACGACCCAACGTACCGGGAGACTCGCCGAGAACGCCCCTCCCCCCACGTATGTCAGTGTCACAGCCCTCTATGGCACCCTACATTGGGACCCCCGTATTCCCAGACTTCACAAGAGAAGACCAAGCGCAGTATACCGAGCTGCGTATGTGCCTAGAGACAATCATGTCAGGAGTACAGGACGAGCCATACAAGTACGCCATTCTCCTTAAGCATCTCAAGGTAACTAGAGTGCACAACATTGCACTGGCATACTCCAATTCACAAACTCCCTATTCTGACACCCTGGCTGCCCTCGACGGACATTACGGACGTACGTGGGATTATGTCATTCAGGAGATACGCGAGATCGAACGCCTCCCCCCGGCTAAAGACAACCGAGCCCTGGATGACCTATCCGTCAAAGTACAGTCCCTAGTAGGGATGCTCGGGTCCCAACGAGAGAAGGGGATGTACGAGCTGTACGCCAACTCCAACGTGGAGCGCATATTAGAGAAGCTCCCCCCATTCCGCCAAGAACGTTTTCGGCGGCAACGAAACTACCGTGACCCGAATGCCCCAGAACAGTCACTGCTGGATCTTGCTGACTTCCTAGCTAGGGAGGTTAGCAGCCTAAGGATTGACACCTTCGCATGGGGTGGCTCGAACTGTAAAGAGGGACCGAGGAGGTTTAAAGACCAAAGCAGGCCCATCACAGTGATGCACCAGGCCGAGTCGGTGTCACGGCAGAAGAGTCACAACCCCCCCGCCAAGGGGAAATGGAAGATCGCATGTCAATACTGCGACAGCGAACACTGGCTGTCACAGTGCGACGCATTCAAGAAACTGACCATCGCCGAAGTAAGTCAGTGGATTAAAGCTAACCGCCGCTGCTTCCGCTGCATGCGCGGCCACATGGCAGCAGAATGCCGCCTTAAGAAGAAGTGTGGCAAGTGTGACGGCGCTCACCTCGAAGCACTGCACGAGAGCAACAAACCGAAACCCAGCTCCACAAAGCAACTCGAGAGCAGAAGTACTCTACATCGACCCCGCAAAGAGTGGGAGCTCCAGAGTGCTCCTCAAAGTGGTACGAGTACTCCTCAGTCACGGGGACAAGGTACTCGACACCTACGCCGTCCTCGACGACGGGTCGTAGAAGACACTCCTCCTCGCCTCCGCCGCAACTCAATTGGACCTGTGGGGCCCAGAGGAGACCATGACCCTCCGTACCATTCGTCGAGACTTAAAGACAATCAAAGGTGAAAACGTCTCGTTCACCATTGCAGCGATCGACCAGCCCGAGAAGCGGTACGCCATCAGCAAGGCATTCACGAGCTACGACATAGGTTTGTCACGCTACGATTACCCCATCCCACAGCTGAGGGAAAAGTATGACCACCTACGCCAACTGCCCATACCGCCTATCAGCGGCGCTACACCGACCCTACTCATTGGCTCCGACCACGCGGACCTCATTGTCCCAACTGATGCGGTCCACATCGGACCCAGAGGATGCCCAGCCACGGTTAAGACCCGACTGGGGTGGACGCTCCACGTCGCTCCAGGGCCCCCTCTCTGGGCCTTCCAGCCGACCAACGTCCACACGCTGCCTTTACACCAAGGCGAGCGACACAGACAACACTCTCCTACAGCACGTTGAGAGGCTATGGACACTAGACGCGCTGCCATTCAAGAACGAACGCAAGATGGTTCGGTCCAATGCCATCGCTCTACTAGAGCAGAAGACTACGAGGGTCGAGATCGACGGAGTGCTAAGATACGCAACCCCACTCTTGAAGCGGGAAGGGATGCCCACTCTGCACGTGCCTAAGGGAGCGACGCACCACTACCTACAGAGCACCGAGCGGTGCCTCGCCAAGAACCCCTCACAAGCAACGATCTATCGCGCCGAGATCGAGAAGCTGGTAACGGCCGGCCACATCAAGAAGATCGATGACCATGAGGCAGAAGGGACGACAGAGTCCTGGTACGTGCCCCACCACAAGGTCACCCACAACGGAAAGAACCGCATTGTGTTCAATTGCAGTCATCTGATTGGACAGCAGAATCTGAATAGCCTACTCCTGCCCGGTCCTACACTTGGACCCTCCCTCCTCGGCGTCCTGATACGCTTTCGTCAGGACAAAGTGGCCATCAGCGGCGACATCAAGGGGATGTTCCTACAAGTTCGACTGATGGAGGAAGACAAGCCTTTACTGAGGTTTCTGTGGAGGGAGAGGCTCGACAACGAACAACCCTCGATATACCAATGGGAGGTACTCCCCTTCGGCACCACCTGCAGTCCGTGCTGCGCCACGTTCGCGTTACAGAAGCATGTGGCCGAAGACCCCGGAGCTGACGATGATGTCCGACACAGCGTTGAACGAAGTTTCTACGTGGACAACTGTCTACAGAGCGTATCCACGCCAGAAGAAGCAGAGGGCATCCTAATGAAGCTACGGGCTTCGTTAGCCAAAGGTGGATTCGACCTCCGACAGTGGGCCAGTAGCGACCCTCAAGTTCTCCAGCACCTCCCTCCAGAGACTAAGGCCGCTAGCAGCGAGACCTGGATGGCGCACACCCCAGGCGAAGCGCAAGAGATGACTCTGGGCCTCGTCTGGCGCTTCAAGACGGACTCGCTTCACTACCGGCACACACCTCTGAGGACGGACCAGGAGACGTCCACGACTAGACTGACCACTCGGCGGAGTGTGTACCGAACACTCGCCAGCCAGTACGACCCAATGGGGTGCATTCTCCCCTACACCACCCGGGCGAAGATGCTGGTGAGAGAATTGTGGGCCAAGGAGCAGCGCTGGGATGACCCCATACCCGAGCACCTAGCCACCACATGGAGAGAGTGGGAGGATGAACTTGTCTTACTTCGCGAGGTTGCCATCCCGCGGAGTTACTTCCCCCCTACCGTGCGACTGGAGACGTGTCAGATAGACCTGCACGTCTTCAGCGACGCCTCTGAAGTGGCGTACGGATCAGTGGCCTACCTGAGAGCTCGAGAAGAGGGAGGAGAAGTCCACGTAGCCTTCGTCCTGGCCCGCTCGAGGATCGCTCCCCGCAAGCAGCAGTCGATCCCGCGACTAGAGCTCTGCGCAGCTCTGGTAGGCGCGCAACTCGCCAAAATGGTGCAAAGTGAACTCACCATACCGGTGCGTGAGATCATCCTATGGTCAGACTCCATGACCGTGATCACCTGGATCCAGTCCGCCTCCTATCAGTACAACGTTTTCGTAGGAGTCCGAGTATCCGAAATCCAAGACCTGGTAGGAGCGGAATGTTGGAGATATGTTGACACCAAGCAGAACCCAGCGGATGTCATCACACGGGGGATGTCCCTAGCCGACCTCACCCGTCCTAACTCATACAGTGATGGCCCAGAATTCCTCAGACTCCCGGAGGAGAAGTGGCCTATCTCCACGCCACGGGATGCGAACCAAGATGAGTCAGAAATAAAAAAAAGTCCATGTTCTGCGGGCTGAGTCAAGCCCCGGCTCCAACGGGCCTGGACCTAGACGACTGTCAAACTCTGGAGAGTGCCCAGAAAAGGACATTCCTATGGCACCACCCGGAGCTTCCCCCCACCACAGACCTCAGTGCATCTGCCTACAAGGAAGCGGAACTTCTTGTGCTGCAGAGGGCGCAGAGAGACTCTTTCCCAGAGGAAATGGAGTGTTTGATAAGGGCAAAGCCAGTCCCCTCAGACAGTCGACTCCTCACCTTAGCCCCAGAAATCGACGCCCAGGGCCTCATCAGGGTGGGTGGTCGGTTGAGACGGGCCCCGGACTTGGCCGAGGATGTTCAGCATCCCATCGTCCTAAGCAGCCGACACAGAGTAACCGACCTGATCATTCAGAAATACGACGAGGTGGTGTGCCACGCGGGGACCGAGCGAGTCTTTGCGGAGATCCGACGGCGCTTCTGGATACTCCAAGGGAGAGAAGCTGTACGCCGATTCCAACAAACTTGCCCGACCTGTCGCAAGTGGAGGGCACAGTCCATTATCCCGAAGATGGCAGACCTGCCTCCCTGCCGCCTCCGAGTCGGCATTCCATTCCACGGGCGTGGACTGCTTCGGCCCATTCAACGTCAAGAGAGGAAGAGGAACAGAGAAGAGGTGGGGCATCGTGTATAAATGCATGACCACCAGAGCTGTTCACATTGAGCTCCTCCAGTCGATGAGTACAGACTCGTTCCTCATGTCATTCCGGAGGTTCCAAGCGAGGAGAGGGACCCCCTCAGTGCTATTGTCAGACCAAGGGACAAATTTCCGAGGAGGAGACACGGAACTGAGAGCAAGCTTCCTGAACATGGGTGAAGAACTCAAGATCCGCCTCGCTCCTGCTCAGGTCACCTTCCAGTTCAATCCTCCGAATGCCCCCCATTTCGGGGGAACGTGGGAGAGAGAGGTCCGATCAATAAAGACTGCTATGTACACCGTACTTGGAGCCCAGACAGTGGGCGATGAAGTCCTGGCTACGGTCCTCACCGAGATTGAGGGAGTTCTGAACTCCAAGCCCCTCGGCTACGTTTCAAGCGACGTAGCTGACGTCGACCCCATCACCCCAAACTACCTCTTGATGGTGCGGCTGGACCCTGCCCTTCCTCAGACTGTGTACAGACAGGACGAGATGAACGGACGGAGAATGTGGAGACACAGCCAAGTACTGGCCGACCAGTTTTGGGCCCGCTTCCTCCTACACTACTTACCCTCCCTTCAAGCCCGTCAGAAATGGGTGAAAGACAGGGACAACCTGACCGTGGGGACCGTCGTGATGATCATAAGTCACTACCCCGAGCTACGTGGCCAGCCGGCCGTGTGAGCAGAGTGATCAATGGTTCGGATGGGAAGGTCAGAGCGGCAGAGGTCATCGTCCAAGGGCGGACTTATACTAGACCAGTAGCTAAGTTGATAGAGCTTCCTGCGTTCCCTGACCCCCCTGACGACGACGATAACCCACCGACTTTATAGATTACTTCCAACTCCCCATAGCCCATTATGGAGAAATTGATTTGACCCTTGATATTAATCTGTGCCCCAAATTTTATTTGCTAATTAGGTTCCGACTAATTAGGGGGCGGCTGTTCTGAAGGTCCAGATTAACACATAGAGTCTGCGTTTATTATTTTGTATAACTTATATATTGTTTATATATATAAGATATATATTTTCACGTCATCTGTTTACCTACCAGTATTCATCATTCGCTTATTTGTATATGTTCCACTCTTAACGCCGTAGACAGCGTGAGCGCATGCGCAGGGTTCTTGGGACATGCCTGGACAGAGTGTGTGTTATAGAAGAGATGTTTGGCAGCAGTAACAGGACGGCAAGCAACGTATCTTGACAGAGAGCTGTACAGCTAATTAGATACCACATAATATTGTCGAGCCACTATTGGCACAGTATAGTGACTTGTTCGAGCGAAGTAACGTTGAGAGACTTATAGCTGAACCCAGCGGCGTTCTGGATTTAACTACCTATTGAAGACGACATGCGGGTTGGCCTAAGTGTACAAGGGCTAACTAGCTAGCAACCATGCCAACGGGCTTTTTGGACTAATAGCTATTAATCCTGCCATCGGGCACTAGGAATACAGGAACCCGGTCCGTACGAGACCCTCCTCACCAGCGACGACAGGATTATCCCAAGTTTGTCTGCGGCTCTCTGGAGTAGGAGCTCCAGAGAATTACCGTCTCCACCCGCCATCTTGCTTTCCCCGTGCTGCTTGCTTCTTCTCACTCCATTCCAAGCATCAATGGTCGAGTACTCGTAGTTCAGGACTATCGTTACCTCTGACATTGTTGCATTGACATTATCGTATTAAAGGAGATCTGCGCTATGTATAATATGTATGCTTTCTATTACTATTAAAGTGATTATTCAACTTTGTATCACTGTTCCCTCGCAGTTAATAGAGTGTCCGCCATTTTGTGTACCTATACTGTCTGGCTAATTAATATTCTTTAGTAGTGGTTTAATCTAGCATTTCAATACAGTCAGGGTTGTGTAGCCCCTTAGCTACAGGTGTGATGTGTGTGTGTTATCTACAACTATTTGGGAGGCCTTTTTAACTGTCCATTTCTTGTGGATGCTGCTGAGTGGCTCCTGGTCCTTCCCAATTATCTTGCCGCTGATCTTAACGACCCTGTCGAGAGGTTTCCGGTTGATGGCACGCATCACTCCAAACCATGATGTGATGTTAAAGGACATTATCGATTCCACAAAGGAGTTGTAGAAAGCCTGCAGGATTGATGGTCACACCTGAAGCTTCCTCATCTTCCTGAGGAAGAACAGTCGCTGTTGGCACTTAGAGTGGATGTTATCTGTGTTGGTCTTGAAGGTGAGCTTATGGTCGATGGTGGTGCCAAGATATTTATACTCCTCAACATGCTCTATTTTCTGGCCATTTATCTCCAGAGCTGGGGGAGTTGTGGGGTCACGCCTGAAGTCCACCAGCAGTTCCTTTGTTTTGCTGGGGTTTAGGTCCAGGAAATTGTTCTTACACCACTCTGCGAACCTGTTCATTTCTCCAATGATGCGGTCATTGGAGTTGGTGTTGTCAACGATGACTGTGTCATCAGAGAATTTGATGAAGAGCATCTCAGGGTCTGAGCTGCTACAGTCGTCGGTGTACAGAGTGAACAGGACTGGTGAGATGACAGTTCCCTGGGGTACCCCGGTGGATACCGTTCTGTTGGAGCTGTAGTTGCCGTTGAATCTAACAGTCTGGTGTCTATTTGTGAGGAAGGAGAGAATGAGCAGTATGAGGTGGGGGTTGACAATCATCCGGAAGAGTTTCTGTCCCATCAGATGAGGTTGCACAGTGTTGAATGCACTTGAGAAGTCCACGAATACCATCCTGACAAAGGACATGGGCTTCTCCAGCTGTTTGCAGAATGGGTACAATACAGTACAGCTCAATACACACAATTGTTAAGGGGATGCAGACCAGAGAAAGACTTTCGTCTTGTTTACATCAGGGTCCCCCATTTTCAATTCATCATAACATATATGACATACATGACATACAGATAGACAGTACTGCTACATCTATACATTTATGACATACCAGATTTACAAATACAGTACTGTTTGTGATACAAAAAGAGTTTAAAAAAAGAGAGTATATACATTTGACGAAGAAACTGTACATTGGGGTGGGGGGGGGGGAACTGTACATTGGAGGTGGTTGGGTGGGTGGGGTAGGGGGGGGGATGGGTAGGCGGGGGGTAACTGTACATTGGATTATCGACGAAACCTTACTTGGTCCCAAGAAGAGGGTCTCGGAGGGGGGGTTCACATGTGTGTTGTAGACTGGACAGCTGGACGTGTGTTGTAGACTGGATGTGTGTTGTAGACTGCTGGATGTGTGTTGTAGACTGGACAGCTGGACGTATGGTTGGAGCTTATGGCTATGGCGCCTATGGCTTCGGCTGGACCTTTCCCTTGGTTGGACCTTGGTTTTCGTCGTTGGGCTCCCTTGGTTCGCTGGCTGTTTTTGGGGTTCCTTGCATGGGGGGGCTCGCTGCGGCTTCTGCTGGGTGTCCTGGGGGTCCCGGTGTCATCTTGTACTGTCCCGGTCCTATAGTGTCTTCTCATTTGGCCGCTGTTGTGTCTGTCTGCTTGAGGGTTTAGAGTTGTGTCTCCTTTGGCGTGGCTGTGGGTCCTGGGGCGCATGGCCTGTTATTTCTCTGTGGAGTTGGCGGGTGGGGGCGTGGGATTCACTGGTTTTCCTCGTGGTGGTGGGTGTAACGTTCTGGGTTCTTGTCTTAGGAACCCTACTGTCATTCTGGAGTTATTTCACCTGGTGGTTGGTATCTGCACACATTGTTGGTCACGCCCTATTCCTGATGTGTCACTGATTGTTCTGTCACCACTGGTTGCTGTCACAAGCTGTCAATTACCTGTCACTGATTGATGCATTGGAATGTTTGGTATTTGACTATTTATTCGCTCGTTGTTTCTCTCTGTCCCTGTCGAGGCTTCAGACTGTCGATCGTGTGGAAGGAGCTGGAGAAAGTGCTGACCTTCTCGCTGTATATTTATCTGCTGTTATCTACCTTTCTCTCAGTTAACGCTCTGCGTCTTTTCCTGGTATCCCTTTTGCTCAGTGTTCTTATATTAAAAGACACCTCGAAGAAAGAGCAACCCATTCTCTGTCTCACATTATTTCCTCCACTATTGGACTCACAATTGCTTACCTGCACACGTAACAGGTGGGGGCGCCGGGACCGGGGGAGATGGTGCGGCCCACAGGGGTGGCGTGGCATTCCCGTCGCCGTGCATGGTGGTGTGAGTGGCGAGCGGGCTGTTTGTGTTTTTCTTCGGTCATGACGGGGGGGGGGGGGGGTTCACATGCCTTCGAGCGACATTGTACTTATTTTATTGTCTTTTATACCTATTCTTATGTCTGCAATTTATGCATTATTTTTTACTCTGTCAATTGTGTGCTGATTTTATGCCTATGTTCATTTCATACTAATTGCTGTGGGGCGCTCTGGACTGCGGTCCATGTGTCTGTAAAGTCTCGACGACATTGAAAATGATGGTGACCTCGATTGTCTTTTTGAGAATAAATAAAGATTTGAATGAATGTTGTAGACTGGACAGCTGGACATGTGTTGTAGACTGGACAGCTGGACGTGTGTTGTAGACTGGACAGCTGGAAGTGTGTTGCAGACTGGACAGCTGGACGTGTGTTGTAGACTGGACAGCTGGACGTGTGTTGTAGACTGGACAGCTGGACGTGTTTTGTAGACTGGACGTGATGGTCAGTCTGATATGGTGAAGTTAAAGGCTTTTTCAACGTTCTACATTTTGATCTTTGATTGAAGCAGCACCATTTGGCCAACTGGTGTGAAATCTGGTGTGAGGTCATTGGTACCAATATCTGTCATTGTGGCAAATTTCATGTCTCTTTACCATACTATTTTTGTGAATAGTGCCACCATGTGGCCAAATGACCGATCAGATCTTGCATAAAATATGTAAATAAAGTACTAGTCGACCGTAGGATAAAAAGTACATATTGTACGTTATGTTATAGCCATAAGTAATATATTGACGTAATTACGATGTACAATGTGTACGTAATACAAATAAGTACATATTTAATTTTTCTTTTTTAACTTTTAACATTTTTAGAAAACATTTCCAACATGGGAGACAAGACAAGTGCCTTTACCTCAAGACTACAGAGACATATTTTTCTGAAAGCCTCACCTAAACCCTAACCTTAACCACACTGTTACTAAAATAACCATAACCTTAACCCTAACTTTATATCTTAACCATAACTGTTAAACATGAAAACAAATCATCATAGTATCGCTAGATTTGTGTAACTCATACACATTATGACCTTTTTATTTGACCACTATGAGTAGCATAGATGTTTGTTAGGGGGATTGAGTTTCTTCATTGAGCACTTATCTGTATCACTTGGGCACTAGTATCTTGTGTTTTATTATGAATTCCTTTTCAAGATATTTCACTTGACCCTTTCACTACCACACTACAGAAGGTTAACCCTTTCACTACCACACTACAGACGGTTAACCTTGGTTCTGTATGAGCCCCCTGAGATTGTGCTTCATACAGTAAAAAAGTCAAAAGAATAGTCCAAACACTATACAAAATATACAATATACAAACTAAAGTACAACCTAAAGTACAAAATGAAGTACAAAATGCAAACAATTAGGTACAAAATGCAAATCCTTTTGTAATAAATATATACAAATATGGTGTAGAAGTGTTAAAAGTGTCTAAAGTGAATGTTAACACAATCTCTGCCACGCAGTTTGACCATCTTATAGCTCTCACTGCCAGCGCTGTAAGCCTATTGGCGCAATTCGATTGGCGGGCAATAACGAGTAAACTCGTTCTTGGCGCAGAAGCAGTTAAAGGTGAGTGTGTGCATGTGGATGTGTGTGCAGTGAATATAGAATGGGTTGGTTAGTGTTGCATAGAGTCATTGAGCCTCCTGATGGCCTGCATGGGCCCAGGAGTTCAAAACTTGTAATCCCTATCTCATTAGGTGTCAAACTCATGGCCCGCGGGCCAAATGCGGCCCGCCACGTCATTTAATGTGGCCCCCAAGAGCTCTGGTAAAAAAAAAAAAAAGGATTTATTTTTTATTTTTTTATAAACATTAATCTTGGGTTAAAAAATAGCGGCGTTAAAATAATTGTGGGTTAATGCGTTAATAAAGCTTTAACTTTGACAGCCTTAGTTATTACACATTCTTACACATACATGTATGTTGAACATCTGAGGTATTGATGAAGTAACAAAGGAAAAAAGCCAAAAGCACTTACTCCTCAGACATTCTTTGACAATTTTACAGCCCAAAATACAAAAAAGATCCAGGCGGAATAGGTAACAAAGGGTTGAAGAAATATTGTCTGAACTGTCAGATGCAAACTGGCTGTGTGACATAACCGAGCATCTCGCTCAATTGAATAAGAAGCTGTAGGGACGCAAACAAGTCCCACCCAAAACTTGACCAATATAGTTGTGAACTGAGACAACCCTTATTTTGTTATTTTTTAGTACAGTTACAGCTGTGTGTTCATGCAGACACATAATAGCAATTTCATTACGAATTGAAAATGGTGGACCCTGATGTAAACAAGTCGAAAGTCTTTCTCTGGTCTGCATCCCCTTAACAATTGTGTGTATTGAGCTGTACTGTACTGTACCCATTCTGCAATCTGTTAATTAAAGTTAATTAAACTATCTTCCATTAGTTGGATGTATGGCCTCTGCAAGGTTGTGTGCAGCCATTTGTTTTTGTAACATCTGCTACATCTGTCCCACGTGTTCTTTGCAGCTCAGTTGTTAGTTCTGCCCCTCTTGACTGTGACAAAAAGGTTTTGAACAAACTTAATGTCATAGCTTGTATTTGATGATCTTCTTCTTTGTTATTTACTTGAATGGTTTGATCATTGATTAATGGAGTAATATGGGGTTCTGATAAACAAAAATTATTTGTTAAAATAACATAAGCTAACATATATTTTTACATCTATGCAAATGCATATGCAATATGTATAACTTTAATAAGTAATACATACAGAAACAACATGTTTAACAATATGTAAATGAGTAGCTACATTTATTTTACATTACATTAACATTTATACGGTCTTTGGCCCTTTGAGGGCAACCATAATGCTGATGTGGCCCTCTGTGAAAATGAGTTTGACACCCCTGCCCTATCTGATTGGATCAGATTTGTATTCATTCATTTCAACTCATTATGAATTGAAAATGGGGGACCCTGATGTAAACAAGACGAAAGTCTTTCTCTGGTCTGCATCCCCTTAACAATTGTGTGTATTGAGCTGTAATGTACTGTACCCATTCTGCAATATGTTAATTAAAGTTAATTAAACTATCTTCCATTAGTTGGATGTATGGCCTCTGCAAGGTTGTGTGCAGCCATTTGTTTTTGTAACATCTGCTACATCTGTCCCACGTGTTCTTTGCAGCTCAGTTGTTAGTTCTGCCCCTCTTGACTGTGACAAAAAGGTTTTGAACAAACTTAATGTCATAGCTTGTATTTGATGATCTTCTTCTTTGTTATTTACTTGAATGGTTTGATCATTGATTAATGGAGTAATATGGGGTTCTGATAAACAAAAATTATTTGTTAAAATAACATAAGCTAACATATATTTTTACATCTATGCAAATGCATATGCAATATGTATAACTTTAATAAGTAATAAATACAGAAACAACATGTTTAACAATATGTAAATGAGTAGCTACATTTATTTTACATTACATTAACATTTATACGGTCTTTGGCCCTTTGAGGGCAACCATAATGCTGATGTGGCCCTCTGTGAAAATGAGTTTGACACCCCTGCCCTATCTGATTGGATCAGATTTGTATTCATTCATTTCAACTCATTATGAATTGAAAATGGGGGACCCTGATGTAAACAAGACGAAAGTCTTTCTCTGGTCTGCATCCCCTTAACAATTGTGTGTATTGAGCTGTACTGTACTGTACCCATTCTGCAATATGTTAATTAAAAAGATCAATCAATCAATCAATCAATCAATCAATCAATCAATCAATCAATCAATAGGGATTAAAAGTTTTGAACTCCTGGGCCCTGGGCCCTGGGGATAGAAGCTCCTTTTGAGTCTCTCTGTACCGGCCATGAGACTCCGGTCTCCAGTCCACACTTTCCATTATGTCTCTGATGTTAGACTTAAAAGATTCCTTATATCACAAGAAAACAGTGACTGTAACAAACATTATAAACATGATGATGTGTCTATCTTTTCGCAAACCCCTCCCCCAGAATCATCTCACGACCCCCTCTGGGGCCCCAACCACCGGCTTGAGAACCACTGGCCTACAGCAGGAGCACAGAGGTCAAGGTAGGCTTTGTTTGTCTCACAACCTCTTCACAAAGCCCCCCCCCCCCCATGTGTCAAGTCGTCAAAGAAGGCAAACACAAAAGATAAGAGGTTCCAGAGATTAAATGATTAATTATTAAGTTGGTTGACATGTAGGAAATATTACACGTTTTCAATTTTGCTAAAAATCATCAATGAGAGGGAAAATAGCGGTGAGACGTTCAGCCATTATATGGTGCTGTGCATTCACACCGTGTTAAGAGGTCAAGCTGAGGAATTTGGTGGTCTTAGTGGAGGACAGCTAGAAAGAAGTAGTGTACAATGACCACCATAAATTCCACTGGTTAATTGTACAGAAGCTTGAATGACCAGTGCACCATTCTGCCATCATCGGGCTCCACAACCGTGGGCCTGGACTGCTGCCAGTAACTGGAGAACTAATGGCTGCAGAACTCGAGAACTATTAGCAGGTTTCGCACAAGGTCCTTGAAGTGCTTAAAGTGCTTGATTTTTGACAAACGAAAGTCAAGGCCTGGAATTACTTGAAAACAGCCCATTTTTTAACAAGGTGCTTAAAAAGTAATTGAAATTCAAATCAACCATTCGCATTGAAAGTTTTGTTCATCCATGATAAAACATTTCTGAATCAAGAAATAAATATCTTTTATTTAAAGTGTAACACATTTTTTAACCCTTTCCCGGCCAAGTAACAATTTTTGGCCATTTCCCCATACAATATATTTAGCCAGGTGGGAGAGGGGGGGATCTTTAATCTATGAAAAAAACGTATTCCAGCCAATCAGCACAGGTCAGGCTATGACACAGATATTGTCACCATCCCATCTGACCAATCAGGATAGACCCTGGGGATCGGCAACTTCCTTCTTTTCGCCACAGCAAAGAAATGCTAATTTTTGCACCTGCTTCTACTCTTCAAAATCCATTATTTCCTCAACAAGTCATGGTAAATTGATAACACTCATTTTTGCAGTTGAACAATCATTATAAAGGATGGGATAGGTGTTTTTTGCATAGGATTAGTGAAATCAGGATTTGTTGTTAGCTAAAAAGTGGTGAAGTGGTGTCCATTTTTAGACATATGCCCGATGCATCTAGTCAGTCACACAGGGTATTACTTATATACCATGTAGTGCCATGTAGTACCCTGTAGTGCCATGTAGTACTGTAGGGCTGTCTTAAATACTTTGAAGTTTCGAAGCTTCGTTCGATGGGCATGGGATTCGAATATGAAAATAAAATGTGACTCTAAAAAAAAAAAAATTTTATTTTTTTGTGTGCAAAATCAACTCTGCCTCTCTTTGTTAATTACAACAATATTTCATGAAAGCAAAGTGTTTTGTTTGTCTAAGATTTAAAAAGGTTAAAACTTTACAGCACTGACAAAGTTGAACAAAGTGCTGTACAAGTCCCACAACATAAAAAAAAAATATATGTATATATATATATATATATATATATATTATTATTATTATTATTTATTTTAATTTTATTTCGAAGCTTCGAATTAAAATCGAATCTCGGCCCCGAAGCTTCGAATTCCAAAAAAAGAATCGAAGGTCAGTGCCATGTAGTACCCTGTATTGCCATGTAGTACCCTGTAGTGCCATGTAGTACCATGTAGTACCATGTAGTACCCTGTATTACTATGTAGTACCATGTAGTACCATGTAGTACTCTGTAGTACCATGTAGTATCATGTAGTACCATGTAGTACCATGTATTACCCTGTAGTGCCATGTAGTACCATGTAGTATCATGTAGTACCATGTAGAGTACCATGTAGAGAGAACAAAGACAGGTCCTGAGAGCGGCTGAGAGGAAGTATAGAAAGTCACGCCTCACTGCTGACATTGACACATATCACAACCTCTTGTTAACATTCTCCAAAACCATTACTAATGCCAAAGCTTCTTTCTTTCACCATAGGATCGAGGCCTCTGCCAAGAATCTTCGCAAACTGCATGCTACCATGTCCTCCCTCCCGAGTCCTCACTCCCCCCCCCCCCTCCTCCCTCATCTTTCTCTGCCAAAGACTTCACGATCTTCTTTGAGGAAAAAGTGGAGAACATCCGCAGCTCCTTCTCCCAACCCCCACCCATTCCAAATACTGAATCGAGAACCTCATCCTTCACTCTGTCATCTTTCTCTCCCATTACAGAAGCCGAGACCCTGACACTGGTAATGTCGAACCGTCTGACTACATGCCAGCTGGACCAGCTACCCTCCCCACTCCTCCAGACCATAGCACCAGACCAGACATCCAGACATCCTGGTGTACGGTGGTGTAGTGGTTAACACTGTCGCCTCACAGAAAGAAGGTCCAGGGTTCGATTCCCGCTTGGGGACCAGGTTTCCATGATGCCAGGTACCCAGGTGGGGTATCTCCCAGGCCTTTCTGTGTGGAGTTTGCATGTTCTCCCCGTGCTCGCAAGGGTTTCCCCCCGATAAGATAAACCCAATGGAAAAACATGCACAACAACAGATCGCTAACGCTGTGGCGTCCTTGACGAAGATGGACAGGAGCACTTGGATTGGTCCCCTGGCGCGGCTCACGTTGACGCCTGTCTGCTCCCGGCTGCCCTTGGGACGACGGGATGGGTTAATCGCAGAGATGAATCGCATCAGCGATCCTAAAGAGACAATGCATGCGTGTGTGTTCCGGTGTGTGTGCTAAACTAACCGCTGTGTGTACCGCTAAAAAACATTGAGTGTCGTTGCATGCCGAATAAATACCTCTGCAACAGGTCCTGCATTATTATTATTATGCATTATTATCCTCCCATTCCTAACTGCAACCATCAACTCCTCACTCAACTCTGGGGTGGTCCCCACCTCCCTAAAACAAGCCAGAGTCACGCCGCTCATAAAAAAAAAAACACTGTCATAGGCAACTATCGTCTTGTCTCTCTTCTCTCCTTCCTTTCTAAAACACTTGAACGTGCTGTATCCAACCAACTTACTGCTTATCTCTTACAGAATGACCTCCTCGATGACCAGTTGAACTTCTCTGCTCACATACATTGCAGCGACAACCAGAACCTGCAGATTCCTCCTGAGCAACGTCAGAAGGATCCGCCCCTTCCTGACAAAATAAGCCACCCATCTCCTCGTCCAATCAACAGTCATCTCCCGCCTAGACTACTGCAACGCACTGCTTGCTGGCCTCCCGGCCACTGCCACCAAGCCTCTTCAACTCATTCAGAACGTAGCGGCCCGCCTGATCTCAAACCTACCGAAGTCGGCCCATGTCACCCCACTTCTTAGGGACCTGCACTGGCTCCCCATTGCTGCACGTATCCGCTTCAAGGCCCTCGACCTAGCATACCGTGCGGCAAAGGGAACCGCTCCCGCCTACCTCCGGTCAATGGTCTCTAACTACACACCCTCAAGACCCCTACGCTCTGCATCTTCTGGCCGCCTCAGACCTACTCTTATCCAAGCTCCGGGAGGGTCATCAAAGAGAAGTCGCCTATTCTCAGTCCTTGCCCCACAATGGTGGAATGAACTACCCACCCCAGTTAGGACAGCCGAAACCCGTCCAATCTTTCGCCGTCGACTAAAGACGCACTTCTTCAACCATTACCTGAAATAAAAAAAATTAAAATAAAGAAAATATCTAACCCTAACTAACCTTACTGTCATGCACTTGTCCTAATAAACTAACCTACACTGTAGCACGCAACACTTTGATGAACATTGTTACTCAGCTGATAGAGTTGTACCCTTCCTGATGACTTGTCGTACAGAACTTGTAAGTCGCTTTGGATAAAAGCGTCAGCTAAATGACTAAATGTAAATGTAAATGTAGTATCATGTAGTACCCTGTAGTACCATGTAGTACCATGTAGTTATATAGTTTTGTCTGCTATTCTTCTTTGGGCCTTTATCGGCTACTGTTGCCATGGCAACGCAAATTCAACAAAACTCCCAATACATTTTCTTATTTATTTTATGTTATGAATCAGCCTGCCAAGTTTCATAGATATGCCCCCTAAGGAAAAATATGCCCCATAGCCCCCAGATTTTTAGGGTAAGGCCTACCGGTCGAGGACCTGTTCACGGACACTTTGGTTAACCTTAATTTACAGGAACAAAATCTACTTTTTTTTTTATTTCAAAATTGTAGATAACTTTTAAAATAGCACCAAAATAACATTCTAGAGTTGAAATTGTGAATTTCCAGGTATTTCAAGAAGTGACCGGTAAAGGGTTAAGCCATACATATTGGATCAGATTTTTTTTCATTTAAAAGTGAATTGTATCCTTTTAAACTCCCTTTTAAAATGAAAAATAGTGCTTAGGAAAGTACTTGAAAGTCCTTTAATTTCATTTTGCAATGTATGTGGGAACCCTGTATTAGGAATGTCTGACCACTAACTGTGTCTGACTCTTAACCACCAAAACCTGCACGGACTACAATATCACGCCAGTTAGTGTACCTTGTGTGTATACTGCACCTTGATACCTTACTCTTAATACTCAGTATATATTCAGATTCAAATCAGATTTTAAAATTCTTTATTGCCTGTATTTATTGTAACGTATACAGACCCTCATCTGCACCTTTGTTTACACAGTTAATGTTTCTCATATTTTTATATTCAGAGTTAATTATATTGTTTACACCGTTTATTCCTTTCTCATATCTTCATATTCGGATACAATTTTATTGACGCCCACATTTCCCCAAGGGGATCAATAAAGGAATATCTTATCTTATCTTATACTGGTAACAAAGCTCATTTTAAAGTGAGATAAAGTCTGAGATTTGTTTCTAAACACATTATTCATGTTAGAAAACAGTTGATGAAAACATGTGAAAAGACTGTATGTAGTACAGACTTTGTGCACGTCTGAAATCGTGGCTTGAGGACACACTGGAGTCATCCTCATCATAACCCCTCAATAAATAAATTAGAATATTAGAATATTGTGGAAAAGTCCATTTATTTCAGTGATTCAATTCAAAAAGTGAAACTCATATATTATAGATTTATTACACACAAAGTGAACTATTTCAAGCTTTTTTTTTGGTTATAATTTTGATTACAGCTAATGAAAACCCCAAATTCTGTATTTCAGATTTGACACAAGATGATTTTTTATATAGAAATGTTGGCCTTCTGAAAAGTATGTTCATATTATGTTCACTCAGTACTTGGTTGGGGCTCCTTTTGTATGAATTACTGCATCAATGCGGCGTAGCATGGAGGCCATCACCCTGTGGCACTGCTGAGGTGTTATGGAAGCAGGTTGCTTTGATAGTGGCCTCATCTACATTGTTGGGTCTGGTGTCTCATCTTCCTCTTGACATTAACCGATAGATTCTCTATGGGGTTCAGGTCAGGCGAGTTTGTTGGCCAATCAAGCACAGTAATACCATGGTCATTAAACCAGTTACTGGTACTTTTGGCTGTGTGGGCAGGTGCCAAGTCCTGCTGGAAAATGAAATCAGCATCTCCATAAAACTCGTCAGCAGAAGGAAGTGCTCTAAAAGGTCCTGGTATCGGCTGCGTTGACTCTGGAATATGAGAAAACACAATGGACACCAAATCATCACGGACTGTGGAAACTTCACACTGGACTTCAAGCAACTTGGATGATGTGCCTCTCCACTCTTCCTCCAGACTCTGGGACCTTGATTTCCAAATAAAATGCTAAATTTACTTTCATCTTAAAAGAGGACTTTGGACCACTGAGCAACAGTCCAGTTATTTTTCTCCTTAGCCCAAGTAAGACGCTTCTGCTGACGTTATCTCTGGTTCAGGAGTGGCTTGACACGAGGAATGCGACAGTTGTAGCCGCAGGGCCTGGACACATCTGTGTGTGGTGGCTCTTGATGCTCTGACTCCAGCCTCAGTCCACTCCTTGTGAAGCTCTCCCAAATTCTAGAATGAGTTTTGCCTGACAATCCTCACAATGTTGTGGTTGTCCCTGTTGCGTGTGCACCTTTTCCTACCATACCTTTTCCTTCCACTCAACTTCTATGGATATGCTTGGATACAGCACTCTGTGAACAGCCAGTTTCTTTGGCAAAGACCTTTTGTGGCTTACCCTCCTTGTGGAGGGTGTCAATTTCAAGAGTCTTCCCCATGATTGTGTAGCCCACTGACCCAGACTGAGAGACAATTTAAAGGCTCAGTTAATTATCTGATTAGAGTGTGACACTGTGAGTCTACAACTTTGTCACAATATTCACATTATCTGAGATAGTGAATTTAGGATTTTCTCATGAGCTGTAATGAAATCTATAATCTATGAGAGTTTCGCTTTTTGAATTGATTATTATTACTGAAATAAATGAACTTTTCCATGATATTCTAATGTATTGAGCTGCACCTGTATATAAAGACTAGAGCGCACTAGCATGGTTCTCCCAAAGTTGATAGTAGCTCAATAGTATAGCAGAGCAAAGCTAATGCTAACCGTGTCATGTATGTGAATGGAAAATGCTAACAAGATTAACACCATACTCTCTGAGGTATAGTTAAATTAAAAGACAGATTTGGGTGGTCTAACCTAGCTTTCTAACCTAGTAGGGTCCATTTGATAGACTTGGTAGTTTATAGCAAAACGTTTTAGTGATTGAATGGAAAGATAAAATGGCACTTGAGCTGAAAGGGAGCTGTCAATCAAGCGTGGTCTGACCGAGCCCCCACAACCCTCAGAAATGGTCTGAGCAGCCAGGTGAGCATTTTTTTATTGTTAACAATTTTTTTGGTGGTTTAGTCAAACTCAGAACACATTTATTTCCACTTTACCCTGACCTTAATAAGGACATGATTTTACTTTGGCTGCAATAGCATTCAAAAGGTGTTCCTTGCCCATGCATTGCATCCCTAACAATTATGATTGTCTGGTCTGTGTGTGTATATAACCTCTCCACCACAAACCAACATCGTCTCCCTTCTGGGGCATTGTGAAACCGCCCTTCACCTACCTCCAGACACCTAAGGTCATTCTGGGTGTCATGGTTTAGCCATTTCTGTAAACAATTAACTCTGGGAAGAATATATATGTCTCCAAACCCCGATTAGTATTGAGTTCTATAGTTCTCCAAGTCATCTAGTCATTGGGAATGAATGTCTCAAGCAACGATTCAACACTATTGACTTAATTTTGCACTGAGAATGTCCCACTATACTAATGGTGTGTGTGGGGGCTTCTGATGCAAATTATATGGAAATGAAACATTGAATATGTAGCACAATCATAGGTAAATAATGCAGTCAGCTGTTGCTTTATAATGATCATATATTTTGCAGTGTTGAGTGGCTTCTCTAGGGCTTCCCCATCACAGGCGGTGAAGGTAAAAGCAGAGTTATTGAAGAGAGCTGGCGAGATATTTACAAGCCGCCATGACAAAGGCTCTCCTCCATGTGTGTGTGTGTGTGGGAGGGGGGGGATGGGTGACTGATTGCTCTGATGCATAACAGCAGGTGCGCAGCCACGTCCACGCCCCCAATTAACTGGACCCAATACAGGTGTGGCTGCTTAAATCACACCACCCACAAACCACATACCCCCAACACCAAACTGAAGGCTAAGAAAATACAATACGTCAAATAGTCAACCAAAAACAATAAACAAAAGAGTCCATAACTGCAACAAAAGCAGTCTCCTTTACAGGAGACTAGGCCCCCGGAACAGCTCTGTTCTCCAGGGTGATGAGGCAGCCTTCTCCCCCACCTCTCTTTTGGAGTGTGGAGCTCCAGGCTTCCATCCTGCCTGGCAGCGGTGTAGCTGGGCTGTAGCGGGGGTTGCTTGGAGGGGTGGCCATGGTTGTAGCCGTTGCCTGTAGCTGCTGCTACTGCAGCTGCTTATCTCCACCCCCCCCCCCCCCCACACTACTGCTGCTGCTGCTGATTGCAGAAGGACCGGATGTCTGGGCTGGTGATGTCAGGAGGCCATCTGTTGACCTGACGGCCCGGACGGCCCTTCTGTGTGTGTGCCCCCCCCCCCCCCATGTAATTTCCCCAAGGGGATCAATAAAGGAATATCTTATCGTATCTTATCTTATGTCAGGACTCGGAGCAAGGTTTCTTCTGCAAGGTGAAAGACCTTTGTCAGTAAACATCTTTCTTTTCAAGCGTTTCCACCAGCATCAGCTATCCACATTGGCACCTTTGCCTAATCCATCCAGGGTGCGTGAGTGATTAGAAGCGGTTTTGGTAAAAAGTGAGAGAGCTCAGAAAACGATTTTCTCATAGACTTCAATGCATTCGACGGAGAATTCTCTTCCTGTTTTGGCTTGTGACTTTTCACCTAGATCCCTGACCATTGGAAAGCCCTACTAATTGGTTACAGCCCTGTCCAATCATTTTCGAGATCGCCAAATGATTGACAGAGGTAGAGGCTCGAGAGTCTGGAGTGGTATTTGAAAGAATTCAAAGTCTGCCGTCTACTTCGGTGCACGCCTCACATATTGGCATGTAACTCGAGAACCGCTGAACGGATTTCGACAGGCAAGAAATGGCTTTAATTCGATCTATATATTGTATTAAAAAATATGCACACCGAGTCGCCAAAGTGCCGGTGGGCAAATAGTCCTCAAGAGGGCCCACATGCATGCTAAGAGGTTTTAAGCCAACTCCGGGTTAGGGTTTGATTGATTGATTGAAAACTTTATTAACAGATTGCAGAATGGGTACAGTACAGTACAGCTCAGTATACAATTGTTAAGGGGATGCAGACCAGAGAAAGACTTTCGTCTTGTTTACATCAGGGTCCCCCATTTTCAATTCATCATATGACATACATGACATACAGATAGACAGTACTGCTACATCTATACATTTATGACATACCAGATTTGCAAATACAGTACCGTTTGTGATACGAAAAGAGTCCAGAAAAGAGAGTATATACATTTGACGTAGAAACTGTACATTGGAGGAGGTTGGGTAGGTGGGGGGGACTGTACATTGGAGATGGTTGGGGGGGGTTGGGTAGGAGGGGTGGGGGGGGGGGGGGGGGGGGACACTGTACAACTGAACAAGCAAAACTGTACATTGGAATATTGACAAGACCATACTTGGTAATTTACTGTACATTGGGGGGGGTTGTGTTAGGACATTTACAGGGCCCAGTTTCGAATTGCAGTCTCCCGTAGGTGTTTTTGAAAGTGGGTAGTGATTCACATTCCTTTACAGCTTTGGGTAGGGCATTCCACATTGATGTGCCATAATTGCAAAACGTGTTTAGTCCCTTGTTTGAGCCGAATCTGGGTTTAACATGATTTGTGGAGCTCCCTCTGGTGTTGTGATCGTGGTATTCACTGACCTTTGGGAAGTATTTTGACATGTACATGGGTACCTTAGTTGTGTAGTGTATCTTGTAGACCAGAACATTGCAAGTTGCTGCAAGTTGCTGGTTAACGCCTCTAAATGATCACATGAGCAGACACACAACTTTAAGTCAGTGGGTTGGAGGAGTGGGTGGGTGGGGGACACTGTACAAGCAAAACTGTACATTGGAATATTGACAAAACCATACTTGGTCATTTACTGTACATTGGAGGGGGTTGATATAGCTATAAACCTGCATTCCTTCAAATATATCATTATCAATTAAACTTATATTGAAATACACTATATAGCCTATACACCACTGAAATGACAGTGGATAAATAAATAAATAAGAACTAAAGCTAATCGCATGGCAATAGACTGCATTAATATTCCATAACAAGTCTTGTGTGCGCCAGTATGGCCTACATGTCTAATGAACAGTATAGGCTTAATATAATTTCTAGTTACTTGTTTCATTAGGATTTAGTAGATACTATATATGCTCTGCCTCTGCCCTACGTACAGTATAAGTACAGACTGTACCTATACTGTACGTAGGGCAGAGCATTATAGTATCTACTAAATCCTAATGCAACAAGTCATTAATGGAATAATAAGCCTATACTGCGTTCATTCATTACGCCGTAGGCATTAATGGAATAATAAGCCTATACTGCGTTCATTCATTATGTCGTAGGCATTAATGGAATAATAAGCCTACACTGCGTTCATTCATTACAGTATACTGCGTGTGTGTGTGTGTGTGTGTGTGTGTGTGTGTGTGTGTGTGCGTGCACGGTGCGGCAGGTGTACCACGATACATTAATCTCATTTCGATGGGTCGCAAGCCTCGCAAAGCGCTTCCGCATCCATTTCCACACAGCTGCGTCATTACTTTGCCTTATAAGGAGCTCTGGAGGTGTTGTTTTGTATGCAAATGACCTGAACAGGAATGCTCTTTTGAGTTTAAGACAGAATGCCATTCTCCAAGCAGATATCAGATCATATCATTTGTGCAACCGTTTCAGCCACTTACTCAGTCGTTCTAAGATAAGTCTTCCAAAATAACTCTTTGCAAAATTTTCGGGAATGAGACCCAGTGAGTTTAACCCATAGCACCGCTACTCACCCCAGTCACTTCACAACATCTGAAGTCCATCGTGACTGTGCTTCGCGGTACCATCCGTTACATATATATATTAGGGCTGGGACTTTATCGCATACATTTTGATTAATTAACTACAGAAAGAATTAAATGTTAAAAAAATTGATGCATTGCATGATTTTTCTTTATTGTGTAAGAATGTTACCTTTCAAAGGAGACCAGACTCATGCATGTGCTATAAGTATAAAGTATAATAGATCGCAAATTACTTTTTTTATTAATCTGGTTTGTTCATAAAAATAAAGAAAATAAGAGAAATTTTGATCAATAAAGAGTTTTTTCTTTTCAATGGTCAACTGTTCTGGAATACTTGAAAGTACTGCGTTTTACTTTTACCTCGAAAGTGCTTGAGTTTACAAAAGGTCCTTTGCGCTATATATATATTATTCCTAAAATTGCTGCACTTTGTTAAAAATTTAATTGATCTGTTGGTCTGTGTTGTAGCTAATACAGGATTTTGCTGCTTAAACGTATGTATAATGTATATTCATTGATTCACTCATATACCAAAATTCATTTGAATTGAATTTTTTTGCTTTTCGCATATTGATATGCGATTAAAATGTGATTAATTTTGATTAATTAACTATAAAGTCTGGAATTAATTAGATTAACATAATTTTTTTTTTAAATATGTTTTAGTCGATTTTTTTGCGTTTTATTTACTACCGGACAGTCCGATAGAGAGAGAGGGAGAGGAGGAAATGGGAGACAGAGCAGGGGAAGACATTCGGCAAAGAACGCCCAGTCCGGGAATCGAACACGGGTCGGCCGTGCCGCGACGCAGCACGTTACGTGGTTAGCCACTTGGGCGCCCTCGATTAGCATTTTTAATCGAGTCCCACCACTAATATATATATATAAAAAATAAAACCTTGCCAAAAAAGGGCACTTTGGTCATCAAGGGGCACATGGGCAAGTGCTTGGGGACCCAACCCCCCTCTGCACGTGCTACCCTACCGTTGGGGAGGGTATAGCTTCCTCTGATACATGTGGAGCCAGTGGTGTGGTAGTGAAAGGGTTGTGTGTGCTCATCGATTGCTCTGATGCACAACAGGTGCGCAGCGACACCTGGGCTCTATTAACTGGACCCAATACAGGTGTGGCTGCTTAAATCACACCACCCTCAACCACATATACTCCCAACACCAAACTGAAGCCAGCGAGCAGCTTCAACCTAACCAAGCAACCAACCAAGGGAAAGGAATACAATAACTCAAATAGTGGACCAAAAACAACAAACAAAAGAGTCCATAACAGGAACAAAATAACTCAAATAGTGGACCAAAAACAACAAACAAAAGAGTCCATAACAGGAACAAAGGCAGGCTCTTCCTGATATACAGTATGTATGACATATCATGCCAGTTAGGGTACCTTGTATATACCGTTTAATTTTACTCTTACTCATAGTATCTATTCAGATAAAAATTATTTATTGCCCATATGTATTGTAACATATAATACAACTAATGGGGCATACAGACCCTCATCTGCACCTTTTTGATTACACTGTCTATTTTTTCTCATTTTTATATCCAGATCTAATTGTATTGCCTATATTTTATGTCTTTCTACTATTACCCTGCCCATACCTGTACCTCCACCCTCCCCCCTCCCCCATGCTGCTATGACGGCCACATTTTCCCAAGGGGATCAATAAAGGAACATCTTACCGTATCTTATCTTCAGGAGAATGGGCCCCCAGAACAGCTCTGTCCATGTACCAGTCCTCCAGGGCGACAAGGTGGCCTTCTCCCCACCTCCCCCAATTAACTAGACTCAAGACAGCTGCTTACATCACACCACCCCCACACCACAATATGCCAAAAGTAATTCTATAGGATTTGCCTAATCGTGTGTTAATAATATCAATTAAACCTCCACTGTCTTTATGAATGAACACAACACTCACAACTTTTTCTCTGAAAACGTAAATAGGCGTATATTTAGGGGGTTGCAGAGGACATGTCCCCCTCAAAATATAGCTAATATGAAAGATGATGCACTCCCCAAAATAGGTTACAGGTATCCTTCTTACCTGTAATTATATATTAACCAACACTTTCAGACACCCCTACACCTGACCATACCATTTCAACCTTGCAGACATGCCTCTCATAAAAGTACACCAGAATGCAGGAAATTAAGTGTTTGAAGCTCAAAATGTCCTTGAAGTGCCCCCCCCCCCCCCCCCCCCATGTTGAAACCAAACCTATGCCCTTGAAACCAGAGTTATATGGCTAACAGTAACTAACAGTAACTAAACAATGAAACTGAGAAAAATTTCTTTAAAGTTCTTTGACTATCCAGTGATTTAATTCTTTATACCCTTTTCCCTCTAAAACAGAGCAAGATTGAACTCTGAAACTTTGTCACAAGATAAAACAGATGATCTTTTATCCAGATATTGAGAAGTAAAATTTCACTTATAACTCAATTTCAAGGAAAGTTTAGTTACTGCGGTTAGCTTTTGCAGGACAGTATTTAATTTCAAACCTTTATTTAAACTCAAAAGGCAACTGAGGTTTTCCTCATTTATAGTCACGTTGAGTGTACATACAGAGTTAACACTAGCACAGCCGACAAGGGGTCAAATGACCCCTAGGGATTTTCAATAAATGTATCCCGGTCAAGCTCCAGCTCTGTCACTCAATGACTTTTCCTAAAAGTACCCGTTTTATCTGGCACAGTTTCTGAAATTTCAAAATGACTTCAGGAAAATGTAATTAGAACGTTATTCCACATATGGAATATATATGTGGAAAGTCACAGCCCTTTGCAAGCGTCTAGAGCAGGGGTGGCCAACTCATGGCTCGCGAGCCGCATGTGGCTCTTTGCCCGTCAATGTGTGGCTTGGGATTTCCATCCCAAAAATAATAAAAAAATAATAATATTTTTATTTATTATTATAATGTTTTAATTTTAAAAAATTTTGTCACTCAAACCTGTGGTAAACCTCATATCTTTATATTAAGAGGTAATTATATAGTTTACACTGTATATTTTTCTCATATTTCTCATATAAGCTGTGGGTCATAAGCTGTGGACATTTTCTCCATGGCTGTTCTTTAAACAAGAAATAATAAATCACACAGAATAGAAAGTCATAACAATAAGACAAGTGAGGATAACAATCAATTAAAAACCCTCCAAAGGTTTGAGATCAAGGTTTTAAACTCAGCAACAGAGGGGATAATCTCAAGCTTTAAGGAGTTCATTCCATGAGCTAGAGGGGCATCATAGTAAAGGCAAAATTTACTCTGTTCTGAGCAAACTCGGGGGACCTTAAGGACCAGCCAGTCACTAGAACGGGTTCCATAGGTTCCAAAGGAGCTTACCAATAAGGGCCTTAAAAATGAACAAACACCAGTGTTGGTGGCGCCTCTCCATCAGAGAGGACCAACCAACCTGCTCATAAAGGACACAGTGATTGTTGTATCATCATTAGTGACGAATCTGAGGGCAGAGTGACAGAGTCCAAGGATTTAAGGGTTGAGGCCGCAGCACGCCTATACATTCACCATAGTCCAGAACTGATAAGACAACTCTCTTCGACAAGTATAGGCTACTCAATTCAGGCGTGCGCAGGTAGCTGAAGAAAACACCTCACACCTCTCTGAGGACAACATCTTGGACCATATGTGAAATAGTAGTGGAGGTCTGGTAGGGGGCACAGCACGTGGTTTGAGAACAGGGAAGAGAGAGTCTGAAGTGTGTGTGTGTGTGTGTGTGTGTGTGTGTGTGTGTGTGTGTGTGTGCGCGCGGAGGGGGTTAGGGGCAAAGGTCAGGGGGAGCATTCAGAGGATCAGGCTTAGAGGACAGAGCCTGACAGGTGCGATCAGTCGTGCCACAAAGCAGTGGAGAAGGGGATGTCATTGTGTCTGTAGGAGGTCACTGTGAGCTCGTCGCTACCAATCAGGCTGGCAGGTTAGGAGCTGGGAGAGTTCAGGCAACAGGGAGCACCCCACCGTGAGGCCATTACCATGGAGCAGGAGAGTGTCACTGGCAAGGATGGGAGAGAGAGAGAGAGAGAGCAGTGACATATGAGAGAGAGAGAGAGAGCAGTGACAGATGAGAGAGGGAGAGAGAGAGAGAGATCTCCTGTATTTGTGTGTGAGGGAGAGAGTTAGATTACTTTGTAGCAAACAAGCTCTTTGTAACTTGTTGTCTAAGCTGTTAAAAGTGTTTCATGGATGATGAGTTGACTAAAACAACTGTCGCCCAGCAGGATGAATGGCCTCTTAACTTGATTATACCTACAGCAGATGTTATGTCAAAGATAAAGGCCCAGTCTTAACCACCAGGGTCACACATACCCTCTGCTTTTGTGTAGAATTACAGCTTCCTCTGGGCCCCTCATAGAGTCTCTGACCACAGAGGGGAAAAGGTGTGTGTGTGTGTGTGTGTGCGCATGTATGTTTGTGCGAATGTGTGTGTGTGTGCACATGTTTGTGTGTATGTTTATGTGTATGTGTGTGTGTGTGTGTGTGCGTGCCATCAACTAAAAACACACCTCTTCAAACAATCTGAAATAATAAATTATCTGAAGAAAAGAAAATGCTAACCCTCTAACCTTTTACTATTATGTACCCTAATACTATCTTATACTGCTATCTAGCTAATATGTCTATAATACTATGCACTCAGAGTGTGACACTGAAGTTTGACACTATTTGACGAACAACACCACTCTTAGCTGCGAGAGATGTGCCCCTCCTGGTGACATGTTGTTCACGATCTGTAAGTCGCTTTGGATAAAAGTGTCAGCTAAATGACTAAATTGTAATTGTGTGTTGGGTGGGTGGGGTATGGAATATTACACATTTTACACCAATGCCTGGTGGTAAAAATGTGGAATATTGAATAACTTATTGTAGCAGGGTGGATTATCCCTGCTTCGTGGGAACGGGTGTGCACAGCCACTGGGTAGCGAGACACAGTAGAGCTCCGTCGGACTGCACCTTCGTCTTTGGGTCTGAAGCGTCAACTGGAGGCCGGCAGTGGGAGTGGATGGGGCCCGGGATTTACCAACCTGGTCTGGTACTCTGGTCTTCCTCTCCCTTCCAGGGCGGTCAGCAGTACTCCCCAACTCGCTCTCACTTCCCCCAATTCCTCCTTTAACCCTCCCACACCTAGTGCCTGAATTGTAAATAAATAACTTAGTTCCCCCCGCAAGCAGTACCCTCCCTCAGTGACATTAGAAACCTTACAGTAAAAAGGGAAGAGTTGGATAGGAAGGGGTTAATGGTATTATCGTTACCCACACCAAAAGAGTTGTTTATAGGCTCAGGAAGGGACACGCACACAGAACTCCCATCTAATTCTTTATAGTTAATAGTACTGGTCAGTTACAAAGATTTAATGGCAATGGTGTAAATAGAATGGAATCTTACTATTACCCAAGTTGTAACTCAATAACTTCTAGACACTTATATTATACACCAATGTGCTTGACTCATCACCCACGTCTGGGTTAGTACCAGGGATAATACCTCTCTCAGGCTTTAATTATATGGTAGGGATAATACCTCTCTAAGGCTTTACTTATGATACAACCAGTCGCTAACCTTCCCGCAGGGGAAGGGTTAATTAGATGGGAAATTATTATTAAAGAACAAACACGTTATCACACTCAAAGGAAATGAAAAAGGTGGGCCCACTTTACCAAAACAAAAGTCCTATACTAATGCCGGCATGTAATGTTTATGGGGTACCCCTATGAACTGTAGTTAGCAACGTTAGCTTCACCCGTAGGCCGCATCACACTGTGTACGGTGCAATAAGATCCTGAGCACCGAAGCTCTAATGTACTCAACCAAGATGGCGGCCTCGCCGCACCACCACTGTCCGGGTGATAAGATGGCGTCGAACGCTCTCGTCACGGGCGCTAGCAAGCGGGGCTGGAGCAGAGGGAGCAGTAGCGGGCTGAGAGCACGTGCTGGGTGATGGCGACCTCTGCTGGACGGGACGAACTCCCGTGCTGGGCTGAAGACAGCCGGTGCAGAGCAGATGCAGAACACCGGTGAAGACAGGCGGTTGACGGCCGGTGCTGGGTCGACGCGCGACAATAATCTGGCCCTACCTTAACTGAAGCTACTCTGTGGGTCCCAGACAGCCCTCCTGCTAGCCGCAACATACAATGACGCAGGGTGCCTCTAAACACCGGTCCTCTTCAAGCCACGCTAGCTGGGCACCTCACTGGAGGGGATATCTTTAACATAAGCCAACACTTGGCTATACCGCTTGTCTTCTAGGATAACTCGTAGTATCACTAGGGTTGTTCAGTGGGGACATGCAACACGCTACTACGCTTATATTTCTGATATAACCCGTAATATACTCAAGTTCAATACGTTCACCCGTGTGGTCCACAACGGGGCTCAACGACACGTCCTTCTCGGTTCACGTTCAACGCCGAAGAGGCTGGCCCTCCTCACTTTTGTTCCCGTTGACTTGCTTCCTTCTCTGTCTCTCTCGTACGCTCCGCCTGCCACCGCCGCCCCCTGCTGGTACCGCCAAGTAGCCCCACAGGAAGCACTGGGTGGATAGAATATGATTCAGTTTACTGTTTATAATCCATATTCCAGCCGGTGAGAGAAGGAGAAACCCGTGTCATTGTTCGAGGGAATATCAATGGAAACTAGTTAATATGTCTTTGTGCACAAAGGGGAGATAAAAGGCAAGTCAGCACTTCTGAATAATAGCCACATATTCAGGGTGCTACATTATGGTACTAGTTTTACACAGAATCTCCACTTGATGAAATGCATCCCTAATAGACATAATATAACGTGCCACATTCATTTGGTACACTGGTTATTCTGGTAACAAAGATGAGGGAGTTTCACGTTGTATCATTAATAACAGAGAAAACTATATCGCTCACCTATAGATTAGGATTTCTAGAAAATAAGATAAGATAAGATATTCCTTTATTGATCCCCTTGGGGAAATCCGGGCGTTATAGCAGCATGGGGGAGGGGAGGTACAGGTATGGGCAGGGTAATAGTAGAAAGACATAAATATAAGCAATAAAATTAGATCTGAATATAAAAATATGAGAGAAAATAAACAGTGTAAACAATATAATTAACTCTGAATATAAAAATATGAGAAAGATATACAGTGTAAACAAAGGTGCAGATGAGGGTCTGTATGCCTTATCGGTTATATTATCTGAATATATACTATGAGTAAAAGTAAACAGTATACACAAGGTGCAGTATACACAAGGCACCCTAACTGGTGTGATATACATCATATGTTGTAGTCCGTGCAGGTTTTGGTGGTTAAAGGAAAACTCCAACATTTTGGGAAATTTGCTTATTTAACATCTTCCCTGGAGTTAGACAAGAAGATACATACCTTTTTTGTCTCTCTGCATGCATTAGGCTTAGGGAACGCCTGCACCGTTAGCGTAGCTTAGCTTCATCACTGGAAGTGGGTCAGACCTTTACCCTGAAGTTCCCTACAGTCCCCTACAGTCACAAAATACACTCCAAATACAACTCCAAAACGTTCCTGTAATCATGTGACCTGTGTATTTACCACGTGGAGAAATAAAAAATAATTGAATTAGACATTTACGTTTTCCAAGCAAATATACTCTGAACTATTTTTGGCCGAACCATTCCTCTCTGGGCTCAGTGATTTCATGTCACCAGTGCTACTTTCTAACGTGAGGCCAGTGTTTGTTTACATTTTTATTTCATTCAAAGGATCCGAACCGATTGAAGTTTATGGATACCATGACTGTGGTAAGTTTTAAGGGGCTAGCGTTACACAATAAATGAGTTATAATAATATCACAAGTGTGGATTCACTCGCCCAAACCCTGTAGCCGTGCATCGCAGTCATGAAAGGGGCTAACTAGGTCGATAGTCCAGCAACGTTGTGACTGTCCTATTCATCAATCTCACAATATTCGCTAACGTTAGACAGATGGAATACAGCCTTCCATCTAAAAACATAAATGTAAAACTTACAGTCATGGTATCCATAAACTTCAATCGGTTCGGATCCTTTGAATTAAATGTAAACAAACACTGGCCTCACGTTAGAAAGTAGCACTGGTGACGTGAAATCACTGAGCCCAGAGAGGAGTGGTTTGGCAAAAAAAAAATCAGAGTATATTTGCTTAGAAAACGTAAATGTCGAATTCAATAATTTTTTATTTCTCCACGTGGTAAATACACAGGTCACAACATGTTTACAGGAACGTTTTGGAGTTGTATTTGGAGTGTAGGCCTATTTCGTGACTGTAGGGGACTGTAGGGAACTTCAGCAATGAAGCTAAGCTACGCTAACAGTGCGGGCGTTCCCTAAGCCTAATGCATGCAGGGAGACAAAAAAGGTATGTATCTTCTTGTCTGTTGGAGTTTTCCTTTAAAGGTATACTACGATTAGCCCTTCATGAAACAAACATGTAACTGTTTTACCTGATGCTATTGCTGATGTGATTATGCTCCTTGCCACTGCACAAATGGCCTTCTGTATTTATATTTGAATTGTATGTTTTTTTGTTTAATGCCCTGTTTTATGTTGAAACTTGTTGTGTGCCGTGTTGGTCAGGACTCCCTGGAAGAATAGATATTGTATCTCAATGGGACATTCCTGGATAAATAATGGATAAATAAAAAATAAAATAAAATAAAAGTACACACCATAAAGCAAATGTGGTCTGGCCAAGTGATGGCCCACATAACCCCCTCCTACTCGTGAATGTGGTCCAGATCTGGTTGCCAGAGTAGGGCCATGTTTAGGCTCATAGCCATGACTCTGGTGTATGACTGGCCTGACCCATGTCCTACCATAAGTATGTTCTAGTTCTAATGATGTTCTGGCCCAGATATTCCCATGCCGATGTCCTAGAGCTAGTACTGTCAATGTCTGGTTTACATGCCACATGCAGGTGCTGGCTCAGCTACATGCCAGCAGGGCCAACTTGAACATCCCACTCCACTGACACATGCCTTCTCTATTTGAATGACCACATCAAACAAGAGGTGGACGCAGGCAAATACTGCGGCATGGTCATGCTGGACCTACAAAAGGCCTTTGACACGGTCAATCACTCCATTCTGATTGACAAGCTAAAAGCAATTGGTTTTGATAGTCTATCAGTGAGCTGGATGCAATCCTACCTTGAGGGGAGGGAACAGATGGTGGAGGTAAACGGTACCCTATCCCCCCCCCTCACAGTGAGCTGTGGTGTTCCACAAGGAAGCATACTAGGACCGCTACTGTTCCTAATTTATGCAAATGACATGTCGTCAGCTTGTGACTGCAACTTGTTCCTGTTTGCGGACGACTCAGCCCTGCTGGTCTCTGACAAGAACAAGTTACAGGTTGAAAAAACCCTCAGCTCGGAACTAGGCAGAATCTGCATATGGCTCGCTGATAACAAACTATCATTACACATGGGCAAAACAGAGTCCATTCTCTTCGGTTCAAATAACAAACTCAGCAAGACCGACGGCTTCTCAGTTACAGTGGGTGACAATATTGTCACAAGGAAAGATGAAATTACCTACCTGGGTTCCATCCTAGAGGCTAATCTCTCCTGTGACAAAATGGCATCCAATGTAATAAAAAAAGTCAACCAACTTGTACCGGATCTCCTCTCTGGTAAACAAGAACACCCATAAGACTCTGGCAGGAGCACTCATTCAGGGGTACTACGACTATGCTTGCACCTCATGGTACCAAAGCACCTCAAAGGCGCTAAAAACAAAATTACAAACATCTCAAAACAAACTGGTCAGACTACTGCTTGACCTTACTCCTAGAACCCACCTCACCCCTGCCCACTTTGACAACCTAGGATGGCTTAGAGTAGACGACAGAGTACAACAACTTGCAATGGGCCTGGTCTACAAGATACACTACACGACCAAGGTACCCATGTACATGTCAAAATACTTCCCAAAGGTCAGTGAATACCACGATCACAACACCAGAGGGAGCTCCACAAATCATGTTAAACCCAGATTCGGCTCAAATAAGGGACTAAACACGTTTCGAAATTATGCCACATCAATGTGGAACGCCCTACCCAAAGCTGTAAAGGAATGTGGATCACTACCCACTTTCAAAACCTCTCTCAAGGGACACCTACGGGAGACTGCAATTCAACACTGGCCCCTGTAAATATCCTAACCCAACCCCCTCCAATGTACAGTCATTTACCTAGTATGGTTTTGTCAATAGTTCAATGTACAATTTTGTTTGTTTGTACAGTGTCTCCTCCCCCCCCCCCCCTCAATGTACAGTATTACTTGTTTATACAGTGTGCCCCCCGCCCCCCCCCCCCCCCCCCCCAACCACCTCCAATGTAAATTACCCAGTATGGTTGTCAATATCCCAATGTACCCAACCCCCCCCACACAACCTCCTCCAATGTACAGTTTCTACGTCAAATGTATATACTCCCTTTTCTTGACTCCTTCTGTATCACAAACAGTACTGTATTTGCAAATCTGGTATGTCATAAATGTATAGATGTAGCAGTACTGACTATCTGTATGTCATGTATGTCATATATGTCCTGATGAATTGAAAATGGGGGACCCTGATGTAAACAAGACGAAAGTCTTTCTCTGGTCTGCATCCCCTTAACAATTGTGTGTATTGAGCTGTACTGTATTGTACCCATTCTACAATCTGTTAATAAAGTTTTCAATCAATCAATCAATCAAGCCATATCTTGGCTGGATCTGTCCTCAAGATTCTCACTCAGTGGCTCCCCCTGGCGGCATTGTCTCTTGCATTTGCTGGGCTGAATCACAATTCAACTACAATATACTGTGGTGGTAATAGGAGTGGACAACTGGACATGAATTGTTTTCTCACTTAGAGTGGCATAAACTTCATTATTTAAAAAGTATGCTAATTTGCAGAGAAGGGGGAGGGGGTTTACATTTGCAGAATATGCTATTAGTTTACAAAACATATATGTATGTCTTAGAATTATGTTATGTCATGTCATCATAAATCAAAACATACATTTGGAGGCACTGTGAACTAAACATAAGTCTATAATATATTTCTAAACAAGATTGTGACTGCTGCCTTTGTAAACAACACCAACAACAACAACAACAACAACAACAACAACAACAACAACAACAACAACAACAACAACAACAACAACAACAACAACAACAACAACAACAACAACAACAACAACAACAACAACAACAACAACAAGATGTCAGATAGATCTAGCTTCAAACAATATTCCAGGGCCCCAATATTCATTTATGAAAGTATAACTTGGAATAATGTTTTTTATTTTGTTTATCCCAGACTCTCCCAAAACTACACAGTGCACCTTTAACCCCTAATTACAGGCACTTGAAAATAAACATATAGTATACAGTATATATATATACATTGATATTGATACTGCTGCTACATATCAGAAATCAAATGTCAGACATGTCAGAAATCAAAGCAAAATGAGAAGAAATAGATTATATCTCAATCACTGTCCAATTACCCCAAACCAAATGGTTCCATAAAGGTAATGGATCAGTTCTTGGTAGTCAGGGAAGGGAACGGCTCCCGCCTACTTGCGGTCAATGGTCTCGAACTACACACCCTCAAGACCCCTCCACTCTACATCTTCTGGCCGCCTCAGACCCACTCCTATTCGAGCTCCAGGAGGGTCATCAAAGAGAAGCCGCCTATTCTCTGTCCTTGTTCCACAATGGTGGAATGAACTTCCCACCAGTTAGGACAGCCGAAACACCACCAATCCTTCGCCGTTGACAAAAAATTTGTAAAAACACACTTCTTCAAACAATATCTGAAATGAGAACAAATATATATAATAATAATAACCTTCTTACTGTCTTATACTATCCTGCACTCTTCCTAAGTAATATACTAATGTCTCTACTACTATGCACTCAACACTGCAGCACTCAAGTTTCAACACTTTGATGACATTGTAACCCAGCTGAAAGAGTTGTACCCTTCCTGCTGACTTGTTGTACAGAACTTCAGATCAGATAGTTTTGTTTGCCATAATATGCAACAAGTACAATGGAATTCTTACTCTCCGTCTGCTCCACAACATAAAGGAATAAAAAAGCAATAATGTGAGGATTGGTTCTTTCCCCACCACAGGCTTCTTAAAGTTCTGTGATGATTGGTCCGTTCCCGGCCACACGCTCCGTTCCTTTAAGGTACTTTGTTGATTAATTGCATTCCCCGCCACGCTCCGTTCCTTTAGGGTACTGTGAGGATTCTGTGATGATTGGTCCGTGGCCGAACGCACACTTCTAAGTCAAGTATCAATTACCATCACGCACCTGATGTGTGTTCTAATCAGCGCCCCAGAGGCTTTATATACTCTGATTCCCCTACTATCGATGTGGGATAGTTTTGAATATTCTCCTGCATTTGCCTGTCTTTCCCGTCGCTGTTCCCTGTCTGTTGCTCCCCAGGACTTTCGTGAAGTAATCCCTGTGGAGAACCTGATTCCCCGTACGAAGCTGCGCCTCGTTTATCTGCCCGCTTTACGCGCTGCGCTCTGTGAAAGCTGGGAGGATCTGCAGAGCGGCTTCAGACGTCACAAGCTAATTCCTCACCACCACCTTCTGGGAGAATCTGCAGAGCCGCAACAATCTTCACATGCCAGATTCCCCGTTTGTTCTGTTTGCTCAACCTAATTCAATCTTGTGACTCTGAGAATAAATACGCCCTTGCTTTGGCTAACTCTGAAACAACTCTCTGTGCCGTTGCGCTTGAGGTCGGTTACAAACCCTAACAAATAATTTACAGAATAAAAAAGCAGGTATTCATATACAATAAACTGTCTGCGGTATGTACAATAAAATAAGTACTACAACGAAGTATAAGAAAATACAGAAAATAAGTACACTTTTGACAGCTAAAATAATTGCACATTATATTGATGCACGAGGGTGCAGTAAAGTGGCTGAGCATTGTAGCAGCATTTGAGTCCATTTACATTTAGTCATTTAGCTGACGCTTTTATCCAAAGCGACTTACAAGTACGACAAGACAGCAAGAAGGGTACAACTCTATCAGCTGAGTAACCATGTTTATCAAAGTGTTGCGTGTTACAGTGTATGTTAGTTTATTAGGACAAGTGCATGACAGTACGGTTAGTCAGGGTTAGATATATATATATACAGGGCCTCCTGGGAGAAATGCGAGGCCCTGTGCGAGATTTAAACGCGATGCCCCCTAAAAGGTAAAAAAAATTAAATAAAAAATATATAATATATATTTTTTTTTTAATACAGTCAACATATTCTTAAATAATAGCGCTGCCCGAGGCTGGGCATGATACAGTCAACATATAGCAAGAGAGAGAGCGAGAGAGAGCTCCCGTTCTACAGTCAATATACAGTGTTATCGCTGCACAGACCCGGCAATGCCCCTGACCCTCCACCAGAGCAAGGCCAGAGAGAGAGAGATAGAGAGAGAGCATGTCTGTTTGTGTGTGTGTTAGAGAGAGAGCATGTATATGTGTGTTAGAAAGAGAGAGAAATATATATAGAGAGAGCATGTCATTTTGTGTGTTAGAGAGAGATATAGAGCATGTCTGTGTGTTAGAAAGAGAGAGAGAGAGAGAGAGAGAGCATGTGTGTTTGTGTTAGAGAGAGAGAGCATGTCTGTGTGTGTGTGTGTTAGAGAGAGAGCATGTATGAGAGAGATAAGCAACGATGAGCCCCTAAAGGATATTCAACTTTTAATGGAAGAACAAAACAGAAGGAAAAGATAACTTCACAAAGGCAACATGAATATACATAGATCCAAAAGGACAAAGATCAACACTTAAATCCAAAGAGAAGAGGGTCTATACCAGAGAAAACAAAGTAGCAAGGAGCCAATGGCCGACATCAGCTAAATAGGCTAACTGCAAATAGAGTAGCCAGGTACTGACACCAGGCCACACACAGCTTTGGCCAACGCTACCCAAGCTACACAAACGACCAAGACAATTCACACACAGCACATGTCGTATCTCCAAATGTTGTGAAGTAACATATGTTTTGCCTGGAAAAAAACATCGTTATTAACAAAACATTCGGGAGGGGAAGGAAGGAAGAGTGGGGTAATGTCCAATGGACATCTTACCTGCACCAAGGAACGCAGGGCGAAAGGCCGCAACACAGGTCTCCACGTTGACGAAAGGCCTCTCGCTGGCGGGACAAAAAGAAGCTATGGCCGGGGCCTTGTCATGGTGCAGGCCCGACTACATCTTCTGTCAAAGATGATGTCGTAGTCAGAGTGCCAGGGCCTGCTATTCTCACGGCTAATGTCAATGGTCGTAGCACAAGCTAACAGCTAACTCTAGGCTAACTGATAGCATCAAGCTAACGTTCCCAGCCGAGCGAAAACGAGCAGCTAACGTCGTAGCTAAACAGCTAACTGGCTAACAGTTAGCTCAACCCGGCTATCGCTAACCACTAGCTAACGCAGAAGCAAGCTATGCGGCTACCACTGAAACTGTACAACGTGAGAAAAGCAATACAGGCCAACACTTCAGACAGCCACTGTGTTTTCCTCTTCTCATCCGAAGAGGGAAGGGAAAAAGAAGGCAATACACGTCCCACTACAGAGTGGTGTTTACCATAGCGGTGCCGGCAACAAGTCCCTCGCGGACTATAGCCGACTTGAGCATGGAGATATTCTCATAATGAAACACCAAGCTCACCTCCCTCGCACCAGGTGCTGACACCAGGCCACACACCGTTAGCTACTACAAAAGCTAGCCGGCCCGTTTGGCTCCCGAGAGAGAGAGAGAGATATATCCACGGCGGGAATAGAATAGAGTGCATTAAAAACTCACCAAACGTCCAAGAGGATGGAGACAACCGCGTGGAGTTGACGAAGTTCATCTGCCGAATGACCGTCCTCTTCATCTTGGCATAACAATGCTGCACGCGCTCTCTCTAGTTTAGCTAACGCTAGTTAGCCTTTAGCTAAGCTAGCTACTAGCCGACATCATCATGGCTATCCCGACTGAACCACACGTTAGCACTCAATATTATAACGTAGCTAAAGCTAACTAGCTGTCCCTGCCTTTAGCCGGGATGGCTAGCCTGACTGAACTGTCTAACATGCAACAACTTTCATCTTCAGTCCATCTGCTGAATGACCGTCCACTTCGTTTTGGCTGGCATAACTAAGCATAACCTCTAAAGCTGCACGCGCGAAATAGTCAAACGCAGCTGACGCACGCCAGCGTACACATAATGTAACTCCTCCCTTCTTGAAACCAATAGTATGTCTGCTGCAGAGCCCCAGAGCTCCAATAGACAATAGTGCAGAGCCGCAGAGCCAGGAACATTCTACAAAGTGTCTAATGTGAAATATATAAGCATATAAGCAAAACTAGATTTTAGGTCTGTGATGAAAAAGGGCCTCGCGGGAAGGGGGGCCTTGCAAAAAAAAATAAAAAAACTAAAAAAAAATAATAATTTTGTGCAAGGCCCCCCTTCCCGCGAGGCCCTGTGCGACCGCACTGCTCGCACACCCCCTGAGGCGGCCCTGTATATATATATATATATATATATATATATATATATATATATATATATATATATATATATATATATATATATATATATATATATATATATAATTTTTTTTTTTTTAAAGATTTAAAAAAAAAAATGTATCATCATTTCAGATAATGGTTGAAGAAGTGAGTCTTTAGTCGACGGCGAAAGATTGGACGGGATTCGGCTGTCCTAACTGGGATGGGTAGTTCATTCCACCATTGTGGGGCAAGGACTGAGAATATAGGCGGCTTCTCTTTGATGACCCTCCGGGAGCTTGGATAGGAGTAGGTCTGAGGCGGCCAGAAGATGCAGAGCGTAGGGGTCTTGAGGGTGTGTAGTTAGAGACCATTGACCGGAGGTAGGCGGGAGCGGTTCCCTTTGCCGCACGGTATGCTAGGTCGAGGGCCTTGAAGCGGATACGTGCAGCAATGGGGAGCCAGTGCAGGTCCCTAAGAAGTGGGGTGACATGGGCCGACTTCGGTAGGTTTGAGATCAGGCGGGCCGCTGCGTTTTGAATGAGTTGAAGAGGCTTGGTGGCAGTGGCCGGGTGGCCAGCTACTGTAGCAGTGCGTTGCAGTAGTCAAGGCGGGAGATGACTGTTGATTGGATGAGTAGTTGGGTGGCTTCTTTTGTCAGGAAGGGGCGTATCCTTCTGACGTTGCTCAGGAGGAATCTGCAGGTTCTGGTTGTCGCTGCGATGTGAGCAGAGAAGTTCAACTGGTCGTCGAGGACAACACCAAGGTTCTTGGCGGTCGGGGACGCGGTCACAGCTGCATTCTCGACTGTGATGGAGAGGTCGGTCAGGGGGGAGGATTTGGCCGGCAGGTGGAGCAATTCTGTTTTGCTTAGGTTCAGTTTGAGGTGGTTGGTTGTCATCCAGGCGGAGATGTCGGACAGACAGGCCGAGATCTGCTCAGAGACGTGGATATCTGAGGGAGGGAAGGAGAGGAAGAGTTGAGTATCATCGGCATAACAATGATATGAGAAGCCATGAGACGTGATAATGTTACCCAGTGATTTAGTGTAGAGGGAGAAGAGAAGGGGTCCTAGGACCGAGCCCTGGGGGACACCCGTCCGCAGGGGGCGGGTGGCCGACAGAGTCCCTCTCCATGACACTTGGTAGGAGCGGTCGTTGAGGTATGATGTCAGCCATGTCAGCGCAGATCCAGCCACTCCCATTCCTGCGAGGGCCGCGAGGAGGATCTGATGGTTATTGAGCGGGTTAACTGTTCATCAGGCGTACTGTACTGCCTGTGGGTAGAAACTGTTCTTGTACCGGTTTGTGTTAGTTTGTATGCTGCGGTACCGGCGACCGGATCGCAGGGGGGGAGAATAGCTGGTGTCCCGGGTAGTTGTGGTCCTGGATGATGGAGATGGCTTTGTTCCGTTGTAAGTTGTAAGTCGATTTCGATAAAAGTGTCAGCTAAATGACAAAATGTAAATGTAATCAAATGTATCAGCCCAATATCACAAATGCACGTCTCAATGGGCTTCATGATTTTGATTTTATTTTATTTTATTAGGGATCTCCATTAGCTGGTGCGATAGCAACCAGCTAGTCTTCCTGGGGTCCACACACAAAAAAACACACAAAAACAATCACTATTGCAAAAAACAAAATTATTAAAAGTCAGTACACACAATGCATAATGAACCTACTGTAACAATTAATATAGCTAAAATTACATTAGTGTAAAACTAAAACAAAAAATTACTTTACAGTGTTAAAAACAATTTAAAAACAATTTAAGATTCTTTTTAAAAGTGAATCTACTGTAAATGCAGCAGAGGTTCCGAGGCAGGCCATTCCACAGAGTTAATGCTCTAAAAATAAAAGATCTCCCCAGAGCGCTGGTTCTAGGACCTGGCAATTCAAGCTGCCCACTACTGGAACCTCTAGTGTAATGCTCGTGCACAGTATTACTAAAAACAATCTGATTATGTATAAAAACAGGAGTCTTACTGCTCATGACCAACTTGAACAGCACAAGTATATTAAAAGACAATCTATTTTCAACGTTAAGCCAAGAGAGGCGGGCATGCATACGGCTCACATTAGACCTTAGTGAGCAGCCCAGTACCAACCGTGCTGCCCTGTTCTGGACCACCTGGAGCTTCCTGAGGTCACCACTGGCAGCAGATGACCACATCGCAGAGCAATAGTCAAGATGACATAAAACTAAACTTTGCACTATCTGACATAAAAGGGGACGGGCAACAAAAGAAGCACATTTCCTGGAAATACCAATTGCTCTTCCCATTTTTAAAACAATATAATTAATATGCTGAGACCAAGACAGAGTGCAATCCAGCATCACTCCAAGGAGTTTAGTACTTTCAACTTGTTGAACTGCTGAATTACACAAGTTTAAATGAAGCTTTGGATTTGTAGATAACCTGTGCCTTGTTCCCAGCACAATACATTTAGTCTTGGAGATATTAAGGACAAGTCTATTACATACTACCCAGTCATGCACAACTTTAAGTTCTCTACTCAAAACTTCATTAAGTACATTGCATGATGGTGCCGCGTAATACAATGTTGAATCATCTGCATAAAGAACTGTTGTAGCACATTTGGTAGCCCAAGATAGGTCATTCGTAAATACAGAGAAGAGCAAAGGTCCTAGGCAACTTCCTTGCGGCACGCCACACTCTAGACCTCTGCTACTGGACAGGCTGCCATTTAGATACACCTTCTGTGATCTAGAGGACAAATAACTTAGTATCCACTTTAAAGCAGAAGAGTTAAAACCATAACATTTAAGTTTATCAACCAGTAGAGAATGGTCCAGCACATCAAATGCAGCACTAAAATCTAACAGCACAGCTCCCACCAACATAGAGTTATCTATAGCTTTAAGCTCAGTCATCTGTATCAAGGCAGTAGAAGTAGAGTGACCAGCTCTATAGGCATGTTGAGAATCTGTTGCAAGCTTGTTTGAAACAAAATACTCTTGAATTTGTGAATGCACCAACTTTTCCATGATTTTGCTCAAGACAGGTAAAATACTTATAGGTCTAGAATTTCCCTCATTAAAAGCAGCTTTGGTATCCTTAGGTAAAGGAAAAACCTTAGCCTCCTTCCACATCTTTGGAAATAGACCCACATCCAAACATATATTCATAATATGACATATAGGAGATGCTATAATACCAGCAGTCATTCTCAGCACTTTACTATCCAGGTTATCTAGGCCTGCTAACTTACTATCAGGAAGAGAGCGGAGTAACCGCTCCACCTCACTGACTTCAGCCTGATGAAATTCAAATTCACACATTTTGTCTTTCATTATAATATACTTAATACAGTCATTTGTTTTCAGGTTGTTTGACATATTCATAGCATGCCTTAGTTTAGATACTTTACCCACATAATAATCATTAAAATGATTTGCAATCTCACCTGGTTTCGTGAGAACAAATCCATTTGATTCCACTAAGGGTGTGCACACAGTTGTCTTTCGACCCATCATTTAATTAAAAACATTCCATATTTGTTTGCTATCATTTCTCGCATCATATAACCTTTGTTTAAAATAGTCCCTTTTTTTACCTTGTTTAGTTTTGTCACCTGATTGCGTAAAGCACAGTATTTATGCCTGTCATCAATTGAACCAGAACTAACTGAGGCTTTTTTGGCCATGTCTCTCTCTTTCATTAGGGTCCTGATACTGCTGTCAAGCCATGGGGCAGATCTATTTTTGACCGTGAATTTTTTTAAAGGAGCATACTTGTTTACAACACTCATATATCTTGACATAAATAAATCCAGGGCAGCTTCAGGGTCATCCTCACTACACACCATGTTCCAATCTATACTGGATATTTCATCAATAAATTAATCTTCATTAAATCTTTTATAGGACCGTGTTAATATGATTTTAGCTTTAAGTTTTGGAACCTTTGTCTTTCTAGTGACAGCTATTATATTGTGGTCACTGAACCCTACAGGGACAGAGACAGCCTTAGTGCATTGTTCAGAAACATTTGTATAAATATGGTCAATGCATGTCCCAGAAATAATACCATCACTGCCTAGACTTATTCTTGTTGGAGATGCAACAATTTGAGACAGATTACAAGCATTTAACATAGAGAGCAACTTATTCTTGTTGGGACATGACTTCACCATCCAGTCTACATTCATATCACCTAACAAGAAGATTTCTCTATTTTCATCTGATATCTTGTCAAACATCTCACACAACCCATTCATATACATAGCATCTCCACTAGGAGGCCTGTAGAAACAACATACTAGAATTGGTTTTAAATAAGGCAAGTGGACTTGCACACAGTTTGCTTCAATGTCTTCCCTCATTAGATCATAACGTATTTTGGCAGGTAAATTATTTTGAACATAAATAGCCACTCCACCTCCAAACTTATTTCTATCTTTTCTAAAAACTGAGAAACCCTCAATAGCTACATTGGAATCAGAGAAAGACTCATCAAGGTGGGTCTCAGAAATAGCAATGATGTTAATACAGTTATCTCTGACAATACACTCTACCTCCTGATGCTTATAACGCAGACTACATACATTCACATGAGCTAAAACCAGGCCCTTGTGAAGGCCTAACTTAATGCAGGGTATATCAGTATTGGATGTAGTCATAGCAATTTATAGAAAACAAAAACAAAAACAAAAATGAAATGAAAATACAACATCCTCCATCTAAAAGAGCCAGGGGGTCACCTTTGAGTCTCTATACAGTTCAGTGGCGTCGCGTGGGTAAAATAACAGGGGAAGCCAACAAAAAATTATAAAAAAAAAATTATTAAATATTTTTATTAATAATTTTTTATTTTTTATTTTTTTTAAGTCAAGCAGTCACCATGTACACTACAGTCAGTGTTGGGAAAGTTCACTTTCTACATGAACTAGTTCAGTTCACAGTTCAACATTTTTAAAATGAACTAGTTCAGTTCATAGTTCATAATTCAAAATGTTTAACTAAAGTTCATGGTTTCAAAAATGAACTAATTTAGTTCTTTTTAGTTCTTTTTTTATTTATTTTTTATTATAGATTTTTCACGTACAGTTACTTACATTACAAAAACACACATTGGGACAAGGGGGGGGGGTCCTCCAGTTCATCTCTATGCCATCATCCACACCATAAGCAAGCAAAAACAAAACAAAAAGAAAAACAAGCACAAAGGAAAGCAGACCAAGACAGGCACTGTACAGTATTGCACTTGCCTCGAGCGCATTCACATGTAGACATTACATACATATATTTATTTTGTCCATACAATGGGGCACTGGGCCTTTAGAAGGATCCGATACATTTCAGCAGGATAATAGTCTAATAGTGGGGCCCACACCTCCTGAAAGGAAGCGTCGTTGACTCTATGCATTGCACAGTGTCTTTCATGGGGTAGGAGCACACCGAAGATCTCTCTATACCACATTTGTAAAAATGGAGGCTTATCCTTAATTCAGTTTATCAGAATGCATTTCCGGGCTGAAAGTAGACGTTTATCAAATCGTTTGAATTGTAAACTCTTTTAAATGCATACGCCGACGTCTAGAGGTAGAGTCTGACTGTGACTGAGCGAGTGCTGCTGCTGCTGCAGCTCTCTGCGCGCAGATTCCGAGTGATTCCTGTTCCACTGCTTGTTGTGAGGAGGAGTCTGATGACGTAGCAGGGGGTGACAGGCTGGTTGCCAGATCGGGTGGTTTTACGCATAATCTTTAAGCCTGTTTACAGTGTTTTAACTGAGTATTCGGCTGAAATGCATTATGAAATATGGCACATATTTGAACGCCGTTATAATAGAGTGCTGAGAATGAACGCACTTTTGAACTCCGTTACACAGGGTTGAGAATGAACGCGTTCTCAATTACGTTCAGTTAGCGGATATACAGTACGTTCAGTTCAAGTTCGCCCAAAATACGAACGCGTTCATGAACGATCGTTCATTGAACGCGTTCAGGTACATCACTGACTACAGTATGGCTCGGCGGCCAGTCAAACGTTCTTTTTATTTATTTAACAGATTGCAGAATGGGTACAATACAGTACGGCTCAATACACACAATTGTATAAGGGGATGCAGACCAGAGAAAGACGTTTGTCTTGTTTACATCAGGGTCATTAATACTGCTGGAGCATTGGTTAATTTTTGGTCCGATCTTTCCTCGCGCGATTTTGCGCGCCGCGTGGGAGCAAATTCGAGACACATATTCGGTTGCAAAAAGGTGTCCCACGGTCTCCTCTATGGCCGTGAATATTTTCACGCGGATCGGAATCACGGCGCGCCCGTGGGACACTTTTCCGTTTCGGCGAGTTTATTCCACGCTTTCTGTTTTCCTTTTCTAAGCATTTTAGGGGCTACATGTGAATCAGTAAAAGTTGCGGGACGCCCAGATGTTTCCACGATAGAAAGCTCGCGTGGATCCCATAATAGGCTCACTTAATACAGCGTTTTTAAAATCACGCGACATTTTCAGGGTCGCGAGCCGACCTTTTCCCCTCGTTTTCGATGATGGAAGTGATTTAGGAAAAGCTTCGGCACGCCGAGAGGTCCCCGTGGATTTAATCTCGCGAGGATCGGGGCAATATTCGGCCCGTGGGAACAGTTACGGGTTAATACAATGTTCAGAGTGCAGAGGGGAAAATATGCTGAGTGTTTTCCTCTCAGCCCCGTTTTAAACTTTTAGGGTGTGGCAGTCAGCTCGAATCTGATTGGCTAGGATCGGATTTGGACTCTATAATGCTGGAAGCCTGGAGAAAGAGACCTACCATCTGCCTCCTCTCCTGCTGCAGTGAGCATAGTGAGGCTGACAGTGTGTTAGAGGGAGTGAGAAGGAGAAGAGGGAGGCATTTAAAAAAAAAAAAAAAAATTATAACACAGATGCACAGATGAAAAAGAATGTAAACTATATTAATTTTTTATTTTTTTTCATATTTCATATTTGATATTAATTCATATTTTAATATTAGGGAGGCATGGCTTCCGTTGGCTTCCATAAGGATTCGCCACTGATACAGTTGTCCATTTATGTACAGTTTATCGACTGACAAAGCCACTCTGTGATTCAGGGCCCTGTTTTCCCTCATGATAGGAAGCAGTTGTTTTCTCCTGTCATTGATCTCCACAGGAAAGTGGTCATGAGCCCACGTCACAATGGAAAAACCCCTGACCTTAAGGAAGTCAATGAAAAAACCCTGACCATAACTCTTAAGGAAAATTATGAAAAACCCCTGACCTTAACTTAAGGAAGACGAGGAAGAACTGTGTAAACAATATAATTAACTCCAAGGACTCGTAAGGATTAGATTTATATATAGATTTGGTCAACAAAAAAAAATTATTAGATTTATATACAAACATGTGTAAAAGGTCATGGAGAATATAATCAGATTAGGATATAAAGTAAATCATCACTGTATTAGAGCCGTGTTAACAATTAGTGAAGTACAGTAGGTACTGGAGATGAGGTATATCTCGATATGGCGAAAGAGCGAGACGCTCAGCCAGTACTCATATAACTAGGTTATATAAATAACCTATCGTTATATATTCGTACTGGCGAATCGCGTCTCGCTCTTTCGCCATATCGAGATATTGGGACAGAGCAGACGCGAGGCCCGACAAATGTACCCCCTGAGGACCCGCAAGCCCTACCACCAGGGGGGAGGGAGTCCCGTCACCCCCCCTTCCTAGTGAAGAGGGGGCGGCAGTCAACTCCACCCAAGTGTGAAAAAGAGGGAACTAGAGACCCCTAAAAACGCACAGCACAGGCGGGACCAGGTGTGACACAGCAGCTTGTGGCACACACCCACACATCCCTGCTAACCCACCGAAGGACGGGACGCAGGGGAGGTCCCAGACCTCAGAACCGCCTGGGAGACAGAACCCCCAGTCATGTCCATGAGGTAAAACCTAACAAAGGGACCCGGGGAGGACCAGGAGGCCGCAGCACAGATGTCCTCCACCGAGGCCCCCCCCAACAAGGCGGCAGAGGCCGCCACCCCACGAGTGGAGTGCGCCCTGACACCCCCAGGGGGGGCCAGCCCAGCCAACGTGTAGCAAAGGGCAATGCCCTCGCACAACCAATGTGACAGGCGCTGTTTCGACAGTGCCTTACCAGCGCAAGAGCCACCGCAACAAACAAAGAGCTGATCGGTAGCCCTGAGGTCCTGAGTCCGGCTGAGGTAAACCCCCAAAGCCCGGACCAGACACGACAGGTGAAGGCTCGCCTCTAACTCACCAGCGTGAGGAGGCGGATGAAACGCCTGAACCACAATATCCCTGGAGCGAAAAGAGCTCCGGATATTTTTTGGCACGAAGACTGGGTTATGCCTCAGAGTCGCACCGCTATTGACACGAATAGACAAGCACTCAGGCCGCACCGAGAGAGCACAAAGCTCACCCACACGCTTAGCGGAGGTGATGGCCAGTGTAACTGAGGGGTACAATTCCCTGACTGTATTGATAAGTATGGTATCATTAAACCACTACCGCTTGTACTTTAACTTCTGGCCATCCAGTACATGATATAGATATGATGAACACTTTCCCACCTGATGAAACGAAGTCCACACAAATGTATAAATCGAATATTTTATATAGCAAAGGGTATATACAACGTTCACTTAATGACATTTATGATTTGAAATGCACTTGTAAGGCAAATGAGTATTCGTAGGTAAATCAACATTGAATGTCCAATCTCTGGTTACGCAGGGAGCAAGTATACAACCTGGTTCTTTAGGGAACTATAGCGATGGTACTTAAATGATTATAGCTGGATACACTAAAGGGGGGGTCCCGCTGGTTGTAAGTCAGTAGGGGGGGGGGTTAGGAGAGCCGCTGGCGGTATCCCATCTGGCCGACGATTTCTTGGGAGAATTCAGAGTGCTGAACACGGTGCCCACAGAACCTCGGTCCACAGATGAATACAGCTGGGCCCTCTGGTGGACGGTAGCTGCCGGTCCACAACGAAGAGACGTGAGGCGACCTCACTCGGGGTAGAGCGCCGTCTCACCTGGACTCCTCTCGGGGGGGTAGTTCCAACACTCAGCAGTGTTGGCTGTTATCCATGGCATAATCAAAGCACCCAAAGCACGTAGATAATCCAAGCCGTGGAAGGCTCGCCGTCGTCCGGGTAAAGTAATCCAATGTACAGGTCCACTCGTCCTGGCCCGGAGCTCCTCGGATGCAAGCACCACACGTGGTCTGCCCAGCCTGGTTAAGACTCCAGATAACGTCAGGAACGATGGGGGTACTGCTCACTTTATAACTCTAACCGAACGATGCACCATACATAATAGACTATTATTAACTTAATAGAAATACGTCCCACTCGACGGTATAGTGCCAAACTATGACAATTCAACTATTAATCCACACGATGTCTCAATGCCTATTCTGAGGCCAAGTAGGCCTTACTGCACCACACGTGCGTCGTGGGTGAGGCTTCACGTCTGTTACTAGGTTGGAGGGTAAAGGACTAATGGACTAAAAGAAGTTCTACTTTACTTGCGCCATATATATATGCGCTGTGAGCAAATAGTACCATTCGTATTTCGCCAGACGTATTCCTACGCGGAACCGGGCTTGTAACGACATGTTCGTCGGCACGATTGAACTTGAACCAAGGGGCTTGGTTGCTGGCGCCAGGTTCTCGTCCAATGGTAGAATGAAACTATTATGGGCTGTTAGTAGACTAAAGGGATATTCAGTGTATATTGTACAAGGAATATACAGGGGATATCAAACGATATACAAATACTATTAAATATATATCCATAAATAAATATATATATTCGGTTTAATCTGATCCTTCACAACAGCCGCCCCCTAATTAGTCCCACCTAATTAGCTAAGCAGAGACAGATTAACCGCACTGTCTACCACTCAAGGTCCGCTGTAAGGGTCAGTCAACTCACAAAGTCGTGGGGTCATGGTCGTCATCGATAGTGTCTGGGAGTCTGGGCAGTTCTATTAGCCTCGCCACGGGTCGTGTGTAAGTTCGCCCTTGGACGAGTACTTCAGCTGCTCGGACCTTGCCATCGGCACCGGTGATCACTTTGCTTACGCGGCCAGCCGGCCACATAGCTCTGGGTAGTGACTGGTCGATAATCATGACGACTGTTCCTTCTGTCAAATTGTCTCTCTCTTTTACCCACTTCTGGCGGGTCTGTAGAGACGGTAGGTAGTGGAGTAGAAAGCTGTTCCAAAACTTGTCAGCTAGTACTTGACTGTACCTCCACATTCTTCGGCCGTTCGCTTCTTCAGGCCTGTACATTGTCTGGGGTAGCGCGGGGTCTAGCCGCCCCATCAAGAGTGTGTTGGGGGTGACTGGGTCGACATCTGCTACATCACTGGAGACGTAGCCGAGGGGCTTGGAGTTCAATACTCCCTCGATCTCCGTGAGGACTGTCATTAGGACTTCTTCCGCCACAGTCTGGGCCCCAAGCACGGCGTACAGGGCTGTCTTTATAGAACGTACTTCTCGTTCCCAGGTTCCACCGAAGTGGGGTGCGTTCGGGGGATTAAACTGGAAGTCAATCTGGGATGGAGCGAGGTGGGTCTTAAGTTCTGGGCCCATAGCTTGGAAGCTCTCTCTCAGCTCTCTTTCTCCGCCTTTGAAGTTTGTCCCGTGATCAGACAACAATGTAGACGGTTTTCCTTTCCGTGATGTGAATCTTCGGAAAGCCATAAGGAATGAGTATGTGCTCATGGTTGAAAGGAGTTCGATATGTATCGCTCTGGTGGTCATGCATTTGAATACAATACCCCACCGCTTCTCGGTTCCTCTTCCTTTCTTTATATACAACGGGCCAAAAAAGTCCATGCCTGTGGAGTGGAATGGCTAGTCGCCGAGTCGGAGGCGACAGGGAGGTAGGTCAGCCATCCGGGGTATGCTGGGCTGCGCACGCCACTTTCGGCAGTCTAGACAGGTTCGCTGGAAGCGTCGCACCGCTTCTCTTCCTTGAAGTATCCAATAGCGACGTCTGATCTCCGCGAAGAATCTCTCTGCTCCTGCGTGGTGTACATCCTCGTCGTATTTCTTTATGATCAGCTCTGTGACCTTGTGTCGGCTGTTCAAGACTATCGGGTACTTAACGTCATCCGGTAGATCGGGGGCTCTCCGCAGACGACCACCCACTCTGATGAGATTATGGGCGTCGCTCTCGGGTGCCAGGTGGAGCAGTCTGCTGTCTGATGGGACGGGCTTTCCTCCCTGTAGACAGTCTAGCTCATCGGGGAACGAGTCTCTCTGGGCTCGTTGTATTAGAAGAAGTTCTGCTTCTTCGTAGTCAGCTGCTGAAATGTCAGTGGTGGACTGAATCTCTGGGTGGTGCCACAGGAATGTCTTTAGCTGCGCACTCTGTAGGGTAATGCAATCATCTATGTTGGGGTCTGTGGAGGCGACTGTGCTCAGTCCACAGAACATAGGTTTCTTGTTCTCAGCCTCCTCTTTACTTGCTTCCCGTGGGGTGGGCGTAGGCCACTCTTCTTCCGGGAGCTTGAGGAATTCTGGTCCGTCACTGTAGATGTTGCGACGGGTGAGGTCATCCAGGGACATTCCCCGGGTGATGACGTCAGCTGGGTTGTGTTTGGTGTCCACATACCGCCAGCTCGCTGCTTCTGTTAACTCTTGAATCTCGGTGACTCTGACTCCCACGAAGACCTTGTATCTGCATGAATCAGACTTGATCCATGTGAGTACTGTCGTGGAATCTGACCACAAGATTGTTCTGTGCACCGGAATGGTGAGTTCACGTTGGATTAACGTGGCTAGATGCGCTCCTGCTAGGGCTGCGCAGAGCTCTAGACGCGGGATAGATTGTTGCTTTCGTGGGGCTATTCTTGAGCGAGCCAGGATGAAAGCAGTGTGTATCTCTCCTCCCTTCTCTTGGGCACGCAAGTAGGCCACCGATCCATAGGCTACTTCGGAGGCGTCACTGAAGACGTGTAGATCCATCTTGCATGTCTCTGGCCTCACTGTGGGTGGGAAGTAGCTGCGGCGTATATTGACGCCTGGGAGTGAGCGGAGTTCCGTCTCCCACTCTCTCCATGTGGAGGCAAGGTGTGCGGGTATTGGGTCGTCCCAGCCCTGGTCCTTGTCCCATAGTGCTCGTACAATCATCTTTGCCCTGGTGGTGTAAGGTAGAATACATCCCAACGGGTCATATTGTCTGGCGAGTGTTCTGTACACACTCCGTCTGGTGGTCGGTATCGCCGTCGACCTTCCCTGCTCCGTGGTCAGGGGTTTGTGTCTATAGTGGAGCGAGTCTGTTTTGAAGCGCCAGACTAGTCCTAGTGTCATTTCTTGGGCTTCTCCTGGGATGGTCGCCATCCAGGTCTCGCTGCTGGCAGCCTTGTCCGCGGGGGAGAGGCTGCGCAATACGTGCGGGTCATTGCTGGCCCACTGCCTGAGATCAAAGCCGCCTTTGATCAGGGAGGCGCGTAGCTTGATTAGGAGAGCCTCGGCTTCTTCTTGAGTCGAAACGCTTTGTAAACAGTTGTCCACGTAGAAACTGTTCTTCACACTGTGTCGGACCTCTTCATCTGCTGCTGGGTCCTCTGCGACGTGTTTCTGTAGTGCAAATGTAGCACAGCACGGGCTGCATGTGGTTCCGAAGGGGAGGACTTCCCACTGGTAGATGGCTGGGTTCTCATCTCCGATCCTCTCTCTCCATAGGAACCGCAGCAGGGGCTTGTCCTCCTCCACTAGTCTCACCTGCAGGAACATCCCTTTGATATCCCCGCTGATAGCCACCTTGTCCTGGCGGAAGCGTAGTAGCACGCCTAGTAGAGAGGGGCCGAGTGTGGGGCCGGGCAAGAGCTCTTAATTCAGATTTTGGGATCCGATCTGGTAGCTGCAGTTAAACACAATGCGATCCTTGCCGTTGTGGTGGACCTTGTGGTGCGGCACGTACCATGATTCGGTCGTCTGATCGGCCTCTTTAATGTCAATCTTTGTCACGTGTCCCGCTGTGATTAGCTTCTCAATCTCAGCGCGGTACACACTCTCTTGAGCGGGGTCTTTGGCTAGGCGCCACTCTGTGTTCAATAGATACCGCTCCGTGGCGTCTTTCTTTGCGTGAAAGGTGGGCATTCCCTCTCGCCTCAGGAGTGGGGTTGCGTATCTCATCACTCCGCCGACTGTGACTCTCTTTGTCCCTTGCTCGAGTAGGTTGATGGCGTAAATGTCTTCTTTAGAACGAATGTCTTTCTTTTCGTTCTTAAAGGGCATTGTCTCTAGTGTCCATAGCCTCTCGACATGCTGCAGGAGAGTGGTGTCTTCTTCTGTCGTTCTGGAGTGGAGGCAGCTAGTGGCTGCTGTTCGGTTGAGAGATTTAGCGAGGGGGCCTTGTAGTGTCCACCCTAGGCGGGTCTCGACTGCTGCAGGACAGCCTCGGGGTCCTGTATGGACCCGGTCAATCGGGACGATGAGGTCTGCATGGTCGGAGCCTATCAGCAGGGTCGGGGTGGCGCCGTCTATGAGCGGGATAGGTAGTTCACGCAGGTGCACATATTTATCCATCAGCTTGGCGATGGGGTAGGTGTACTGCGATAGTCCTATTTCTTGGCTGGTGAAAGCATTTGTAATCCTATACCGTCGCTCTGGCTGCCCGCTTGCTGCGATAGTGAAGGAGACATTCTCGCCCTTTATCGTCTTTAAATCTCTTCTTATTGTCCGAATCGTCATTTGGTTCTCGCTCCCCCGCAGTCCCAGCTGGGCCGCAGCGGACGCGAGCAGAAGGGTCTTCTCTGACCCGTCATCAAGGACGGCGTAAGTGTCCTTGACTTTATCTTGGTAGCTCAATGTCACACGGACTACCTTTAAGAGCACTTGGGGCGCCGCTGCTGCTGGCGGGGTCAATGTACATGACACTTGCTTTGGTGCTGCTCGATGGTGCAGGTGCAGGCCTTCTTCTGTTACTGTCGTGTAGTACATCTAGATGGGCTCCGTCACACCGACTGCACCTTTTCTTTAGGCGGCATTCGGCTGCCATGTGACTGCGCGCACATCGGTAACAGCGCCTGTTGGACTTTATCCATTGACTCACTTCTTCTGCATTCATCTTTGTGAACAGGTCACATTGTGACAGCCAGTGTTCCTTCTCGCAGTAGGGGCACACCATCTTCCACTTCTCTTTTCTCGAGGGGGTACTGTGGCTCTTACTGCTCGGTACTGACTCTGATTGGTGCATGACAGTCACCGATCTTCTTCCATCGTTTATTCTCCTGGGTCCCTCTCTGGAGCTTGGCGTGCTCCGCACGAACGTATCCAGTCGTAAGCTGCTGACTTCTCTCGCCAGGAAGTCGGCTAGATCGAGGAGGGATGGTTCGGGACCGTTAGGATCACGGTGGTCTCTCTGCCGCCTAAAACGCTCTTGTCTTGCGGGTGGCAGCTTCTCTAAAATCCTCTCGACGTTAGAGTTGGCGTATAGCTCGTGCATACCCTTTTCTCGTTGCGCTCCCAGCATCCCTACCAGGGACTGCACTTTTATCGACAGGTCGTCTAATGAGCGATTGTCTGTTGCTGGGGGTAGGCGATCAATATGCCTTATCTCTTGGATTACGTAATCCCATATACGTCCATATCTCTGGTCCAGCGCTGCTAGAGCCGCGGTGTATGGGGTCGTAGAGGTGGCATAGGCTAGCGCTATATTGTGCGCTCGCGGTACTTTCAGGTGCTTCAGTAATATTGCATACTTGTGGCGTCATCAGCGACATCCACCATCATTGTCTCTAAGCACATCCGGAGCTCCGTGTACTGTGCTCGATTCTCATAGGTGAAGTCTGGAAACGTCGGCGTGGCAATGTATGACGCCGTGGATGGCTGATACATCGGCGAGCGTTGGGGGAGAGACCTCCTAGGCGAGTCTCCTCTTGCGCCTCTCTGTGGGCTGGTACCGGCAGGGTACCATGGCCCGCTGGTCCAGGTGCTATTCCTCGGGGCTGGTCGTGCGTCGTGCTCACCCGTGAATAGAGTCGGGGGTCTGTAGCGCAGCGCCGCGGGGGTATAGCCTGGGCTGTACTGGACCTCCTGGTCCGGTGGAGTACTGTGCTGTCGTCGGGCTTGGTTCTCCTCCTCTCCCTCTTCTTCTTCTTCTATCAGGTCCTCTAGATCCTGTAGTCGTTTATTTAGCTTCTCCGCAGTGTATGCCGCTCCTTCCTTGTAGCTGGGTCTCGCTTGGACCGGTCTGGGAAGGGGGTCTGCGGGGGGTATAGGCTTGGTCTGTTGGTCAAGTTCAGGGTCGCTTGCTCGGTTAGGAGACGCTGCCCTTGACTGTTGTCTCGACGAGTTCCTTGAACCCCTGGCGGAGGGAGAGGGTGTTGCCTTGAGGATCAGCTGCTCCATTAGCTGCGCTTGTAACTTGTCGCGCTCGGCTTCGCGCTTGGTGAGATCTGCTTCTCTTTGGGCACCGGCAGCGGCGCGCTGTGCGTCGGCCCGGTCTCTTGCCATATTCTCTTCCGTCTGAAGGCGTCTCATCTCCAGGCGTATGCGCTCTTCTTCGCTCCGTTGCTGCGCTTGGAGTTGTTCGCGCTCGATAAGCATCTGTGCTTGGAGTCGATCGCGTTCACCCTGAAGTCGATCGCGTTCAGTAGCGGCTGTCAGGCTGACGAGGAACGCCTGTGATAGCATCCTCTCCGCTTCGCTGGGGGAAGACGGTTGTAGAGGTGAGCCGCTCCTGGGTGAGCCGCTCCTGGCTGTACTCGTTGGGGAGTCCTGGAGCTCTATTTCCTCGGCGCTCTCCTCCTCTTCTTCCGTGCAGAGTTCTCTCTCTGTAGGGTTGTCTTCCTCCCGGGGCTGGTCGGGGACTACTTCTTCGGTATTGGCGGGGGGTAAAGGCATGTCAGCTCCCTCCTGGTCCCCACCGTGAGCTTGGTCAGTTACATTAGAACCCACTAGGGCCTCTGTGGTCGGGGTAACCTGTTCGTTAAGGTCAGACATAATTTTACTTTCTACTTTTACCGCGTTTACCGTTTGTCGATGGCTAGGTAGTTGACTGACAGCGTAATCCTCTAAGTACTGAGGTGGCTGTCGTCTGCGCTGCGGGCGCTCTACGTTAGGAGGACCGTTTCGTGGAGTGTTCATCATAGGCCATTTCAATATTAATAACACTATATTAATATTACACTAGTTACCATCCGGCTCGAAGGACCAATTGTAACTGAGGGGTACAATTCCCTGACTGTATTGATAAGTATGGTATCATTAAACCACTACCGCTTGTACTTTAACTTCTGGCCATCCAGTACATGATATAGATATGATGAACACTTTCCCACCTGATGAAACGAAGTCCACACAAATGTATAAATCGAATATTTTATATAGCAAAGGGTATATACAACGTTCACTTAATGACATTTATGATTTGAAATGCACTTGTAAGGCAAATGAGTATTCGTAGGTAAATCAACATTGAATGTCCAATCTCTGGTTACGCAGGGAGCAAGTATACAACCTGGTTCTTTAGGGAACTATAGCGATGGTACTTAAATGATTATAGCTGGATACACTAAAGGGGGGGTCCCGCTGGTTGTAAGTCAGTAGGGGGGGGGGGGGGTTAGGAGAGCCGCTGGCGGTATCCCATCTGGCCGACGATTTCTTGGGAGAATTCAGAGTGCTGAACACGGTGCCCACAGAACCTCGGTCCACAGATGAATACAGCTGGGCCCTCTGGTGGACGGTAGCTGCCGGTCCACAACGAAGAGACGTGAGGCGACCTCACTCGGGGTAGAGCGCCGTCTCACCTGGACTCCTCTCGGGGGGGTAGTTCCAACACTCAGCAGTGTTGGCTGTTATCCATGGCATAATCAAAGCACCCAAAGCACGTAGATAATCCAAGCCGTGGAAGGCTCGCCGTCGTCCGGGTAAAGTAATCCAATGTACAGGTCCACTCGTCCTGGCCCGGATCTCCTCGGATGCAAGCACCACACGTGGTCTGCCCAGCCTGGTTAAGACTCCAGATAACGTCAGGAACGATGGGGGTACTGCTCACTTTATAACTCTAACCGAACGATGCACCATACATAATAGACTATTATTAACTTAATAGAAATACGTCCCACTCGACGGTATAGTGCCAAACTATGACAATTCAACTATTAATCCACACGATGTCTCAATGCCTATTCTGAGGCCAAGTAGGCCTTACTGCACCACACGTGCGTCGTGGGTGAGGCTTCACGTCTGTTACTAGGTTGGAGGGTAAAGGACTAATGGACTAAAAGAAGTTCTACTTTACTTGCGCCATATATATATGCGCTGTGAACAAATAGTACCATTCGTATTTCGCCAGACGTATTCCTACGCGGAACCGGGCTTGTAACGACATGTTCGTCGGCACGATTGAACTTGAACCAAGGGGCTTGGCTGCTGGCGCTAGGTTCTCATCCAATGGTAGAATGAAACTATTATGGGCTGTTAGTAGACTAAAGGGATATTCAGTGTATATTGTACAAGGAATATACAGGGGATATCAAACGATATACAAATACTATTAAATATATATCCATAAATAAATATATATATTCGGTTTAATCTGATCCTTCACAACAGCCAGCAGGAATGCAGTCTTGAAAGACAGCTGTTCCAAAGACGCCTGCTCAAGAGGCTCAAACGGGGCCTCGGACAACCGGCCGAGGACCAGTTGGAGGTCCCAACTCGGAGACAGAGAACGTTTCACCGGCTTAAGGCGCCGAGCGCCAAGCAGGAAACGCTTCACAAGAGGGTGGCTGAACAACGTAACGCCCTCAAACCCCTCATGACAAGAGGACAGCGTCCAGGGGGCAGGACACCGGGTCCCAGCCCCCCACCTTACACCACTCTTGGAAAATACGCCACCTACCCGCGTAAACCGCGATAGTGGAGGGAGCATGCGCGTTCCGGATGGTGTCGACCACAGAAGGGTCCATCCTCTCCAGACTCACCCTCTCACCAGCCAAATCATCAGTGGCTGGCCCAGCACAGGGAACTGCCACAGAGACCTGTGCGCTTGAGAGAGGGCCCGTGATGACCAAGGAACAGGCCACGGCGGGGCTACCAAGAGCTGGATCAGGACTGGGAACCACACAGCTGCGCCCCGGTCCGGCGCGATCAGGATCAAGGTCCTGCGCTCCCGACGTACCCGCTCCAACAACTGACCTATCAGATGTATGGGGGGAAAAGCGTACAGAATCCCGGGCGGCCATGGATACATCGAGAAGGCATCCACCCCCAAGGGAGGATTGTCCTCCCGACTGACCGAGAACCACAAGGGGCACCGGTGAGCCTGTCCCCACTCGTCGGAACGAGGACCGCCCGCGACATCACATCTGCGCCCACATTCTCCCTGCCAGGGATCGCCCTCAGGCTGCGCAGATTGCGAGACGCCCACAGCCAGAGCTCGAGCGCCGCCCGGTGCAGACGGATGGAGCGTACTCCACCCTGTCTGTTGATATACGCCGCTGCCGTCATACTGTCCGTTGTGACCAACACGTGGCCGAGCCGTTTGAGGACCAGGAGGACTGCCTTCAATTCCAACACATTGATGTGCATGGCAGACCAGGCAGCATGGACCGTCCAGCTGCCCCCCCACTGCGTTGGTCCGACACGTCCCCCCCCATCCCGTGAGGGAGGCGTCGGTGAAGACGTGACGTGTGACCGCCTGCCGCCCATGGGGACCCCGCTGGTGAGGGTACCAGGCCTCCTCCAGTAGGCGAGATCCCCCCGTATCAACGAGGGAACCTTCAAACGTTTCCACTTGTCTCTCACCGGGTCTATTTTCATACTGAAAAACCACCTTTGTATCCTCCTCATGAAGAGGAGGCCAAGAGGGACCACAGAGTGAGCAGATGCCATCATACCGAGCAGGCGCATCACATACAGCGCCATAACCGTCCCGCCAGGACGGAAACCCCTGAGCGCGTCGAGGATAGCCACTCGCCGCCGCTCCGAGAGGGTTGCCCTCATGGGCCTTGAGCTTAAAACCAAGCCCAAGTACTCCACCTGTTGACTGGGAAGAGGCGTACTCTTCTTCCAGTTCACAGCAAAACCCAGCTTGGTGAGGAATTCCACCACCAGCCTGGTATGAGACTTGGCGACCTCCTCCGACTGGCTGAGGAGCAGAATGTTGTCGAGATAGAACAGAATTCGTGTCCCCTGATGACGTAGAGGCTCCAGCGCGGTCTCTACGCACTTGGTGAATGTGCGGGGGGCCAGAGAGTAGCCGAACGGCAGCCTGTGGTATTCGTACGCCACGCCCTGAAACAGGAACCGTAGGTATTTCCTGTGAGGAGGGAAAATCGGGATGTGAAAATACGCATCCTTCAGGTCTATGGAGGTGAATCAGTCTCCCACCCTGACAGCGTTTAACAGGAGTTTGACAGTCAACATTCTGAACCGTCTCGCCACAATCAGATGATTGAACGCGGACAGATCCAGTATAGGTCTGACACCTCCCGTCGGCACCAGAAAATAACGGGAGTAGACGCCCGACATCGCGTCCTCCCGTGGGACCACGACTACGGCTTGCTTCGCCAACAGAGATTGGATCTCGTCGGCCAGAGCTGTCACTGCTGCCGACCCTGACAACAGGGTCTGCACCAAACCTGAAAACGTGGCCCGCAGCCAAAGGAAACAAATCAGAGCCCCTTTTCCGCTGGTGTTGGGGGAGGGAGTGATCGGAGAGCGGGCTGCACACAGCAGGACGGCGACGGTTTCTTAGGCCGTGCTCATCCAATGTAGCCGATCCCTCCCAAGGCTGTCGGCCTTGTGGACACCTGTTGACGTAGAGCCCAGGGTACCTCAGGCGGGGGAAACATGGCCGCTGGTCGAGGGCCTCGCCATAGTCGCTGACGAGGCCGTGCTCTCACCTCTGGCTGCATGGCGTGAGGCGGTGTGGGGCCCAGGTCAAATACCGCCTGCGTTTCCGCAGAACGACAAAGAAGTCCTTCCGCGGAAAGAGGAGCCTTAAGGAGAAGAAACATTTCCTCCTCCCCAAGGGAAGACTGCTCCAACCAGAGATGCCTATTAACAAGTGTTGATAGCATCCTGATCTTCCCTGCGATTATATCTTGCGACTGACTCAAGATTTCTATAACCCCAAAAACACGCACAATGTTTTCAGCGTCGGCTCGCCCTGCAGCCCCACTACCCGACGCCACTGTGGACAGAAAAACAATCAGCTGAGCCACGACACTGGCCGCAGCTAAATTCCATCCTATGGCGGTATAAACATCATCAGTCCATACTGCCACCTGCCGGGCCGACTTGCTCTCAAGCGTCGGCTTCCGGGTGAGACACTGTTCAACCCCGCCAGGGCAAAGGATCGATGCTACCTGGCTCTCAAGCCAAGGCACACCTGCCTTGCGCCCTGTTGTCAGCCCATTTACCCGTAAAAAGGGTAAATAAGTCTCAGCAAAACCCCCCACATTAGCTACCGACTGACCTTCATCAATGAACCGGTTAAGAGGAGGGAAAAGCGGTGACATCCCACAGCGGGGAACAGTGGAACAGTGACCCAGCATTACAGCATTAGCATTAGCAGCACGCTCCAGGATAGCCGGGAAAACGTCCAACTCAGAGTTACGTTTACCCAGATATCCTGCCCCTTGCGGCAATACACAACTCGGTTGTCTCACAGGACAACAAGCAGTATTACTAACGCCAACATCAATGCCTGATGGCACAGAGCCTACCTCAGCGCAAGTTAGCCCGATAGCTAAACATCACACGCCGTCCCTCGATCTGCTGTCGAAAGACGAGGAAACCCCAGGACAGACCCGACGTGCCGTTGGAACATGCCGAGAAGATTCCAGGGGCTGGCAAATCTCCGGCGAAAACCCAACATTGTTCAATTTCTCAGCTAGTTACATGGGATGCAAAGCACGTCCATGATGGAAAACGAAAAAAGAGGAAGGGCGAGTGTGACCACGCTTGGTGCCTTATAGGAGGTCACTGGGGCAGGGCCTGGTCAAGTGCATGGGTGCTTTGTTTTCGTTAGTGAAGTATAGTAGGTACTGGAGAGGAGTTATATCTCGATATGGCGAAAGAGCGAGACGCGATTCGCCAGTACGACCATATAACAGATTATTGTTCTCAAAAAACTCACATTTACCAATCTGATGGCGAATGTGCACATTAACCAGAGTTGGTGTTTACAGTATATAGAGAGTATACTTTCCCCAGGAAATGTGCACAATCATCGCTTTTATCGTAACATCTACGAATCTTTCACGATTTCTACATGATTTGCCAAAAGATTGTGAGTGAAACATATAGCAGTGTACTCCACATATACGATTCTTACAAGACATGTGACATATGAGAATATGACATGTATAGCTGGGCAGCAAGTTGGCTAATGGAACATGATAGTATAAATAAAACGGATAAGATGACTAAAGTAATGATATCTGAAGGCAGAAACTATACGTTTCTTTTAAAACTTTCTAAAGGCAACTATAATAATAATAATTCATTTATTCTGTATAGCGCTTTTCAATGACCCAAAGTCGCTGACAATAGGCAAAAAACAAAGAAACAAAGAAACATAGAACTACAGGGAAACAGGGAACAATATGATTACACAAGAACATAAAACCACAAGTAAGAGACAACAGATACAGGAGAGACAGTTGGGAAGTAAGTAAGGTAAACTGAGGGGGGGGGGGGGGGGGGGGGTTGAGAAGGTAGGGAAGGGGAAAGGGGGGGGTGGTAGGTTGGAGGAGGGTGGTTATGGGGGTAGGGAAGGTTGAATGCTAGAGAGAACAGGTAGGTTCTATATGATTATAATTAGGGATGCTCGATATTGGCTTTTTTACCGATACCGATATACCGATATTGTCCAACTCTTAATTTCCGATACCGATATCAACCAATATCAACCGATACCGATATATGCAGGGTTTCCCCCCCCCAAAAAACTGAATAATTTCAGGTAATTAACATTACATATGTCTTGTTGTGGAATTAACATAACATTATGCATACTTTTGACATTAAATAAAATCAGAATTTGTTCTTACTTGCTTGCCTGGGTAAATAAAGGTTATAGAAAAAAAAAAAAAAAAAAAGAAAAATTTAAACCGATACCGATATTTTCCGATATCACATTTTAATGCCGATATCGGCCGATTATATCGGTAGGCCGATAATATCGGACATCCCTAATTATAATCATTGGTTGTATTAGTGTAAATCCGTGTGGTTCAATAGCTTTAGAACCTGGTGGATGAGAGACCTAATGAAAGACAATTGCTGCTACTAAATGGATGGTAAATGGACTGCATTTATATAGCCCTTTATAAATGTATGCCTCACATTCACTCACATTCACACACCGATGGCCAAGGCAACCATGTAAGGTGCCAACCGGCTCATCGGGAGCAGTTAGGGGTTCAGTGTATTGCTCAAGGAGCCGGCATCGAACTGGGAACCGTCTGATTACTAGCTCTACCTCCCGAGCCACAGTTGCCCTCAACTAAACTGTATTGTGTTCCCCCGAGAGTTACTTCCTTGTGGTTTTTAACTGTAGTTTCCTCTGTGTCGCAAGGCAGAGGTTGAGGTCGCTTCTCCAATTACAAAAGCACAAACCCACACAATACAGCAGACACACACACACAAATACGAATGCAGGGACATTGTTTCATGGCTGCGGTTCAACTCCTCTCCCCTCTCCTTGTAGTGTGCACTCGTCTACACCCCCTCATGGATTTACAAGAGAAGGGGATGGTATAAGAATAAGGCTCTCTCTCTACAGCAGGTGCTGACACTAATCCCACGCCGGGTGGAAGTGAATGAGCTCACAGTGTGTGAGGACTGAGGAGAAGAGGGGAGCACGGCATCAGACCTCTGGCCCTTATCTCTACACCATTGTCCCTCCCTCTCTCTCTCCGCTCCTCTCTACCCCCTCTCTCTTCATGATTAACCAGCCCCGTCGCCCTCTATGGTCCGTCGTCGCCTGTTACTTAGTTACCAGTTGCCATGATTTGCCTGCCTGGGCCGCTTGTGTTACCATGGTGACTGTGCCCATTCTGTTGTCTCCTGGCTGCCTCTTGGCTTCGCCGTCCCAATGGCCTGTAGCCACCCCGGGCCCTGACCCACCCTTCTTCCACAGTTCCACTGCCATCCCTGGATTCCCTGCCCCCGAGCCGTACGGTCCCATAAGGCTGTCAGTGTGTGTTCATGTCGCACACCCCTCGCCACCAGGCCAGTAATCCAACTTCTGGCTTGTCCGTGCAATGGCTGAATGTGCAGATAAACGCAGTAGGAGATAATGGAAATAATAATATACAGGCCTCCTTGTCTTTTGTACAATTACACCATCTCCTTTCTTCCACACCCAAGAGGTTCACTTGCCGCACACATTATTTTTTTTTTTTACTATCTTTTCCCCCCCTCGTTATGCCAATTCCCAACCCCCTTCCTGGTTGTTGCGCACCCCCCCCCCCCCCCCCCCCCCCTACTGTTGGTCCGAGAGGCCGGAGACTGTCACAATGTCACATGCTTTCCTCCGACACATGTGCAGCCAGCCGGCAGCTAGCCTGGCAGCACAGATTCTCACCGGGAGAGTGTAACGTGTGGAAGGTCACACTACCTTTCTCCAGATCCTACCCTCGCTGTGCAGGCGCCTCGACCGAACTGTAGGGGTCGCTGTCCACAACGCCTAGGACCCACCCATCAGCTTTCCCACCCCTAACACTGCCAATTGTGTTAGTATGAGCGACCAGCCAAGCTGATAGCAACGCCGAGAGCTGGGCTCGAACCCAGCGTCTCCAGCGTTGGTGGCGAGCGACTTGCCCACTGCACCTAGCCGCTCATGCCGCACATTTTTTGACATTCTAAAATGTTGAAATAATCAAAGGTTGACGCTGACGCAAATAGGAATGGGTCTTTGATCAGTGTATCACTAAGAAATACAATCCGGCGATCAGTTGAAATAGAAAAGCATGCTGACGTGTGGAGGAGTTGCATAGGACGGGTCAGATGAACTCAGTGGTACACAGGTTGAAGAAACATGGCTTGGATTCAAAACCAAATTCACAGCAATACTCAACAACATGGCACCCATAAGAACCACCAGGGTTAAAAATCGCGCTGAGGCATGGATGCACACTGAAATACTGGCCGCTATGAAAACCAGAGACAAAAAATGCTCTGAACTTCATAAAAGTCAGACAAAGCTTTCCAATAGCTCAAACAGTGAACTCCAAGCCCACGTGGTTGAACTAAAAATCCAAAGAAACAGACTAAGAAATGACGTAAACACCATGATCAGAACCGCAAAAAGAAATTTCATCAACGACAAAACTGAGGAAAACAAAAACAAACCCAGCGAACTTTGGAAATTACTCAATAATCAACTAGGCTGCAGTAAAAAACTTAAAACCAGATTCTCAAACATAAACATAAAGACGGACAACACGCTCATCACAGACAAGCTGGATGTAGCCAATTACTTAAACATCTTCTTCACAAACATAGCCACAACACTGGTAAACAAACTACCCTCCCACTCAGGGCATTATGGGGTAGAACACATAGTAGCATACTACAAAAACCTAGGGGTCCACAAAGACGACTTCAAACTTGAAATGGTAACAACCGATGAGGTACTCAAAAAATTGAGCGCCCTCCAACCTAACAAGGCCACTGGCCATGACAACATCCCCTCCAAATTCCTCAGAGACGCAGCAGCCGCCATCACCCCAGTCATCACACACATAATAAACCTCTCTATAAAACAGGGGCACGTCCCCAAGGAATTGCGAGAGTGACCCCTCTGCACAAAAAGGGCAGCAAATTAGACCCAGGCAACTACCGCCCTGTTTCTATTCTTACCTCCATCTCGAAAGTCATGGAGAAAATGATCAGTGCACCTAGCCGCTCATGCCGCACATTTTTTGACATTCTAAAATGTTGAAATAATCAAAGGTTGACGCTGACGCAAATAGGAATGGGTCTTTGATCAGTGTATCACTAAGAAATACAATCCGGCGATCAGTTAAAATAGAAAAGCATGCTGACGTGTGGAGGAGTTGCATAGGACGGGTCAGATGAACTCAGTGGTACACAGGTTGAAGAAACATGGCTTGGATTCAAAACCAAATTCACAGCAATACTCAACAATTCCTCAGAGACGCAGCAGCCGCCATCACCCCAGTCATCACACACATAATAAACCTCTCTATAAAACAGGGGCACGTCCCCAAGGACTTCAAAATTGCAAGAGTGACCCCTCTGCACAAAAAGGGCAGCAAATTAGACCCAGGCAACTACCGCCCTGTTTCTATTCTTACCTCCATCTCGAAAGTCATGGAGAAAATAGTCTACGAACAGGTCGAAAAGTACCTGGCGGAAAAAAATCGAATCTACGAATTCCAATCTGGCTTCAGAACGTCCCACTCCACTGACACATGCCTCCTCTATTTGAACGACCACATCAAACAAGAGGTGGACGCGGGCAAATACTGCGGCATGGTCATGCTGGACCTACAAAAGGCCTTCGACACTGTCAATCACTCCATTCTAATGGACAAGCTAAAGGCAATTGGTTTTGATAGCTTATCAGTGAGCTGGATGCAATCCTACCTGGAGGGGAGAGAACAGATGGTAGAGGTAAACGGTACTCTATCCCCCCCCCTCACAGTGAGCTGTGGTGTTCCACAAGGAAGCATACTAGGACCGCTACTCTTCCTAATCTATGCAAATGACATGTCGTCAGCCTGTGACTGCAACTTGTTCCGGTTTGCGGACGACTCAGCCCTGCTGGTCTCTGACAAGAACAAATTGCAGGTTGAAAAAACCCTCAGCACGGAACTAGGCAAAATCTGCATATGGCTCGCTGATAAGAAACTATCATTACACATGGGCAAAACAGAGTCCATTCTCTTCGGTTCAAATAACAAACTCAGCAAGACCGACGGCTTCTCAGTTACAGTGGGTGACAATATTGTCACAAGGAAAGACGAAATTACCTACCTGCATGGGTTCCATCCTAGAGGCAAATCTTTCCTGTGACAAAATGGCATCCAATGTAATAAAAAAAGTCAACCAACGAACTAGATTCTTGTACCGGATCTCCTCTCTGGTAAACAAGAATACCCCGAAGACTCTGGCAGGAGCACTCATTCAAGGGTACTATGACTATGCGTGCACCTCATGGTACCAAAGCACCTCAAAGGCGCTTAAAACAAAATTACAAACATCACAAAACAAACTGGTCAGACTACTACTTGACCTGAACCCCAGAACCCACCTCACCCCTGCCCACTTTGACAACCTAGGATGGCTTAGAGTAGACGACAGAGTACAGCAACTTGCAATGGGCCTGGTCTTCAAGATACACTATACGACCGGGGTGCCCATGTACATGTCAAAATACTTCCCAAAGGTCAGTGAATACCACAACCACTACACCAGAGGAAGCTCAACAAATCATGTTAAACCCAGATTCGGCTCAAACAAGGGACTAAACACGTTTCGCAATTATGCCACAACAATGTGGAACGCCCTACCCAAAGCTGTAAAGGAATGTGAATCCCTGCCCACTTTCAAAACCGCTCTTAAAGAGCACCTACGGGAGGCTGCAATTCGAAACTGGCCACCATAAATGCCCAAAACCCCCACCACCTCCTAATAGACAGTCTCCTCCCCACCGCATGTATATATTCCCTCCCCGCCGTATGTATATTTCCCTCCCACCCACCCACCCCCTCCTAATGTACAGTCCCCTCCCCATCATATGTATATACTCTGTCAGGATCTAGGGGTAACAGTACTGTATATTTGTATACCGCTTATGTCACAAATGTATCAGTACTAAATACCTATATGTCCCTATGCCATAAATGTCATGTATGTTGTGTATGTCATAAATGTCTATATGAAATGAAAATGGGGGACCCTGATGGAAACAAGACAAACGTCTTTCTCAGGTCTGCATCCCCTTAACAATTGTATGTATTGAGCCGTACTGTATTGTACCCATTCTGCAATCTGTTAAATAAAGTTTTCATTCATTCAGTCCCGACAGGATGGATGGGGTGACACAAAGAAGGTGCAGTTCTTAGGTTTCACCATCAGGTGGCAGTAGTTATCAAATTGTCATTCACAGACCCCCCCCCCCCCCCCCCCACTCGGCGGCGAGATCAGCACCGGGCACAGGGTAAACTTGTCAACCTAACTGAGGCTGATTCACCATCACTCCCCCTCAGCGTGTATGCCTCTCATCATCTCATTCAGTCTAACACTGCACTGCTCTGTCTCTCCCCCTCCCTCTACTGCTCTCTCCTCTATCTGGCAGACGTTATATATTTCTCCATCCACACCCCCTATTTACCCCCCCCCCCCCCCTCAGACAGATTTAGTCTGTTTACACTTTACAGTACAAAATAAATATCCCTTCCTAGGCTAGATGATTCTCCTCAAAGCCAAATACACTTTTCTTTGTTTGCAATGTAAATAGGCCCCTAGAGACTTAGAGTTAGCGATCAGCAGTGATTAAAACAAACCAAAACATATTTTGCTACATGTCTAAGTGGATGGGTTTCAATTATATAGGAGGAAACTGACATTGTACACTAATTTCTCGAGGAAATGATCTGGAACTATGTACAAAATATGCTCTGGCTGAACCTCACCAGGAGGGCTGGGAGATCAATCCAATCAATTAAAAAATCTAAAGAGAAATTGCCCATGATGCCTTGCTGATGACAGGACATCCATTCCCAATTACCGGTCAGTATAGGTTGGATATAGACACAACCTTTCACAGATTCAAAATTAGAATTTGTAAGGAAATAAACTTTCTGAATTCATTGAATTGTAGCCGATCTGCCTCACAGAAAAATCTACGATTATTGTTAAAATCACATAGTGTACGAGTACATTTAGCACCTGCTCACTGTGTGTTTGGGTCTGTTTCAAGCATACTCTTTGTGGTAAACATACTGTATCCTTGGGGCCTTTTGTTTTTTGTTTTATCTAATGCTTTAGTACAAGACACACCCACACCCACCCACCCACCCACCCACACACACACACACACACACACACACACACGCCCGCCCGCCCGCCCGCCCACCCACACACACACACACACACACACACACACACACACACACACACACACACACACACACACACACACACACACACACACACACACACACACACACACACACACACACACACACACACACACACACACACACACACACACCGTGGTCCTATAGGATGGGAGTTGTCCACCCCACGGTGAGGAGGAGGAGGTTCTCATTGGGGGATGGTGAGCATAATTACAGCAGTTTTGCCTCATTAGGAGTGAGGAGGTGTGACTCTCCCCACAGGTCCGACAGCTGAACCCTGCGACGGCAGAGCTGAGGGCCAAACTAGTCACCTCCCTCTGTCAGAGGACGCTCCCTCTTCAAGTGGCATATATGAGAATAGTGCCGTTTGTGTGCGTGTGTGACGTGTATATGTGTGTCTGTATAGTATTTTGTGTACTGCAGAACAAGACTGTGCGCTTGTGTGTGTGTGTGTGATTGATTGATTGATTGATTGATTGAAAATGTTATTAACAGATTGCAGAATGGGTACAGTACAGCTCAATACACACAATTGTTAAGGGGATGTAGTCCCCCATTTTCAATTCATCATAACATATATGACATACAGATAGACAGTACTGCTATAGACATTTATAACATACCAGATTTACAAATACAGTACTGTTTGTGATATAAAAATAGTCTAAAAAAGAGTATACATTTGACGAAGAAACTGTACTGTGTGTGTGTGTGTGTGTGTGTGTGTGTGTGTGTGTGTGTGTGTGTGTGTGCGCGCGTGCATGTGTGTTTTGTAAGCTCTCAATGCATTTAACCATCCGCACACAACACTATTGAAATTGAAAGTCTAAATCCAAAACCTTAAGACATTAATAAACAGTATAGCCTTGAGACTCGCCCCGCCAGTGGGATGCGGGAACGCCTCGAGCTCATTCTGCACACAATCCTAGGACGAGGCTCAACATGAGACCAAAATGATGAAACTGAGTGAAATAGTCCGTTTAGGCCGGGGCTAGGTCATTCACCACACATGCACGCACACACACACACACGCACGCACGCACACTTATACTTTATTTGATGGGCTATTGATTGAGTGTTGAGCCGAACATTATTCAGTGCGAGGAGGATGTGTGAGCCGGGGTGGGGCTATTGTCCAGCATTCCGTCGTCTGAGTCAGGGTGGAGAGATGAGTCCGGGGCATCCCACACACCCTCTGCACAGCCAGAGCCGCTGCTGCGCCGCTGTCATGGCAACTGCAGCAGCAGCAGTCACCACCATGCAGTAGCATGGTCCTACAATAGGCCAGGAGGAGTCACACGCGCACACACACACGCACGCACACGCACACGCACACACACACATACACACAGAGAGGCGCACGCACACGCACGCATCTATATGCACAGCTATAGGACACCATGTATATAGGCACAAAACTCAACAAAACAAAAGGAGGATGCATAATGTGCAAGGTAAATGGTTAAGCAAAACTTTGCGCTCTGTGGTTTATTTCGAGTGCAACATATGGCGGGTTCTCTGTGGGTCGTCGTGTAGAGCTATAACTTTTAATCATTTTGTTGACCTAATGTGCACCTATCCTTTAGATTAGATGTAGACCCAATATTTGTATATATAACAAACCTAACCCATATGAGACAGAAGGCGACATCCTTATTATTGTTGTTATTATTATTATTATTATTATTATTATTATTATTATTATTATTATTATTATTATTATTATTATTATTATTATTATTATTATTATTATTATTATTATTATTATTATTATTATTATTATTATTATTATTATTATTATTTATTATTATTTATTATTATTTATTATTATTATTATTTATTATTATATTTTTTTTTTCAAACCCCTATAATGTAGATCACGCTAAGTGGCCTAATTTGTATTATAGTTATCATTATCATTAGTAGTACGATTAAATTAATTGATTATTATTATAATAGTGTATCCATTCCTATCCATCCATGGGCCTATATGAAAGAAACGGTGCCCCCGCCCTTTATCACCTTGTTGCACGTCTCTCCATATCGGACATTTTCTTGTTATGTTATGTTGGAACAGTAAGGCTTTTGGCCCGTGCACGGCAACTGGTCCTTTTTTTAAATCCTGAAATATATATAGCTAATTCACATTATGAGCCGGTCCGGTCCGGTACGAGGCGAGGCGCAGGTCCATTCAAACAGGTGTGAAGCGGGCAGAGACACAGTCCCAGGTGGCGCGGCATCATGATCGGATACATGGCTGCACGTGATGCGTCTTTACGCGTTTTGAGGCTCGAAGAAGCAGCCCGCATCCGAAAATAGCAGAAAGTAGGTCGGTATAGGAACCGAGAGCAACGTTTTCCATGCTTTAATTTAGTTTCTATTCTATTTTCTTTTATTCCACCTTTTTCTTTTATTCCACCGTAATTGCCTGTCCATTATTAATAATGTTGCACCCAAAACGACCAAATCCAATTCCTTGTATGTGAGAAAACTACTTATATACGCAATAAATACCCTTCTGATTCTGATTCTGATTGTGTATTTTGTTCTTTGTTGTTTAGCGAGGACTGTGTGTTTGTGTCTTCCTCTTTCTTTCTTCGCACATCCTCTTTAGTCAGGAGACCGTTACGCACAGGTGGGAGACACCCGCCCCGTGGAGGACAGCCCCCTCTCCGGTCCTCAGCGGAGGGTGTGAGCCACTCACATTGTGCCGTTGCGGTTCGGGACAGCAGCACAGCGTCTCTGCAAACAGGTGTGCAGGCTGTCCGGGTCAGTTCCATGAGCTTCTGTCGTGCCGATAAGGAGAGGGAGAGAGAGAGAGAGAGGGAGAGGGAGAGGGAGAGAGAGAGAGAGAGAGAGAGGGAGAGAGAGAGGGAGAGAGGAGAAGCCCCAACGTCGCGTACCAAGCCTCCTCGACGCGGGACGGGGGAGCGGAGGAGGAGAAATTGACGCTCCATCACATTTCAAGTCTATTTTTTATTATTAGCTATAGATCCCATTTCAACGGTTCACAAAACAGAGAGAGAGAGTGCAATGGCAACGAAGAAGGCGTGCATGATGGATGGTGTGCCCAAACGGAGCAGAAGTCCGGTCGTATTGGAGGCGGAGATGTTCACTGAATTTCAGGACTGGTGTCTCCGGACCTACGGGGACTCGGGTAAAACAAAGACCGTCACCCGGCGAAAATACAACAAAATCATGCAAACGTTACTGCAGAACGACGAGTCGGACGGCGTGTATGTCGACAACAGCCACATCAATGCCAAATTCAAATTTTGGGTGAAGTCTAAAGGATTTCACGTCGGGACCAACATTCTGGGGGAACATAACAAGAAAGGAAAGCCCGTCCTATATGTGCCGGTCAAGTCAACGGTAAAGTCTGTGCGTGCGTCGTACACACGTGTGTGCGTGCGTGCGTGTGTGTGTGTGTCAGTGCGTGCGTGTGTGCTTTTACGCGCATCTCTCTGTGTTCGCGCGCGCGCGCGCGCACGAGATGTCCCGTCGCCGCCTATTAAGTTGCCATTATTCTGCATGCACCTGTCACATGAATTAAATTACAACTCATCCATATTTTGCCGTCGCCTCTCGCCTTCACCCTTACAAATAAATGTTTAGTTTGTCCAATTCCCAACCAGAGCAGTCTGTCCCGGTCTCCCGGACTACTCTCATCGCTTGCTGCCATAGCAACGCTGGTGCCTAGAGGCAATCGCAATGGTAAAAAGGTATAATATGCACCATATACTGGGGCTGGAGTCCCGTCGATGGCGTGTTGCCAAACGCCAGCCATGAGATAATTGTCCATTGACAAATTCTTAGTTTGAACAGTCTTGTCCCGGTCTCGTATACATGCAAGAAGGTGTGATTGTGCGTGCGTGCGCACGCATGGGTGCCCATGGCATGCCCAAATTAAAGGGTATAGTTATGCCGGAGTGCTTGACGAACGTGACTATTTTATAGGAAAGGCCAACTGGGAATAATGTGTTCGTCAGGTCCACCTTTTTGATGTCCTATAATAAGGATTTAGAATAATATAGATTTATTAACAATTGTCCTCACCGCCCCAACTGCCACATAATATCCGATCAATTTACTGGCTATTCTATATTTATTCGTTTTGGAAGGGCATATTATAGACTAAGTTAGCCACAACATTAGGCCGATTCAAATAAAATATCGTATTGGCCATTCGTGTGTACAGCGATCTGGTCGCATTAATGTTTGCGTCCCACTTCTCATTGTCCTGCAGGACAGGATGCGGATCGCGGCTCACACGGGCACTCGTTGCTCTGGCAACAACACCTGTGTTGTAGCCTGCCGCTGTCGTTGTGTATGCATTGTATTTGTCGACTATAATTTTATATCGGGAAAAAACTCGGTTTACATTGTGGGAAAACTCGTGCCCCCACAACGTAATGCCCCCTCCCTCGAGTTGTTTGTTTTATTGGCGGATGTCGCCACACGAGGGGCTCCCGCGGAAACAAAAGGGGCTGCATGCTCAGTGGCTCACACAGCGGCATGCACGCGCCCTCAATTAAAGTGCATCCATTTAACTTCGATAGCCTATAACAATGGATGTCAGGTTATATTTAGATGTTGGCTGTATGATATATATGCATAAGTGTGCAATACCGGTCTACATTCCCGTCCTACACCATTTTCAGCAGGCTATGCTATTGATCCCCCCTTTTTCTGTTGGTGGTGCCATATGGGTGGATTGCCCACCACAGATAATGTATTACAGTAATTGTTAGTCAGTGTCTGACCACAATATCCATCTCGGGATATGTGCGTGTGTGTGTGTGTGTGTGTGTGTGTGTGTGTGTGTGTGTGTGTGTGCTCATGTGTTTGTGTGTGTGTGTGTGTGTGTTGTGTGTGTGTGTGTGTGTGTGTGTGTGTGTGTGTGTGTGTGTCTGTATGTGCTCATGTGTTTGTGTGTGTGTGTGTGTGTTTGAGTGTACACTTGCACAGCACTTGTATTCACATCTTTCTCAGTATGGTGTTTGTGGCCTATACTGTGCCAGAGGGAGACAGACATCCACCATTTTAGAACCTAAAAGAGAACAGCCTTAGGGGAATCACCACCAGCCCCCACCCACTTTGTTGGGACAGAATCTCCCAGGACCGCAGAGATCCAAAGACCCAAATTCTGTTAACAAACTATAGCCTGGATATTGGCACAGATTTAGCTGCTGCAGGGGGGCTTATTGGCTTCTCAATGATTGATCCTTCCACAGGTGTTCTACCTGTGTGAGTGCACCAGGTGAATGTGGGCCAAATCCATGGTCACAAAAGTCCTCTAATCTCCTGGCGATATTATGTTTCACTCGGAGCAGACGGACATAACCCTTTCACTGCCACACAACAGAAGGTTAGCCCTTTACTATCACACAACCGACGGCGATGCTCCATCATTAGCATCATTAGCTCCGCATTAGCTCGGGCTTAACCTTCTGTATTGTCACAGTGAAAGGGTTAACCGGCTGTCGTGTGGCAGTGAAGCAGGTGCAGACAGACAGGTGCAGAACTGAAATTTGTACTTATGTCTTTAGATTTTGCCTGCATGCTTCTGTGCGACGTCAACGCTCATCATCAGCTGTTACAGATATATATATAATACAGTATCCTATATACTTTGCTTCACGTCAGTCTTACTTTCATTTTGTGAAAGGTATACATCTCTGAAAACAGCTGATCCTAAATCAACCTTATTTGCACATATGAATCACGTAAAAAAATACACTTTTTAACCGCTGCTGTGTGACCCACTGTCACCGCCATTTATATTGTAAACACTGAATCGGAACGTGCAATGTTACTCACTGTGCCTTGTATAATATTATATTTATCTATTTTTCTACCTTGTTTTTTAGCACTCGCTTGTATTTAAACATGTTTTAGTTAAGTATTATGTGATTTTGTGTGAAGGCGTGACTCCCCCTTGGACCATACATCCTCTACATCCTGTACATATAGTGTACACATACAGTATAGGCTATGTGTATGAAAGAATGTACACTATGAATTACAAGGCAGTGCGGGACACCTCGACTCGACATCCTCCGACTGGGAACATTCGAGCAACAAACAAAGCAACGAAAGCCAGACGACGGGGGCTTCTGATGACCAAACCAAACAGTGGTTCTGTTGAGGAATCATAAGCGACAAATCAACGGCTTCACAGGAACACAAATGCCTGTGAGCTTTATGTGCATTATAGAACTGAGTTTAGCACGCGAGCATAGACTGTGCGAAGAGGAATATGCCATCCTGGGGGCATAGTGCGTAAGTGATGTACACACACACGCGCGCGTGCGCGCACACGCACACACACACACACACACACAATGCCCCTTGCCCCGCTCGTGTGGCTACAGGGCTGGGGGGGGGGGGGGGGGGGGGAGGTGTCTCCTGAGCTTGTTCATTGGAAGCCCCCTTGCAGCTGCTACTGGGGTGTGCCAAGTTTCTGTGTGGGGGCAGGCGTGGGGGTAAGCGTGGGGGATGCTGGGGTGGGGTGGGGGCAGGGACGGAGGGATGGTGCTGGATGGGTAGACAGAGGAGGCTTCTTCTGCGGGCCGGAGACACACACAACAAGGCAGCCCCAGTGTTTCCTGGGACAGAGAGCCAGAGCCTTGTGGTTCGCAACAGGCCCAGTGTAGACTTCTGAATCCAGCAGGCAGTTTGAGGATGACGTGGAATTTGTCTGTCTGTCTGTCTGTCTGTCTGTCTGTCTGTCTGTCTGTCTGTCTGTCTGTCTGTCTGTCTGCCTGTCTGTCTGTCTGTCTGTCTGTCTGTATCTGTCTGTCTGTCTGTCTGTCTGTCTGTCTGTCTGTCTGTCTGTTCTGTCTGTCTCTGTCTGTCTGTCTTCTGTCTGTCTGTCTGTCTGTCTGTCTGTCTGTCTGTCTGTCTGTCTGTCTGTCTGTCTGTCTGTCTGTCTGTCTGTCTGTCTGTCTCTGTCCA
>NC_140181.1:95316931-95344271 GCF_963971535.1 Notolepis coatsorum | reverse complement strand
AAGTTGTCACGAAAGATCAATTTGCCCCAAGTCAGTGTATTCTTTGTTAAGCGTCACTTTGAAATCTGTGACCATTAACCCGTTTTAATACCCATCATCGATCAACTTCAATCAAATATGATATCACTCTATATATCATGAAAATATTGCAACTTGACTAACTCCATCCCGTCGACAGGACAATTGAAACGCCACACGGCCTCAGGAAGATACAGTGGGCTCCTCATTGACGTGTGTTTAACAGCAGAGGCACGTCGGTGGGTATAATGATCAGCTTGGTTTACAAGATATCGATTATCCGCCGCGGACCATGAATCTTTTTCTCAATTCAAACCGTCGGGAATCCAGAGTTCAGGGAGGAAGGACTATATGCCCTCGAATCCGCAGCTCGGGAAATCATCCCTAAAAAATGTTGTGCCACACTATCAAAAAATGGACGAGGAACACACACACACATCATTATTATCTGCTTAATTAGTCCGTCTCTCCCCTGAGAGCTCTCCTTCTGTGGAGGAGGGGGCAGAGAGTCAAAAGAAGAGTAGTCCTTTCATCCAACAACATTTGCATGAATACTAGCTTTGCATGGCACGCTTCCAGCGCGTAATCCTTCCTTTTTGTTCCCCCCCCATCTCTGCTTTTGCTTATTAGGGGAACCACATGGGCTGATATTCATGAGTTGAAACAGCAAACGCTTCAGTACCCAAACAAACCCACACACCTATGCTTCCTCGTTGACACTCAGGCTACTCCTCTGTGTTGAGGCAAGATGTCATTTGTTTACATCGTTTAATTTGTTTTTTAAGATGCACATGATTCATATTGGCACACACACACGCACGCACGCACGCACGCACACACACACACACACACACACACACACACACACACACACACACACACACACACACACACACACACACACACACACACACACACACACACACACACACACACACACACACAAAACACTCAGCGACTATGAAACACTTCTCTGTTGAATGAGGTGGAGATTTGAAGTAGTTCATGTCAATATTGTTTATTTGTAATGTGAAGTGTGTCGTCGGGCGTTGAAATATGAATGAATGCCGGTTGGGAATATTTACCGCATGTATCTGTCAGTTATGGTGTGTGAGGAGAGTGTGTGTGTGTGTGTGTGTGTGTGTGTCTGTGTGTGTGTGTGTGTGTTCGTACAAAGAGGGGGTCGCTGATCGCACTGCTCTCTGTTTCCTCCCCTCAGCACCCTCTCTGTTGCCATGGAGAGGCTGTTCTTTGCTTTCCCATAGGAGGAGAAATTAACACCATTTTTAACTGGCCTGGGGCCCACCCCACCACCCCCCCCCCCCCCCCCCACCCCTGTGTGGGAGAGAGTCTGAGTTCTGCTCCACACACATACACACACATACACACACACACACACACACACACACACACACACACACACACACACACACACACACACACACACACACACACACACACACACACACACACACACACACACACACACACACACACATACGCGCACACACACACACACACACACACACACACACACACACACACACACACACACACACACACACACACACACACACACACACACACACACAGCCTTTAAGACTGTGATAATCTTACTGCCACACCGCTGTCATTTTTAATGCCTTTGCAAGGCCAACAATTAACAAACCGGGACAGTATGGTAATAGCGTCAAAATGGTGAAAATGATTGTGTGACGTTACAGTTTGAGTATGTGTGTGTGTGTGTGTGTGCGCGTGCACGCGTGTGCCTATACTCATTTGCATATGATTTTGAGCCGGTGAGCATCAACGGTGCCAGTCCTCGGACCAGAGGGACGTCACACACTCTATCAAATAACGCTCATCAGGGGAGAGAGAGAGAGAGAGAGGCAGGCAGAGGGACAGAGGGGTGGAGCGCAGCGCACCTAATGTGGATTTAATGAAGGGGCTTCAGGAATTGAGGGGAGAGGGGAGAGGATGATGGCGAAAATAAGGATTGAAGGAGGGATGGGGGGATAGCAGGGGATGGGTGTTGGGAGGAAGAGGGGAACTGTGGTGTTGATGATGCTCTCTCTCTCTCTCTCTCTCTATCTCTCTTTTATGTATATTATTACACTGTCCCAGTCCCTTAACCTACCACCCCTCTTATGGACCTCTACCTTTCACTCTCTCTCTCTCTAACGAACCCCTTGACACACACACACGCGCACGTGCGCACGCACACACACACACACGCACGCACGCACGCACACACACAGCGCACACATATGGAAGACACAAGGACTCTCCCATTTATATGTCCATTAGCCCCATGATGGATTTACAGAGGGGGAGAGGGGGGCCTCTAAAAGGTGACCTGTTGTCACATCTGCAGTGAGATAATCTGAGTCATGAGCACTGTTGACACAGCCATCTTTACCTCCGCGCTCACCACCACCGCCGCGGTGCCACGGCCGACACGCTGAAGCCGCGTCACCTCACAACACGCGGGGGGGGGGGGGGGGGGGGGGAGGAGGGGGAGGGGGAGGGGGGGGGGAGAAGGACCCCCACCCCCAATCCCCAGATTTTTTATTTTTAATCTGGTCTCAGGAAGGACCTGTAGGATGTCGTGTTCATACTGTGGTTTTGGCGACAGGGTTCGATGATATTGCTTCTCCTCTCCACAGTGAAAGTAGTGCTGACATGGCCTTGTGTCGTGTGTGACATGTCTTCTTCTGTATCTCCTTCGCTGGCCTGTCTGGTGTGACCCAGCTGCTGCCTCCTCCGCCTCTGACCTGCCTGTGTGTGTGCAGGACCGCTCTCTCTCTCTCTCTCTCTCTCTCTCTCTCTCTCTCTCTCTCTCTCTCGCTCCCCTCAGCGACTCTCTCTGGTACACTGTGTGTGTGTGACTGCCAGGGGGTGGGGGTGGGGGGGGGGGGGCAGCCGACTCAACCCCTCCAGTCTCCTAGCAACAGAGCGGTTTGGAGCGGGACAGGGAGAGAGAGAGAGAGAGAGAGAGAGGGGGATGGGCGCTGGTGTGCCACGGCTGGGGAGAGCAAAGTCCTACGGGATTAGAAAAGATGGAAGGAGGAGAGGAGAGGAGAGGGGGAAGAGGGAAGAGGAGAGGAGAGTTTTGTAGTGATAGGTATACGTGTTGCCAGTGATTAGTGAAGCTGCCATCTCTCTATCCCTCTTTAAAACGGCATGTTGCTGATGAGACCAAATATTGAACGAGCCATTCAACAGCTGTTCTCCTCTGAGATGCTTGGGCTCCACATTGCATGCTATGCTGAGTAAACACGTGCTGTATTAAACACACATAACACACACACACAAATGTTTGACTGTTTAGAGTTTGGCATATTTCTCTGGTGATCTTACAGCCGTGTGGAAGGACCCAAGTCCTTTAGACTCTGTAAGGCTGGGTTGACTGGAAGGATCCAAGTCCTTTAGACTCTGTAAGGCTGGGTTGACTGGAAGAATCCAAGTCCTTTAGACTCTGTAAGGCTGGGTTGTCTGGAAGGATCCAAGTCCTTTAGACTCTGCAAGGCTGGGTTGACTTGGTGGCTGGTCCCTGGCAGGGAGGAGGCGCTTGCCTCGACTCACCATGTGATTCACCCAAAGGCTCTCCTTTTATTAAGAGAGGCAACAGGAATCACACTGAAATGTACGACAGGGGCACACAAGCATTCCACCGATTCCAACGCTGGGGCGGATAGCGATGTACGTCCTCGAGTGTGTCCGTCTCTGGGCTCGACTCGTGGGGCTGAGTCGAGGACATGGATGGATGGATGGGGGGGATACACTTGTTCACGGTATCCTGTAGGTACGGTGGATATTGTGTCACAGCAGGAGAATCTTCTGTGGAGGATGCAGAGGTGCGGAAGCGCTGTGCGCCCCCCGCGGCTGTGTGAGATTATCCAAATCCGGCGTGAATGGACCTGACACTATTGTCCCGGGCGGCGACGGTGATGTCACCAGAGAATGATGATACCTACCTAGTGGGGATAGATTAAGGTGGCGATGATGAGGTGGAGGATTCCTATCATTTCATTTATTATCCTTACATTTAGCCCATGCTGACATGGAGAGTGGCTAGAGAGAGAGAGAGAGAGAGAGAGAGAGAGAGAGAGAGAGAGAGAGAGAAAGAGAGAGAGAGAGAGAGCGAGGGCCGGATTAAAACAAACCCGCTCTGTGAGCTGGTTTTAGTTGCCATGGCAACGATCATTACCTCGCACTTGGGAGAGCAGGAGCAAGGAGAGGGGGGTGAAGAAAGAACGGGACAGAGGTAGAGGAGGAAGGGATGGAGGCGGGAGAGGGAACGCTGATGGGGGAGGAACGCCAGCGTCTGAACCCAGAAACGGCAGACAAATGTCAGAGAGGGGAGAGAGAGCGCAGTCCCTGGGAGCCGGGGGCCCACCGACCTGAACTCTGGGGCCCCTGAAGGCCGTAGTCAGGAAGGATGACTCCCCACCTTTTCACAAAATGTCAGGCCTTGTTATACATTGTGGTTGTAAAGGATTGCAGTTATACCATCCATAAGAGGCTTAATCATGGGGGGGGGGGGGGGGGTAAGTCCATTTGCAGTTTTTATGATGGTGGCCTGCACACCTAGGCTCATAGGCGTAGATTTAGGGGGGGTTGCAGAAGGGGACATGTGCCGCTCAATATTGAGAAGAGGTAAATTGGTCCTGCTCCAAAAATATAGCTAATATGAAGGACAAGCCCCTCCCCAAAAGAGGTCAAAAATAAGGGGGTCAAAACATTTATATATCCTTCTTACGTGTAACTATATATTAGACAACAATTTCAGAGCCTTACTGCATTATATTCCATTGTATCTGTGTCAGCGGGGTACCTGAATGTTTTATTTTATTTTACATCCCACCATAAATTGATGCAGACAAGCCACAAATGTGTGCATAAAAGTACACCAGAATGCAGGAAATGAAGAGTTCGATGCTCAGAATATCCCGGGGGTCAGACAGACCCCGCGCGGTCCCCCCCCCCCCCCCCCCCCCGAAGTGGGACAGACGTGTTGAAGATGAACAGCGAGCAGAGGAACTCGCGAGGTAAATCAGAGATCTAGCCCGAGAGCAGCACGGAGCCGCGCTGACGGAGAGCCCATGTGGTGTTGTGTTGTGTTGCGGAGGGAGGCCGTTGTCCTGGCGATTGCAGTTCCGTGGCATGTCACATGACCCTCTGCCCCGCACACCTGCCCGAGAGAGATCGGTGGCAGTTTCTATGGCGACGGGGTCAGCGGTACGGGAAGCAGGGTGGAGGTGGGAGGGGCTGTCGGTCTGTTATTTTTAAAATGTGGCAGGGACGAGGCGAGGGTAACAGTAAGGGTGACGGCAGCCCCGAACGCGAGCGAGGGTCTAGATACCTCACACCGTGACGCCGCGGGGAAGCTTGTCAAACACAGATTATGGATTCAGAGAACAATGGATGATTGTCCAAACAAGGCAAGTTTTATGGGTTCTGCCCCAGTGGCGGCGGTGAGGGTTCTCTGCAGGGGCGTGCACAGACAATTTGGGGGCCAGGGGCTCAAGCTACAAAAAGGGCACTTAAAACTTGGGGCAAAAAGGGCTCAAGCCCCCCTTCTGTCCTATCTGCGCACGCCACTGGTTCTCTGGACAGTGTATGTTTTGTTGACTGTCTATGTCCACATGTCCTATGACTCATGATGCCTGAGAGTCCATATTGTTTCCTGTTCAAATCACATGGCTATTTGTAGACATTACTTCAGAGATACAGTACTGTAGATGATACATACACACGCGCACACGCCATTCACAGGACGGGACACTAAATTAGACTCTGTTTGCAGTCCTCAGACGGGGGTTCGGCCCAGGACAACTCGTCCCTGAAGCGCGTGGCGGTGGTCGAAGACTTCTTTGACTATCATTCATGCACATGCTCGTGAGATGGGCGCGGATCCCGCCGAGCGCCCAAACACGCCGGGCAAAAGAAGACGTACAAAGCGGTAAGAGAACACGCGGCAAAGCACGCTCACCAAATCTATATAACCGAGGCACACACGCACGCACGCACGCACACACACACACACACACACACACACACACACACACACACACACACACACACACACCACACACAACACCACACACACACACACCACAACTATATATAGTGTTTTTCTGAGACTAAAGACGCCACGTAGCTTAGACACACAAAGACGTCTTATTCTCAGCATCAGTAGTTACCAAGGCAACAATCAACCATCCGCTGATCAGGAGACAAAAAAATAAATAAAAAATTAACTATATGAAAGAGAATAAACCGCGAGTGTCACACCACGGAAGCCTCCGGAATAAGGGCCGCGCTGTCATATGACACAAGGAGGCGTGGTCTCGGGGTGTGGTGTCCTCTACTAAGTGGCACGAGATAAAAATGAGGTGCTTTGTCTGCCGCTTCAGGGGTCTGTTTGTATTGTGAGGCGGGTTGGCGGTGGGGGGTGGGGTTTGTGAGGCTTAAGCACCCCTCCTCCCTCTGGGACGAGAGCAGCCGGAGAGCCAGTGCCCCTACCCCGTAGAGAGGTCCTGTCACGTCACATAGCGTGTACCCTTTTGAGGAGGCAGGCAGCACCACCGGGCAGGGCATAATATGGAACTGTCAGCGTGGCATTCCGGGAGGTGCAGACTCCTCTGGGTGGCCTTTCTCTCTCGGCTGCCTCAAGGGGTCGGGGGGGGGGTGGGGGTGGGTTGGGGTGGTGGTTGGGGTGTGGGGGTGGGGGGGTTGGGCACCCCTGCCGCCTCTCCATGGTCACGTGAAGGTCGCATTTAACAGGGAAACGCCAGGGGGGGCGCAGGGGCAGAGATAAACAGAGAAGGGAGCTAGAGCTTGAGAGAGAGAGAGGGGAGGGAGGAGAGAGAGAGAGAGAGAGAGAGGAGAGGGAGAGAGAGAGAGAGAGAGAGAGAGGAGAGAGGGGGGGGTAGATATGAGTCAGCTGCACCTGGGAAGAGCGGAGGAAAAGAGAGAAGATAGAGAGCATGAACACCGGTTCTGTCTCGTGCCTCGTGTCAAAGCAGCGACATATGTAGAAGGCAGGAGCCGGAAACCGGGCATGAGAGGAGACCTGGAAAGAGGGGCTCTGCTGAGGTGACACAGAACCACTGGTTCTGCTGGTTCTGCTGAGGTGACACAGAACCACTGGTTCTGCTGAGATGACACATAACGTAAGGTTATCCTATAACCCTAGTAGTTATATGAGTATAGCGAGCGCTCTGCTCTATTGGAACTATCCCTTTATCCATTCTAACAATGAAAAACTTTCTCCACATGTACACACCTATTTACCTCCGCGTCCTAATCACGCCGCCATCCCCAGTCCTAAGAGGGGGGTAGGTACGCGTGTCGATCCAAAACATCACAGAGGGCGCCACCAAGATCGTCAGGACGCGAATGCACTGCTCCTGGTGGCCCACCTCATGGGCGCTCGGTAGAGATAAAATCTCCTTCCCAGCCGCCCGCATAAAAAATGCTGTTTCTATGAATTGGGCAACCAAGGCGCGCCAGCCCATAACGTGGTTCCACATTGAAAGCACCCAGGGCCAGCGCTATATGCACGTTGAGAACCCGAAACACATCAATGGTGAATTCTAATAAGAAACACCAGACAACGTTCCCTCCATGCTGTCTGGGACGAGCAGCAGGAAGCCGGTCAATAAGACACAGACACGTGTCTCATATGACGCGTCTGAGGGTAAACCCTGTCAATTCTGCTCTTTACACAAGAGGGGAAGACAGAAAATCCCCCAGAGAGACCTCTACGTGAGTAACAATTGAAAAAGATATATGTAATAATTGGGCCAAGTGACCAAAGGCCCAATACACACTTTAATAGAGAGCAGAGCAGAAAACAAACAGTTTTAGAATGCATCGCATCATCCAACTTTGACAATGACAGCGGTCTGCAGCACAGAGCCTGAAAAACTCACGGATGTCTCATGGCCAATAGAAAACGCGCCTAGTGACGTATTCCATGGCCGGGGAAATCCCGTGACCCACCCATCCTAATATGGAGTGGAACCAGGGAACCCCCCCCCCCTTCCCCCTCCCTGTGACGCGCTGACCCCACAGCCCGACAGGGAGACTGACGGACAGGAGGCCCAACCCCCTGGCCAATCAGTAAAGGGGGGAGGGGTTTATCAGTTCACCCCATATGACCCCTCACCCCTGATACGATGCAACAACAAAGCAGCGCCATGACACCAGTTGTTAGCGTGCTACATGAAAGCGTATATACCTGTTAGGGTAATAGCTTTACATTCTGCACGCCAGCCACAGACGATAAACTTGTTTGTGTAAAAAACAGGCTTTTATACAAGGCTCAGGCTCATGTGCGAAACTTGCTACCTGCATTTTTATACCTTTACCCTAAAGTAAAGAAAAAACAACAGATTAAAGAGAGGGTCCAAAGGACCTTGGTACAATAGCTATATATGTAAAAAACGTCTGCAGTCTAACACTCAACCCAGTTGTGGACTCAATGCCACGTTTACTTAAACGTAGAACATGAATACACACAACCCCCTTCATACAATAAAAAAGGCAAAAGTTCACTCTTACTACTGCAAGAAGAACGCCATCTTTTATGACGAGAGAAGACATAAGTCCTCGACCAAGTGCTAGCTACAGGCCTTGCTAAGTCATACATAATAGCGACCAAAAAACAATTTTCAGAGAAAACTGCACCACTCCCTAAGCAAGAACACAACCCCAACAGTAGCTGAGGGTTCACACCGTATCCCCAAATATATAGTGAATAAACACACGTTTTGTAACAAAAAACAGTCCCTCACCAGGAGGGACCCTTTATTTAATAACAAAATCATATTTTGGGGAGGGGGGAGGGGGGACAGGGGCAAACAGGGGAGTCACTAGCGTCGCCTGCCGCGTGCAGAACGCCGTTTGCCCCCACAGGAAGCCGGCCCGGAGAGACGGTGCTGAGGAGCCTCCTGGTCACGTCGATCCCTACCGTTCCCTCCGGGCGCAGGACGACTGGCTGCAGCGGTAGCGGCACTTCCTCCCCTCCTGGCTTTCTTCGCGGAAGGCCCAGCAGCGGTGGTGGTGACGGTGGCAACGGCCGCAGGCCTCTGCCGGCGTTGCCTCCTCCTTACGTCACCGGTGGCATTGGGTCGGCGAAAATGGGGTTGGAGCACGGAGCGCTCCTCCTCCATCTCCCTGCAGGCTGCCGTCATCTGCTGCATGGCCGACCCGAAAAGTCCAGCATCGGAGAGGGGGGCTGTGAGCAGTGGAATCCTCCTCTGTTCCAGCACCCGCGCCTGCTCCAGCCAAAGATGGCGCTAGATTAGAGTGGCCAGGGCGCGCTCCTTCCCGGCGGCTATCGACTGCAGCTGGGTCAGATGCAGGATGGCTCCAGCCGCCTGGACGTGGAGGTACCGTTGATGGTCATCTAGTACCGCCCCGCCCGCCATCAGCCCCGACATGTAGCGTGCCAGCTGCGCAATGTTGGAGGTTGCAGCTAGGCTCTGTGTCGAGGCGATGTACACCTGGTCACTCCATGAAGCCAACTGCCTAGCCGACTTCCCCTGGGGAACTGGCTTTCTTAATGGCTCCCACACCATCTCGGGGCAAAGGATGGATGCCATCGGGCTATCAAGTCGAGGCACCCCGTCATTTAGCCCCTGGACCAAACCCACCACCCGCGTGACTGGCACGTAGGAGGGGGTAAGGCCAACGATGCGGGATATTACCTGTCCCCGCACCACTTAAGCCTCCATCGATGGGAAGAATGGGCAGATAACGCCCGTCTCTCTCACTGGACGACGTTGCCAGAGATGACCTATCATGTCATCGGGAACAGGTGCTGGCAGTGGCTGCGGCAACGCCATGAGCCATGAGCTCGGGGAACAAGGCAAGCAACTCCACTTGCATACCTTCTTCCACGTCACTCGCTGGGGCGTGGCCTGGTCACGTGCATGAGTGCAAATTGTTTGTTCATGAGCACAGTAGGTGCTAGGAGATAAGAGTTATCTCATAATGGCAAGAGCGAGACGCGATGACCAGTATGATATATAACCACTGGTTCTGCTGGTTCTGCTGAGATGACACATAAACATAACCACTGGTTCTGCCGGTTCTGCTGAGGTGACATAGAACCACTGGGCGTAAAGGTGCACGGCACAAAAATACCAGGAAATAATATGGCAAAATACCTGCACCTCAGTGTGAACTCTATACGTCCGTCCCTCTGGATTCACTGTTCTCCCTGACCGCGTCCCCTCCGTCCCCTCCGATCCCTCTGCTTCCTCCGCTCCCTCTGTCCCCTCCGCTCCCCTCCGATCCCTCTGCTTCCTCCGCTCCCTCTGTCCCCTCCGCTCCCCTCCGTCCCCTCCGATCCCTCTGCTTCCTCCGCTCCCTCTGTCCCCTCCGCTCTCCTCCATCCCCTCCATCCCACCCATCCCCCCCTCCTCCTCCTCCCCCATCACAGATAGCAGAGACGTACGCCTTCCTGCCCAGAGAAGCGGTGACGCGGTTCCTGATGAGCTGCGGCGAGTGTCAGAAGAGGATGCACATCAACCCCAGCACGGCGGAGTTCAAAGGTAACGCGCCGTCGTCTGACCCGGGCGCCATCTGTTCATGCTGAAGGTCTTAACCCTGTCACTGCCGCACTACCAAACGGTTAACCCTTTCACTGCGACAATACACAGAAGGTTAACCCTTTCACTGCCACACGACAGCGACCGTCGGTTGTGTGATAGTAAAGGGTTAACCTTCTGTCGTGTGGCAGTGAAAGGGTTAAGATAAGATAAGATATTCCTTTATTGATCCCCTTGGGGAAATTCAGGCAGCATAGCAGCATGGGGGAGGTACTGGTATGGGCAGGGTAATAGTAGAAGACATAATCATGGCCGTAGCCAGCTATGAGGTCACCGAGGTCTGGACCTCGGTAACTATTTGTAACTATTAAAAAAATAAAAATAAAAAATAAATTATTTTCTTTATTATTTAAATCTTCTTTTTTTTAAAGTTTTGTCAACGACCGGCCCACTACTAGGCTGGGACAGCGGCCCATTGGTGCTGACTGACACTGGGCTGGCCCAATCACATCTCTTACTAAGCACCCCCCCCACCAGTCGTGCAGGTACATGACTGAGAGGGGGGCTGGTACATGACTGAGATGGGGCTGGTACATGACTGAGAGGGGGCTGGTACATGACTGAGAGGGGGGCTGGTACATGACTGAGATGGGGCTGTGGTACATGACTGAGAGGGGGCTGGTACATGACAGAGGGGGGCTGATACATGACTGAGAGGGGGCTGGTACATAACAGAGGGGGGCTGGTACATGACTGAGAGGGGGCTGTGGTACATGACTGAGAGGGGGGCTGGTACATGACTGAGATGGGGCTGTGGTACATGACTGAGAGGGGGGCTGGTACATGACTGAGAGGGGGCTGGTACATGACTGAGAGGGGGCTGGTAGATGACTGAGAGGGGGCTGGTACATGACAGAGGGGGGCTGGTACATGACTGAGAGGGGGCTGTGATACATGACTGAGAGGGGGCTGGTACATGACAGAGGGGGGCTGATACATGACTGAGAGGGGGCTGGTACATAACAGAGGGGGGCTGGTACATGACTGAGAGGGGGCCGTGGTACATGACTGAGAGGGGGGCTGGTACATGACTGAGATGGGGCTGTGGTACATGACTGAGAGGGGGCTGGTACATGACTGAGACGGGGCTGGTACATGACTGAGAGGGGGCTGGTAGATGACTGAGAGGGGGCTGGTACATGACAGAGGGGGGCTGGTACATTACTGAGAGGGGGCTGTGATACATGACTGAGAGGGGGCTGTGGTACATGACTGAGAGGTGGCTGGTAGATGACTGAGAGGGGGCTGGTACATGACAGAGAGGGGCTGGTACATGACTGAGATGGGGCTGTGGTACATGACTGAGAGGTGGCTGTGGTACATGACTGAGAGGGGGCTGTGGTACATGACTGAGAGGGGGCTGTGGTACATGACTGAGAGGGGGCTGGTACATGACTGAGAGGGGGGCTGGTACATGACTGAGAGGGGGCTGGTACATGACTGAGAGGGGGGCTGGTACATGACTGAGAGGGGGGCTGGTACATGACTGAGATGGGGCTGTGGTACATGACTGAGAGGGGGTTGGTACATGACTGAGAGGGGGCTGGTATACATGACTGAGAGGGGGCTGGTACATGACTGAGAGGGGGCTGGTACATGACTGTGAGGGGGCTGGTACATGACTGAGAGGGGGCTGGTATACATGACTGAGAGGGGGCTGGAATACATGATGACTGAGAGGGGGCTGGTACATGACTGAGAGGGGGCTGGTATACAGGACTGAGAGGGGGCTGGTATACATGACGGAGAGGAGGCTGGTACATGACTGAGAGGGGGCTGGCTGGTACATGACTGAGAGGGGGCTGGTACCATGTAGGTCTAACCATTAAAAAGTTAACTTCCCGCCTTTTTTTAAATACACCCGGCTAAATTTGTTTATTAACCCTCCTAGATGACAAATCCATTGAGAAACGAAGTGCCACAGATGACCCAACTACTAGGTCCATATCGTATCATCATAATATTATTTAAAAAATCATTAGGATAAGGGTTCCCTTGATAAAGATTAATGAAAAGGCTGTATAATATACAACACCTGTAGCTCAACTGCAAAAACTGCTTTTTTTTATATTTTTTTTTATTATACATTACAATAAATATCATTACAATAAACACTAAATATATACTATGAGTAAGTAAGTATACAGTATACACAGGTTCAGTATACATAAGGTATGTAATGTTAAAGGGGAGATGAAGCATAGCGATAAACACATAGTCATAGCATCAAATTAGTATTTAGATAAACCACAGAAAAAATCACATTATAAAAATAAGGCGTTTCTAAGAAAAAACGATTTGTAATGTCCATTTATGTAGCATTTATGAACATGGGCGGCGCCATTTTGTTGCTGACGTCACGGTGTTGGTTTGGTGTATACACTGCTGGTTAGCTGCATAGTAAACATGGTCTGTTGGGTCAGTCAAATGTTGCCTACCAAACAACAGGACCGCGGTGGTTCTTTTTGTATTGCTCCTGGCTGTTCAAACTAATTTTACCGTGTGAAAGAGAGGAAAGTTGGTTCATTTCCACAAACTACCAGTGAAAAAAACAGTGTTGTTGGCACATTGGCTCAGGCTGGCTGCACTCAGGCGGCGCAATCAGCCTGTTGGACAGGGAATGAAGATCTGCAGCGAACACTTCATTGCCTCGGATTATGTTGTTGGGGGTGGGAGGTTTGTCCAGAAGACCACTAATCAGCTGAAGCCTGATGCGGTTCCGGCGTTAGCTCTCGGGAGCGATGGCTAGCTAGTTAGCACCAGCCGGGGACCGGTGTTAGCTCTCGGGAGCGATGGCTAGCTAGTTAGCACCAGCCGGGGACCGGTGTTAGCAACCGGGAGCGATGGCACCAGCCGGGGACCGGCGCTAGTTAGCTGAAAGAGAAAACATTTTCTTTCCCTTTTTTTTTAATCATGTCACCCGGGTGCAGAATGTGGGGCTGCTCCAAAGACAACGACAGGGGTACTGATTCTGTGGTACGACTGGGGTACTGATTCTGTGGTACGACTGGGGTACTGATTCTGTGGTACGACTGGGGTACTGATTCTGTGGTACGACTGGGGTACTGATTCTGTGGTACGACTGGGGTACTGATTCTGTGGTACGACTGGGGTACTGATTCTGTGGTACGACTGCGGTACTGATTCTGTGGTACGACTGCGGTACTGATTCTGTGGTACGACTGGGGTACTGATTCTGTGGTCCCATAAAACTTTATAACCCGAATTAACCTGTGCGCTGAAGAACCAGAGAGTTATAACTCTGTTTTGAATTATTTTGGACAGCCAAGAAAGTACAAGAAAGTACTCAACCTCAACTCAACCTCCACTGTAAATTGGAAAATAATAATAATAATAATAATAATAATAATAATAATAATAATAATAATAATAATAATAATAATAATAATAATAATAATAATAATAATAATAATAATGCATTTTATTTGAAGGCGCCTTTCAAAGCACCCAAGGTCGCTGTACAGGGTTAAAAACAAATACAATTACACAGTAAAAACACAATATTACAAAGTTACACATAGGGGAGCAGTTATAATAAACTTAAAATGAAAGTGAATATGCCAGAATGAACAAATGTGTTTTGAGACGGGAAACAAAGGTGGGGAGGTTGTCTATTGCGTGGATGTCTTGTGGTAGGGAATTCCAGAGGCGGTGGCACAGTGGGAGAAGGCTCTGGATCCCATGGTATAGTCAGACAGGAAGGGGGAGTGACAAGTTGGAAGGAAGAGGAGGATCTGAGTGACCGAGAGGGAGCGTAAAACTGGAGAAGTTCTGGAGAAGTATAAATGGTGCATTTATATAGCACTCACTCACACATACACACACCGATGGTGGAGATAACTATGCAAGGTGCCGACCTGCTCATTGGGAGCAGTTAGGGGTTAAGTGTCTTGCACTTTAACACGCTGCCCGGAGGAGTGGGAATCGAATTTGGAACCTTCCTAATCCCAGTCCGACCGCTCTACCTCCTGAGCCACTGTCGCTCCCACTGTCTTTAACTATGAATGGACACAACACTATGTAGATAATAACGTTTGAAAACACTGTTCCTCTGAAAACCTAAAACAGAGATAGATGGTTTCATCCTCTGAGGTAGGCCTACTCATAATGAGGTTTGAATTCTTGTTCAGACCTGTTTGCAATGCTATAATATAAACCCAGGGGTGTAAAAAGTACCCAGAAATGATACTTAAGTGAAAGTATGGGTACCGTCTCAAAATCTTACTCAAGTAAAAAGAGTATCTGGCTAAAAACACACTTGAGTAAAAGTAAAAAAGTTTCTACTTTTAAATGGACTTAAGTACTAAAAAGTAAAAGTAAAAAAAAAAAATTCTGACTGTCTATTCTTCTGATAGCAGGTGTTTAATCAAAGATCCCTGCTTTCTAGTCTTGCACAAGGACCAATCAGCATGGGTATGGGCGGGTTAATTTTCCATTGATGGGGATTTGATTGGTTGTTTTTAAATAAAGTGCGGCCGCAGGATTAATAACGTTAGCGTTAGTTCGGCCAGAGAAACAAATATACTAATTAAAATGGTTGGACCTGTGAGATTTGTACTTTGTACTTTGTAGGTCTGCATTTTAAATGTAAGGAGTAAAAAGTAATTTTTTTTCTCTGAAATGTAAGAGTAAAAAGTATACAAACCTAATAATACTCGAGTAAAGTACAAATCCCCAAAAACAGTACCTAAGTATTGTACCGAAGTACAATTACTCAAGTACTTTACACCCCTGTATAAACCTCATTGGAGTGTGAGAACTCAGCTTATAACTTCATGGATCCACAAAATCAGTACCTGAGTCGTTGTCTATGGAGCAGCCCCACGTTTTACATCCAGGTTGCATCGCAGTGTCAATGGTTCTCTCTCTGATTTTCAGCTTCAGGTGCTTTAGAGTTCACAAATATTGACTGAACTGTCCCGGGGCATGGGAATAATAATAATAATAATACATTTAATTTATATAGCGGTTTTCAAGAACCCAAAGGCACTGACAATAAGCAAAACAAATTAACGGAGAAAAAAATAACCACAGGGAATAAGAAACAGTATGAATATGCAAGACATAAAACCACGGGTAACAAATACAAAGTCCAGTAGGGGAACAATCAGGGAAGTAAGGAAACCGAGGGGACATATGAATTCCCGAATTTCCCCAAGGGGACTAAATACGGCCACGCCCCATTCCCAGTAAAAAGTGGGAATCTCTAGAATGGGTTTCGGGCGACACTGTATACGGAAGTGACGATAGACAACACTTTCTGTTGTCAGTATATGGCAGCATTGGTTTAAAATTAAAAGGTGAAAATGTTGAAAACTACATGAATACATTTCCCAAGATCCTTAGCACAGGTCACAGGTCACTGGGATGTGTCTATTCTTCGCCGTGATCTGAACAGCGGTAAACTATTACTGCGACCTCGGTATAGCGACCGTGAATGGTAAACTAATTATCTTAACAAAAGTGCGCTGGTAGCGTTACATATGTTGTCTAAAGGGGGACATATGGTACAATTTAAGATTTGAATGATAATCGGCATATAAAGGACAACATAAAGCATCGTTAATTTGTAAGAAACCTCAATGAAAACGGTAATATTCGCTATTGTTATGAAAATGTGCTAGAATCCTATACAAATGTGGACACATTTGGTCTACGTTCCGTTAATAAAGGATCATCTTATCTTATCTTGTGATAAGACAAGTGAATTCTCAAAACGGGTGACGTTGCCCTTTAATCGCAGGATCCAGAAAAAAATTATCTATGTTCTATGGATCTATTTGAATGTAATTTAATTTCTTCATTAGTACAGGAAAAGATTTAAAGTAACATTATGTTAAACTGGCCTGACTCAGTTAACCTGATTTACAGCAGGTTTCTATTTTGCCACATATACATGGCAGAAACACGTTACCAATACAAAACAACTGAAAAAAAAAAAAAAAAAAAAAATACATAAACAGCATAGAGACAGACATTACAGAGGACTGGTATTAATTAAGTGGAGTGAGTCAGATGGTATATGTGAGTTGGATCAGTGGTTGCAGGTGTGTCCTTCCACCAGGCTTCCATATGCCTTTTTGAAGTGTGTAATATAGTGTATTACTCTAATGTAATATGGGATCTGATTCCAGATTTTGGTGTATGTATGAAAGAAAATCATATCTGACCATACTTGTTCCTCCAACCACTGTGGTTCAATTCAATCCAATTCACATATCAACAATATGAATCAACATATGACTCAACATGTCATTGGAGGAGATTCCCTGTTGTATAACAATCAATATGAGGCTGTGTGATACTGAATGACAGCTACACACACACACACACACACACACACACGCACACACACACACACACACACACACACACACACACACACACACACACACACACACACACACACACACACACACACACACACACACACACACACACACACACACACACACACACACACACACACACACACACACACACACACACACACACGTATCCCATATCCCCCACCTTCTTGCTTTACCACCAATAATGAATCATCTGATCTGAGGTACGGGTGGCACAGTAGTGCAGTGATTAGCACTGTTGCCTCACAGCAAGAAGGTCCTGGGTTCAAAACCCCAGCAGAGAGGCCTTTCTGTGTGGAGTTTGCATGTTCTCCCCCGTGTTTGCATGGATTTCATCCGGGGACTCCGGTTTCCTCCCACACCAAAGACGTGCATGTTAGGTTTGCTGCCATCACCGTTGACCGCGGTACTGGCATTACAACTGGAGTTGATAGCAACCGCACCACGTGTGGCTGCCCACTGCTCCTAGATAGTCAGGATGGGTCAAATGCAGAAGACGAACCCCCCCAAGGGGATTAACCCTTCCACTGCCGCACTACCAAACGGTTGACCCTTTCACTGCGACAATACGCAGAAAGTTAACCTTTCACTGCCACGCAACAGCCGGTTAACCCCTTCACTGCCACACGACAGAAGGTTAACCCTTTACTATCACACAACCGACGGTCGATTTAACTTCATCAGGATGGTCAATGACAATGACACTATGTAACAACAACAACCCATCATCTACACACACTGCACACACGTCCACATGTACACACTCACCTTACCACTCACTTTATTCACTTTAGAGACACTTTACAGTAACACCCTTTATATTTATCTATTAGAGATGTGCACAACATTTGTACCTCATTTGCACCCTACCCCAAGTTTTGTACCTCTGTATTCTACCTCACTGTTACTCATTTTACTCTGTATTGTATATTGTACTGTATATACTTTTTACTTTATTTTTTATTTAAATTTTTTACTTACTTTCTTTTTACTGTATGTAGCACACTCTCAGGAGCTCATACAGAAACAAGCATTTCATTATAAAGTATTCTGTATTTTGTTCTGACAAATAATAAACAAACTTGAAACTTCAATTTAACTTATTTGGGTGTAAATCCCATAAATAGAACATGTAGCCATCATCAACACGATGTAACAAAGAGGAGCCCATCTCAGTAATGAGAGAGAATTTCCAACAAGACTATGGCAGCAAGCCTATAAGCCCCGGATACATGCCAGTGGGATACATGTTTGTTAATTATGATACATGTAAACAACTGCGTGTGTACCCAGAGTTTAATTTGTGCCAGATCACTATAATAATCACCAGAACAGTGTGTCAGTAGGCTATATTATGTCGTATAAGACCATGTAAGATGTATTGTTACATGGTCAGTCATATTTTATTGTAGACCTATATATATATTCCCATAAAAGCTACTCGTAAATTGCTTGGTTTAAAGGGGCACTTCGCAAAAAAAACAAAACGGTGATGATTTACTTTGCACATAATCTCACACACATCCAAAAACTCTAAAACAGTTTCACACACGTTTCATTTAGTTTGACAGTTATTGTGAGTAAATTAGTTTTAATATGGCCACCACTGATGTTATCAACATAGTTTTTTGTGGAAGAAATGTTTGGGTAAATGTGGCGTATATAAATGAGATGGAAAAAAATCAACAGCTCGGGAGGGTAGGTAGAGCAGTCGTCTGGTAATCCAGAGGTTCCCAGTTCCATTCCCGCTCCTCCCGGGCAGCATGTTGAAGTGTCCTTGAGCGAGACACTTAACCCCCTATCTGTTCCCGATGAGCAGGTTGGCACCTTGCACGATTGCCTCCACCGTCGGTGTGTGAATGTGTGAGTGAATGGGTGAATATGAGGAACAAATTTAACAAAGCGCTTTGGATAAAAGCTGTTATATAAATGCACCATTTACCATTTCCGCCAATGAGGTCAGACAGACAGTGGCGCCTGAACATGGCGATTGAGATGTGCGGCGTCAGCGTGTGAACTACTGCGTTACTGCGGTGTGTGAAGTAAGCAACCGTCAGCCGCACAGCGGAAAACCAGACACAATGGCAAGAAGACAATAGACCTGTCTCAAACCCTGCCCCTTTTCTTGATCCTCCAATCACAACTGTCGCTTACCTCGGACAAACTTGGTTTGTCCGAGGTAAGCGACAGTTGTGATTGGAGGATCAAGAAAAGAGGGCAGGGTTTGAGACAGGTCCATTTCATTTGTTGAGCTTTTTTCAAACCAGTGGGCTGGAGATAGGTCATAGATTATGAAAGGACATATAGATCAGTGGTCGAGACCTGTGGAGTGTTTGTTGTTATGAAGCAGGGAGAAGTAGGCCATTTTGTGGGCTATTGATTTGTTGATGATCAATAATAATAATAATAACAATCAACTTTATTTGTATAGTACATTTCATACGAGAATTGCAGCACAAAGTGCTTCACAGCAGTAATGTAGACATACAATAGACACAGGCATAACATGGGCATAAATATAAACAGGCATAGTATAAAATAGACAAAATAAAAGTAATGCATAAAGTGCAGACAGAAAATGTGCATAAAATAGACAGATTAAAAGCAGTGCAATAAAAGAGCTCTCATTTACAATAATCATAGTGTGGATGTAATGAGTCTAAGTGGCAGAATGTATTAACCCTTTCACGACCACACTACAGAAGGTTAACCCTTTACTATCACACTACAGACGGTGTGGTAGTGAAAGGGTTAACCTTCTGTATTGTCACAGTGCAAGGGTTAACCCTTTGTAGTTTGTCAGTGAAAGGGTTAACCTTCTGTATCGTCACAGTGAAAGGATTAACCCTTTGATAGTGTGGTAGTGAAAGGGTTAAAAGGCTAAAGTGAAGAGGTACGTTTTTTTGGTGCATAATTCACAAAGGCTGCATCCTCTGATTTTCTTTTGATGATCAATAAGGAGGACGATTGATAATAATTCTATTGTGATGAAGACAAGTACACTAGCTATGGCGTCGGCCAATGAGAGGAAGGGAAGGGCAATCCCCCCCCAGAATAGATAGACTGTATGCCGGGAAGTGGTTTAATGTTAATGCTTGTTGTTGGTGTGTGCATATTATGGTATATACTGTATGACAACGTGGGCCACGCATAGTGGGCGTCTGTGGGCAGTGAATACATACTATGACCAATGACAACCTAGCCAGTAGATCCTCCCATATACAGCTGGGCCCGCCCCTGGCGCAACAACGGCCTTATTTCAGCACCACCGATGTCTGTGCTCCAGGCACAGTGGGTTTAACCCTTTCACTACCACACTACCAAAGGGTTAACCCTTTCACTGCGACAATACGGAGGGTTAACCCTTTTCACTGCCCCACGACAAAGGGCTAACCCTTTCACAACCACACTACCAAATAAAAGTGTTAACCCTTTCACTGTGACAATACGGAAGGTTAACCCTTTTCACTGCCCCACGACAAAGGGTTAACCCTTTCACAACCACACTACAGAAGGTTAACCCTTTCACGACCACACTACAGACGGTTAACCGTCTGTAGTGTGGTAGTGAAAGGGTTAACCTTCTGTGGTGTGGTAGTGAAAGGGTTAACCTTCTGTGGTGTGGTAGTGAAAGGGTTAATGTGTTTCGTGACTTGCTCTCTCAGCACCCTCATAATGGCGGGGGGAATAGCATCAAATACACAAGATGACTAAGCAAAGATGCAAAAACAAACAAAGCAATGAAATCGATGAGGACTTGATATATGGTAAATGTAAGTGGGCTGGGCGGCTGGGTGGCGCAGCGGACATTGCACTCGTCACCAACGCAAGAGACACCGGGTTCGACTCCGGCTGTCGGCGTTGCCTCCGGCTTGGGCCAGTCGTCATACTAACTCAATTGGCAGAGTTAGCGGGTGGAAGTCGATGGGTGGTAATCTGGACATTGTGGACAGCGACTCCTACAGGTCGGTTGGGGACGCCTGCACAGCAGAGACAGGAAATGGCGGGGGTAGTGTGAGCCTCCCACACGTTACTCCTCGCCAATGAGAGTCCGTGCTGGCAGGTGAAAAGATGTGACAGGCTGCCTCCTCGTGTATCGGAGGGGACACGTGATGCAAGGCTTCTATCCTCCCTACAACCGGCCAGTGGGGGGCATATGCGAGCAACGTTCAAGACAGGGGAGGGGAGAATTGGCACAGCGGGTAATTGGGATGGGAGAAAAATAGAAAAAGAGGAGAAAAAGTGGATCAAAAAATAAATAAATCCAAAAAATAATAAATGTAAGTGGGCTGCGTTTATATAGTGATTTTATCCAAAGCGCTTTACAACTTATGCCTCACATTCACCCGTTCACTCACACATTCACACACTGATGGTGGAGGCGACCGTGCGAGGTGCCGACCTGCTCATCAGAAGCACTTAGGGGGTTAAGTGTCTTGCTCAAGTAATCGAACCGGGAACCTTCCGATTACCAGACGACCGCTCTCCCTCCTGAGCCACTGTTCCAACTGATAGGAAGGTACTCCAAATCTCCTACGATGAGTGTGCAGTAGTGTCTGCAAATGGCAGAAATGCACTATACCTACGCAATAAGATGAAAATGCATCTTGCATCAGTCAGTCAGTCAGTCAGTCAGTCAGTCAGTCAGTCAGTCAGTCAGTCAGTCAGTCAGTCAGTCAGTCAGTCAGCCAGTCAGCCAGCCAGCCAGCCAGCCAGTCAGTCAGTCAGTCAGTCAGTCAGTCAGTCAGTCAGTCAGTCAGTCAGTCAGTCAGTCAGTCAGTCAGTCAGTCAGTCAGTCAGTCAGTCAGTCATTCAATCAGACAGTCAGTCAGTCAGTCTGTCTGTCTATTATTACTGTTCACATTATTTTTGAAATGTGGCCAATATCAGATTCCAGTGTGAACTGGTCACACCCCTGAACTGACCTGCATGTGCAAATGAACAATATTAGAAGATGGACGTAAAAAGAATTGTGACAAAATTGTGACCTGTATTTGATTTAGGACCACATATGAAAGTGCCCCAAATCAGAATAAAAAAGATCAGATTCCATGTGATTTGTGCTGTTCACACTGTCATGAAAGAATGAGATCTGATTTGGGCCACTGCCTGCAGTGTGAACATAGCCATAGTTAATTTCAGCGTTGGGGCCTTATTGGCTCAATCAGAATTCATGTGCGACATAGAGAGATTTTCATGAATGAATTATATGTTCAGGACCTAAATTGCTATATTGTCGCAGTATTGTAACCATGTCTTTTAAGTGTCTAACTAATTCACCAGTTTGCTTGTTTATGATCTGTATTACACATTCTGTGAAGGTGGAATAGAGACCTTGCAAGGGACGACTGTGTAGCTCTCCGTCTTCTCTGAGAAATATATAAACAAAGACATAATATGAAATATAAATTTGGTGTCTTATTACTGGATCTTGTAATCAAGTCACGGGCAGAGCAGTGATATCATGCTCTTCCAGTGTTTTACCACCTCTACAACTACAGAGATTAGGGCGTTTTCGTTTGAAAGCGGTTGCCAATGGTTACAGGCACTGGAAGAAAAGAGAGCTACCATTCCGAGTGAGGTCTCTACTATTTGTAAATGTTTCATGTTTCAGTGCGTATGGTTAAATTATTGGAAAATGCCTGACAGTGTATTTATCTTTCTGCAGAAAATGATAGACCGACCTCACTGGTCCCGGACCTCATTGATTACAACATGCCCCTCACTGCCACCTACCTAAAGCAAATGAAACTACAGTGTATGACTGCCAACGAAAGGGTAAGGGGAAGAGCAGAGTGCCTTACGCTTCCTTCCTTGGAACTAGTCTGATTAGTTGTGTATGTAAATACAGTTGTGTGTGTGTGTGTGTGTGTGTGTGTGCGTGTGTGAGAGAGATAAAGAGAGAGAGAGAGAGAGAGAGAGAGACTTGGCTGAGATTATTACAATATAGGCCTTGCATTGAATGTTTGCATATAGTTCTCTTTCTTCCAGCATGGCTGCCTGCACAGCAACCATTGTTTTGTACATGCTTGTACAAGCAATGGAAGAGAACGGTTGTTATGTGCAAAACAATGATTGCCATGTGTTTATATATATATATATATATATATGTTACACCCGCTAAGTTCCTAGCTTTAAGAAAGACACAAGAGTGTAGGTTAATTTAACCATAATATTTATTACATAAAAAGGGGTGGACAAAATTACTATAAGCCCACTTCAACCTCATGCTCAGGAACCCCAATCAGTCTTGACCGGGCAGGGTTTTATTCACAGCAACCTGGTGACACTTCACACAATGAAGGAGAGTAATATCAATTGTCAATAAATAGCACTTCATACGATATCAATTGTCAATAAATAGCACTTCATACGATATCGATTGTCAATAAATAGCACTTCACACAATGAAGGAAACTTTATCACACATCAATAAATACCACATCAAGAACTGTATAAAAAGGGATATCAAACTTCTCACAATGAAGTAAACAGATATCCTACCACTCGGTGATTCAACTTGTGCAAACTGTGCATAACCACGGCATCCATATGATAATGGCACACTAAGCCTGCCCGTGTTCACGTCTGAGAGAGGTACCTTGTACATGGGTTGGTGTTATGGTGGGGGGGAAACGGACACACAAATAAACAAACAAACATACATGAAAAGAACTGTAACTAATCCGGCCCAAGGGCAAGACCCAATTCTTTTTGCCCGTCTACCGGCCCATTGGCCCGGGCGGATTAGACATTATATTATAACTACCAAACAATAACTAAAAGTGTTTCACGACAAGAGCAGCTGGACCACTGGTGCTCTGCCGGGAAACAAACACAACATTATTAAAACACTTTATTATTAAAACAATAACACACATAATTATTAGACAACATTACATGCTAAAACAAAGTTCTACATTTAAAATACCTGTTCCCGTCGGTGGTCCTATTATCCTACCGACTACTTTCAATCCCGCTGGGAACCAGGCAAATGATCTGGAACAAACACTCCATGTCACACATATTGCCGGGCACATTAAAACCCGCTATTCCTATACCATAATACTACCACTGCCTACCTTAGCGTGTAATGCTTGTTCCTGCATTCCGGAGTGAGGTGTGCACCTACCTCACTGCACCGGCCGCAACAAACAATTCCAACTAACGTTCCTCCCGCAGGTATCCCCCTATAACGGAATGAATGAATGAATGAAAACTTTATTTAACAGATTGCAGAATGGGTACAATACAGTACGGCTCAATACATACAATTGTTAAGGGGATGCAGACCTGAGAAAGACGTTTGTCTTGTTTCCATCAGGGTCCCCCATTTTCAATTCATATAGACATATATGACATACATGACATACAGATAGTCAGTACTGCTACATCTATACATTTATGACATACCAGATTTGCAAATACAGTACTGTTTGTGATACAGAAGGAGTTAAGAAAAGGGAGTATATACATTTGACGTAGAAACTGTACATTGGAGGAGGTTGGGTGGGGGGGGTTGGGTACATTGGGATATTGACAACCATACTGGGTAATTTACATTGGAGGTGGTTGGGGGGGGGGGGGGCGGGGGGGGCGGGGGGCACACTGTATAAACAAGTAACACTGTACATTGAGGGGGGGGGGGGGAGGAGACACTGTACAAACAAACACAATTGTACATTGAACTATTGACAAAACCATACTAGGTAAATGACTGTACATTGGAGGGGGTTGGGTTAGGATATTTACAGGGGCCAGTGTTGAATTGCAGTCTCCCGTAGGTGTCCCTTGAGAGAGGTTTTGAAAGTGGGTAGTGATCCACATTCCTTTACAGCTTTGGGTAGGGCGTTCCACATTGATGTGGCATAATTGCGAAACGTGTTTAGTCCCTTATTTGAGCCGAATCTGGGTTTAACATGATTTGTGGAGCTCCCTCTGGTGTTGTGATCGTGGTATTCACTGACCTTTGGGAAGTATTTTGACATGTACATGGGTACCTTGGTCGTGTAGTGTATCTTGTAGACCAGGCCCATTGCAAGTTGTTGTACTCTGTCGTCTACTCTAAGCCATCCTAGGTTGTCGAAGTGGGCAGGGGTGAGGTGGGTTCTAGGAGTAAGGTCAAGCAGTAGTCTGACCAGTTTGTTTTGAGATGTTTGTAATTTTGTTTTTAGCGCCTTTGAGGTGCTTTGGTACCATGAGGTGCAAGCATAGTCGTAGTACCCCTGAATGAGTGCTCCTGCCAGAGTCTTCAGGGTGTTCTTGTTTACCAGAGAGGAGATCCGGTACAAGAATCGAGTTCGTTGGTTGACTTTTTTTATTACATTGGATGCCATTTTGTCACAGGAGAGATTAGCCTCTAGGATGGAACCCAGGTAGGTAATTTCATCTTTCCTTGTGACAATATTGTCACCCACTGTAACTGAGAAGCCGTCGGTCTTGCTGAGTTTGTTATTTGAACCGAAGAGAATGGACTCTGTTTTGCCCATGTGTAATGATAGTTTGTTATCAGCGAGCCATATGCAGATTCTGCCTAGTTCCGAGCTGAGGGTTTTTTCAACCTGTAACTTGTTCTTGTCAGAGACCAGCAGGGCTGAGTCGTCCGCAAACAGGAACAAGTTGCAGTCACAAGCTGACGACATGTCATTTGCATAAATTAGGAACCTGGCTCATTGAGGCCCCTCCTCCTTTCTCATTAATGCCACCCGTCATATATATATATATATATATATATATATATATATATATATATATAGGAAAAGATAAACAAAAACATAATAATTTGGTGTCTTATTGCTGAATCTTGTTAGAGCAGTGAGCAGTGATATAATTGATATCATTCTTTTTCTGTGTTGTATACTCTACCACTGCATAGATAGACATTAGCCATACTAGAAAGAAGAGAACTACACAAGGCCTCTATTAATTTAATAACTTTGAGAGAGAGAGAGAGAGAGAGAGAGAGAGAGAGAGAGAGAGAGAGAGAGAGAGAGAGAGAGAGAGAGAGAGAGAGAGAGAGAGAGAGAGAGAGAGAGAGAGAGAGAGAGCGGTGGATGGCTTGGTGCTGTAAAAGAGGGCTTAATTGAAGATTATGTTTTCCTCAAAATCCATCAATGCTATAGTTGTGTTTACTGTAAGCCTATCTATTGTTTTTGGGAAATGTCCATCAAGTCAACGGGAACAGGTAATCTCTCCTCTAAAATGTAAACTCTTTAAATTCAATAGAAAATTAAACGAATCAGCTACTACTACGTGCCCGTTAAATGACGGGAGGGGAGCGGCGTGTGAAATGGGTATCACTAAATGGGCACTAAAAAACTAATTACAACCATCTCAAAACAAGCTAGTCAGACTACTACTTGACCTGACTCCTAGAACCCACCTCACCCCTGCCCACTTTGACAACCTAGGATGGCTTAGAGTAGACGACAGAGTACAGCAACTTGCAATGGGCCTGGTCTACAAGATACACTACGCGACCAAGGTACCCATGTACATGTCAAAATACTTCCCAAAGGTCAGTGAATACCACGATCACAACACCAGAGGGAGCTCCACAAATCATGTAAAACCCAGATTCGGCTCAAACAAGGGACTAAACACGTTTCGCAACTATGCCACATCAATGTGGAACGCCCTACCTAAAGCTGTAAAGGAATGTGAATCACTATCCACTTTCAAAAACACTCTCAAAAAACACCTACGTGAGACTGCAATTCGAAACTGGCCCCTACAAATGTCCTAACCTAGTTGTACAGTAAATTACCAAGTAAGGCTTTGTCAATATTCCAATGTACAGTGTAAAATGTGTGTGTGTCCCCTACCCAACCCCCCCCCCCCCCCCCCACCTCCAATGTACAGCCCTCACCCAACCCACCCAACCCCACCCCACCCATCCAACCTCCTCCAATGTACAGTTTCTACGCCAAATGTATATACACTCCTTTTCTGGACACTTTTGTATCACAAACAGTACTGTATTTGCAAATCTGATATGTCATAAATGTATAGATGTAGCAGTACTGTCTATTTGTATGTCATGTATGTCATATATGTTATGATGAATTGAAAATGGGGGACCCTGATGTAAACAAGACGAAAGTCTTTCTCTGGTCTGCATCCCCTTAACAATTGTATGTATAGAGCTGTACTGTACTGTACCCATTCTGCAATCTGTTAATAAACTTTTCAATCAATCAATCAAAACTATCAGTCGACCTAACTGTGGAGAGTGGCGTGATTTTTTTCCGTAGCCTATGTTTGCGAAGACGCTCTCTGATTGGCTAGCCGCGTACAGCGAAGACCCTCTCTGATTGGTTTAGCGCC
>NC_140181.1:94940047-95316731 GCF_963971535.1 Notolepis coatsorum | reverse complement strand
CGAAGGGTCTCTTCCGCATATTCAACAACAATTGATTGAATGAATGAATGAAACTTTATTTAACAGATTGCAGAATGGGTACAATACAGTACGGCTCAATACACACAATTGTTAAGGGGATGCAGACCAGAGAAAGACGTTTGTCTTGTTTACATCAGGGTCCCCCATTTTCAATTCATAGTGACATTTATGACATACAGTACACAACATGCATGACATTTATGGCATAGGGACATACATGACATACAGGTATTTAGTACGGTTACATTTGTGACATATACGATATGCAAATATCCAGTACTGTTACCCATAGATCCTGAAAGAGTATATATATGATGGGGAGGGGACTGTACATTAGGAGGGGGTGGGTGGGTGGGAGAGAAATATACATACGGTGGGGAGAGAATATATACAATGTGGGTAGGGATTCACATTCCTTTACAGCTTTGGGTAGGGCGTTCCACATTGATGTGGCATAATTGCTAAACGTGTTTAGTCCCTTGTTTGAGCCAAATCTGGGTTTAACATGATTTGTTGAGCTTCCTCTTGTGTTGTGGTCGTGGTATTCACTGACCTTTGGGAAGTATTTTGACATGTACATGGGTACCTTAGTCGTATAGTGTATCTTGTAGACCAGGCCCATTGCAAGTTGCTGTACTCTGTCGTCTACTAGTCTAAGCCATCCTAGGTTGTCAAAGTGGGCAGGGGTGAGGTGGGTTCTAGGGGTAAGGTCAAGTAGAAGTCTGACCAGTTTGTTTTGTGATGTTTGTAATCTTGTTTTTAGCGCCTTTGAGGTGCTTTGGTACCATGAGGTGCAAGCATAGTCATAGTACCCAATGAGTGCCACTCATTGTTCCCTAACCCTAACCTTAACCTTAACCCTAACCTTAACCTTAACCTTAACCCGTCCCTAACCCAGGGGTGCAGTGGTAATATGGGAACTGGTAACACGCCGCGCATGCGCGCGCGGGTACGTGCATGCGCACAGAACAGATTTTTTTTTTTTATATAAAATAGCGAAGCTGAAAAAGGTAGCAGGATGTAGCCTTCAATATATAAAGAAATTATATTGTCAACAGATATGGTTAAAAGACAATGACACTGTCACTAATGGCCTCTATGGATGGAATGGCATTCCATGGCAATCACAGACACAGCCCATCGTTCACACCAAACTTGATGAGGGGGCAGGGAATCAGGGATTCAATGTGGAACGCTCTACCCAAAGCTGTAAAAGAATGTGAATCACTACCCACTTTCAAAAACTATCAAAAAACAACTACGGGAGACTGCAATTCGAAACTGGCCCCTACAAATGTCCTAACCCAGTTGTACAGTAAATTACCAAGTATGGCTTTGTCAGTATTCCAATGTACTGAATGATTGTATTATTATTCTTCCAATGTGATTGTGTGGCAAATACATTTCTTTGTAAGAATATATCTGCATTTTGTCAGTACAAGATTAATCAGTGATCACATTGAATTAAAACATGATTATTTCCAGTGCCACGATTATTTATTTCAAGATAAACAAACAGGCAAATAGCCTACCTTAGTCAATCTGGACAAATACATTAGGGCCTATAGACTAGAAAAAAAGAAAAGCTGTTTTAAATGCGGTTACTTGCCTTGTTGTGGAGTGGCAGCACAGCTGTCTCTGTTGTGGGGGACAGTGGGATCATTGTCAAATGATCTGTTTGTATTTGCGGGCGGGGGCGTGGTTGAAGACGCGCTTTTGTTATGGGTGGCCGGGTACTTAGCGCACAACAAATGGATAGAGCGCATTTTTGTGTGCACGTACACGCGAGTACACATCCGTGCGCGATCGCGCGTACTTCTGCCTCAGTGATCTAGTAACACGGCGTGTAACCGCGTGTGTGCACGACTGCACCCCTGGTTATGCCAATTCCCCCCCTCCCCTACCTGGTTGTTGTGCGCATGTTCCTCCTACTGGTCGGTACAAGGGAACCCTGAAGTCCACCACATGCTTCCTCCGACACATGTGGAGACAGCCAGTGACTCTTCTCACCTGTCAGCGAGGACTCTCATTGGTGAAGCGTAACACGTGGGAGGTCACGTTGCCTTCACCACTTCCTGTCTTTCGCTGAGCAGGCGCCCAGACCTGACCTGTAGGCGTCGCTGTCCACAATGCCAGATTACCACCCACGACTTCCCTCCCCCTAACTCAGCCAAACGAGTTAGTATGACGAATGGCCCAAGCCGCAGGGCAATGCTGACTCCGGGAGTCGAGACCGCAGCCTCTTGCATTGGTGATTAGCGCAATCTCCGCTACGCCACCCGACCGCCTGTTTTTCCGGATTTTAATGCACCTATGGCCTCTGATATCTCCGTTATGTTTAATTGTTCATCCAGGGTTCTCTTTCAGAAATTTTGGGGATGTTAAGTTTATCAAGAAATTCAGTTTGGGTATCTTCACTAATGTTATATTCTGAACTATATAATTTTTCATAAAAGGTTTTAAATGCTGTATTAATCTCTAATGGATCGATTATATTATTTCCATCCTCTATGTTAGTGATTGTTCTCTCAGTCTGCTGTCGTTTGATGCGCCATGCAAGGAGTCTACCAGGCTTTTCTCCTTGGTTGTAATAATTCTGTTTGCCTCATCAAATTTGCAGCAACTTTATCTCGTTGTATTGAGTTCCAAGTATTAATAATTGTTTTGAAATTACATGTTCGTTCTGTCCTTTCTGAAACCGTTCGTTCTCAAACATTTAGATTTTGGATTCCAGATGTCCATTCTCTCTCTTGTCATTCTACTTGTATAGCTTATAATTTGACCTCTAGCCTTGAAGGCTTCCCATCTAATTGTGGCAGACGTTCGAGTCGTATTAATTTTGAAGTATATATAAATTTGTTCTCCCAAAAATGTTAAATCTTTCAATTTTGTTTGAAATCTCCATTTATGGGATTTGCGCATCAGCTTTGGTTCCACATACACAGCTGCGTGGTCTGATATGACTATGCTGTTGTGTTGACATCCTCTACGTTAGATAATAGTTCTGCTGATGGAGTAACCTTTTGTATGTACTCGAGTAGCAGGAACATTCTCCCTTTGATGGATTCTCTTTCATAAAATAGTGTAATGTTTTCCTGCATCTTGTGTGGGTGTTATCCACTCTAAAAGATCTATCTTTTTTTTTGATCCACTTGTTCTCCCATTTTTCTATATTTTCTCCCATCCCAATTTCGTATCATCCAATTCAACCCTCCCCTGTCACGAACGTTGTTTCTTGCCTCCCACAAGCCGGCTGCAATGTGGACTAAGTCATACATAGCACAAGTCCCCTCCGGTACTTGAGGTAACAGCAGTCGCATCTTTTCACCTGCGCAGCTCGATCTCTCAGTGTCGAGGAGTAACGTGTGGGAGGCTCACGCTGCCCCCGACACTTCCTGATTCTACTGCGCAGGCGCACCAACCGACCTGTAGGAGTCGCTTGTTCACAACGTTCGATCCCCACCCTTCAGTTTTCCCTCCCCGTAATACGGCCAATGTGTATTACTGCGGACGACCAGCTAAACTGAAAACAATGTGGAGAGCTGGATTCGAACACGCGAATCCTAGCGTCTCCACACTGGTGGCGAGTGCCTTGCCCACTACACCACCTAGCCGCCCCTCTAAAAGATCTATCATCCTTTGGGTTGAGGGTGCAGTTAAAGTCCCCAGCGATAATACATTTGCCTGGTAGTGTTGAGATTTTTAGAAATAAATTATAAAAGTTATTATTTGGTCCATATAAGTTGATTAAATTGAGGCGTTCAGAGAGAAGGTGACCTTGTATAATCAAGAATTATAGGATCCTTTATCACCTCAATTTGGAATGGACCCGTGTATATAGCAAAAAATTAAAAGGCCAGGGCTGTACAACTGCAGATGTGGTCAATTATATACACCAATGACACCCTTGCCACACCTAACAATACAAGACACCCTTGCCACACCCGCCTGTAATAAGCACATATTAGAGAGGAGTCAACCAGCCTCTTGGAGATCGCTATACATTTATAACATCTTTAAAACTAATTTATACCTCAAGCTGCGATACATTACAAGTTACTCAATGCAACAGCATTTCCCCAATGCGTTTGTTAGATAAGACTTTTGGGTTTGAAGTGAACAGTTGGATCCACTTGCCAGCTTCTCGTACTTTGACTGAGAATTTGTCATGACACTTCTATGACACTGTACCTTTGTTAATGTTCCAATACTACTCTGCTCCAACCCTCATTCCTTCCAGAAACGGATGAGTTTAACTCACTTTTACCAAAACACAAGGGTAAAAAAAAAAAAACAGGCCACAGTTAAGTACATTTCGATCATTTTATTCTCAAAATATAAAGAAAGTGTCAAGATCCATTTAGCTTCCGATGACCACCGTGTCTCTGGATGGGTTGGTACATGTAACCTGCAAAAGGCAAACTGTTAGATCAGTTGAAAGTTGTCATTTAAAAAATCTGTTTAGGTTTGTCCACATACTGTGCTTACCCTCTGGTTGGTCATCAATTGCAGAGTCTTGTCCACCGTGTCTCTGGATGGGTTGGTACATGTACCCTGCAAAAGGCAAACTGTTAGATCAGTTGAAAGTTGTCATTTAAAAAATCAGTTTAGGTTTGTCCACATACTGTGCTTACCCTCTGGTTGGTCATCAATTGCAGAGTCTTGTCCACCGTGTCTCTGGATGGGTTGGTACATGTACCCTGCAAAAGGCAAACTGTTAGATCAGTTGAAAGTTGTCATTTAAAAATCAGTTTAGGTTTGTCCACATACTGTGCTTACCCTCTGGTTGGTCATCAATTGCAGAGTCTTGTCCTTTTGATGGCAGGCCAGAATAAGGGGGTGGAGTCCTATACCTAGAGCCCGACTGCATGACGGGCTTCAGCGACTGTGGGAATTCAGGCATTAAAGATGTATGGGGCAGACTGAAAGGCTTCTGTGGCATGGAGAGGTGATGAGGACTAGAGGGAGCATGGTAATACGATGGCAAACCATAACCTTCAGTTGTAATAGAGGCACCATCGTCTGGTAAATCACCATACGTTCCCATGCCCAGATGTTCAAGTGGTTGGGGTTTTCCTTGTGGTTCCTGGAGATTCTGGGGCTTACCACTGCCATGCCATGGAGGTTCAAGGGCCAGGAACATATTTGGGTCATAAACAGGCATTGAACGCAGAGGTCCAGAAGAGTCATTGGAGTCTGTGGCAGGCAACAGATATTCAGGGGACCTGTTGGGTTCGCTAAGCGGCGGGCCATGTTGAAGCAATACATAACCGTTTGGCTGATGGTATTGGTTCATTGGAGAGTCATTTTTGTTTTTTGAGAGCTTCTTTGAGTCACCAACAGGTGGCTGGGGTTTGACAGGTTGGTCAGCTATATTGCCTGGTGGCTTGCTATAAGGAGGCACGTGAGAGTCCTGAAGCATGTGGTCCCGGAGTATGTGATAAGGGACCAATTGAGGATTAAATAATTTGCCTTCATATTGATGTACTGGGTGTTCAGGTTCACTGAGCCTTTTGGCAAGAGACTGTGGGTTCATGGCTGGCGGTTGTACATTTTGCCTTGGGTCTTTTGGATGTTGTGGAACATATGGCATGAAGTAAGGCTGCATGGGAGGTTCAGAGGATGCCTGGCCATGTGGCATCAGGGGCTGAAAATCAGAGACTTGATAATGGGGCAGCATTGGGTCACTCACTGGAGCCTGAGGTTTTGAGGTTTTGTTGGGCAGCTGTTCATATGCCCACTTGAGATATTGCAAATTGTAAAACAAAAAAGGATGCATTGGATTGTTGGGGTCACTTGCAGGGGGTGCAATAGGGTAGCTACCTGGTTGGAAATATGGCTGCATTTCAGGTTGGCTTCCAAATGGAAGTGAGGGAGATGTAGTGTGACTCCAGTACCCACCAAAACCCTTTTGGGAATCAGGTGGAGCGGTTCCCTCTTCTGAAGTGGTACTTGCTTCAGTTGGTTGAGGAAGTGCTTTGGTTGCTTCAGATTGTTGAGGATCCGAGATAGATGAGGGAGCATGTATACCAGGTAAAGGATTCTCTGGGGGGAATAGAGGATAGAATGGGTTGAAAGGTTGTCCTTTGGCATTTGGATGAGTCTTTGTAGGTGGTTCAGGTTTCTGAGGGCCAGTTTCATGTATACCAGGTAAAGGATTATCTGGGGGGAATAGAGGATAGAATGGGTTGAAAGGCTTTTGAGGTTGGTTAGGTACAGGCTCTGGTTTGTGAGGCCAGTTGGGATAGGGGGGGTAAGGGTAATGTGCCTGACCAGTAGCTGGAAGCTGTGTGCCAGAGGCTGGCCTTTGAGGTTGGTTGGGTACAGGCTCTGGTTTGTGAGGGCCAGTTTCATGTATACCAGGTAAAGGATTCTCTGGGGGGAATAGAGGATAGAATGGGTTGAAAGGTTGTCCTTTGGCATTTGGATGAGTCTTTGTAGGTGGTTCAGGTTTCTGAGGGCCAGTTTCATGTATACCAGGTAAAGGATTCTCTGGGGGGAATAGAGGATAGAATGGGTTGAAAGGCTTTTGAGGTTGGTTTGGTACAGGCTCAGGTTTGTGAGGGCCAGTTTCATGTATACCAGGTAAAGGATTCTCTGGGGGAAATAGAGGATAGAATGGGTTGAAAGGTTGAGGCTTTGTAGGTGGTTCAGGTTTCTGAGGGCCAGTTTCATGTATACCAGGTAAAGGATTCTCTTGGGGGAATAGAGGATAGAATGGGTTGAAAGGCTTTTGAGGTTGGTTAGGTACAGGCTCTGGTTTGTGAGGCCAGTTGGGATAGGGAGGGTAATGTGCCTGGCCCTTAGGAGCTTCAGTAGCTGGAAGCTGTGTGCCAGTCACCAGTATTCTAGGCATTTTGACCTCATCTGGTGTGTAGAATGGATAAGGATAGAAAGGGTACTGGTAGAATGGTTGGTGTACTTGGCCCTTAGGAGCTTGGGTAACTGGAGGCAAGACAGAGGTATATGTAGGCTTCTCAACATGAGATGCATCTGGCCTAGATGGTCGAGGATAGAATGTGTTGGGGTCCCCTGGAGCTGGAGGAAGTATACCAGGCAAAGGATTATCTGGGGGGAATAGAGGATAGAATGGGTTGAAAGGTTGTCCTTTGGCATTTGGATGAGTCTTTGTAGGTGGTTCATGTTTCTGACGGCCAGTTTCATGTATACCAGGTAAAGGGTTCTCTGGGGGGAATAGAGGATAGAATGGGTTGAAAGGTTGAGGCTTTGTAGGTGGTTCAGGTTTCTGAGGGCCAGTTTCATGTATACCAGGTAAAGGATTCTCTTGGGGGAATAGAGGATAGAATGGGTTGAAAGGCTTTTGAGGTTGGTTAGGTACAGGCTCTGGTTTGTGAGGCCAGTTGGGATATGGGTAAAAGGGCACTTGACCCTTAGGCACTTCAGTAGCTGGAGGTTGTGTGACAGAGGCTGGTCTTTGAGGTTGGTTAGGTACAGGCTCAGGTTTGTGAGGGCCAGTTTCATGTATACCAGGTAAAGGATTCTCTGGGGGAAATAGAGGATAGAATGGGTTGAAAGGTTGAGGCTTTGTAGGTGGTTCAGGTTTCTGAGGGCCAGTTTCATGTATACCAGGTAAAGGATTCTCTTGGGGGAATAGAGGATATAATGGGTTGAAAGGCTTTTGAGGTTGGTTAGGTACAGGCTCTGGTTTGTGAGGCCAGTTGGGATAGGGGGGATAAGGGTAATGTGCCTGACCAGTAGCTGGAAGTTGTGTGCCAGAGGCTGGCCTTTGAGGTTGGTTGGGTACAGGCTCTGGTTTGCGAGGGCCAGTTTCATGTATACCAGGTAAAGGATTCTCTGGGGGGAATGGAGGATAGAATGGGTTGAAAGGCTTTTGAGGTTGGTTAGGTACAGGCTCTGGTTTGTGAGGCCAGTTGGGATATGGGTAAAAGGGCACTTGACCCTTAGGCACTTCAGTAGCTGGAGGTTGTGTGACAGAGGCTGGTCTTTGAGGTTGGTTAGGTACAGGCTCAGGTTTGTGAGGGCCAGTTTCATGTATACCAGGTAAAGGATTATCTGGGGGAAATAGAGGATAGAATGGGTTGAAAGGTTGAGGCTTTGTAGGTGGTTCAGGTTTCTGAGGGCCAGTTTCATGTATACCAGGTAAAGGATTCTCTTGGGGGAATAGAGGATAGAATGGGTTGAAAGGCTTTTGAGGTTGGTTAGGTACAGGCTCTGGTTTGTGAGGCCAGTTGGGATAGGGGGGATAAGGGTAATGTGCCTGACCAGTAGCTGGAAGTTGTGTGCCAGAGGCTGGCCTTTGAGGTTGGTTGGGTACAGGCTCTGGTTTGCGAGGGCCAGTTTCATGTATACCAGGTAAAGGATTCTCTGGGGGGAATGGAGGATAGAATGGGTTGAAAGGTTGTCCTTTGGAATTTGGATGAAGCCCTTTTCCATAACCAGATATGGAGTACTCCGATGCAGGAAGGAATGGAAATCCAGGGTACATTGGAATCATGCCATCACCCTTAATTCCTGCAGGGACAATATGATGGTGATGGAATGAAATGGATGGGCAGCAGTTAGAAACTCCAGATGGACAAAACTGGGAGCAATGTACGGCCGGAACAGGGTCAGGAAGGGTTGCTGCAGGGTTCCGAGGCAAATTATATGGATGCACTGCATGAGATGGAGCTTCGGTAGCTGGAGGTTGTGTGGTTGGTCCTGGCTTTGTTGCAGATGGGTTAAGAGGGTTTGTTACAGGCTTTGGAATCTGGGGTTGTTGAGGGGAGAAGGGATATGGGTAAAAGGGCACTTGACCCTTTGACACTTCAGTAGCTGGAGGTTGTGTGACAGAGGCTGGCCTTTGAGGTTGGTTAGGTACAGGCTCTGGTTTGCGAGGGCCAGTTTCATGTATACCAGGTAAAGGATTCTCTGGGGGGAATAGAGGATAGAATGGGTTGAAAGGTTGTCCTTTGGCATTTGGATGAGTCTTTGTAGGTGGTTCAGGTTTCTGAGGGCCAGTTTCATGTATACCAGGTAAAGGATTCTCTGGGGGGAATAGAGGATAGAATGGGTTGAAAGGTTGTCCTTTGGCATTTGGATGAGTCTTTGTAGGTGGTTCAGGTTTCTGAGGGCCAGTTTCATGTATACCAGGTAAAGGGTTCTCTGGGGGGAATAGAGGATAGAATGGGTTGAAAGGCTTTTGAGGTTGGTTTGGTACAGGCTCTGGTTTGTGAGGCCAGTTGGGATAGGGAGGGTAATGTGCCTGGCCCCTAGGAGCTTCAGTAGCTGGAAGCTGTGTGCCAGTCACCGGTATTCTAGGCATTTTGACCTCATCTGGTGTGTAGAATGGATAAGGATAGAACGGGTACTGGTAGAATGGTTGGTGTACTTGGCCCTTAGGAGCTTGGGTAACTGGAGGCAAGACAGAGGTATATGTAGGCTTCTCAACAGGAGATGCAGATGCATCTGGCCTAGATGGTCGAGGATAGAATGTGTTGGGGTCCCCTGGAGCTGGAGGAAGTATACCAGGCAAAGGATTCTCTGGGGGGAATAGAGGATAGAATGGGTTGAAAGGTTGTCCTTTGGCATTTGGATGAGTCTTTGTAGGTGGTTCATGTTTCTGAGGGCCAGTTTCATGTATACCAGGTAAAGGATTCTCTGGGGGGAATAGAGGATAGAATGGGTTGAAAGGCTTTTGAGTTTGGTTAGGTACAGGCTCTGGTTTGTGAGGCCAGTTGGGATAGGGGGGGTAAGGGTAATGTGCCTGACCAGTAGCTGGAAGCTGTGTGACAGAGGCTGGCCTTTGAGGTTGGTTAGGTACAGGCTCTGGTTTGTGAGGGCCAGTTTCATGTATACCAGGTAAAGGATTCTCTGGGGGGAATAGAGGATAGAATGGGTTGAAAGGTTGTCCTTTGGCATTTGGATGAGTCTTTGTAGGTGGTTCAGGTTTGTGAGGGCCAGTTTCATGTATACCAGGCAAAGGATTCTCTGGGGGGAATAGAGGATAGAATGGGTTGAAAGGTTGTCCTTTGGCATTTGGATGAGTCTTTGTAGGTGGTTCATGTTTCTGAGGGCCAGTTTCATGTATACCAGGTAAAGGATTCTCTGGGGGGAATAGAGGATAGAATGGGTTGAAAGGCTTTTGAGGTTGGTTAGGTACAGGCTCTGGTTTGTGAGGCCAGTTGGGATAGGGAGGGTAATGTGCCTGGCCCCTAGGAGCTTCAGTAGCTGGAAGCTGTGTGCCAGAGATGGGTATTCTAGGCATTTTGGGCTCATCTGGTGTGTAGAATGGATAAGGATAGAAAGGGTACTGGTAGAATGGTTGGTGTACTTGGCCCTTAGGAGCTTGGGTAACTGGAGGCAAGACAGAGTTATATGTAGGCTTCTCAACATGAGATGCATCTGGCCTAGATGGTCGAGGATAGACTGGTTGCCCTTCTCTGTCCCCTGGAGCTGGAGGATGTATACCAGGTAAACGATTCTCTGGGGGGAATAGAGGATAGAATGGGTTGAAAGGGTGTTGTACAGCAGGTGTAGGCTTGGTCCCAAATGCACTCTCTGGCTTGAGCTCTGGTTGTTGGGGTTGGTGAGGAGCAAGGGTAAAGGGAACATAATGAGGGTACACCACTTTTTCAATTTGCTTGGTAGGGCTTTGGGTGGGTTTAGGATGAAGTGGGTCATCAAGGTCAGGGACCAGCTGTAATGGACAAGAAACTTGAATTTCCCCTTCTCCAGTCAGCTCAATGGTGAACATCCCATCCTGAAATAGAAATGTTTCAGAGGGTTAAATGGAAAACAGTTAAATATTCAAATAATTACTCAATTAAAAAGAGAAAGACACTAGTGTAATTCTCATTTGCTTTACCGTTGGCATGCATTACCTACAACTAGTGTAAATCAAACAATGAATGTCAGTTATATGCCACATTTACCTTGCATACAGCAAGTTATTGGATCCAGTAGTTTACCAAAAAAATAACAGGGGTCACAGGGACGTACTGTTGACTTGATCAGCATCATTGTTTTATTAGGATCCCCATTACTATTCACCATTTACATGCTCCCCCTCGGTCAGATTATACGTCACCACGGACTCAACTTCCACTGTTATGCTGATGATACTCAGCTCTACATCAGCACCTCACCATCCTCCCAGCTCCCCCCACAGTCTGTAGTCAACTGCCTCCACTCTATAAAAACCTGGATGGCAACCAAATTACTTAAACTAAACAGCAAAAAGACAGAGCTCATGGTTGTGGCCCCCAAGGCACTGCTCGGGAAGGTTGGAGATCTCCTCCTCCACGTTGACGGCTGTTCCATCTCCCAGTCTCTCGAAGTCCGTAACCTGGGCGTCACCCTTGACTCCACACTTTCATTTCACTCCCACATCAAATCTGTCACCAAGTCTGCCTTCTACCACCTCAGGAACATCTCCCGTCTCCGACCCTCACTCTCAGACTCTGTGGCGGAGACCCTGATCCACTCATTTGTCACCTCCCGGTTGGACTACTGTAATGGAGTCCTGTTCGGGGTACCCAGCAAAGCCCTGGACAGGCTCCAGTATGTCCAGAACTCAGCTGCCAGGGTTCTCACTCACACCAAGCCCTGGCAGCACATCACCCCCACCCTCATCCATCTCCACTGGCTTCCAGTCAGGTTCCGCATCACCTTCAAACTCCTGCTCCTCACCTACAAATCCCTCCATGCCCTCGCCCCCCGGTACCCGTCTGATCTCCTCCACCAGTACACTCCATCCCGGAACCTACGATCCTCTGATCTAGGTCTCCTCTCAATCCCTCGCACCAGGTTACGGACTTTTGGGGACAGAGCCTTCAGCGTGGCGTCCCCTACCCTCTGGAACTCTCTCCCCCCCGAAATCCGCAACGCCCCAACCCTGGACACCTTCAAATCCGCTCTAAAAACACACCTCTTCACCAAGGCTTTCCCCATCAGTTAGTTTTAGATTAAATTAGGTCCATTATCCCCTACTTTCCCTCATCCCCTCTTCCCCCTCCCCCCCTACTTTCCTTGCCCTATTTTTTGTCCCGATTGTAAAGAGACCTTGGGTTCTATGAAAGGCACTATATAAATTTGATTTATTATTATTATTAGCGTCCAATTTAATGACTGAAAGTCTTCCTTGGGTCCTCACAAGACAATTGTAAACAATTCTCTTGAACGATATTTTAACAAACATTGCAGTTGTGATCTTATCGGAAGCATTTATATTCTGCTACACTTTAATATGAAGAAATCATTGCATGTTTGTGGGCTTCCATGTATATTGTATATGTACCACTACGGCTTGCCTTCATATCACAGCCGGGCAGATGAACAGACTGAAATTAACTTTAGATCTCCCAGGAGACGGTATGTCATGTAATTTAGTTTTACCTACTCTGAAGCATTTTAGATTACCAAAACATTAAATCTGGGCCACTTATTTGTCAAACACTTAACCCCAAAGTTGTGCAGCGTGTTAATTTGCCCAGCTGTGATATGAAGCAAGCAAAGTGTAGCGCTAGCAGTACATACTGTACCACTGGGAATCTTCAAATTTGTTGCTATAGGAATAAAGGTGATGCACATCTTGTGCAATGGATTATGTTAGTCAAGGCGCGCTATTTATTTTTTTCGTAGCCGCATTTTGCGGAGACGCTCTCTGATTGGCCACTTCATGTGACATGTGCGCCCAATCGTGTGACGCCCGTTTCTACACCGGTTAAGCTTAGGCACTCTTTCGAAGTTGGTTAAGGTTAGAGTTTGTCTTAGAGCAGGGCGATAGAACACCAGCCCCGATACCAAACTCTAACCGTAACCAACTTCGAAAGAGTCGCCTAAGCTTAACCAGTGATAAACTAGGCGTTAGGTAGTTTGCAGGCTGTTAGACCCGGAAATGGGCAAAGACACAGCTCGTCACGCGATTGGGCGCACATGTCAGTGGCCAATCAAAGAGCGTCAGTCAGTGGCCAATCAGAGAGTGTCTCTGCAAAATGCGGCTACGAAAAAAAATAACGCAGTCAAGGCAGCAGCATCTCTGAGCCATTTTGAAAACTGACTTCCTGGATGTAAGGCAAGTTTAGCATTAAGTATACAGTAGTAGCACAGCTGGTGAATGTGGGAAATACATTCTTCAATGGATTAGATTATACTTTACATAGGAAAGAATAATAAAATTACAGTGTCTCTTTTAAAAAGGTATACTATGAAACATTTGAACGTAGTACAAAAACTGGGTCCACAAAAATAGCATATTGCACATTTCTTCCGCACAACACAAGCATAAGGATGGCGCAGAACAACTTTTGCCAATGCAAGTGTGCTTTACCTTCATTTCCACACAGGGTGCATAGCGAGCAGATAAAACCACACCCTCTGGATGAACAACCACACTGAAGCCACATTTGGACGAGACAGTCATCAATGGCTCCCACTGGCCGCTCACTGCAAAAGAGCAACAGAAGTCCATTTCCTAAGTCAGGGGATGCATCATAATCTGAAAACATGAACGTATGGGCATGCAACATCAGCGCCCCATTCACAGTCAATGGAGCTGCCCCAGATATTGCATTCAGGTGATGTCAAATTTTAGGGGATCTCCCATTTCCAGCTTCAGGAGAAAGTAGTGCATGTAGACAAATATTGACTCAACTGTCCTGGGTACAGGAATAATGTGACTTCTTAAAATGGGTGACATCCCCCTTTAATATCCAGAGATACTAAAAGTTACATTTGAGAATGGCTGTGCTTACGGTTAATTTTAATGTCCTCGACGGAGACGGCCCATTCCAATTTCACCACCATACCCCCGGAGTGGCAGGTGACCATGGGAGGGTTTGGTGAGGATGGCTTCATAACAGGGCATGACATCCTCACTTGTAACCCACACCAACGCAAAGGAAGAACATAGTTTTCCTCCTGAAGCAAGAGACAGAAAGTTATTCCAGTAAAATGATTGCATCATGGGTCAACTGTTTTACCATCCCCTCCCACAACACACTTCACCAATTAAATATCCCACCTCTTGCGTGACAAAGCAGCCATCATAAGGTGCAACCAAGACTAACTCCTTCAACGTTGACCTCATGGTATAGCCACAGCTTGGAGGCAATTTGGACAGAGGCAGAGGAGACAGGAGACTTCCTGCAAGATCAATTTAGCCAAATGTTAGTGCTGTCAATTGCGAAGACATTTACTGGTAACCCATAGGCTACCACTGATGGGCCTATCATTTCTATAAGTAGGCCTACTTGAGTTACAAAAGATCCATGAGTGAATTGACACTTACCCCTATCCACAAAGAACAGAGATCCAGGAACAGACTCTGCATCATGGATTTTCAGCTTCATGGAGTGTCCAGTACATTCCACCGTTGGTTCCATTTGCAACAGTTTCTCAACTGCTGGACTGGTCTCAGTGTGTCTGTGTGTGTCCGGCCTGGCCTTAGGCATCTCCCAACCTTCAGACATTACAAACACTTTGTTGGTTCTCTGCTGTATGTACGCTACACTTATGCTTGCTTCACATTGCTTCGAAACACTTCCCAAAGGTAAGTAGATACCACGACACCAGAGGGAGTTCCACAAATCATGTTCAACCCAGATTTGGCTCAAACACGTTTCGCAATTATGCAACAATGTGGTACGCCCTACCCACAGCCGTAAAATAATGTGAATCCCTATCCACCTTCAAAACCGCTCTCAAAGAGCACCTACGGGAGGCTGCAATTCGAAACTAGCCCCTGTAATGTCCAAACGCCCCCCCCCCCCCCCCCCCAATGTACAGTTTCTTCCCCCTCAAATGTATATATTCTCTTAACGGTCTGAATAAACAGTACTGTATATTTCAATTAGTATATCTTGTATGTCATAAATGTCTGGATGTAATACTGTATATCATGTATGCAGGGGTGTAAAAAGTACCCAGAAATTATACTTAAGTGAAAGTATGGGTACCGTCTCAAAATCGTACTCAAGCAAAATTCAGAGTATCTGGCTAAAAACACTTAAGTACATTTAAAAGTAGAAACTTGACTTTTACTCAAGTACTAAAACTTTTTTTCTGACCCGTCTATTCTTCTGATAGCAGGTGTTTAATTAAAGAGCCCCGCTTTCTAGTCTTCCACAAGGACCAATGGGCGGGTTAATTTTCCATTGATAAAGATTTGATTGGCTGTTTTTAAATAAAGCGCAGCTGCAGGATTAATAACGTTAATTCGACCAAAGAAACAAATATACTAATTAAAATTGGACCTGCAAGATTTGTAGGTCTGCATTTTAAATGAGTAAAAAGTATGTAGTTTTCTTTCTCTGAAATGTAATTGAGTAAAAGTACAAGTACAAAGCTATAATACTTGAGTAAAGTACAAATCCCCCAAAACAGTACTTCAGTATTGTAACAAAGTACAATTACTCAAGTACTTTACACCCCTGCGTGCATGTCATAAATGTTATGAATTGAAAATGGGGGACCCTGATGTAAAGTATCTCTGGTCTGCATCCCCTTAAGTGTGTATTGAGCCGTACTGTATACCCATTCTGCAATCTGTTAATAAAATGTTCAATCAAACATCATAGCCAGGCAAAGTAACATAGACTGACATTTACTTTAGAACTACCGTGCAACACAGTACATTTCACAGAGTAAATTTTACTCAAACTGAGTCCATTTGAGCCCAAGTGAGTAAAATGTTACTCAAGATGTACTCAGTTTGAGTTAAATTTACTCAGCAAAATGTACTGTATCATGCAATTGCATTTACTCTGAAGCATTTTATTTTACCTAAACATAATTTGTCAAACACTTGATTGATTGATTGATTGATTGAAAAGTTTATTAACAGATTGCAGAATGGGTACAGTACAGTACAGCTCAATACATACAATTGTTAAGGGGATGCAGACCAGAGAAAGGCTTTCGTCTTGTTTACATCAGGGTCCCCCATTTTCAATTCATCATAACATATATGACATACATGACATACAGATAGACAGTACCGCTACATCTATACATTTATTTCAATTTATTTCAACTTACCCCGAAGTTGTTGGAATGGTCGATCTTCTCAATTTCAGTATTTCCGTTTACTGGGTTGACATGTTATTAATTTAAGTGCATTTGATCATTATGGCATGCACCCAGTAAACAGACTCCATTGAAATTGAGAGAAGACGGACCATTTCAACAACTTCAGATTAGTGTTTGACAAATAAGTAGCCCGGATTTTGTGTTTAGGTCATATAAAATGCTTTTGAGTAAGTAAAATGAAAAGTTAAGTTAATTTGCCTGGCTGTGATATGAAGAAATAAATGTTGCTATATGGGATACATAGTCGGTAACTATAGCAAACAAAGACTCAATTAATATAATATTTTACATTATATTATGGCAATAGTAAATAGAATAATGATTGTGTAGGCTAGTTTACTTTGTTCAACGTTATACATACCCACGTCCGATTGGTAATCTGCATTCATATTCAATAAATTGTTTGCAGACGTCCTTTCTTTGAGGAATACACCTTGCCGAGAATTGCGTCCAAGTATGAGCTTTCCATGATGCACATAACTTGAACTGGTTCCGTTACCTTGACCATTAATTAATGTCGAGTTTTCTCCAAATTTGAGCTTCAAGGCAACGGACGGCTTTGACACTTTTATCCTCGTCAGTTCTGCGCCACGACAAAGTGGTCTTAAAATGACAAAAAGACCTAAATATAGCAACATTGTATACACCCATTTCTCTTTCCACGCCATGTTGACACCCGCCACCACAGCCGTAAGTGTGCCGCAAAAGTCGAATCTCCTTGCTATCCATGTTGGTGGTAATTTTATAGGAGTGTAATTATCGACCAATCAATGAATAACAGGTGCCTCTAATTAGGGGAGGGCGCACAACTTGTCTCAAGAGCTCTCGCTCAAACAGCAGAAAACAACGCACCATTGATTGATTGCTTGATTGATTGATTGATTGATTGATTGAAAACTTTATTAACATATTGCAGAATGGGTACAATACAGATGCAGACCAGAGAAAGACTTTCCGTTGTTAATAAATCCAACCTTAACCTCAGTGAGACGGGCCTAACCCTAACCTGATGAATTGAAAATGGGGGACCCTGATGTAAACAAGACGAAAGTCTTTCTCTGGTCTGCATTCCCTTAACAATTGTGTGTATTGAGCTGTACTGTATTGTACCCATTCTGCAATCTGTTAATAAAGTTTTCAATCAATCAATCAATCAACCCTAACCCTAACCCTAACCCTAACCCTAACCCTAACTCTAAGCATAACCCACTTCGAAAGAGGGCCAAAGCATAACCACTTTGAAGCAGAGAATATATAATTATGTACAAGGCGGAAGAGACCCTTCGGCGCTAAACCAATCAGAGAGGGTCTTCGCTGTACGCGGCTAGCCAATCAGAGAGCGTCTTCGCAAACATAGGCTACGGGAAAAAATCACGCTGGAGGCTGACAGCAGAGACCAAGCCCCGCCCCTCCACAGCGCTGAGTGACAGCAGAGACCAAGCCCCGCCCCTCCACCGCGCTGACAGCAGAGCCCCCTGCGCGTGAGTGACGGATCAAAACACCGGTAGAAACGAGAGTATTTCCGAAGTAAAAGGAGCGCGCGCATCGTTTTGATAATGTAGACTAGAGAGACCCCTCCATAATAATAAGGATTATTTAGAGGAATAACCAGTCGTATCCTCAGGTGAGTAGGCTAAAATTAATTGCAATACAGATTCAGAATGAACACTAACAGGTCATTTTTATCCACATAAATCTGGCGCGTAAAGAAGGGCCTCTTAATATAGTAGCTTTGTCAATAAATTTTCTCTGTCGAGGTCTTCAGTAACTGTTCGGAGTGCTGTTCGTCGCTGTTGTCCAGTGCAATGTAAAGGGGCGGTTCACTGTTATTTAATTATCTGTCAAATGGTCAGAAGTGTGATGCTCTACATAATTAGAGTCGTTTTACTAAGCACTGGCAATGATTCATTCTCTTTAAGCAAATGAAAAGCCACAATTAATATCACTTAACCTACTGTATCTACCTACTTACCGTCAGACCCTCACTTGTTGTGTAACTTGTGTGTTCCTATATGGCTCACTGGTGTCTAACTTTGGGGCCTCCTCAGAATCCTTACAGAGGGATGCATATTTAATTTAATTAAATTTAATTTCAAACCTTTATTTAAACTTGAAAGGCAACTCAGGTCTCCCTCATTTACAGTCACGACGAGTGTACATACAGAAATGAGTGGCTCAGGAGGTAGAGCGGTTCGATTCCCACTCCTCCCGAGCACAGTGTTGAAGTGTCCTTGAGCAAGACACGATCCCGATGAGCAGTGTGAATGTGTATGTGAATGTGAGGAACAAAAATTGTGAAGCGCTTTGGATAAAAGCACTATATAAATGCACTATTTAAATTTTTTTTTTATTATATAGCGGCACAGTGGTTAACACTGTCGCCTCACAGCGAGAAGGTCCAGGGTTCGATTCCCGCTTGGGGACCAGGGCCCTCATTCATCAACGTGTCTTACGCACAGATTTGTGCTTAACCTGTGCGTACGACCATTTCTAAGCAAAGAGTGGGATTCATCAATTTCAACTTGAACTTCACTTCGTGCTTATGTCTACGCACAGCTCGGAGCACACTTAGCTGACGCCCAGTGGTAGAATATATTATTACAACAAGGAAATGAGCTTCTGTGCATTAGTTTCAACACTGGCATGTTCTGTATGAACCGTAATTCATTATAGTTCATTGTAAAATAGCAACAGTAGTGTAATTATGGTCAAAACCCTATAAATAGCATTTGGAATAATAGATCTTTCTCTCAGAATGAATGCAGCATGGTTTATATAGCGTTATCGGAATATACGGGGTGTACTGACTGACTGCGCTCCGCGTAGCTCAACTCGTTATTATTTTTCGCACAGACCGCAGAAACACAGGAACGTTTTGATTATATTTAAAAGGCTTTACGTTAAACGAAACAAGTGGAATTTCGAAGCTGTAAGCAGAATACAAGTCATATGAACACCCACGATATAGTGTTCTTCCCCCTTTTTACTGTATAAGAAAGAATAAAAAACGCATTGCAATGACACCAGGGTGTATGTGTATTACAAAACCCTTGCAATAATGTGTCTTAAATGAATGAAAAGCATACATGCTCTGGACACAGAGCATATCGTGTGGGTGATATGACTTGTATTATGCTTACAGAATTCCACGTATTTAGTTTTACAATGTCAAAGCCTTTTAATGTAAATCAAAACGTTCCCGTATTTCTGCAATCTATGTGCAAAATAATAACGAGTTGAGTTCTAACAAAGAACATATTACATGCTGGTATGCTGATAGAGTAAACTATTATATGAATATGATATGATATAAGGTATACACTGGTCCGTCGCATACACTGGTATGCGCAAGTTACTGTTGCATAATGTAGGCTATGGCTGCTATTATATGTAATTCATATAGGCTACCTAATAGTATATGATTTTTAGAGGCATCTATTTTGTTGTCGGTAATACCGACAACAAAATAGATGCCTCTAAAAATCATATAGCCAATCGAACACAACTAATAAAGGCATTCATATTACAGCACGGTTATAATGACACACAACCAACGCCAAACAGTGGTCAACGAACGGTCTTTATTAGTATTTTGAGCTGTCCAGGCAGAATTGCAGCAATGGTCTTAGGGAGCCGTTGATATCTGACATCACCGTTTACAAGTCCGCCTTTTATTTATCCCATAACACGCGTTGTGTCTTCTTGGTTCGACAGCAGTGAACAATCTCCGTGAAGTTTCTCAGAGTTCCGCTCGGGTCAGTCCATTATTTCACATCCCATGGGGGGTGTTTCATCACTTTCATGACCATATATGGATAATCATGCACGAGCATTGACGGTAGAACAAAGTGGTATTTATCAACACGGAGGAGCATAGGACCTGTGTACGCACGGTTGATGAATCCCAATATTTCTGTGCGTGCACTGATTCTAAATTCTGTGCTTACGTGTGGAAATAGAACATCTTCTACGTCACGTTGATGAATGAGGGCCCAGCTGGGTTTCCTTGTTGCCAGGTACCCAGGTGGGGGATCTCCCAGGCCTTTCTGTGTGGAGTTTGCATGTTCTCCCTGTGCTCGCAAGGGTTCCCCCCCATTTTAAGTGGAATTCTGTTGCTATGGGAACCAGTTTGGGCCCAAGTTTACATCCCGTCAGCTATTGATATCAGCAAACACTACAACAGGAAATAAAACGTGAGTCCATATTGAATATTTATCCCTTTCACTACCACACTACAAAAGGGTTAACCCTTTCACTGCGACGATACAGAAGGTTAACCCTTTCACTACCATACGACAAATGGTAAACCCTTTCACAACCACACTACATAAGGTTAACCCTTTCACTACCACGCTACCACGCTACCACGAAACAGCGCCTCTACCACCTGAGACAGTTAAGGAAGTTCAGAGTATCGGGGAAGATACTCCAGTCCTTCTACTCAGGAGCTGTAGAGAGCATCTTGACTGGAAACATCACTGCCTGGTATGGAAACAGCACGGCACAAGACAAGAAGGCCCTACAGAGAGTGGTGCGCTCAGCCGAGCGTACCACGGGTATTGCACTACCTCCCCTGCAGGTTCTATACAACAAGAGGTGCAAATCCAGAGCCTGCAGGATAATGAAAGACCCTCACCACCCCAATAACAGCCTGTTCCAGCTGCTGAGGTCAGGCAGACTCCTGCGAACCCCAGCTACTAGGACAGAGAGGCTTAGGCTCAGCATCGTCCCCCAGGCCATCAGAGTCCTGAACAATGAACATTGAGTACCACTGTAACACTTTAGCATGAGCGGGCACACACTCAGGCCGCACACACCCTCACTTATTGCCAAAAGGAAAGGCCACTTTAATTTAGTATTAGCAACAGTAACAGTGTATTGCACTACTATTACTACTACTGTTAACTGTTAACTGTTACCCATTATTGCAAACATTTATTGTTACCTGCTACCTGTTATTGCACAATTTTATTGCACAAATTTTTTGTATTGGATTCTATTATATGTTGTACCAATTGCACATCGTTGCGGGCAAGACCACCCGCATTTCATTGTATATCCGTATGCCGTGACAAATAAAACTCTTGACTTGACTTGACTTGACTACAGCCGGTAGTGCGGTAGTGAAAGGGTTAAGATTGAAAAGGTCTATATACAGTTTGAAGCCAAAGCTTAGGATAACCTTTGAATAGTATTAGTACATTTATGTGTGTGTGTGTGTGTGTGTGTGTGTGTGTGTGTGTGTGTGTGTGTGTGTGTGTGTGTGTGTGTGTGTGGTTTCAACATTGGAGGGGACACTTGAAGTGGGGGCTCTCGGGGGTCCTCCCCCAGGACATTTTGAGTGTCAAACTTATCATTTTGAGTGTCAAGGAAGTTTTGAGTGTCAAACTTAATTTCCTGCATTCTGGTGTACTTTTATGAGAGGTACGTCTGCAAGGTTGAGATGGTATGGTCCTGTGTAGGGGTGTCTGAAATAGTTGGTTATTATATAGTTACAGGTAAGAAGGATATAGAAATGTTTTGACCCCCTTGTTTTTTACCTCTTGAGGGGGACATGTCCCCTGCAACCCCCCCCTCCCCCTAAACCTAAGCATATGCTTTGAATAGTATTAGTATATTTGTGTGTGTGTATGTTTTATGTACATGTATGTATGTATGTATGTAATGTATGTATGTGCTTGTGTGAATGTTTAGTATGCTCTTGTCCTCTCTCTTCAAGCTAACCTCCTGCCCCCACCCCCCTCCCCTCCGGTCCACTCATGTTTGTGTTACGCTACAACGAGCATCTTTGGGGTTTCAGCGCAGCAAGGATTAAAAATAGCATTTGCTCCAAGACACACATTATTTAATAGGGAGGTCATTCCCATTCCTCCCCCGTCTGCCTCCCAAGTTCAAGGGTTAAAGCAACAATATGCTCATTAACTGTAGTGTGTAATGTGCACCATACACGGACATGGTTCTGTATGAAGAAAACGCAACAATACTCTCTTTTTATTCTCTCTTAAAGGAGCTGTAAGTGGTATTTCTTTGTTAAAATAAGTGTGAAATAGCTGACATCACTGATGTAGAGTGCTTGGTACAATGTCCCAGTCCCTCCACTCTGCAGTAAACACAAAATACAGTACATGTTCTGGTATCCTGTTCCCACTTCATCCAATCAGGAGAGAGAACCCTTTGCCAAGCCAAATTTCCTTACTGCACTCTGTTACTGACCAAACAGATATTTTAAGGACAAAAAACACTTACAGGGGCACCCTCGTGGCGCACCACGTTAGTGCATCGCACACCTACGCGGCCGTCCCGGGTTTGCTTCCCGCTCCCGGTGACATTTGTCGCATGTCTTCCCCGCCTCTTCTCCCGTTCATCCTCTCCTCATCTGTCAGTCATGTCTGACCATGAAAAGCAATAAATACTAAAAAATGAATCTTTAAAAAACACTTACAGCACCTTTTAAGATATGTAGGAAATACATATAAATGAAACCAGGTGAATTCTCAGTTTCACCCATTATCTCTGCTCCTTTTTGCCCCGAGTCCACTGGACTATGAATCCCTCTCTCCAAGTGCTCTTTCTCTACCACTCCTCTCCCTATTCAACGGTCCCTTTACCCCCCCCCCCCCCCCCCGTCTCTCCTCAGGATGACAGTTCGGTGAGCAGCGAGGACATGGACATGGCTGAGCCCACGTGGGTCCCGGCCCAGCAGCCCCCCCCAGTGCCTGAGCTTACCCCCCCCAACGGAGGCAGAGTCAACAGCCCGCCGACGGCCATCAAAGAGGAGGACGGTAAAGAAGGACTGTTTTCACGACTGTTTCATGACTGTCCTCGTGAAACAAAAAAAACTCACGCACACACACGCTTGTGCGGCCTACACTTAATCGACTGGGTTCCACGACGCGCCTGTGCTGTATTTCCGCAGCGGCGTGTTATTGGTTTCATCTGGGACGGGCGAGCATACTGTACAGTCGTATGGCAATGGCATATATATATACGTACAGGAAACGGCTTGTCCCGTTCTTAGTGGACTAATCCAAATAAATCCACTCACGGCTGGTGGTGGTGTCCCACCCCAGTCCCAATCCGTCCCGTGGCCCCCCTGACCGGCGGCGTAGAGGGCTTAGGCTAGTAGCACAAAGACCTATATTAACCGTCAGCACTGCAGTGAAAAACACAGAGATGAAAGGCCTCCTTAAATGTTAACGGGGCGAAAGAAAGACTTTCTCTTATCGGTCCATGAACATCACACATTGATATCGTCGTTTAACAGGCGAATGTATTGGAATATATTTTACACACCAGTGAATGAGGGCTCCCCCTCCCCCCCCCCCCCCCCCCGCCTGCCAGACCCTCCTCCTCGTCCCTCCCCACTGTTAAACCCCATTAGATAACACCCCCGTTCCCCTAGAACTCGCATTTATTTTGACAGTTGACCCCAATACCCACTTCCTTGACAAACACAGGCAGCGCAACGTCAAGCAGGGGAAACCCCCCCCCCTCCCCTCGCGCCCCAACCCCCCCCCCCCCCCCGCGCGTGCCCCAATACCCATCCACACTGCCATCCCTGAGGATGAAGATAATGGGATGATGTTCGAGTAAACAAAAACAGCCCTAGTCCTGAATCCCCCCTGATGAAAAAAAACAACCCTGCACCTCATTATTGTAACTCTCTCTCGCAGTTTATCTGTCGGTCCGTCTGTTGGTCGGTCTGCTGTCTTGTCTTTCTGGTCGTCCGTCTGTCTCATTCACCCGTCTCTCTCTCTCTCTCTCTCTCTCTCTCTCTCTCTCTCTCTCTCTCTCTCTCTCTCTCTCTCTCTCTCTCTCTCTCTCTCTCTCTCTCTCTCTCTCTCGTCCCCCTTCTCCTCTCTCGACAACAGACGACGACTTCTCAGAGAGCGGCAGCGCCAACGGCCTGCCAGCCCTGACCTCTCCGGAGGCGCTGGCCGTGGGCGGCAGGCACCACCCCCCAGATGGCGTGGCCCCTTACGGGGAAGTAAACAGGGAGAACGGCGTGAGCGCTCCCTTGGACTTCAGCACCACCACCTCCTCCTCGTCCTCGGAGGAGGATCAGCAGCCCGTCAACCTGAGCGACAGACTGGTGCCGGTGGGCGGAGGCGACCCGCTGACTTCATACCCGGCGGAGTCTGCCAGGAAGTTCCCCGTCAAGACGGAGTACACCAACAAGGTGAGGACGGGGGGGGGGGGGGGTTGTTTTGTAATAATAATAATAATAATAATAATAATAATAATAATAATAATAATAATAATAATAATAATAATAATAAATTGGATTTGAAGAGAGAAGCGCCTTTCTCAGACTCAAGGACACTGTACAAGGAGAGAGAAGCTATATAAAAGAAGGGTAAATAAAAATGAGAAAAAAATTTATATATGTGTATAGTAACAACAGGAAAAAAAACAAATAAGATAAAAAAAAAGGAAGCAAGGTGCTGTCCAATTGGATGAAGTGGTAAAAGGAAAATTAACAAAAACTAAAACAAAAAAAACCCAAATAAAAACAAAGAACAAACAAAAATAACGGGATCTGTGGCTTAACACGACGGCGCGGCCCGGCGATTTAGGCCTCAGAGCACAGCAGAAAGTAAACAAACCGATGTACTTTCTAAGAGCTTTATATATCATTTATAGTATTGCTATCTGTCCATTCTCATTGTCACTTGAGTGCATAAACCGTGCCTTCATACTGGCTTAAAGAAAATAAAAATCCATCGGTTGGTTGTCATTTTATAGCGTCGTGAATATAAGGTATAACGCACTTTTCGTCTAGGCTTTTCTGCAGGAAGCTAGATAATAGGCTAAACGTTGGCGCCGTTATATCAAACGCCATTTCTGCTGTATATATACGGATGAAATAAAACAAACTGCGTAGCATCCGGACTATTACAGAGCATCTATGGATGAAATGGGGGAGGCGGGGAACGCCGATTACTATTATTGATCCGCAATACAGTGTGCGTTCAATATAGCATTTTCATTGACCGATCACGTTACGTTATAAAACAATGTCCAATCCAGCTGTAATTTGGGGTAATATTATCCTACCGTCAGGCCATGTGATCGCCGGCAACATTTCCTCACCAGTCATCGGATTCTGGTAGATCGATATGCACATTGGCTAATCATAAATCCCATTATTCCACGCTGAAAAAACCGCTCGCCAAGCTGATCCAAGATGGAGGATGTTCGGCTGGGATCAAGGAACTATGATCCGCCCACAGAACTGTACTTTTAAATTTTTTTTTAATTCACATGATACTGCAGTGGAGCGATGGCGCCCCTAAGCGAGTTTGGCCGGTACTGCATGTTTCGAAAATCAAATATCTGAAAAGATGCTGGTAGTGGATCGGGTACCTAAGAAGCGTTATAAATATGGAATAAAACAATAACAACTCGTCACGTATACTCGTGGCTCTGGTCCACAACGCTCTTTTTCGAAACACGTATATACTCGTTCTCGGACGGCATAGTGTTAAAAGAAAAGAGTCAGGGGGTGGGCTACTTATAATACACACAGTTGTTCGATTGATCTTATGTCATACAAGCTATGAAAGCGGTTGGGAAAGCAGCCTGGAAAAGCTATGAAATGCATATCTCATGGGCGGCTACGTGGCGTAGTGGGCAAGGCGCTCGCCACGAAATCTGGAGATGCTGGGCTCGCCTGTTCGAGCCCAGCGCTCCACATTTGCTTTCAGTTTAGCTGGTCGTCCGTACTAATACACATTGGCTGTATTAGGGGGTGGGAAACTGATGGGTGGGGATCGGGCGTTGTGGACAGCGACTCCTACAGGTCGGTTGGTGCGCCTGCGCAGTAGAATCAGGAAGTGTCGGGGGCAGCGTGAGCCTCCCACGCGTTACTCCTCGCCACTGAGAGATCGAGCTGCGCAGGTGAAAAGATGCGACTGCTGTTACCTCAAGTACCGGAGGGGACTTGTGCTATGTATGACTTAGTCCACATTGCAGCCGGCTTGTGGGAGGCAAGAAACAGCGTTCGTGACAGGGGAGGGTTGAATTGGATGATACGAAATTGGGATGGGAGAAAATATAGAAAAATGGGAGAAAAAGTGGATAAAAAAAAAGGAAATGCATATCTCATTGTGTTTGTAGTAGGGCCGATATTTTGGTCAATACTGTGATCACGGTTATTTAAAGGTGATGTAAGTGGGGCGCTCTAGTAGCACACCATGTATCGCGCTGCGTCGCGAAGCGGCCGTCCCGGGTTTGCTTCCCACTCCCGGTGACTCGCATTTGTCGCATGTCTTCCCCCTCTTCTCCCGTTCATCCTCTCCTCATCTGTCGGTCATGTCTGACCATGAAAAAGCGATAAACGCTAAAAAAGAAATCTTTAAAAAAAAAAGTGATGTAAGTGGTATTTCTTTTTTTGTTAAAATAAGTGGTCTACATGTTAAGATAATAGCTCTACAGTCCAACAGCCATCACTGATACAGAGTGTTTGGTCAGTAACATGGGTCTCCCAGTCCCTCCGCTCTGCAGTAAACAGAAAATACATTGTATCCCATTCCCACTTCATCCAATCAGGAGAGAGAAATACACACTGCAAAAAACAAGAAATAAAAACTTGTTTTAAGCAATTGTGTCCTTGAAACAAGTAAAATAATCTACCAGTGCAGTAAGCAAATCTGGCTTGGCAAGATTCCTTGAAATAAGTATAAATATCTAGGGTTCTTTCTTCTGATTGGATAAAGTGGGAAGGGATACCAGAAAATGTATTCTCTGTTTACTGCAGAGTGGAGGGACTGGGAGACCCATGTTACTGACCAAACACTCTATATCAATGATGGCTGTTGGAATGTTTACAGTAACACTTATCTACAGCATCTTTATAACAAGATTAGTCATTGCTGTTGGAAACATCATGCATTTATAACACGTCTTTTAACAGTGGATTTCCAATCGTTTTATTTAGATTATCTTGTTTTCATAATCGTCACACGCCAAAATCGCAATCGTTAAATACAATTTTATTAATCGCCCCAGCCCTAGTTTGTAGTATCACCTGTGGTAACAGTGTTTCCTGTGTATATCTCTCTTCAGTCTCCCCAGTAACAGTGTGTCCTGTGTATATCTCTCTGCAGACTCCTCAGTAACAGTGTTTCCTGTGTATATCTCTCTTCAGTCTCCCCAGTAACAGTGTTTCCTGTGTATATATCTCTGCAGTCTCCCCAGTAACAGTGTTTCCTGTGTATATCTCTCTGCAGTCTCCCCTGTAACAGTGTTTCCTGTGTATATCTCTCTGCAGTCTCCCCTGTAACAGTGTTTCCTGTGTATATCTCTCTGCAGTCTCCCCTGTAACAGTGTTTCCTGTGTATATCTCTCTGCAGTCTCCCCAGTAACAGTGTTTCCTGTGTATATCTCTCTGCAGTCTCCCTGTAACAGTGTTTCCTGTGTATATCTCTCTGCAGTCTCCCTGTAACAGTGTTTCCTGTGTATATCTCTCTTCAGTCTCCCCTGTAACAGTGTTTCCTGTGTATATCTCTCTTCAGTCTCCCCAGTAACAGTGTTTCCTGTGTATATCTCTCTTCAGTCTCCCCAGTAACAGTGTTTCCTGTGTATATCTCTCTGCAGTCTCCCCTGTAACAGTGTTTCCTGTGTATATCTCTCTGCAGTCTCCCCTGTAACAGTGTTTCCTGTGTATATCTCTCTGCAGACTCCTCAGTAACAGTGTTTCCTGTGTATATCTCTCTTCAGTCTCCCCTGTAACAGTGTTTCCTGTGTATATCTCTCTGCAGACTCCTCAGTAACAGTGTTTCCTGTGTATATCTCTCTGCAGTCTCCCCTGTAACAGTGTTTCCTGTGTATATCTCTCTGCAGTCTCCTGTAACAGTGTTTCCTGTGTATATCTCTCTTCAGTCTCCCCTGTAACAGTGTTTCCTGTGTATATCTCTCTTCAGTCTCCCCTGTAACAGTGTTTCCTGTGTATATCTCTCTTCAGTCTCCCCAGTAACAGTGTTTCCTGTGTATATCTCTCTGCAGTCTCCCCTGTAACAGTGTTTCCTGTGTATATCTCTCTGCAGTCTCCCCAGTAACAGTGTTTCCTGTGTATATCTCTCTGCAGTCTCCCCTGTAACAGTGTTTCCTGTGTATATCTCTCTGCAGTCTCCCCAGTAACAGTGTTTCCTGTGTATATCTCTCTTCAGTCTCCCCAGTAACAGTGTTTCCTGTGTATATCTCTCTTCAGTCTCCCTGTAACAGTGTTTCCTGTGTATATCTCTCTGCAGTCTCCCCAGTAACAGTGTTTCCTGTGTATATCTCTCTTCAGTCTCCCCTGTAACAGTGTTTCCTGTGTATATCTCTCTGCAGTCTCCCCAGTAACAGTGTTTCCTGTGTATATCTCTCTTCAGTCTCCCCAGTAACAGTGTTTCCTGTGTATATCTCTCTTCAGTCTCCCCAGTAACAGTGTTTCCTGTGTATATCTCTCTTCAGTCTCCTCAGTAACAGTGTTTCCTGTGTATATCTCTCTGCAGTCTCCCCAGTACAGCTCAGGAAGCTACGACTCTGTGAAAACTGAACTGAGCATGAGCGCAGAGGACCTAACCTCTGGTCGGGCGCAGATCATCGATGATGATGACGACGACCACGATGACCACGATGACAGTGACAAGATCAACGAGGGAATGGAGGGAATGGACCCTGAGAGACTCAAAGCCTTCAATGTGAGACAATCCATAAGTTGTTCTGTTTAATATAAGATAAGATAAGATATTCCTTAATCCCCTTGGGGAGATTCGGGTGTCATAGCAACATGGGGGAGGGGAGGTATGGGCAGGGTAATAGTGGAAAGACATAAATATAAGCAATATAATTCTATTTTAATATAAAAAATACTACTGCTAAAAAGGACAATTACATTATTTCTAATTCCAACCTACCGAACAACTCTGGACTCCTACTCAGACACAATTTACCTGGAGGTAGCGGTAGAATTCAATGTTTAATGGAGTCAATGTAATATATAGAATATCTGATATATCGGTATCTGTGCAAAGATAGTTTCCCAGCAGTCATATTGCAGAGAATAAAAGTAGTAATGAATGAATGAATGAATGAATGAATGAATGAATGAATGAATTAATGAATGAATGAATGAATGAATGAATGAACACTTTATTTAACCGATTGCAGAATGGGTACAATACAGTACGGCTCAATACACACAATTGTTAAGGGGACGCAGACCAGAGAAAGACTTTCATCTTGTTTACATCAGGGTCCCCCATTTTCAATTCATAGTGACATTTATGACATACAGTACACAACATACATGACATTTATTGCATAGGGACATACATGAGATACAGGTATTTAGTACTGTTACATTTGTGACATATACGATATGCAAATATACAGTACTGTTACCCATAGATCCTGACAGAGTATATACATATGATGGGGAGGGGACTGTACATTAGGAGGGGGTGGGTGGGTGGGAGAGAAATATACATACGGTGGGGAGAGAATATATACATACGGTGGGGAGGAGACTGTACATTAGGAGGGGGTGGGTGGGTGGGAGAGAAATATACATACGGTGGGGAGAGAATATATACATGCGGTGGGGAGGTGACTGTCTATTAGGAGGGGGTGGGGGGGTTTGGACATTTTTACGGTGGCCAGTTTCGAATTGCAGCCTCCCGTAGGTGCTCTTTAAGAGCGGTTTTGAATGTGGGTAGGGATTCACATTCCTTTACAGCTTTGGGTAGGGCGTTCCACATTGATGTGGCATAATTGCGAAACGTGTTTAGTCCCTTGTTTAAGCCGAATCTGGGTTTAACATGATTTGTTGAGCTTACTCTGGTGTTGTGGTCGTGGTATTCACTGACCTTTGGGAAGTATTTTGATACCCAAAATGAGGTACCCAGACTTTAGTACTTAAAACACCATACAAAAACAAAAGAAGTCAACCAATAGCCTACTAGAGAATATTTCCAACATTTGAAAATCAGTTAATACAGATACCCAACATTTAAAAACATACATCCAAATGGCCAACAGTTAAAACATGAATCAGAATGGATGGGTTTCTGGTCCTCGTCAGACTCTGTGTGCTGCGCGCATCAAGGAGGCAAAAAGGAACGTGATCCTGGTCAGAACTACAGGGGCAGTGTATTTGCTACCATGCCAAGCTAGATGTAAAAAGTTAAAGACTTTTTGGCAAAATCACTGTACATCCAGCCTTTTTAGTTTGAAGTTAGTCAGGGGAGTGCCATGGTTTCTCCATAGAGCTCCATTATACTTTTCGTCAGGGGAGTGTCATGGTTTCTCCATAGAGCTCCATTATACGTTTAGTCAGGGGAGTGTCATGGTTTCTCCATAGAGCTCCATTATACGTTTAGTCAGGGGAGTGCCATGGTTTCTCCATAGAGCTCCATTATACTTTTAGTCAGGGGACTGCCATGGTTACTCCATAAAGCTCCATTATACTTTTTTTTAGTGCCGCAGCTCAACACAGGCGGGGTGGGGGGCACAACTCAGTCACGTGACTTTTACTGATTGGCTCGAACACATTGTGTTTACAAACATGAAACCTGTCTATATTCATCACGGTTAGACGTTCATTGCTCCTGCTCCCATGACCACCCTCCCTCTTCTCCCCCACCCCTCTTCTCTGCCCTCCTCTCTTTTGTTTCTCTTCCTCTGTCCGACGGAGTGTATCCCTCCCTCCCTCCAGTTTTCTGCTCTATATCCTCTCCTCTCTCTCCCCCTCCCCCTCCCCCTCCCCCTTTCTGGCTTTGTCAGATGTTTGTGTGTCTGTTTGTGGATGAAAACCCAGATCTGATGGTGACACACACACACACACACATGTAAGCCTGCGCATGCGCGTGTACACACACACACACACACACACACACACACACACACACACACACACACACACACACACACACACACACACACACACACACACACACACACACACACACACACACACACACACACACACAGGCCTAGAGGATGACATTTCTTCGGGATTCCCACGGGATGGGAGTCAAATTCACTTTAAATCACGTGATTGGGCAGGACCGGGAGTAAACGTCAATGGGAGCAGAAGGGAATGGGAACTATGACAACAAAATCAATGGGATTCGGGCGGGAGTGGGAGGGAGTGGGATCAGTCTCTGTGGGAGTGGGAGGGAGTGGGATTTTTTTTTTAAACTCTCACTCGGGAGTGGGAGGGAGTGGGATTATTTCTGTGGGAGTGGGAAGGAGCGGGAGTCAAAATCCACTCGCATGTCAGCCTCTAAGGCCAACTACAGTGGCATTATATTCCATAGACTTTAATTCTGTTTTGTTTGTGTCCAGATGTTTGTGCGTCTGTTTGTGGATGAGAACCTGGACCGCATGGTGCCCATCTCCAAGCAGCCCAAGGAGAAGATCCAGGCCATCATCGAGTCCTGTAGTCGGCAGTTCCCAGAGTTCCAAGAGCGCTCCCGCAAGCGCATCCGCACCTACCTCAAGTCCTGCCGGCGGATGAAGAAGGGCGGCTTCGATGTACGACTTGACCCCGGGGTTGCACTTCCGCGTTTGGTTTGCGCGATCTGATTGGCCACTGACGTTTCTGGTCATGTGACATGTGCGCCAATCGCGTGACACCTGTTTCTGCGCCTATTTCCGCCTCGAACAGCCTGCAAACTACCTAACGCCTAGTTTATCACTGGTTAAGCTTAGGCGACTCTTTTGAAGTTGGTTAAGGTTAGAGTTTGGAATCAGGGCTGGTGTTCTATCGCCCTGCTCTAAGACAAACTCTAACCTTAACCAACTTCGAAAGAGTGCCTAAGCTTAACCGGTGATAGAAACAGGCGTCACACGATTGGCGCACATGTCACATGACCAGAAACGTCAGTGGCCAATCAGATCGCGCAAACCAAACGCGGAAGTGCAACCCCGTTAGGGAAAATATTCACGCATCCTATCTGCACCTATTCAGTCTGTCTGCAAGATATTTTCCAAAAGCAAAAAGCAGTGTACTGTATTGGGTATCCTTCATTTTTTTTGCATTCTGCAAGAAAGCAACAATCTTTTTTGTTTTCTCAAAAAAGTTAAATCTTCAGATAGGAGGTTTTACGTTTCAGCCATCGAAAGTTGTAAAGCGATTTGGATAAAAGCGCTATATAAATGCAGTCCATTTACCATTTACGTAGGGGAAATAATGACCTGTATTATTGTGTAACCCCCCCAGTATAAGAACAGTCTCTTTTCCATGTTGACAGATACGACCGACACCTCCTCACCTCACCTCTGCCATGGCTGAGAACATCCTCGCGGCTGCCTGCGAAAGTGAAACACGGAACGCTGCCAAAAGGATGCGACTAGACGTCTATCAAGCCACTGTGAGTGTGATCGCAGGGGATCTGATTCCAGATCTGCTCAGAAGGGATTTTGGAATACGTTAAGTTGTCTGGCTGTCCATTAATACCTTGGCACTGAAGAACCATATAACTCCGTTTTATAAATCTTTTGGACCCACATGTTTGCAGTTGAAAAGTCAATCCAGATCACTTGGGAGTGTGAATGTCATATATCACAAGAAAGTACTCAACATTCAGTCTAACTTTCTTTAACTACGAATTAACACTACACTAACACTAACACTACACTATAATTACATTTAATTTGTATTTATTTTAATTTTAATAAAACATTTCTTAGTTGTACTTATGTTACTTATTGCACATACCGCAGACAGTTTTTATTCTGTAAAATGTTGCTTTTTTTATTCCTTTATGCTGTAGAGCAAACAGAGAGTAATAATTCCATTGTACTTGTTGCATATGGCAAATAAATCTGAATCTGAATCTGAATGTACCATAGTAAAGTTTCAAAACACTGTTTCTCTGAGAACCTAAAACGGAGTCATGTGGGTCTTTATCTGAGGTACTCATTGGAGATCAACAATGAATGAAAGCTTTTATTTATTTTGTAGGATGAACCGGCCTCTGTTGACAAGGCCAGCCCAAGGGACCCCGCCACTGCGGCCCCATCTGGCTTCTCTATAGCAGCCTCAGCTTATGCCCAGGACCAGCTCTACACCAATGGAGGCCTCAACTACAATGTCCGGGGATATGGGACAGTCAGTGGCAGCCAGCAGAACACTGGTGCTGCACAGACCAATGGTGAGTTCACTTGTATCCCCCCAGCTTAGCATTTTCTATGCTCACGATTGGGTGGGTAGATCATACAGATATAATATATTTCAAGTTTCAAGTTTCTTTATTAGTTGTCATACAGAAGTACAGAATACTTTTATATAAAATGCTTCTTTCTGTTTTGCTCCAGAGATTGTGTTAGATAAAAATAGATAAGTATAAAGTATAGTAAGTATAAAATAGAAGTCAAGTACGTAGACAAAAGTTGTTAACAGAATTCGGCTATAGGGCGACAATAATGAAAGAATGAAATAGAGCGTAAGGTTATGTATATAACCAAGTTCTATGAATTCTGGTGACGCTCAGCGTCAGGACGCCGCTGCGGCCCTTGATCTCGCCTTGTGGTGAACGTTTGGGAAGGAGGCGAGTAGGTGACCACACACCTGCTTATGAAGGTAAGCGGATAGGGGTGTGGCCAGACGAATGTTGGTATGTAAAGGTACATTGTGGAATTTTTTATTCAGTGCACGTGCACGAAGTGAAGTCAGTGCAGACTGACGCTGAGCGTCACCAGAATTCATAGAACTTGGTTATATACATAACCTTACGTTAACCCTAAGGGTTAATGCCCCGGCTTCTTGGAATGATCTTCAGCTCACATAAAAAATCAATACCCCACTATCTTATGGACAATTTAATAATAACTTTATTTGTATAGCACCTTTCATACAGGGGATTGCAGTTCAAAGTGCTTTACATCAGTAAGAAATAAGACATAAAATCAGTGTAAAACAAGCAGCAAGAGCAAAGCATAAAGTGGGATAAAATAATGCAGATATATTAATCAAATCATATCAGAACCTCACATTCCAATAGGCTTCTTGAATTTCTGTAATCTGTTACAAAACATGATAAAGGTCAGAGTATGCACCCAGCGGATAGTGGGGCGTAGAGATAAAAGTAAAAATAAGTAAAATAATAGCAAGGGTAAAATGAGCAGACATATAAAATCACAGTTTTTCACATTAGGATCTAACATCCCAACAGGCCACTTTGTTTATGGTTTGATTCAGTTTTAGTAGAATAGAAAAGACATGAATGATGAAATGAGCACATAAAGTGCAGACATACTATAAAATCACAGTTTTTTACAGTGCAATAAAATAGTTCTGGATTACTGTTTAACAGTTCAAAGTTGTCTTTACCTTCTGTTTTTAAAAACAAGTTTAATTTAAAATGTTGATATTTATTTTCTCACCTGTGTGTCTTTATTCGGTGTCTAATTATTTAAACAGATTTACTTTTCCTTCTCTTAATTTTATGTTTCTTACCTGTTAAATAGGCTTGAATCTCAACGTGTGTGTTTTTGTAAGCTCAGCATCATTCTAAACGAGAGCCACCCTCAATGAATTCTTGAGATATAAATAAAGGTTTAAATGAATCAATGAATGCTGGGCAGTGACTCATTGCATACAGTAGCTATAGTCTATTCAAGGGGATCTGTCCCTGTTTCATATTTCCTTAATAAAGGAGCAATAGGCAGGGGCACCAGAGTGGCGCACCACGTAATGCACTGCAGTGCAACGACTCACGGACCCGGCGACCTTTGCCGAATGTCCTCCCCCCATATCTTCTCCTATCCTTCCTCTCTGCCGGGTCTGTCCAATAAAGCAATAAAATGCCAAAAAGAAAAAAAACGTCTGTGGTGTGGTAGTGAAGGGTTAACCTTCTGTAGTGTGGTAGTGAAAGGTTTAATGGTGTCCTGTGCATCTTCCCTGGTTTGTATTTTCTTTTTTACCCTTATATATATTATTTCTATCGACAGGTCCCACAGATCTGAGTTTGAAGGCGGTGGCCCCTACCTCCTCCTCCTCCTCCAGCTCCAACAGTCACGGCCAGGGTGGCGGCGGGGGCGGGGCCTCGGCACAGCTCAGCCCGCCGGAGGTCACGGCAGTGCGGCAGCTCATCGCCGGGTACCGAGAGTCGGCCGCCTTCCTGCTCCGCTCGGCGGACGAGCTGGAGAATCTGATCCTGCAACAGAACTGAGTCCGGGCCGAACCGGGCCGAGCCAAGCCGGGCCGATGCTTGGGCTACACGAGGCCAAACCGTGCCAAGACCTTCTCCCAGCCTGTCTCGTCTATCATCCTCAGTCACACACACGCGTTTGGGGCGGACTTCTTTGAAATCCATACAAAGATGTAAACTTGAGTGAAAGAGTGAAACTGCAGTGCACAATTGAAAAGGAGCAGAGCATATCACAGGCTGAACATTATTATTATTGTTATTTTTTTTTTAACTTTATGCATTCTTTATGCATTCTCTTTGACCTTAGTGCCCTGTTCTCCTAAGCCACTCTCCCTCAAACTCATTCACGCCACCTCAACCTTCATTCCACTCAGGTCTAAAAGCTATGATCTGTAGACAAAAAATAATTATTTGACAGTGCGTTTATCACATAATTGTAGGAGGAAACATTTCTGCCGGAGGTGAACACACCTGTGAAGCAACTCGTTAATGAAGTGACATCATTACGTTCCGTTAACGTCACTTTGAGGCGATTCAATGAAAAAAATATTTATATTAGCAAATGAAGAATATATGACACAGTGACATGATTGGATCACCTGGGTCCTGTCTAGTCTACAACACTCGAGATCCAACGAGATTACCCCCAAAAGTCCCCTCTGTGTTCACTTATTTCCATTGACAATTTGGGACGTCGTTTTCTGAAATTCCTTAACATGAATCGCTGCTACAGATGTGGCTGCCTGCCACTGACCTGATGACCTCAAATAGCTAGGATGCGCTGACTTACATTATGCTAAAAAGTAAAAATGCAGAGACAAATAGAGAGAGAGAGAGAGAGAGAGAGAGAGAGAGAGAGAGAGAGAGAGAGAGAGAGAGAGAGAGAGAGGAGAAGAAAATAATGATTTTTAAAGTCGCATTCCAGTTTGTGGCCACAGCTATACCTCCCTTTATTGACCCCATTTACACTGTAGGCCATTTTGCTCTTATGTCACGCTCAGGTTGGGTTCCTTTCTACCCTGTTCCCAGTACGTGGGTGGAAAGGGACCTAACCTGAGCACGATGCAAGAGCAAATCGGGACGCCGTGTGAATACGGCCAATCGGACTGTTTTACAAATTCTTAGGCGTGGGTGGTTGCTAAGAGACTCGGCAGGATTTTATTTTCAGCTGTTGCATTGTGAATACTTATTTTTTTTTATATATATAATTTCTCACTACTCAAAAGAAAACAAGGGAGTTTTAGAAGAAAAGGCTCTTGATGAGAAGTCTGGGTATGCAAACCGAGGTCACAGACACTTGTCAGGGAAAAGAAAAAAGGAGATACTTGTATCAGTTAGGGTTTTGCTCGCGGCCAATGCGAAAGAGTGGAAAAAGGTGCAATATTGAGGATAATCAGAAACTGGTGTGGCTTAACTGAAACATCACATTTGTCAATCCAACGTCCTCATAGACTGATGATGGCTTGAGCCTTTTTGTAACGTTTATACTGGAGAAGGACGTATACTTTTACCACTATCTCTTCCTGTTCCTGTTATGCTGTTAAAAAAAAGAGATAAAAAAAAAAAAATTATTGATATCCCACGCAGCATTGTAGCCAATTTGTAGTCGTCCATTCGAACGCAACTGATCATTCTCTCTCTCTGACCTCATAACTGAGGCACTTTCATTGATTGGAACCAATCATTCAGGAGTGATTTATCAAGAAAAGGGACCTGGAAAGAAAATACGAGACTTAATGTTTGAATGTTTTTAGTTTTTTTCTTACGTAAGTGATTCTGGGTCATTTCATGCAGGAATTTAACCATGCCCCCTTTTCTTGATGTCTCCAATCGCACCCGTCGATTCCCTCTGCGACAAAACTTTGGGAAGCGGGCAGTCGCAATTGGAGGATCGAAAAGGAGAAAAAAAGAGGGTGCGGTTTGAGATAGGTCCATTGTTTTATTGGCCTTCTGTGTATTAGATGGGCACATCAACCGTCCTCACATGTAGTCATTATCGACAGTCTAGTGAACACATTGGCTGTAGGTGGTAGCTGAGGAAACGGTGCAAACTGAGACCCACGCCGTCCACAGGGTTTCTACTGTACAGTAAGCAGTAATACTCAATGTGATGATGCTTTAGAACTGCCTCGGAGGAAGAAAACCCTCCTCTATATCCATTATAGCCCCACTGACCTCATCTCGTTCCTCTCAGTCTCCCTCTCTACATTTCCCATTTAAACATACTGGTAAAAAAAAAAAAAAAAGGAAAGAAACCACACTATTTAAACAAAAAACAAAAAAAAATTAAGCAAAAGACAATCTTGAAAGATAGTAACTGTCTCAGAGTTTGCTCTGACATGTTTTCTGCTCTGGTGTGTTAGTACCCGTGTATGTGTGTGAATCTTGAGGTACACACAGAGTAGGCTGTACCCCAGCCAGATCCAGAGCACATTCTCACAAGTGACACTTTTACCAGTGAGACAACAGAGCTCCCAGCACAAAGCAGTTGTGTGTGTGTGTGTGTGTGTGTGTGTGTGTGTGTGTGTGTGTGTGTGTGTGTGTGTGTGTGTGTGTGTGTGTGTGTGTGTGTGTGTGTGTGTGTGTGTGTGTGTGTGTGTGTGTGTGTGTGTGTGTGTGTGTGTGTGTGTGTGTGTGTGTGTGTGTGAGTGTGTGAGTGCGTGCGTGCGTGCGTGCACGTGTGCCATATGTGGCGGTGTCGTTTTAAGATGTATTTTTCTCTTTGTTTCTCTTTATGTTATTATCACTGGCATCAACAGTAGGTTATTCATTTCTGCTGACTGTGTTGAGCGGAGTCACCCTTTCAAAGCTATTTTGTACAACATTATTAACTCAGTAATCTCAAACATTCCAAACAAAGACAATGATTCTTCGAGCAGCCAGCCTGGCTTGCACCTTATCAATTTTTCAGAGTGCTCAAAATTTAAAGAGATATATTTCCATATTTATCATAAATCTATCAGATTTATCAGTTATTTATCAGAAAATGATCAGCGTATAAGCACTAATGCAGTTTTCATTCATACATTTTCAGAGATTATCTCACTACACACAGGCCAGTCTATATAGGGTTGACATTACATGTGCAAAAATAATCACTTTTTTTCCATTCTATGGCCATGTCGTGATTGGACTATATTGCATTTCAAATGGTAAATCTACTATCCTTTGCGAGTTTGGAAGCACTTTATAGCTCAGGACTAAGGTAACATGGTACTTCAGTGATATATACAAGCGTGTCTTTACCTCAGCTGGGCTGTTATACGTTTCAGTTGAAAACGTGCGTGTGCTCGATACCACGTTGGAGGAGTCGGTTCTGTGTGTGTAAGCACTCTTAGCGAATTTGGCGTTGCAAAAAAATAAATAAAAATGGTTAACCCTTTCACTGCGACAATACAGAAGGTTAACCCTTTCAGTGCCACACAACAAAGGGTTACCCCTTTCACTAACCGTCTGTAGTGTGGTGGTGAAAGGGTTAACCTTCTGTAGTGTGGTGGTGAAAGGGTTAAAAGCTTTCATTTAGAAAATCCCACTGGAGCTCAGTTCTTGTTCTGTGAAGACATTTGGATCGGAACCATCTTGGTTTTGCAGGGAGTTGATGGACGTACCTGGGACCGAGGTCCCTGTTACACGTCTTCCTCACCTGGGACCGAGGTCCCTGTTACACACGTCTTCCTCATCTATCCCAACTGCTCCACGTCAACCCTCCTTGTTTACAGCGGCCATAACCGTCATATTATGAAACGTTACATGATGTCTTACTCAAAATGTCGCCAGATCGACCCTATAGTCACGTTTTCAAGTTAACACCCAAATCATTTGCTTGCCGATTTGTATACGTCTTTAAAAAAAAATCTACACTGAGTGACATTTTAGGTGTGCGCTGGAGTTACTGTGATGGAAGACAACCACTCGTAGATGTGTTGTTGTTGTTTATTTTAGTTTTTACTTTTTTTTTTTTTTTTTTTATAATGGCCAATGGATTTTCTCTTTGTATTGACGGGACAATGTAATGTATTGATGTTTGATAAAAAAAAACAGAAAAAAAACAAAACAAAAAAACCTGGTTGCTTGTGGATTACTAAAGTGGTCAGATATATGTACTGTTTAACTGTACAAAGAGTGGTAAAAAGAAACGTTTTAAAACCCTTAATTTTTCCGTGAATACAGCACTGTTTAAAAAAAATTATCTAAAAGTGGTTTTAACTCTTTGCCTGTTTTAACTTATCATTTGGTGGTGCGTTGTATTACTTCTATTGTTATTTATATAATTTGATTTGGTTCTCCTCTCCTGCACTGAGAGAGCTGATAGCTCTGTGCACGGGGGCTGTGCTGTGTACCTGGTAGCTCTGTGCACGGGGGCTGTGCTGTGTACCAGTGTGAAGCTTTGTATCCCCCCCCCCTCTGGTTTTTTGGACTCAGTGAAAGTGTGATGTTTACATGTACAGTTTTTCAGAATACTTTATTGTGTTTCGTTCAGGTTATTATTGTTATTATTTTTGTTGTTGTTTTTCCTCACCTATACACCCCGATCCGTGTACATTGGCTTATAGGCTTTTTTTTTTTTTTTTTTTTTTTCGTTGCATTGGCATAAAATGCAGATGTGACCACTTTTGACTTTTGGTTACACGGTCAAAGTGGGCCTTGTAGCAACTGGGTACAGCTGGCATACGTATATATATATATATATATATATGGGTGTTGGCTTAGAGCATCCGACTAAAGAATCTGGAGTAAGAGGGAGCTTTGTGACACCTCAAAGTGGGCCATTAAAGATGTATCATAGATAATGTGGTGATTTTAAACCCAACATTGTGTCGTTAAAACAAGAATGGTATATGAATATGATTGTATGATGTTACAGGAACATACAGTAGAAAAGTGCTCAGAATCTCTTATTTCCCAAGCTATGTTGTATAAAAAAACAAAAACTCTTGATCCTTAACCCTTTCACCGCCGCACTACCAAAACGGTTAACCCTTTCACCGCGACAATTCACAGAAGGTTAACCCTTTCACTGTCACACGACAGCCGGCGACCGTCGGTTGTGTGATAGTAAAGGGTTAACCTTCTGTCGTGTGGCAGTGAAAGGGTTAACCTTACGGGTGCTCTGGAAGCTACACTTTGATCCACTGTCATATCTCCATGGTAACGTAAAAGCCATTCCCCTCTCCTGGCCTTCAAAGGGGAACCCATAAACCTCAGGAAATGCTAAATCTCTGAGTTTAGTCTTTTGTCCATTGATCTCTTCGCAAACTACTGGAAAAAAACACAAAAAACATGACATTTATATGAGATGTTTATCGTTTTGTACATTAATCATTGTGATTTAAAAGTGGAACTTTTTCCTGTGATTTAATATTTTAGATTTTCTTTTTCTTTCTTTTTTCTTTGGAGTGTTTATAGGTATGAATATTTATTAATATATGTGAAAGAAACAAAAAGACAAAATGTTTAATAAGGCTGAATCTGTTTCATTTGTATGTTTCATGCAAAACTGTCCGGGTGGGGATTTCTCCGCCTTCTTTACATATCACAGATGAGGGACTTGTGTGTTTGTTTGGAAATAGCGCTTTTTCAGTGTTGCATCAACGCTATGGTAAAAAAAATTAAAAATAAAACATAACAGTGGTTTACCAACAGCGGAGTTGCAAGGCTCTCCTCTTCTCCTGAGATGTCAGTAATTGAATAAAACAGTGCGATGAGCTATCAAACTGAACAGGTGCCTCCGGACTCCATTATTTTATTTTCAGAATCAGAAAGGTTTTCGTTGCTAAGTAGTCATTTACTTACTTACTTACTTAGGCCTTTAAATTCCCAAAGGAACATAGGCCATCGACGAAGCTCCTCCATCCTATTCGGTCTTGTGCCCTCCGCTCCAGATCTTGCCAGGACAGCCCTTCTTTCTTCATCTCCTGTTCTGTGGTTCTTCTCCAGGTGGTTTTTGGTCTGCCTCTCTTCCTCCTGCCCTGTGGGTTCCATGTCAGTGCCCGCTTTGTGATTGATTTCTTTCTTCTGAGTGTGTGACCTATTCACTTCCACTTCCTCCTCCGGATTTGAATTTCTATTGTGTCCTGTTTGGTGAGTTCCCACAGGTTGGCGTTAGAGATGGTGTTGGGCCAGTATATTCCCAGGAGGCGTCTGAGGCACCGGTTGGTGAAGGTCTGTAGCTTGTTGAGTATAGTGGTGGTGGTTTTCCAGGATTCTGAGCCATATAGTAGAGTGGTCTTTACGTTTGAGTTGAAGATCTGTAGCTTAGCATGTTGAATGATGTCCTTGCCTTTCCAATCCTGGCTTGGACATCATCTTCCGTACCCCCTTCCACAGAAATTATGGTTCCAAGGTAAGTGAAGCTGTTTACATCCTCTAATGGGTTTTGTTCCATGGTTATGGGTGTGTTGTTCTTGCTGTTGATACGCATTACTTTGGTTTTGGATGAGTTTATTTTGAGTCCGAGCAGAGCAGCAGTTTCTTCCAGTTTTCCTGATTTTTCCTGCATCTGTTGATGTGTGTGAGTAGTCATTTAGCTGACACTTTTATCCAAAGCGACTTACAAGTTCTGTACGACAAGTCATCAGGAAGGGCCCAACTCTATCAGCTGAGTAACTGTTCATCAAAGTTGTTTTCACATAGGAATTTGATTTGGTTATTTTCGGTGCGACATTGACGGACAGACAATTATGGTAGAATAAAAAAATTAAAAGGTGGAATAAAATTAAATATAAATTAAATGAAGCACAATAGAATATAATTATACAATTAAAATTAAAATAGGATAATAAACTGTGCACATGTAAGTGTAACACTATATATATCTCCCATCGACTAGGAAAGCAAAAATACTTTATTTACTAACTCTGGAAGATACCAACCATGAGAAGGAATCTAATGTGAATATTAATCAACAACCTGAGGAACAGGCGTGGTGGAGAAGAAGAGCACTAGAGACAGAAGTAGAACACTGTGTTGACCTGCAAATATAGTACTACTTCATTAGTAGACGGACAGCGGTGCAATCATTCAATCTCTATTTAATCTTGAAGGATTATTGAGAGCAAGCTCTCATTTACAATGATGTAGAGAAATACAACACATAATAAATACGAAGAAAATATATAGAATAGAAAGTGAATCAATTAAAAATGTAAAATTATTCAAAACAACTGCAGACTGGTGAAGTGGTTTGCTATTTTAATGATTTAAACTGACTAATAGAAACTAATGTGTTGAGTTTTAAAGTGCGTTGTGAAACATTCCATGTTGTTTCTGGCGCACAGAAGCTAAAAGCAGATTTTCCTAATTCAGTGCAAACTCTAGGAACCTTGTAAAAGCCAATCACCAGAGAGAGTTTGATAAGGTCCAGAGCTCCAATCCAGCAATGAGGTGATGTAGGAGATCACCAATAATATTTTCATACAGAAACAGATCCTTAAGGATGATCTTAAAGTCTAAAATAAATACAATTAAAATTACCTATAAATTAGGCCTGTATGGGATGTGATACAATCAATTGCAAAACACCTGGTCAGGTCTATATATTACATGATAGAATGAATGAATGAATGAATGAAAACTTTATTTAACAGATTGCAGAATGGGTACAATACAGTACGGCTCAATACATACAATTGTTAAGGGGATGCAGACCTGAGAAAGACGTTTGTCTTGTTTCCATCAGGGTCCCCCATTTTCAATTCATATAGACATATATGACATACATGACATACAGATAGTCAGTACTGCTACATCGATACATTTATGACATACCAGATTTGCAAATACAGTACTGTTTGTGATACAGAAGGAGTCAAGAAAAGGGAGTATATACATTTGACGTAGAAACTGTACATTGGAGGAGGTTGGGTGGGGGGGGTGGGGTACAGCAACAACAATAAATTATACGGCATCCCCTGTTTTTATTAGATTGTGATAGACATGGATTAAACCCAATCCTGGACTCGAGGCTAAGAGGCTAAGGTTTTTCCTTTAAATAAGGATACCAAAGCTGCTTTTAATGAGGGAAATTCTAGACCTATAATAAGTATTTTACCTGTCTTGAGCAAAATCATGGAAAAGTTGGTGCATTCACAAATTCAAGAGTATTTTGTTTCAAACAAGCTTGCAACAGATTCTCAACATGCCTATAGAGCTGGTCACTCTACTTCTACTGCCTTGATACAGATGACTGATGACTGGCTTAAAGCTATAGATAACTCTATGTTGGTGGGAGCTGTGCTGTTAGATTTTAGTGCTGCATTTGATGTGCTGGACCATTCTCTACTGGTTGATAAACTTAAATGTTATGGTTTTAACTCTTCTGCTTTAAAGTGGATACTAAGTTATTTGTCCTCTAGATCACAGAAGGTGTATCTAAATGGCAGCCTGTCCAGTAGCAGAGGTCTAGAGTGTGGCGTGCCGCAAGGAGGTTGCCTAGGACCTTTGCTCTTCTCTGTATTTACGAATGACTTATCTTGGGCTACCAAATGTGCTACAACAGTTCTTTATGCAGATGATTCAACATTGTATTATGCGGCACCATCATGCAATGTACTTAATGAAGTTTTGAGTAGAGAACTTAAAGTTGTGCATGACTGGGTAGTATGTAATAGACATGTCCTTAATATCTCAAGACTAAATGTATTGTGCTGGGAACAAGGCACAGGTTATCTACAAATCCAAAGCTTAATTTAAGTTCAACAAGTTGAAAGTACTAAACTCCTTGGAGTGATGCTGGATTGCACTCTGTCTTGGTCTCAGCATATTAATTATATTGTTTTAAAAATGGGAAGAGCAATTGGTATTTCCAGGAAATGTGCTTCTTTTGTTGCCCGTCCCCTTTTATGTCAGATAGTGCAAAGTTTAGTTTTATGTCATCTTGACTATTGCTCTGCGATGTGGTCATCTGCTGCCAGTGGTGACCTCAGGAAGCTCCAGGTGGTCCAGAACAGGGCAGCACGGTTGGTACTGGGCTGCTCACTAAGGTCTAATGTGAGCCGTATGCATGCCCGCCTCTCTTGGCTTAACGTTGAAAATAGATTGTCTTTTAATATACTTGTGCTGTTCAAGTTGGTCATGAGCAGTAAGACTCCTGTTTTTATACATAATCAGCTTGTTTTTAGTAATACTGTGCACGAGCATTACACAAGAGGTTCCAGTAGTGGGCAGCTTGAATTGCCAGGTCCTAGAACCAGCGCTCTGGGGAGATCTTTTATTTTTAGAGCATTAACTCTGTGGAATGGCCTGCCTCGGAACCTCTGCTGCATTTACAGTAGATTCACTTTTAAAAAGAATCTTAAATTGTTTTTAAATTGTTTTTAACACTGTAAAGTAATTTTTTGTTTTTGTTTTACACTAATGTAATTTTAGCTATATTAATTGTTACAGTAGGTTCATTATGCATTGTGTGTACTGACTTTTAATAATTTTGTTTTTTGCAATAGTGATTGTTTTTGTGTTTTTTTTTGTGTGGACCCCAGGAAGATGGGGATCCCTAATAAAATAAAATCAAATCAAAATCTACTAAACGTGGAGATCTAGTTTTTTTCTCTAGCCTATAGGCTTAATGATTCATGTCTTTGAAACTGGCCCTATACAGACAGTTTTAACTTGACAACAAAAACAAACTTAACAGTCTAGAACAGACAGCTATTGAATGAGCAATTGATTAGAAGATATTGCAACAGGGAATATATTTGGGTCCACGCTGTTTCCCAACAACCAACTATGGTATATTATAGTCCCATCAACTCAGGACTACAAGCCTCAGTCCACAAGAGAGCAGCAGAGGTAAAGAACAGTAGAACAGAGAAGCTGAACTGATGGTAGCAAAGCAGCCACCAGGGGGCGGAGCAGACAAGCACAGGTTCTCCAGAGGGCCAGGCGTCTAAACCGTGTGTTTAACAAAGAGAACATTATTTAATACTGTCTAAGCAAATAAGATGCCGTATATCTCCATGAAAAGATACAGTATGAGAATGATCTCCATGTGAATGATCTTTTGTAAACTTGCACACACACACACACACACACACACACACACACACACACACACACACACACTCACACCAGAAACTGTTTGCTCTTTTTTTTCCACATTAAAGATAAGGTTCCCTGTTTATTTAGTTACCACTGCAGCACTTGCCACTCGCCAGCTTGTTTGTTGTTCAGGTCTAATTCGGGGGTTCAGGCTTGGCCAAATACCATGTCTCAAGGCCAAACACGTTCAGCTGGACATGGGGCGACGGGTTAGTAGGTAGGGTGGGGGGGGGGGGGGGCGCTGGCTAAAACCATTGCAACACTTGAGTAGGGACTGGAGCAATGACCTGACCAGTACAGGCTCCACCACGCTCTCCCATGAAACTTGTTGTCAGGTAATTTCAAGTTAGTTTATATCTAAAGTAGGTTTGAATGTTTTCACGGCAGTGAAGATCGGTCTTAGGAGCTACCAGGGGTCCAAGTTAACTATGTTACTGTACGGTTACTGTACTAAAGTAATCCAACAGATTTGAGCTATTTGTACTGTACTTGAGTATTTCCATTTTTAAATACTTCATACTTTTACTTCACTGTATTTCAAACATTTACAAGTACAAGTATTCACAGTATAACACCTTAGTTTGAAAGGTTTTGCATATACAAGATGTGCAATCGATGATTAGCTGACTGCTACCAGGGCAAACTTAGCTAGCAGGATCATCATCCCTTTTAGCTTTATTTAGTATTTAAGCAATGTTTTATTCATTCAACCTTTATTTAATATTGATTAAAAAATCTTCACACTGCAAGGACATGATGTTGAGTTAACTACAGCTCAATGAAATGATGTAGATGAAAATATTCCTCTGGAAAGCTATTGTTTACCTCTGCATCATTCCATGAAGCCGTAATCAACACAAGGACTCTGTGTCCTCCCAGGACATCACTGGAGGACATATGAACTCTCTGTCAAAGTAAATTAATGTGTGCAAAACAGTTTGGAGTTTTTGGATGTGTGTGAGATGCATAATAATTATACATAATAAATCAGCACTGCTTTTTGGGTGAAGCGCCAAAGTAAAGAATTTGGGCCCTGCACGCAGGGCCGCCTCAGGGGGTGTGCGAGCAGTGCGGTCGCACAGGGCCTCGCGGGAAGGGGGGCCTCGCATATACTATTGGTTTCATTCAATTACTTTTGTCCAAAGCATCGTTGGAGGACTAACACTAGGGGGAGCCGAGAGCTGGTTGGCGTCGGTCTGGTAGTCGGTAGAGAGATGTGAAGAAGACCGGATCCACGAGGGAAGGGGCTACAGCCAGGTACAGGGTCTATTCAGCGCTATCCACAGGAGCGAGTGGATGTCTTTTGAAAAGCAGCATCGCAGCAGAAGAAATAACACCGTGTGCCATAAGCTTGTTATCAATACCAAGTATGATTAGGTTATGCCAAGACGAAGAGGACGTTCGGCCGATGGACTGAAGATGAAAGTTGTTGCATGTTAGAACCTTCAGTCAGGCTATAGCTATGTTGGCTAGTAGCAATTAGCTAAAGGCAGGGACAGGTAACTAGCGTTAGCTAACGCTAGCTAGCTAGCGTTAGCTAACGCTAGTTACCTGTCCCTGCCTTTAGCTAATTGCTAATTGCTACGTTATCGAGTGCTAACGTGTGGCAGATAAACTAGGACTCCCATGTTCATCCCAACGGGGGGACAATATCATGGATGGGACTGGTACTTTTCATCTGCGTTAGGGTGAGTTGAGATCTCTCTCTCTGAGATGGAGATCTCTCTTCTCTCTCTCTCTCTCTCTCTCTCTCTCTCTCTCTCTCTCTCTCTCTCTCTCTCTCTCTCTCTCTCTCTCTCTCTCTCTCTCTCTCTCTCAATTAAATTCAAATGGGCTTTATTTCACATTCTTGTATTTCTCCCAGTAGGTATGGGAGTTTTGAGTTATTGTCCATATTTTCAAAGTCTCTTTGGGTGTTTGCAATTTGTGGGAAGTATATGTATTGGTATAGTGGGCAGGTTGTTAAGAAGTGGAGCTCGGTTTCCACCTCATCTTGTGTGCAGTGGGTGCAGAACTGTACCCTTCTTGCTGTCTTGTCGTACAGAACTTGTAAGTCGCTTTGGATAAAAGCGTCAGCTAAATGACTAAATGTAAATGTAAATGTAAATGCATAGTCTGTCTTCGCTTGGGAGCCAGGTCTGCCTATGGCAGCCTTTCTCGATGGCTATAGGCTGTGCTCGCTGAGTCTGTACCTAGTCAAGGATCTTCTTAGTATTGGGTCAGTCACAGTGCTCAGGTATGCTGCCACTGTGTACTCTCTGTTTAGGGCCAAATAGCATTTCAATTTGCTCTGGTTTTGGGTTTTTTCTTTCCAATGTGTCTCTCTCTCTCTCTCTCTCTCTCTCTCTCTCTCTCTCTGGCCTTGCTCTGGTGGAGGGTGTGCCACTGTGTGTGTGCCATCATGTTAACGTTAGCCTCAGTTAAACCTTGCGACGCCTCGTTAGATGAAGCTGTGTTCTGAGGTGTCCTGTATTCTGAGCTGTGTTCTGAGCTGTGTGCTGAGCTGTGTTCTGTGCTGTGTTCTGCATGTGTTCTGTGTTCTGAGCTGTGTTCTGAGATGTGTTCTGAGCTGTGTTCTGAGCTGTGTGCTAAGCTGTGTTCTGTGCTGTGTTCTGCATGTGTTCTGTGTTCTGAGGTGTCCTGTGTTCTGAGCTGTGTTCTGAGCTGTGTGCTGAGCTGTGTTCTGTGCTGTGTTCTGCATGTGTTCTGTGTTCTGAGCTGTGTTCTGAGATGTGTTCTGAGCTGTGTTCTGTGTTCTGAGCTGTGTTCTGTGCTGTGTTCTGAGATGTGTTCTGTGTTCTGAGCTGTGTTCTAAGCTGTGTTGTGTTCTGAGCTGTGTTCTGAGCTTATATAGTGCTTTTACTAACTATATTATATTTCTCTCTCCTCTGGTCAGGGGCATTGCCGGGTCTGTGCAGTGTATATTGTATATCTCTCGCTCTCTCTCTCTCTTGCTATATGTTGACTGTATCATGCCCAGCCTCGGGCAGCGCTATTATTTAAGAATATGTTGACTGTATGAAAAATAAATAAAAATAAAAGCTATTTTTATATGAATTTTTATAAATTTTTTCTACCTTTAGGGGGGGGGGGGGGGGGCCTCGCGTTTAAATCTCGCACAGGGCCTCGCATTTCTCCCAGGCGGCCCTGCCTGTGTAGCAGAGTGAAGTGGGGGGATCACGCTACACCTGCACGTACCGTACCACCATCACACACAGACCGGAGCTAAATTGGAAACATTCCAGTGACCATCGTTGACATTAATTTTGTTTGTGTTGACATCAACATTTTCCACTTAGACACGTGTGCCGCCACGCCACTGTGGGGATCACGTTGTTGCTATCAGATTAAATATAGACGCGTAGTAAGATGACACATAGAATTGCCTGTAGCTATTGCTGATGTAACTGTCGCATTTATGCAGTGCAGCAAGATCATTCTGACAGGGGACCTAAACTGGGATGGGCTAAAGCCTACATCTGATGCTTTCTAAAGGATCTCTGCGACTCACTAAGTCTTACCCTAATTATCGGCTGCCCCACACACACCCTGACCCCAAATACCTGGAGAGAATCGTCCTTAATTGAATTGGGCCCCCAACAAGTACTTTGAGACTGGTGCTTTTGCAAATTATGTTAGTGATCGCTAGGCTAATTGCTGATATTAGAAATGCAAGTCCAAGCAAGATGGGAAGCACTTTTCTGAACAAGGTTTTTCATCAAGTCAAGTGTTCCTTTATTAATCCCCTTGGGGAAATTCAAGTGTCATAGCAGCATGGGCCTGGGGGGAGGGGGGGGGGGGTGTACAGGTAGGATAGGTACATAGTAGGCCTGTCCCCGACTAAGGATTTGTATAGTCGGCTTTGATTGGCCAAAATTTGCAGATAGTCGACTGGTAGTCGACTACCCCCCCGAATGCAATTTTCTTTTAATTATAATAATAAATATATATTGTGGCAGATCTGACCCCCCCTCTCATGGATATGTGAAGGAGGGGAGATAATTAGGTAGCTGATTAGTACTGATAGAACACACCTGCGCATCATTAGGTCACCCACATCTCACGTGCACACACCCCAGACACACACACTACAAAGGCACTAGGTTAGTAAGGAGTAAGTGGAGCAGAGGTGAGGTCGGAGTTGTGTAAGGTGAGAGGTAGTGAGAGGAGAGGTCGCTATACTAACTCGTTTGGCTGAGTTAGGGGGAGGGGAGCCATGGGTGGGTCCTGGGCGTTGTGGACAGCGACCCCTACAGTTCGGTCGGGGCGCCTGCTCAGCAAGGGTAGGATCTGGAGAGAGGTAGTGTGACCTTCCACACATTACACTCTCTCGGTGAGAATCTGCGCGGCCAGGCTGGCTGCACATGCGTCGGAGGAAAGCATGTGACAGTCTCCGGCCTCTCGGACCAACAGTAGGGGAAAGTGCGCAACAACTAGGAAGGGGGTTGGGAATTGGCATAACGACTAACAGTGGGATGAGAGAAAAATCGGAAAAAGAAGGAGGGGGAAAAAGATAATACAATTTTTTTTAAATAAAATGGGCAGGGGTGAAGTGGGTTTTAGGAGTAAGGTCAAGCAGTAGTCTGACCAGTTTGTTTTGTGATGTTTGTAGTCTTGTTTCTAGTGCCTTTGAGGTGCTTTGGTACCATGAGGTGCAAGCATAGTCGTAGTACTCTTGAATGAGTGCTCCTGTTAGTTGTTCGTTGGTTGACTTTTTTTATTACATTGGTTGCCATTTTGTCACATAGATTTACCTCTAGGATGGAGCCAGGTATGTAATTTCATCTTTCCTTGTGAGAATATTGTCACCCACTGTAACAGAGAAGCCGTTGGCCCTGCTCTATTTGATCCAAAGAGAATGGACTCTGTTTTACTCAGGTGTAATGATAGTTTGATATCAGCGAGCCAGGTGCAGATTCTGCCGAGTTCAGTAAACAATAAAGACAAATAATAAACTTAAGTTAAGCTATATGGGACGAGGCATCGCTTGGTTTCCCCTGACCTGGCTAAGTTACTCCAAGAAATGTAGCTTTGGCAAAGGCTAAACAGGGACTGAGGCTGATTGGCTCCGTTTTAGGCAAGTACACGACTGCTTCACTTCACAAGCCAAGTCTGAATGTTATCTGTCCGCAACCACTGACAATTTGAATAATCCCAGGAAATTCTTGAAAGCTATCAAATCTATTTCAGCCACTGATATTCCCAATGAACTGCCTCATTGCGTTGTTAAGGAGACCACGTTCTATGCTATGCTGGAATGTTTCATTGTGTCCGGTTCCCTGTTTAACCAGTCATTGCCTCCAGACATTGCCTCCAGACAATATCCTCCAGACATGCTTGTATTTTTGATGGTCATCCTTTTTATTTTATTCCCTTCTTTGTGTTAGGATGGGGTTTGGCGGAGCCCAATAGCAGAACACAGGAGGAGAGAGAATGGAGCGTTTTAGGGTGGTCTTAATATTATTCCCCAAGCAGACAGTTTACAGGAAAATACAGGAATGTGCAATAGGTAGAAGGATGTGTAAAGGCAAGGGCAGGAGCACTCCTTGTGCAGCACGGGACAACAGGTACAGGGATGTACGATAGATGAGAGCTGGTGCACTCCTTGTGCAGCACGGGGCGACAGGTACGGGGATATACAATAGGTGAGAGCTGGTGCACTCCTTGTGCAGCACGGGCGACAGGTACGGGGATATACAATAGGTGAGAACAGGTGCACTCCTTGTGCAGCGCGGGGTAACAGGTACGTGAAGTTGTAATAGGCGAGAGCAGGAGCACTCCTTGTGCAGCACGGGACGTCCAGGTAGAAGGTGTACTGAGTCTGGAGCGGTGGTCCTGGGCACATAGAGAACAAGGATTAGAACAAGGTAAAACAACAAGGACAGGGTTGCAAGCTAGGGCTCGTCGTCGTACCCAGGTAGTTAGGTTAACACTCCGACGAGGGTAGAACAGGATCTGCGGGCTGAAGTATCCTCTCGCTGATGAGGGGATCCGTCACAGCCGTGTTGATTGATGAGCTGGCAGCGTGTGAATCAGGGGAACGGATGCTGCCCATATAAGGGTGTGAGAAGAGAAGGGGTGAGGTGAGGGAGGCTTCTGCCGTGAATGTGGGGGAGGAGGAGGAGGAGTGAAGAAGGCTCTCACCGTGATTATGACACTTTGTTGAGGAAGTTCACAGAGCTCTCTTCAGTGGACACCAAAAACCCTGCAAGCCCAGATGATCTGGAACCATACTTTTTAAAATGTGCTACTGATTGTATTGCTAAACCCTTATCGAGTATCTTTAACCTCACTCTCAACTGAAAATACCATCCAAAAAAATATGCCCATGGTTCTCCCTCTGTTATAAGGGGGGGAGGGGGGCTACATCACTAAGCGTCAGATAAATGACTAAATGTAAATCACTAAATGATTATAGGCCTATTTCCAACTTGAACCGTCTTGTCAAAGGTCCTTGAAAGATTGGAAGATAACTGAAGCAGTTCTTGAGCGCTAATACTATCCTTTCATTACATAAATCTAGCGTCAGGAAGCATCACAGTACCACCACAGTGTCCTTAAAGGTCGTTAACAATATAATTGAGCCGCTGGATCACAAAATAATTGTTTTATCAACCTTCAATCAAGACCTTGCTTTATCAAGGTCTTCAATTCAATTCAATTAAAAAAACTTTATTAATCCCGCAAGGGGCAATTTAAGGCATGAATACGGCAAACAGCTGCACTTATACACATCCAAGACAGAGCAGGGGACAGGAGACATACATGACACTATTAAAGCACAAGAGACATGACACTGTTAGAACAGGATCCTTATATTGTTGATCTGTCAAGTCTAATAAATCAATTCGGTTAGTACAAAATAAAGTGCACTTTCGTCAAAAATGTTCAAATGTTCAAATCAAGGGGTCGAAGGGTGCATATTAGTGAACTGACCATTCCTTGTACTGTGGCCATTCACCAGTTGAATGGCCTCTGGAACAAAACCAAACTTCCTTCTGTTTATTTTACAGGCAGGCTGTCTAAAGCGCTTTCCTGATGGCAGCAGATCAAAACACACATGAAGGACATGCATGTGTGGAGTCATTCATTATCTTATGTGCTTTCTTCAGCACTTGAGCACTGTTAAACTGTACTAGGGATCTTTGTGAATGACCACCTTAGCATGAAGCTACGGCTGCTCAATATTGGTTTGTCTGAGCTGCTGTTGGCTTAAAAATCACCTCTCTGAAAGGACACAATGTGCTAAATTCGATGGCACCTCCTCCAGTGTTGTGTCTGACATGTTCTGTGCTGGGTCCACTTTTGTTTATGTAGATAATCTAAACCCTCTTCGATTTGTGAGTATATCTCACAGAAAAAGGTAAAAATGGTCTGCATTTATATAGCGTTTTCATCCAAAGCGCTTTACAACTCTTGCCTCACATTCACTCACACACACTCACACAATGGTGGAGGCAACCGTGCCAGGTGCCAACCTGCTCATCTGGAGCAGTTAGGGGTTCTGTATCGTTAGTGGCTTAGCTTGGCATCGCTACTGCACTATCTCGCGTACGTGCACGCGTACTGAATAAACCACAAATGTACCTCTAATACCAGTATTAGTCTGACCACACCCCTCATCAGCTTACCTTCATAAGCAGGTGTGTGGTCACCTGCTCTCCTCCTTCTCGCTTTCACCACAAGGAAGAGGTGCCTCGGTAGATCCCCACACTTGACACCATGATGGACGAAATTGGATTAGGAACAGCTTGGGAAACAAGGATACGTTGACATCATATCTTTATTTTCTCTCTCACTATTTTCGAGAAAATACGGCGATATTGTCTTCGTACTGGAGTGTCTAGAAGATGATGATCATTCTAAAAACCCTCCACCGGTTTTCGTATTGGGAGCACGCCGCTGCATGCTTCTCAACTGCAGTTCCTTGCTGTGTTTGTTGGGGTGAAACCTGTCAGGCCACAGCTGAACTGTCGGACATGCCGCTGTTGTGAGGAGCGGTGCGTTCCAGGTTGGGTGAGTAGTGTTTGCTGGCGGGCTCCACTTGTCTGTTAGTGCTATGGGGGCTACTTGACAAAGTTTATGGAAACCGGCCCCAGGCTAGGGTCCTTTGTTTAGCCGCCTAGGCGACAGAAGGCCTTGGTCTGGCGACCATTATAGTTTTAACTAGTGGGCCGCGACCATTGACACTGGTGATCCCTGTGTGTTCTGGACGAGTGGATTCTCTCTGTCACCGTGTTAAGACCCCATCTTTCATATCCAAATGAGAGTATTCCTTCACGAGGGGATATGTGCATGTAATGTGCGATAGCGGCAGATTCATGTTCAAAGTCAGCTATACAGGCCAGTTGGTACTGTGCTGATTCCGCCGGACGTGGTAATGTCACCGTTGTGAAGCGGTGTTGACGTCTTGTTTTCTCTTTTCTCTTAAAAAGTGAGGAGGGGTTCAGAACGGCGGCCTGTCTGGGTGAGTGTTATGTCATTGTTTACATGTTCATAGCTTACGGTTAGCCGGTCAGTGGCCTGGCGCGGGGTAGCTTAGCTTCTCGCGCGCCGCCGGGAGCTCGCTTCTGATCGCGTGCGTCGTTAGATCGGCGTCTCGCGAGCGGAAGCAATAGCACCCGAACGGTTGGAGCAGCCGTTAGCTTGATGCTATTCTGTTGAACGTGCTTTGATTTTAACATGTTTTACACTCTTGACCACGACGTCATCCTTGACAGGGGATGTTCGTCGACCCTGCCTGAGCCTAGACGGGGATTGCGTCAACAAAGAGGACTGTAGCGACTGGTGGAGCGGCGACGCTGCCCGGATCGAACAACACAGGACGGCTGTGTTCTACGGTGTCTTGTGACTGCACTTCGCTGATCTGCGTTCCGGGTAGGTACGGGGTTGGCCAGACCTCATAACACGTCTTCTGGTTTTACTTTGCTAAATGTATTGTGAATAACGGTGTTTTTTCCCAAAACGTGTGTTGTTGCAATGCATTTGGGATACGTTGCGGGTTGTGTGTGAGCTGTTTTTGTCACTGGCAGTTAGCTTCTCCGTGCAGATCGTGATGTATTGATCTGGTTGTTGTGTGAGAAACATCATGGTGTTTATGTGTACCGTGTACTCACTACTAAGGCAACTAACCTATGAAGCTATGCTTGGTGACAAGTGAGTAAAAGAATCTTTCTCAGACTGTAATGACAATGAACAGTGAGTTCACACATTAACAGGTTTTCCTGTTTTAACTGGCCGTATTGAGGGTAAAATAGGAGGATTGTGTTTTTCCCCCCCGGTTCCCTGGGGACTTTATCACCTCCTATCAGACATGTTGTGCATTAATTGTGTCTTTTGTGTGGTAGGGATACGATGTAACTCTTAGCTTGATTGCTGAGGTTGTGCTAAATCTGCTGGAGAAACTTATTTCCTAAAGGGAAATTGGTTTGGTTGCTGTCATGTGTGCTTAGCAAGGCCTGTGGTCGATACTAATCAAGAATGATGTATTCTCTCATTGTGAAAAAAACGGCGTTCCTCTGTTGAGTGTTTTTGCCATTTTTTGTAGGTGATGATGGGTTGTGTGTGTCATGTGACCTACAACTGGGTTGTACTGGCCACAGAAGCACATGTGTATGTTGGACCGGGGTTCTTAGAGCCTTCTCTATTCTGTGTTTTTCCTTAGTAAAAATCAGATAGCAGGTTAGCTCATGCGCTGTGTGGAGCTGTGAAACGCTTCATAGAGCTGACTATGACTGTGTCATATTCTCTTTTTGTCGTTACGTCGTATCATGGGTGTGGGGTCGTAAAGGGGTGAACTGGTAACCTTTCCTCTCCCCATTGTTCTGTCGGTCAGGGGTACACCCCCTGTCCTTCAAGGTTCCCGTCACGTGGCGGTTCGGCACGTTACGGGGGGGGGGGGGGGGGGGGGGAGGGAGTTCCTGGTCCCACGGCCTGGTATATTGGGCGTGTGCACCGCAGGAATTCCCCCGCCATAGAGTACGTCACCGTGCGCGTCTCTGTTGGTAGGACTTCCGTGTGCTGTTCAGGTCCATGTGATGGATCTGTTTTCAGGGGGGGTGGTCAGGGCTCCTCCTCACCAAGCGCCTATTCAGGCCTTCTGTGAGTTCGGACTCCTTCTTCCATGTGAGGAAGCCTCCATCAGAGTACAGAGCCTTCCTCCTCAGATTGTCAAAGTGAGTGGACCCTCTAGAAGGGTCCTTTTCTATTGTATGTATATTCGATTCAATTCGTTTATTGAGTGTGTATGGGTTCAGTGCCTCTTCCCCGGAGGCCCTAAAACCAGTTTTTTACATGGCTCGAGGTGCAATATATTCTTTTCAATCTGTACAGCTCGCGTGGGAAGTCTCTCTGGGGATCCCCGTCTCTTTCCTATGGGAGGGTGGTGGGATGTAAAAATGTGAACATTTTTTACCCCGGCTGTGTAGACTGGGATACATACTGTTGATGCTTCCTTCTTTCTATTCCAGAAGTGTTGGAGTTAGGGAGTGTCACACCCCTCTTGTCGTTCCCCTGGGCGCCTTGGGGATTCAATGACAGGTCTAAATAGCCTGTTCATTGATGGGGGTGTGTCCCGACGCACGTATAGTGCTAGCTCGCTGTAAACAGGCGATTGACTGGCACGCCTTGGTTGCTTGTGGTTGAAACAGCGTTTTTATAAAGCAACTGAGATGGGGGTTTTTCCTCTTCCGGCGACCACATCCCATGACCTGGGTGGGTTGTCGACGGATTCTCGTTCATGTCTGGGGGATGATGACGGGATGGATCTGAACATATGTAGTGGGGTCTCACGCCCTTGGGGTGGGCCACCAGGCGCGGTTCGTCCGAACGTCTGGGTGGCGCCTTCTTTTCATGTTAAGATCAACACGCATATCTGCCCTTCTCCTGGAGTAGGCATGTCGGCGTGGTTAGGGCACGGGACTGGTTCTGGTCACGCTGGTCCAGATCAGTTGAACCCGTTGTCCGCCGGGGATGCAGATCTGCTGTTCTGGTACCCTGAGGGACTTGGGCTTTTTTCAGGGTGAAAAATGCCATGCCATTCTGTACGCTCTCGATCTCGTCGGATCTCGGCCGCTACACAGGTTGGTCCTGGTTAGTACTTGGTTGGGAGACCGCCGGGGAATACCAGGTACGGTGTGCTTAGGGGCTGGTTCTCCATTATTTTTCGCTCCTCTCTCACGCATGGCGAAGAGGGGCCTGTGGGGGTGGTTTTTTGACCTCCTCTGGTGACCCTGTGCTTCCCGTACCGCCAGGCCCGGTCCGAAGTGATGTTTGCGACCCGTAGGCCTGGGTTAACCCTTTTTGGAAACTGAAACACTTGTACTGCGGTATAGCCGGTGTATACCCGCAGGTGTGTTTTGGAGTTTTTTCTTGAGGGGTTATAGGAACAACCACCGCATTGGGTAACACCGAGGTGGTTGATTCCCTGGTGTGTTGGAGCAGTGTCAACTCCCGGGTTCACCGTTTGAGGGTGCCCCTGCACGTTCATGACGTCTGCCAATCGTGTCAGCCTTCTCTGCCTCGACCCCTCTGGGTGGGGGTTGTTAAATGGAGGCTTGGTCATGCAACACCGCCAGCTTACGCTCCTTCCGCCGGGGCGGCTGTGTTCAGCTGTCCCCTCTGGCGCCTGTCTCGTCCGCAGTCTCCAGGCTAGGGTTAACAGCCTGTTGCCTGGTTTTTCCCCGGTGCGCTGCCTGCTTCCGTTGGTTGACCTTTTTTGTGTGCTTACGGCCATGCTGACTGCCTATTCTGCAGGGTCAGTGTGCCAGGCGGTGTACTATTGGGGGGACGGGGCCCGCTCGGCTTACGGCCATACCGACCTGAACACGCCCGATCTCGTCCGATCTCGGAAGCTGGGCAGGTTCTGGCCTGGTTGGTTCCGCCTGGGAATACCAGGTGCAGTAACTGAGGGGCCTTTGTCCGAATACGCTGGCGATGTGGGGGGCGGGGCACTACGTGCCCACCTGGTGGGGTCTTGATGCTGGCATCATGGACTTCTCCGGGCCCCCATTCTAGGGAGTCCAGTCCTTTTGGTGGGTCTGGGTCTTCCTTCGTGCTCCGCTGCTACGGCCTTGCCACGGGGTTGGGTTTGCCCTTGACCCCGTGATTCTGGGGGCAGTAACGAGGTTGTTCCTCCGTTCGTTCCCGGGTGGCATGCGGGTTGTGCGTGTGTGTAGTCGTGGGGTCAAGCCACGGTCTGCTCACCCTGTGCGTTGAGTTGCTTGAGTGCCTCTTCGCACGGTCGGGTCCGTCGCCCTCCCGTGACGTCCCTAATAGGGGGGCTACCCTCCATTAGGGGGGGTCGGGGGGGCTCGGCCCTCCCTGTTCTGATGGTTTTGGGGGGCTGTCAGCGGGGTGTATTTGTCAGCCAAGTGGCTCCGCTTGGCCTCCCTTGTGCAGTAGCGATGCCAAGCTAAGCCACTAACGATACAGAACGTTAGGTTATGACTATAACCAAGTTCTGTTAGTTAGGGGCGATGCTTGGCATCGGACGGCCGCTGCAGCCCTTGTCCTCACCTTGTGGTGAAAGCTTGGGAAGGAGGAGAGCAGGTGACCACACACCTCCTTATGAAGGTAAGCTGATGAGGGGTGTGGTCAGACTAATACTGGTATTAGAGGTACATTTGTGGTTTATTCAGTACGCGTGCACGTACGCGAGATAGTGCAGTAGCGATGCCAAGCATCGCCCCTAACTAACAGAACTTGGTTATAGTCATAACCTAACGTTTTAGTGTCTTGCTCAAGGACAGTTTGACAAGCTGCCAGGAGGAGCCAGAATCAAACCGGGAACCTTCAGATTATCAGATGACCGCTCTACCTCCTGAGTCATTTGTATTGTTTGTGCTCAATGACACCCTCTTACTGGCTTAAGGTTCACACTGGACTTGGCATTTATGCTCCTGCAGCCTGGAACCGCTTGTCGACAGATTTCCAGCTATTTCAAGTTCATGTTTTTGTCACGTATAAGGTACATGTACATTACAGTGAAATGCTCGGTTCTGTATGAGCCCCCTGAGATTGTGCTTCATACAGTAAAAAGGTAAAAAGAAGAATAAAGTCCCAACACTATACAAATATACAATATACAACTAAAGTACAATGAAGTAAAAATGCAGACAATGAGGTACAAAAGTGCAAAAAAATGCTAAATGCAAAATGAGGTATGGATGCAGTGCAAATCTTCTTGTAATAAATAGATAAATATGGTGTGTTTTAAAATGTCTAAAGTGAGTGTTTTTTTAAATAGATGCAGGGCCGTTTCTAGCTTTTTGGGGGCCCTTTACGAAATGTTCTTTGGGGGCCCCTATTTTGTGAAACTGTGGTGGGGGGATTCCAAACCCTTTAATAAGGTGGGCATGCATTTAACATTTTAATGCATTAATATGGTGCACTTTAACTCATTGACCGCCATGCTGTTTTCCCATCTCTACTCAATGGCGCCAGCGTTATTGACCATTTTAGTGATGTTTGCAGACCCATCGTGTGTTCTGTATTATAGCTATGGAGACAATAGTATGGCTCATTTGACAGGCATTGTTCATTGTTCAACACTGACTAACCAGTTCATTTCTACATACTGTAGTTTGTGCGCCATTCCATGCTAAACATTGCCCCTTTCCAAAATAATCCAGTCTTTTTTCATAGATCGCGAGATATGACGCGTTATATGCATTCTGCCCAAATCGTTCGGGTTGCTCGCCTGAAACTCCAAATACTTCCAAATCAAAGGTATATACCAAATACATATGTGTCTTCACAAAATCATCAAGGGGGGGGGGCTTTAACTCGAAACTGGGATCGTTACCAAAAAGCATGTTTTAGGTCCGGTAAAATACGACACTGATCGGGTACAGAAGCATGTTTTGGGTTAAGAAAATACCAGCAGGTTACCTAAGATAGACCTTACCTTAGTGAGAAGGTACTCCAAAATGAATAAATCCCAGTCGTCCCATTGCGATCGCAATTACTTGTGTATATTGGGCATGGCTACCATACGGGAAAGAATATGTCTGCGGCACCACATCTCCTCCCGATTATATGTCCTGATCCACTCCGAGGCGGAAGCAGCCGGAGGTAAACTCAGTACTGGAAGACCATTGATATCCCCAGTTCAAAATGTAGGCGATACTGCCACCTGGTGGGATTCGATCGTCATTGCAATTCCAACATAGGCAGCTGTGCCAGGGAGATCCAGGCAGCTCTGAGCGAGTGTTTAGAACGGGGATCAAAGGAAAAAGATTAAAGGATCAAACATCTCAAGTTGACCCCAGCAATGACAGAAAATTATAATAAAGAGGAAACACTGGGGCTCCCCTACATCAAGAAACTTTGAGTGACACCTTCTCTGCTCTCCCCACAGAGATGGCAACCTCCACCCTCCTCTCAGCCCTTGCAACCTCCTTCGACAAGCTCTGTCCCCTCGTTGAGAAACCTGCCCGCCGTTCCCCACCCAGTCCATGGCTGACGGATGCAGTGAGAGAACAAAGACAGGTCCTGAGAGCAGCTGAGAGGAAGTATAGAAAGTCACGCCTCACTGCTGACATCGACACATATCACAACCTCTTGTTAACATTCTCCAAAACCATTACTAATGCCAAAGTTTCTTTCTTTCACCATAGGATCGAGGCCTCTGCCAAGAATCTTCGCAAACTGCATGCTACCATGTCCTCCCTCCTCACTCCCCCCCACCCCCTCCTTCCTCATCTTTTTCTGCCGAAGACATTGCAATCTTCTTTGAGGAAAAAGTGGAGAACATCCGCAGCTCCTTCTCCCAACCCCCACCCATTCCAAACGCTGAATCGAGAACCTCATCCTTCACTCTGTCATCTTTCTCTCCCATTACAGAAGCCGAGACCCTGACACTGGTAACGTCGAACCGTCCGACTACATGCCAGCTGGACCAGCTACCCTCCCCACTCCTCCAGACCATAGCACCGGACATCCTCCCATTCCTAACTGCAACCATCAACTCCTCACTCAACTCGGGGGTGGTCCCCACCTCCCTAAAACAAGCCAGAGTCACGCCCCTCATAAAAAAAAAAACCCTGAACCCCACCGTCATAGCCAACTATCGTCCTGTCTCTCTTCTCTCCTTCCTTTCTAAAACACTTGAACGTGCTGTATCCAACCAACTTACTGCTTATCTCTTACAGAATGACCTCCTAGACCCCAATCAGTCTGGCTTCCGGACTGGCCACTCCACAGAAATGGCCCTCATTGCGGTCACAGAGGCACTTCACTTAGCAAAAGCGAAAGGCCTCTCCTCTGTCCTGATTCTCCTAGATCTATCTGCAGCCTTCGACACAGTCAACCATCAGATCCTCCTCGCGGCCCTCGCAGGAATGGGAGTGGCTGGATCTGCGCTGACATGGCTGACATCATACCTCAACGACCGCTCCTACCAAGTGTCATGGAGAGGGACTCTGTCGGCCACCCGCCCCCTCCGGACGGGTGTCCCCCAGGGCTCGGTCCTAGGACCCCTTCTCTTCTCCCTCTACACTAAATCACTGGGTAACATTATCATGTCTCATGGCTTCTCATATCATTGTTATGCCGATGATACTCAACTCTTCCTCTCCTTCCCTCCCTCAGATATCCACGTCTCTGAGCGGATCTCGGCCTGTCTGTCCGACATCTCCGTCTGGATGACGACCAACCACCTCAAACTGAACCTAAGCAAAACAGAATTGCTCCACCTGCCGGCCAAATCCTCCCCCCTGACCGACCTCTCCATCACAGTCGAGAATGCAGCTGTGACCGCCTCGCCGACCGCCAAGAACCTTGGTGTTGTCCTCGACGACCAGTTGAACTTCTCTGCTCACATCGCAGCGACAACCAGAACCTGCAGATTTCTCCTGAGCAACGTCAGAAGGATACGCCCCTTCCTGACAAAAGAAGCCACCCAACTCCTCGTCCAATCAACAGTCATCTCCCGCCTCGACTACTGCAACGCACTGCTAGCTGGCCTCCCGGCCACTGCCACCAAGCCTCTTCAACTCATTCAAAACGCAGCGGCCCGCCTGATCTCAAACCTACCGAAGTCGGCCCATGTCACCCCACTTCTTAGGGACCTGCACTGGCTCCCCATTGCTGCACGTATCCGCTTCAAGGCCCTCGACCTAGCATACCGTGCGGCAAAGGGAACCGCTCCCGCCTACCTCCGGTCAATGGTCTCTAACTACACACCCTCAAGACCCCTACGCTCTGCATCTTCTGGCCGCCTCAGACCTACTCCTATCCAAGCTCCCGGAGGGTCATCAAAGAGAAGCCGCCTATTCTCAGTCCTTGCCCCACAATGGTGGAATGAACTACCCATCCCAGTTAGGACAAAAAAAATCTAACCCTGACTAACCTTACTGTCATGCACTTGTCCTAATAAACTAACCTACACTGTAACACGCAACATTTTGATGAACATTGTTACTCAGCTGATAGAGTTGTACCCTTCTTGCTGTCTTGTCGCACAGAACTTGTAAGTTGCTTTGGATAAAAGCATCAGCTAAATGACTAAATGTAAAATGTAAATGTAAACTCCTGAAAACGTACAGGATTTACAGAATCTGCATTATAACATCTCCAAAATACACATAAATGAGACAGATACTTAAATTTCTGACTTACAATATTTTTTGTGATCAAATCTTTTTTTCTTTTTTCAAACATGAAACAACACAACTCACAACACAATAATAACAATAATACATAAAAGACATCCAAAAACATAAACTAACACAACAATGATTAGACAATAAATTAGACAGATTATACATTTACATACATAACCAGTCAAAATAAGTTGTCACAAAGTATAAGGAAAATAAAACATTTACTATAAAACGGGCTTCCCGAGCCCCCTCCACCCCCAGGCCCGGCAGCCGCAAGCCACAACCCCGGAGGACCCACAGCCCGGCCCCCCCGTGAGCCAAAGCACCACGCCTCTTTAGTGCCTCGACCCGCAGAGACCGCGAACCACAGCCCCCCCCCAGTCCGAGCCCACGACCACCAGACCCAGACCAGAAGGGGGTCAGAAATATATACATAGGACACCAAAGAATGAAAAATAATAAATAAAACAAAAAAACACCAAAAAACACCAACATACATGAATATTCGCTCGTTCCCCCCCCCCCCCCACCCCCACCCCTCGCCCCAGGACCCCAACGTGAGACATTCACATAATACCTTATTCAGTACTCAATTTCCAAAGTCATATGCGTTCTTTTAGCTTTTCCACCACAGCCAACCAGACCGCGATATTGGCTTCATTAACACCTATGACACGTGCAGTGGAAATCTCCAAATAAATAACATCAAGATAGGTGAGAATCCATACCTTCGGACATAACTTATCTGGTTGTATCCAGCGTGAGGCAATCAACTTTTTGGCAGCCGTTAGGCCAGCCAAAATGAGTCTCTTTACATGTACAGGGGTCGGCAATTGAGAAACATCATTTAACAATAATACAGAAGGCAAGGTCGGTATGGTCAAAGAGAAAATCTCTGATAGCTGAGAGGTAACATATTCCCAGAAGATCTCAACCGGAGGGCACTCCCAGTACATATGCATATATGTTCCAATGGCACCGTTTTGACACAAGGTACATCGAGAGTCAGGTCTGAGACCCATTAGGTTCAATCGCCTGGGGGTCAAATAAGTCCTATGAACAAAATTTAGATGAATCTGTTGGTGATCTGGGTTGCGTGATGATAGCCTAATATTTTCCCAGACTGCGTCGCAATCAAAATCTATATCCAACTCAGGGACATCCTTTCTCAAAATCGTATCTAGGGGTAGGTCCTTATATGAGGACATAAGTAAGTGCCGATAAAAGTCAGAGACGAAGCCTCTCGATGTCTCCCTGTCATAAAAGAATTTGTGAAACCGGTGTCGCTCTAGTGGAGTGTCCCATGGAACGCCATGAGCCTTCAGAGCTGCTCTCATTTGTAAATAAAAGAAAAGGGAGTTTCCAGGGAAATCATATCGGATGGATAGATCTTGGAAAGATCGGAGACCAGAGTCATCAAAGATATCCCCCAATGTATGGATGCCTTTCCCTTCCCATCTAGGGTATCTAACGGGTCGTTGCCCAATAAGGAGTAAGTTGTTATTGAATAGGGGGGAATGCGTGTGCCATTTATGGCGGTTAGTACGTGCTTTCTGTGTGTCACGCCAAATCTGGATCACATGTGTGATCAGAGGGCCAAATCGTAACTTGCATTGCTTAATTGAAATGTTGGTATACACGATATCTTGAAGTCTATGTGGGGACACCATCTTCTCCTCCAATGGTCGCCAGGACACGGCTGCCTGAGCGTCAAACCAAGTGATGAGGGGTCTCAAAGAGTAAGCTTGAAAATAATACTTGAAGTCTGGAAATGCTAAACCCCTGTCGAGTTTACTCCTCTGTGCAGTGGATCTCTTTAAGCGTGGGCGTTTGTTGTGCAGACGAATTTATATGCAGCAGAGTGCAGTTTTTGCCAGTAACCAACAGGGGGAGACAACGGTAGCATGAAGCTGATAAAATTTATTCTGGGTAAAACATTCATCTTGATTATTGAGGCATGGGCCTGTAATGAGTTTTTCAATTTGGACCACCTGTTAAAATCATTCGTAATCCTGTCACCCAAGCTGGAGTAGTTATACTTTACTGTCTGGTTAATAGTTGGGAATATTTCAATCCCAAGACATTTAAAGTGCTCTACCATGAGTATGTTTGCTGGGAGGACGGTTGCCTTCGCAGTCTCGTTGAGTGGAAGGAAGGCTGATTTTGGCCAGTTGATCTTAAATCCAGACAGACTGCCAAAGTCATCTATTACTTGGAGAAGATGGGGTAGAGAGACGGCGGGGTTCTGCATAAATAGGAGTACATCATCCGCGTATAAGCTGATATGGTGATGTGTGCCCTTAATTGATACAGGAGATATAATCCGGGATTGTCTTATGTACTGAGCTAGAGGTTCGAGTGATAAAGCAAAGAGTCCGGGACTAAGAGGACAACCCTGTCTAGAAGAGCGCGAGACAGCGAAGAGTGGTGAGCAGGTTCCCTGTTAACTCTTTCAGTGCCACGCCTGGTTTTCCGTTTTACCGCTTGAATGCCACCATCGGCGCCAATGTTAACGCTAATATCGCCTAATCTATGTTTTAAATGATGGCTATGTGTCTAATCTGCCCATCGCATTATCAAAGACTATTTTCCAGTCAGTGCTGTGAAGACAGATTGTTTTTTTATCGCGTCGTTTCCGTTTCAGAGCAGTTAGAAAAGCCCCCGTTTTGATATAAAAAACAGCTCATTCTGGAGCATTCTATGAAAATCGTCTTTTAGTGGAATATTCCACAACGTTGATATTCGTCTGCCTTTTTATGAATCGTTTTCAAATAAACGCTAGATGATCAATATTATACGTGCACGCAAGCACATTACGGCCGCGCACTGATAATCGCTCCGTTGATTTCCTCACAGACTTTTACAGTGAAACCGAAAGAAGACATTTCACAAAACAGCTTATAACTTCATCAAACTTACTCCGATTATCCTACCACTGATAACATAGAGTCAGATCATCAGATGGTATCCAACTGGTATATTCCAATTCCTGATCACCATTCGAAAAAATCGATACATGTATGGATCCAACGCGACACAGTAGATCTCCATGATCCGCGGGGATCTGAGGCTCCAGAATGAACTGTGGTAACCCCGGCTGGATCAGTGAACTGGAAAATGTGGAGTACCGGATTTTTTTCCCCATTCATTTTCATTGAGTCCATTCCAAAATCACTTATGTCATCTGGGAGACGACAGGGGGCGCTTTTTTCCACAGTGATCACCGGCGCAGCTCGGCTATACTCGGGTAGGCTCGGGTGATGCAATAATTTTTCAGATCGCAAAAAAAAAAAAAAAAAAATTATTCCGAGAAATCTCGTGAGTGGCATGCAACCACCTATAAAAAAACCAGAGAAATCTCGTGAGTGGCACTGAAAGAGTTAAGATCATGACGAAGGACCTGTGTAGAGAACTTTGATCATGTGAATGAACCCCTCACCCAATCCCATCCTTCTAAGGACTGCCCACAAATATGACCACTCCAATCTGTCAAAGGCCTTCATCGCGTCTAAGGACATGACAGCCGTAGGGGTTGCGACATCCTTGCTGGCATCAATCACATGCAGTAACCGTCTGATATTATCCGTGACCAGCCGGCCTCTTATAAAGCCAGTCTGATCGGGGTTAACCAGAGATGTCATATGCTTTTGAAGTTGGATGGCTAGCACCTTAGCATATAGCTTGAGATCGGCTCCAAGGAGACTTAAGGGTCTATAGCTGCCACATTCGGTGGGATCCTTATCTTTCTTGAGTAGAACAGATATAAGTGCCATATTGACATCCCTGGAAAAACTGCCCTCTTCAACTGAGTGTAAAATCATTGAAAGTAATAAGGGATTGAGTACATCCCAGAACGCAGTATAGAGTTCCGGTGGAATGCCGTCCCAACCAGGAGCCTTGCCCCGCTGCATATCAGCAATTGCTTCCACGAGCTCCTCTAGTGTGATAGGTTCAGCTAACCGTTTAGCGTCATCCTATGAGATTTGTGGTAAGTTAATTTGACTAAGATAGTCCTCCAGCTTGGTGTGATCATAGACCACTTCTGACTCGTACAGGTTGGAATAAAACGAGCGAAATGTATTGTTGATTTTGTTGGGGTTGGTGGTTATCTCCCCCTGTTGGTTCTTAATGGCAGGGATATCTGCAAATTGTTCACTGGCCCGTATCTTCATAGCCAGTAGGTGACATGAAGGGTGCCGTGACTGGAAAAAAAGGTTGAGAAACGCTGGTATATGGTGTGGCTCTTTGTGGTACCACAGTAATTTTTGTGGCTCTTAGTCTCTGACTGGTTGGCCACCCCTGGCATAGAACATTATGCAGACGATAAAAGCACATGAAACATAGTTCGTCCGAGCTGAACCTGAGTAAAGTGAAGTACTCATAACACATGTCGAAATAATACCACTGTTGTAATAAACCCAGAGCATTACCGTGCTGCCATCGTTGAGGTAACGCAGCGTCGGTGGTGGCCATGTGTACTGCTGTGACAAGAAAGACAGTTAAAAGCATGAAGCATCCGCAGCGTTAGGAGAGTCTTGATCTGCCACCCGCAGACAGCTCGCTGCAAGGGGGTCACCCCCCTTGGTTGAATGGTTCATAAGCACACACAGTCCGCTTGAGTGAAAATTGTGATATTCATTTCGCCCGGTCAGAGCCGGATAAAGATAACAAATATACGTAACAATCTCCGCGCAGTTCAATGCATAGTTCGAGTGTCAGATGATAAAAAGGCAAGAGATAAAGAATAAAGAAAAAAACGATAAGAGTAAAGGACGTCTGAATTACCTTTCAAATAGTCAGTAATCATGCTCGTGACTGAGACAATACCGTATAGTCAGAGAAGTCAAGTATTACCGTTCTGAGGGCTGAGCAAACTGCGGTCGGCCGTGTATATAACAGTGCTAGCTTGGATAGCTAACCGGTGTGCTAACAGCCCTCGTGCACCAGAGCCGTTAGCTTGGTTAGCTAGTATGCTAGCAGCCCACGTGTGGAACCCGCTCCACTCTGCAGGGCCGCTGGTTTGGTTATCGACGGATTCTCGTTCATATCTGGGGGATGATGACGGAATGGATCTGAACATATGTAGAGGGGTCTCACGCCCTGGGGGTGGGCCACCGGGCGCGGTTCGCCCGAACGTCTGGGTGGCGCCTTCTTTTCATGTTTAAGATCAACACGCATATCTGCCCCTTCTCCTGGAGTAGGCATGTCGGCGTGGTTAGGGCACGGGACTGGTTCTGGTCACGCTGGTCCGGATCAGTTGAACCCGTTGTCCGCCGGGGATGCAGATCTGCTGTTCTGGTACCCTGAGGGACTTGGGCTTTTTTCAGGGGGAAAAATGCCAGGTCGGTCCAGGTGTCACAGGGTTAAGCGCTATGGAGACCCTGGTTGGGTAAATTTTTTACTCAGCACTGTCGTAATGGCTTACGGCCATGCCGACCTGTACACGCTCGATCTCGTCAGATCTCGGCCGCTACACAGGTTGGTCCTGGTTAGTACTTGGTTGGGAGACCGCCTGGGAATACCAAGTACGGTGTGCTTGGGGCTGGTTCTCCATTCTTTTTCGCTCCTCTCTCACGCATGGCGAAGAGGGGCCTGTTGGGGTGGTCTTTGACCTCTTCTGGTGACCCTGTGCTTCCCGTATCACCGGGCCCGGTCCGAAGTCATGTTTCGTCGACCCGTAGGCCTGGGTTAACCCTTTTTTGCAAACTGAAACACTTGTACTGCGGTATAGCCGGTGTATACCCGCAGGTGTGTTTTGGAGTTTTTTTCTTGAGGGGTTATAGGAACAACCACCGCATTGGGTAACACCAAGGTGGTTGATTCCCTGGTGTGTTGGAGCAGTGTCAACTCCCGGGTTCACCGGTTGAGGGTGCCCCTGCACGTTCATGACGTCTGCCAATCGTGTCAGCCTTCTCTGCCTCAACCCCTCTGGGTGGGGGCTTTTTAAATGGAGGCTTGGTCATGCAACAACGCCAGCTTACGCCCCTTCTGCTGGGGCGGCTGTGTTCAGCTGTCCCCTCTGGCGCCTGTCTCGTCCGCAGTCTCCAGGCTAGGGTTAACAGCCTGTTGCCTGGTTTTTCCCCGGTGCGCTGCCTGCTTCCGTTGGTTAACCTTTTTTGTGTGCTTACGGCCATGCTGACTGCCTGTTCTGCAGGGTCAGTGTGCCAGGCGGTGTACTATTGGGGGGACAGGGCCCGCTCGGCTGAGGGGCCTTTGTCCGAATACGCTGGAGATGTGGGGGGCGGGGTCACTAAGTGCCCACCTGGTGGGGTCTTGATGCTGGCATCATGAACTTCTCTGGGCCCCCGTTCCAGGGTTGCCACAGGGTTGGGTTTGCCCTTGACCCTGTGATTCTGGGGGCAGTAACGAGGTTGTTCCCTCCGTTCGTTCCCGGGTGGCATGCGGGTTGTGCGTGTGTGTAGTCGTGGGGTCAAGCCACGGTCTGCTCACCCTGTGCGTTGAGTTGCTTGAGTGCCTCTTCGCACCTCTTCGTCGGGTCCGTCGCCCTCCCGTGAAGCCCCCAATAGGGGGGGTGCCCTCCATTAGGGGGGGTCGGGGGGGCTCGGCCCTCCCTGTTCTGATGGTTGTGGGGGGCTTTCAGCGGGGTGTATTTGTCGGCCGATGGCTCTCGCTCGGCCTCCCTTGTGCAGAGAGTGACGCCGAGCGAGAGCCATACGATACAGAACGTTAGGTTATGACTATAACCAAGTTCTGTTAGTATGGTGACGCTCGGCGTCAGACGCCGCTGCAGCCCTTGATTTCGCCTTGTGGTGAAAGCTTGGGAAGGAGGCGAGTGGGTGGCCCCACCCCTGCTTATATGGGTAAGTTGATAGGGGTGTGGTCAGACAAATATTGGGATTAAAGGTACATTGTGGTCTTTATTCAGTGCGCGTGCACGTGTGCGAGGACAGTGCAGAGAGTGATGCAGAGCGTCACCATACTAACAGAACTTGGTTATAGTCATAACCTAACGTTAATGTGGCGTGGATGCTGAGCTCCGCAAAATCAGCCTGCCATGCGCTGCTGATCGGAACCGGAAGTCTCTCTGACTTACAATATTGAAATTTAAATGGAACTATTTAAGATAAAGTTAAATAAAGTTTGAAAATGCAACTACATTTTTGTAAGTAAGCCCTATGCAACCGCATAGTCCGCATATGGCAAGAAATGGCCCTGAGTGTTTGTTAGATAGATGAGCCGATTCCGATTAGGACATTCAAAACTGTAGTGAAGGGTTTTGGAGGCAGATTGAATTGGAATTTGTAAATGATTCCTTGGCTAGATTCGGTTTCCTCTTGTCTGTCTTTATTAGACAGACACCTGGCTTGTCTGTTGTGAAACTGAGAGGGTGGCATTCTTGGCTGAGTTGTGTTATTGGGTCAGAGTTGTCCAGAGGAGGCTCAACATAGCCTTTGCCCCAGATTCCCCTTTAACTCTCAGCTACAGCATGGTTCTTAAAAGGGAATTTCAACCATTCTGTTGTGAGGACACGGTTTTATCTGACAGAAAAGTGTTCATTCAATCTTTATTTCAACAAAAAAAATGTATTTCCAATTATGTCGGGAAAACGTAATATATACAATAAGAAAAAACAATAAACAATACAATATACAAAATACAAGGAGCACAGAAGCTAAAAGCAGACTTCCCAAGTTCAGTACAAACTCCTAAGTGTCCTATAGAGGCCACTTACCAACACTTACAAGTTACTTACACTTACTTACTGTTTTCTTGATACTACTATACATTTCCCTCTTTATGTTTATTTGTTTTAATTGGCATTTCTTCTTTTTGGAAATCACATCAGAGTATAATCATCATTTATAAAATACAAAACAAGAAAATTCAATGACAGATCACATAATGATTTTCTAGATATGTTCAAGATAAAAACACAGTCATAGTCAGCTCTATGAAGCGTCTGACAGCTTCACACAGCGCATGAGCTAACCTGCTATCTGATTTTTACTAAAGAAAAAACACAGAATAGAGAGGGCTCTCTAAGAGCCCCGGTCCAAACTTACACATGTGCTTCTGTGGCCAGTCCAACCCAGTTGTAGGTCACATGACACACACAACCCATCATCACCTATAAAAAATGGCAAAAATACTCTACAGAGGAACGCCGTTTTTCATAATGAGAGAATACATAATTCTCGATTAGTATCGGCCACAGGCCTTGCTAAGCACACACGAAAGCGACCAAACAATCTTTTCTTTTAGGAAAATAAAGTTTCTCCAGCAGTCTTAGCACAACCTCAGCAATCAAGCTAAGGGTTACATCGCATCCCTACCACACAAAGACACAATGTAGTGCAACAACATGTCTGATAGGAGGATGAAGAAGTCCCCAGGGAACCGGGGGGAAACACAATCCTCCTACTTTACCCTTAATACGGCCAGTTAAAACAGGAAAACCTGTTAATATGTGAACACACTGTTCATTGTCATTACAGGCTGAGAAAAGAATATTCTTTACTCATTTGTCACTAAGCATAGCTTTATAGGTTAGTTAACCCCCTTAGTTGTGAGTACACGGTACATATAAACACACATGATGTTTCTCAACACAACAAACCAGATAATTTTCACATCTGAAACAACAACCCGATTTGCACGGAGAAGCTAAATACCTAGTGACAAGACAATTCACACACAACTCGCGTTGTATCCTAAATGTAGTGCAGTAACACTCGTTTTGGAAAACATCGTTATTTACAAAACATTTAGAAGGGAAAGCCAGAAGAAGTGTACAAGGTCTGGTCAGACCTGGCCTACCCGGAGCGTAGATCAACGAAGTGCAGTCTCAAGACACCGTAGAAAACACAGCCGTCCTGTGTTGTTCGATCTGGGCAGCGTCGCCACTCCAACCCGTCGCTACGGTCCCCTTTGTTGACGCAGGCTTTGCCGTCCTGGCCCAGGGCAGGTTCGACGAACATCCTCTGTCAAAGATGACGTCGTAGTCAAGAGTGTTTAAAACATGTTATAATCAAAGCACGTTCAACAGAGTAGCATTAAGCTAACGGCCGCTCCAACCGTCGGTCGCTACTGCCCCTGCCCGCGAGACGCAGAGCGAACGGCGCACGCGACCAGAGGGGAGCTTGCGGCGGCGCGCGAGGAGCCGGAGCTACCCCGCGCTGGGCCTTGGCCGATAGCAGCAAGCTAACGTTTCCTAGTGATCACAGCAGGCTAGCGCCGCAGCTAACAGCTGACTGGCTAACAGTAGGCCCAACCTATGTAGGCCACGCAGTGATCACAGCAGGCTAACGCCGCAGCTAACAGCTGACTGGCTAACCGTAAGCTAAGCAGCTATCACCTGAACTTGTACACAATGATATAACACTCACCCAGACAGGCCGCCGTTCTGAAACCCTCCTCACTTTTAAGAGAAAAGATAAACAAGATGTTAACACAGTTTTACAACGGTGATTTTACCAACACCCGACGGAGCCAGCACAATACCCAACTGGCCTGTGTAGCTGACTTGAACACAGATCTTCCGCTATCGAACATCTATGCCCATATCTCCTCGTGAGGGAATACTCTCATTTGGATATGAAAGATGGGGCCTTAACACGGTGACAGAGAGATATCCACTCGTCCAGAAAACACAGGGATCACCAGTGTTAATGGTCGTGGCCCACTAGTTAAAACTATAATGGGCTTCAGACCAAGGTCTCCTGTCGCCTAGGAGGCTGAACAAAGGACCCTAGCCTGGGGCCGGTTTTCATAAACATTGTCAATTAGCCCCCATAGCACTAACAGACAAGTGGAGCCTGCCAGCAAAAACATAACTCACCAAACCTGGAACCCACCGCTTCTCACAACAGCGGCGCGTCCTACAGCCCAGCTGTGCCTTTACCGCAACCAGCACACAGCAAGGACTGCAGTTGGAAAAGCATGTAGCGGCGCGAACTCCCAATACGAAAACCGGTGGAGGATTTTTAGAATGATCATCATCTTCCAGACACTCCAGTACAAAGACAATATCGCCGTATTTTCTCGAAAATAGTGAGAGAGAAAATAAAGATATGATGTCAACGTATCCTTGCTTTCCAACTCTTCTCCTACCATCACATCACTTCAAGTGTGGGGATCTACCGAGGCACTTCCTTGTGGTGAAAGCGAGAAGGAGGCGAGTGGGTGGCCCCACCCCTGCTTATATGGGTAAGCTGATAGGGGTGTGGTCAGACAAATATTGGGATTAAAGGTACATTGTGGTCTTTATTCAGTGCGTGTGCACGTGTGCGAGGACAGTGCAGAGAGTGACGCCGAGCGAGAGCTATACGATACAGAACTATTTAAGTTCTTACACAATAGCATTAACTATGTTCTTATTCAATGGCATTAACTATTTATGTTCCTATAACTAAATAGTTATGAATCTGAAACCTGGGTTACATTTACATTACTATATTTACAGTGATACAGGTATAAAGACACTATGGTAGTAAGTCGTACTGGCCGGCAGCATAACTAGTAAGAGTAGGTCAGGGATATGTACAAATATAGATGTAGTATCTACAGATATGTAAAAAGGATTATATGCAGGTATGTACAGACAGATGTGGATATATATAATATATACCTGTAAGAATAAATATATATATATACGGTATATACAGCATTATTGTACATGTTATCATACAGAGTTATATGGGTTGTATATGCAGGTATATTCAGACATGTGGATATATATATATATGCTGTAAATATGAATATATAAATGTATATATACAGCACTATTGTACATGCTATCATACAAGTTATATGGTAGACTATAGTATGAGGTAGGTAGTTATAGATCGTATAGCTACCGCTCTGCGTCCTTCTGAAACACATCCTTACGCCAGTATAATACTGAATAAAATCTCCACATGCACCTTTATACACCCATTCACCTGGCCACACCCCCATCCGCTCCTCTACATAAGCAGGGGTGTGGCCATACTATCAGCTCCTTCCTTACTTTCACCATGGCGAGTGTCTGTGTACACCACTCGAGTTTAGTGTAAAGTGTTGAAGATTGGAGCTGTTAGACATTATGTTGAATGCCGATGGGTTGTCTCTTATCTATCTCAGATCACCTACTCGAGATAGAACCCTGTGGCCGCCCGATATCCCCCAGCGAGGTGCTAAACTCGCTAAGTTCTCGGGTCAATTACTATTTCCTAATCACGCTTACTTCATAGTCACTAGTTAGTTATATCCAGTTGATATGAAATATAAGCATAGAAGAGTTGTAAACCTCTTCTTTGTTTGTAATAAACCGAATGTATGTCTGGGAGAACTCTTATTTCATATAATAACAATAATATTATTATCATTATCATCATTATTATCATCATTTTACGAAAGGGCCTGTAATGCTACTCATTTGAAAGCCTGATGATATTACTTTGCCGTCACCGCCACTATCCTCATTTGTGAGGAAAGGCCTGTAATGCTACTCATTTGAAAGCCTGATGATATTACTTCGCCGTCACCGCCACTATCCTCATTTGTGAGGAAAGGCCTGTAATGCTACTCATTTGAAAGCCTGATGATATTACTTTGCCTACAACAATAGTAATTATATTAGCGCAATAACACTTAATAATCATTTGCAAGCCCCAGTACCCCTTATCAATTCGACAGATCCATCGATCCGTGGTACCGATCGTCCGGCCCTGCAGTGGCCAGACTCTCAGTTTCCCACAAATCTGATGGAGCCCGTCGAACACAGAGATACCGGCGCCCGCAAACAACAAACAGTGCCATATATATATATATATATATATATATATATATATATATATATATATATATATAATATCCTCTATATAACTTTAGCTGAAAAGCAGTAACCAGCAATTGATTCAATCTGCATGGCTTCCAGAGTGTAGCTATATCGTTACCTCAGACGAGAGCAGGGCGAGGCCAGCGTCGCGGCACAATGTGATAGAACGGCAGTCCACGAATTCAATAGGTATTATAACAAAGTTATTTTAATTAGAAAAAGCAAGTTACAAAAGAGACTGCATTGGAAATGTCCAATTTAGTAAAAGTGAGTATAAAACAAAAAACATCTCTCTCTTAGCATAGCAAAAACTCTCTTTGTCATAATGATGTCTGCAGTCTAAGAATGAAAAAATCTGAGCTCACGAGGCTGGAGCAGTCACTTATTATTGCATTATTACATTATTATTTTTCTCTCTCTCACAAGTTTAGAGAAAAGGCTAAGCTATAATGTCTTCATCGGAGGGTTCGAGCGTTGGCAACATCACCCTTCACCAGCGATTCTCTATTGCCACCTCCGCCGTGTGTCGTGGGGCTGCTCTGACTCCACGGTTGTGGCAATCAGACGCACCTGAGCGGCGTCGGGTGGAGAGTCTGCCTCTTTGGGGGGCTGTTGAGCCAAGGCCGTCTCCTGTGAGATGGCCTAGTTCCAGCCCTGGTTCCCCCTCTAGTGGACAGTCGGCCGATAGGCCGACGGCTCCTCTGGGGGCGGAGGATCTGAGACGCAAGCTCTTTGCCTCTGCTCGCTCCCGTCGTAAGATGGTGAGCTGCAGGGGCGAACGGCATGGCTTTGGGGAGTTGCTGGAGCCAGACGAGGGTGCTCCTGTTCGGTCTCCTTGTCCGATGGATACGGAGGATTTTATGGAGGGAGCGGGAGCGCTCTTGTTTGATGCCCCGGTGGAGACATATCATTCTCCCCCTCAGGGTGTGGCAGGGTATGATATGTCTCCTTGGGGTCCCTCGTCATCCGGTGTTGGGTTAAAACCGCCGACTCGGAGACGGGATGCCCTGCTATCAACCTCGTTGGATGGTGGCGCTACACAGAGTGGCCGCCTCCCGTACGTGAGGGACGCAGGCTGCGCGGAGGGAGGTACGCATGGGGAATTACGTGTCTTGTTCCCGGAGCTCATGGCGGCAGCCGCTAATGGCGTGGCGTTGCCGCAGCCACTGCCTGCAGTCCCTGATGACTTGACAGGTCATCTCTGGCAACGTCGTCCTGTGAGGGAGACGGACGTTGTCTGCCCATTTTCTCCCTCAATGGAGGCCTACGTGCGTCAGGGACAGGTAATCTCCCGCATCGCTGGCCTTACCCCCGCTTAAGTGCCAGTCACGCGGGTGGCGGGTTTGGTCCAGGGATTGAAGGAAGGGGTGCCTCGGCTTGATAGCCCGATGGCGTCTATCCTTTGTCCCGAGGTGGTGTGGGAGCCGTTGCGGAAGCCGGTTCCCCAAGGGAAATCGGCTAGGCAGTTGGCCAACTGGAGTGACCAGTCATTCATCGCCGCGACGCAGAGCCTGGCTGCGACGTCAAACATGTCGGGGATGATGACGGGCAGGTCGGTGTTGGACGAGCACCATCAAGTCATACACGCCCAGGCGGCTGGAGCCATCCTGCACCTGATACAGCTGCAGGGAATCGCCGCCGGGAAGATCCGCGCCATGGCCACTCTGTCCCAGCGCCACCTTTGGCTGGAGCAAGCAAGGGTGCCGGAGCAGAAGAGGCTTCCCCTGCTCACGGCCCCCCTCTCCGAAGCTGGGCTGTTCGGGTATGCCATGCAGCAACTGACAGCTGCATGCAGGGACATGGAGGAGGAGCGCGCTGTGCTCCAGCCCCATTTTCCCCCACCCGACGCTGCCGGTGCTGTTCGACGGAGGCCACGTCGTCAGGGATCCGCGACCGTCGCCACCGCCACCACCGCCGCCGCTGCTGGGCCCTCGGCCAAGAAGGCCAGGAGCGAAGATGGTGCCTCGTCTGCGGCAGCCAGCCGACCCACGCCCGGAGGTGACGGTAGGGATCGTCGTGTCCAGGCACCCCTGAACCGTCCCTCCGGGCCCGCTCCCCGTGGGGGCAAGCACCGGGCTGCACGCGGCAGGCGCCGCTAAGTGACTTTCCCCCTGTTACCCCTGTTCCCTTCCCCGCCCCAACCATATTTTTTGTTCACATTAAATAAAGGGTCCCTCCTGAGTGAGGGACTATTTTTTGTTACAAACTGTGTGTTTATTCACTGTATATGTTGGGGATACGATGTGTGAACTCTCGCCTAGTTGTGGGGTTGTTAGGAGAGCAGGACTTTTAGTCCTTCTGGTCGCTACATATATATGTGCTTAGCAAGGCCTGTAGCTAGCACTCGGTCGAAAGGCTTTTCTTTCCTCACCCTGAATAAATATGTTTCTTCTTATAGTGGTACATTTTTACCGTTGTCTGAGGGGTGTGTTCTGTTACATTGGTAAACAATGGCATTGAGTCCACAGCTTTGGAGTGTTAGCCTACAAGAAGTGCTCGTGTGTATAGCTTGTACCGAGGTCTTATTGACCCTCTCTCAACCTTCTGTGTTTTTTCTTGAAACATGAAACACGGGTGTCGTGTTCACACATAAGCCTTCGGCCTTGTTTATAAACCCTGTTCGCAGACAAGTTGTCGTCTGTGACTAGCGTGCGTTGGGTTAGCAGCTTATCCTGATAGGATATACGCTTCTCCATTAGCATGCTGGCTACATAAGTATCATCTCTAAATGGCTTGTTTTCTATCGTATCCGGGGTGTGGGGTCATGAGGGGGTGAACTGATAAACCCCTCCTTCCCTCTTTTCTGATTGGTCAGGGGGTTGGGCCTTCTATCCTGCAGGTTCCCTGCCGCACTGACTGGTCAGCACGGCACGGGAGAAGGGGGGGGGGGGGTAGGGAGTTCCCTGACTCCTCGCCTGTAATGGTCGGTTGAGTCATGGGATTCCCCCCGCCATAGAGTACGTCACTGGGCGCGTTTCTATTGGTTGCCGACTTCAGTGAGTTCTTTACAGGCTCCATATGTGGACCTCTGTTGTTGTCAAGTTGGTGTTACGGTGCATGGGAACTCAAGAGTTCTGCTGCGCTCTGTATATATGTGTCTTGAGCTTTTGGTCACGTGGCTCAATGTTACATAAACTTTTCAATTTGTTGCTCACGTGGGAAGTCTCTCTGGGGGTTCCCCGTCCCCTCTATTATGGAGCAGGTTGACGGGGTGTTGTTTTCCCTCAGCCGCGTCATATGGGACCCATGTCCGTATTCTTGTCGTTCTCCCAGGTGGCTTGGAGGAACGGTATCTGGGTTCTTGTTAGAATTACCATTGATATGTTTTGGGTCTCGACATAGTAGTACGTAGTGCTGGCCCTGGGTGTTTCTGATAGGAACCATGCATGGGCTTGTACGCCTTGGTTGCTCATCATTGAAACTGCGGTTTTTATGGGGCAACTGGGATGGAGTTTGTCTCTTCCGAGCGCCAGTGTACTAGGCTTGTCTCGACGAATTCTCGTTCATCTCTGGGGGATGTTAACAGAATAGATCGAAGCATTGGTAGAGGGGTCTCACGCCCTTGGGGTGGGCCACCGGGCGAGGTGCTTTGTGTTCTGACCGTCTGGGTGGCGCCCTCTATAATGTTTTGGATCGACACACGTACCTACCCCCCTCCTGGGACTGGGGATGGCGGCGTGATTAGGGCACGGGACTGGTTCTGGTCGTGCCGGACCAGGTCAGTTAACCCGTTGTCTGCCGGGGCGCAGATCTGCTGTTCTGGTACCCTGAGGGGCTTGTGCTTTTTCGGGGGGAAAATGCCGGGTCGGCCCGGGCGTTGCAGGGTTTGATGTTATGGAGGTGTTCGTGGTTATGTTACTGCATGTTATCCCTCACTGTTGCTTGGTCCATATTGTGTTGTACCTTGCGCTGTGCTAAAGGAGCCTGGTCCTTCTCCATTCTTTTTCGCCCCTCTCTTCTCCTGCTTGGCGGGGCTGGGAGGGGGCTGTCGAGGTGGTTCTTGTAGAACCCCTCTGGCATCCCTGTGTACATCCCGGTCCGCCAAGCCCAGGTCCAAATTTGTTTTCGTCAACCTGTTGGCCTGGGTTAACCCCTTCTTGAAAACTGAAACACTTGTACTGCTGTATAGCCAGTGTATACCCGCAGTTGTGTTTTGGATTTTTTTCTTGGGGGGTTATAGGAACAACCGCCTCATGTTAGAACCAAGGTGGTGGTTGGTTTCCTGGTGTGTTGGTAGTGGAGTCAACTCATGGGGTAGGCCGGGCTTGGCCCCGTCTGCCTGTGAGTGTGCCCTGCACCTTTTCATGACGTCTGCCAATCATGTCAGCCTTCTCTGCCTCGGCCCCTCTAGAGGATCAGGTTTTTTTTGTGGAGGCTGCGACATGGTGCACAGCATACCAGCATACGCCCCTTCCGCCGGGGTGCTGTTTTCAGCAGACCCCTTTGGCGCCTGTCTAGTCCGTAGTGCTCCAGGCTCAGGTCGAGTGGCCTGTTGCCTGGATTGAGGGATCGCCCACTTTGAGGGTTGTCTCCCCGGTGCGCTGCCTGGTCCCGCTGTGGGTGTAGCCTCTTGAGTGCTTCGGGGCGGCGTGCTGTGGGGGGAAGGGCCTGCTCTTGGATGGGCCCTGTCCGAATACGCTGGCGATGTGGGGGGTGGTGTCACTAGTGACTGCCTGGTGGGGTCTTGATGCTGCGGCGTCATTGGCCTCACCAGGCCCCCTTTTCCGGGGGGTCCAGTCCCTTCCTGGGGCTGGGTCCTCCTTCGCGCTCCGCTGCTACGGCCTTGCCACGGGGTTGGGTTTTTGCCCTTGACCCTGTGATGTTAGGGGTTGTAATGGGGTTTTTATTTCTTCCCGTTCGTTCCCTAGTGGCATGTGGGTTGCGCGTTTGTGTAGTCGTGGGTTCTTCTGTGGGAAGGTAAGTCCCACGGTCTGCTCACCCTGTGCGTTTGAGTTGCTAAACCCCTCTTCGCACAGTCGGATCCGATTCCCTCCCGTCCTCCACTAGGGGGGTCCGGGGGCTCGGGTCCTCCCCGGTTCTGATGGTTGTGGGGGGCCTCAGCGGGTACATTTGTCGAGCTTCCGCTCTGCTCAGCTCCTGTGTTCCAGAAGGACGCAGAGCGGTAGCTATACAATCTATCTATTATTTTTATTTTTTATTTGTATGATTTATTTTTTTAGCGTTTATCGCTTTATTCTACTGAGCAGTCCAGTAGAGAGAGAGAGAGAGAGAGAGAGAGGTGAAACGGGAGACAGAGTGGGGGGAAGACATTCGACAAATAACGACGGGTTCGGGAATCGAACCCGGGTCGGCCGTGCCGCGACTCAGCGCGTTATGTGGTTTGCCACTGGGGCGCCCCGTCTGCACCTTTGTTTACACAGTTTATGTTTTTCATATTTTTTATATTCAAACAGTGTATTGTTTACATTGTTTATTTTTTCATGCTGCTATGACACCCGAAGTTCCCCAAGGGGATCAATAAAGGAATATCTTATCTTAGTCTTCGATATTGTTGCTTATTCCAATGTTATTCTACTAGCCCTCAACTCAGCCCTGTTTCCCCTTCATTTAGCTCTCTCTCTCTCTTTCTCTCTCTCTCTCTCTCTCTCTCTCTCTCTCTCTCTCTCTCTCTCTCTCTCTCTCTCTCTCTCTCTCTCTCTCTCTCTCTCTCTCTCTCTCTCTCTCTCTCTCTCACCTTTGAACAGAGTAACCTCAAATATCCCCACCAAGAAAAGATAAGCCACACATTGCACAGTCATTGGGCCACTCCCATATGAGTGAACTGGATGTACTTTGGATGGACTATTTTAAACCAGGACAACCTCTCGTGCGGTGCCAGGAATAGGGCGGCTTTGGAAGGGGGCTAGCATTAGCGAGTGGAACAGTCAATGAGGAGAGGGATCATGTATTCAAAGGGCACGTTGCTCCAAGCTCTGGACCAGAGTTGACCAGAATTTAATGATTTTAGGAAGGTCCAGAAATAGAGAAAAGGGCAAAGTTTCCCGCATTTGGAGCTACTTTGCTATTGTTGTTACACACACACACACTGACGCTGGTACACTTACATATTTGAATAGAAAGATGGTCATAAGCTCGGTTTTGTAAAAGGTAAAATGGTAAATGGTGCATTTATATAGCGCTTTTATCCAAAGCCCTTTACAATTTGTTCCTCACATTTGACCCATTCACTCACCCATTCACTCACACATTCACACACCGACGGCGGAGGCAACCGTGCAAGGTGCCAACCTGCTCATCGGGAGCAATTAGGGGTTAGGTGTCTTGCTCAAGGACACAGGAGGAGTGGGAATCGAACCGGGAACCTGTTCGGATTAGCGGTTTTGTCTCATCTCCATTGCATTTCATATTATATATAGAACATCAAAACTGCAACTGTATGGAAAAAGTCCTTGATATGCATGATGCATGATATTCATAGAAGCATTTGTAACATTTGTGTCGCTCTGGTTCCGGCAGCATGCAGCTGCTCCATCAACTCTGATTAAGTATGATAGCTGAATGTGAGCCAGCAGCTTCAAGTTCCTTGGTGTGCACATCAGACTGGTCTCCTTGTTACTGTCTGGCATACAGGAGCGTAGCTCCATGTACCCATCAAACTCACAGGCCTTAGTGCTCAAATCTGATTTATTGCTCAGATCAGATTTTTTTTCTTTGGCTGTTCACATTATTTTTTAAACGTGGCCAAGATCAGAGTCCAGTGTGAACCGGTCACATGCTCCTTAACTGCCCTGCATGCGGTAACGAAGATGGAAGTAAACATATCAACGGTATCTGCTTTAGGAGCAAATATGAAAGTGGCCCAAATCAGAATAGAAAAGATCAGATTCCATGTGATTTATGGTGAACATTCAACACTGAAGAAAAAACCCACCTGAGTGAGCAAAATAAATATCTGATTTGGGCCACTTTTCCCTCCAGTCTGAACGTACAGTAGCAGACCGTTTTTACCACCAGGCTTCTCACCTGCTGCTATAGAACCTGGACTGCTACACACCAACGTGCAATACTGTCGTATACACTCATCACTTTGTTCACAGAAATCGTTATTCATCTCATTCCATTCTCTCATATTTAATTCCTTTCTCCTATTCTATTTGTGCAATCTACTGATGTACACACTTTACTCTACACACAAACCCCTTTTCACATATGTATAGTGTTATACATTATATATATATATATATATATATATATATATATATATATATATATATATATATATATTGTGACAAGCCTGGTGGTGTTCAGACTCGTCACGGTTCAAAAACAAACAAATTCAAATGTCCACACAAGTGCAATATCAATCAATAAGAATATTTATTGATTTACAGGCAGAATAATAGTACGATGGGCAAATAGAATGGTTGTAATACAGTCCGATGGTCAAAACACAAAAACAGGCTCTCGTACAAAAAAGTGATTGTTCAATACTCAGAGTAGTCAGTACACAAGGGTGTTTCTCAGCCAGTCTAGGGTCCAGTACACAATGAACACCTTCTCGCCTTCACCTCTCCTCTCACTACCTCTCACCTCGCAAAACTCTGTACAACAACAATCTCTCTCTCACTACAATAACTCCAACCTCACCTCACCTCCACTCCACTCAACACTCTCTATCCTAGTGTATTTGTAGTGTGTGTCTGGGGTGTGTGCGTGTGAGATGTGGGTGAACTAATGATGCAGAGGTGTGTTCTATCAGTACTAATCAGCTACCTAATTGTTTCCACTCCTTCCGTGGCAGTAATATCTCCCATCCTTCACATATCTATGAGAGGGGGGTTGATATCTGCCACAATATATATCATTATCATATACACATACATTATGGTGAAATTCAGGGGTCATAGCAGCACATGGGAGGGGGAGGGGAGGTACAGGATAATATAAATCACAATACAAATATATGAGAATAAAAGTTATTAAAGAACAAGGGTCTGATCTGCTGGACAGGTGAGACATATATATACTCTATGGATAATAACAACAACCCCATGTACAACCCCATGTACAAATATATATAGCTAACTAAGCCTGTACAATTCAAGTTCAAGTTTCTGTATTAGTTGACATGCAAAGATACAGAATACCTTCACATGGAATGCTTTTTTCTGTTATGCTCCTATGAGGATCATAGGACGCTTGGATCATACACATACAGCTCATTACAGTAATATTCCACAATTATTACATTTTAGATAGTAATAATGGTACAGAGCCTTGAGACAAACATATGCATATTCACCACCGCAAACAGACTGGCAGCCGTCATAGGCAGCGCCATTTACGGAAGGAGGGGGGAGTGGGTTGGGGTTGTTACAGGGCTGTAGGGGGGGGGGGGGGGAGTGGGAGGGGGGGGGAAGGTGGGGGGGAGTGCACAAGCCAAGTCCTGGGTGGGGGAGGTCTCCCTCACACGAGGCAGCCGACAGTGCAGCGCCAATGCAGAGGAATTGAGTCTTAGTCTAACCTGGTCTAAGTAAACAGATTAAGCAGATTATCAATAAATATAAAATAATGCATATACAAATAAGATCTAAGGTAAATGAATGAGGGTGAGTCCTTGTGCACCAGAGTCTGTGCAGGGTTCACAAGTTAAGAGTCAAACAGTTCACACACTTCTCATGTTCTCCAGCCGTTGGCCAAGTCAGTCCTTGCCCACGGTTCTGGAGCGTGATAGCTACTGGCTACTATATATATATACACATAGGGGTGTAAAGTACTTCGTTACAATACTTAAGTACTGTTTTTGGGGATTTGTACTTTGCTCGAGTATTATTAGGTTTGTATACTTGTACTTTTACTCAATTACATTTCAGAGAAAAAAAAACATAATTTTTACTCCATACATTTATAATGCAGACCTACAAAGTACAAATCTCGCAGGTCCAACCATTTTAATCAGTATATTTGTTTCTCTGGCCGAACTAACGTTAACGGTATTAATCCTGCGGCCGCACTTTTATTTAAAAACAGCCAATCAAATCCCCATCAATGGAAAATTAACCCACTCATACCCATGCTGATTGGTCCTTGTGAAAGACTAGAAAGTGGGGATCTTTGATTAAACACCTGCTATCAGAAGGACAGTCAGAAAAAAAGTTTTGACTTTTACTTTTTAGTACTTAAGTACATTTAAAAGTAGAAACTTTTTTACTTTTACTCAAGTGTGTTTTAGCCAGATACTCTGACTTGTACTTGAGTACGATTTTGAGACGGTACCCATACGTTCACTTAAGTATTTCTGGGTACTTTTTACACCCCTGTATAACACAACCCGGCCTAAAGTTGTGTTGCAATTGCAATTTTTCAACACACCTGTACAGTATGTGTGTATGTGTTACGGACACAACACACCTTGTGTTGGCTATTTCATCTGTTTTAAGTGTGCACTGAGCAGTTGGCAGGGAAGATCATCCCCTCTCCTTGTAGCCTATAAGTCTCAAAACAATGACTCAAGAGAGTCATGTGACCATTAAAGTGTGTCGTTGAGGACTACTGCAGATGAAATAGCTATAAGCAGTCAATGACCAACTGTATTTCCAGCAGTGTAGTTCTTTTGGGATTATCTGTTTGAAGCTATTTAGCTTAACAGCCTGTTGTTTTGCCCGGTGCTCAAGTCCTTGGCTGGGCAATTGGCACGTGACCTGCTGTCATGAAGTGGCTCTACAGTGGGGTTTTTCCAGTTATTTTAATTTTATTAAAAACATTTCCTCAGTAATTGTTCTCAATATTCAGCTGATTCAGTAGGGAAATCAGAACTTTTCCGTGGATCACTCAGAATGAAGGGGACGAAAATAAAATAAAGATTCCAATGACACTGCATGTTCCAATGTACTGTACTTTTGTCTTATCGTGTTCAGTTTGTTCAAATGATATCATGTCCTGTGTTAGGCACACTAGAGTATTTACTTAATTTCGTCATAGTCTGCCAGGCTTGTGAGGGCTGCGGGTGTTTGGGCCACTAGCAGATAACAGGGACTCCTCTAACCACTAAACTGCTTATGCAGAAGGAGATGGGGGGAAATAAACAACTAAAAACCTTTACAGGTGGACTGACTAAAAATAAGAGGAGTTGATAAATAAACAACAAGAATATAGTATAAGTATAAGTCTTTATTTGTCATTAGATTAACACACACACCATGCGATGGGCGACCCACAGGAACACACACACACACACATGCACTGAGTCGCTGACGAAATGTTCTCTGCACCTCCCATCCCATCGTCCTTCCCCCCAAGGGCAGCCGGGGACCAATCCAAGTGCTCCTGTCTGTCTTCGTCAGGGACGCAATTGGGTTCATCTTATCGGGAGGGGAAACCCTTGCGAGCACGCGGAGAACATGCAAACTCCACACAGAAAGGCCCGGGAGATCCCCCACCTGGGTAACTGGCAACACGGCAACCTGGTCCCCAAGTGGGAATCGAACCCACAACCTTCTAGCTGTGAGGCGACAGTGTTAACCACTACACCACTGTGCCGCCTTAGAAGTAACAACAAGGTATTATAGAAAAACTGAAATAAGCCACATAAACCTAATGGTAATTTTATATAAAGATATGTCAAACTAAAACAATAAACCTCCAAAACAAGAGGAAACTGTCATGAAAAGAAACACACTACAATCAAACGCTCAAAACAGCTTCTCAAAAACAAAGTGATAAATGAAGCCAGTAGCCTCAAACAACAGCTACAGAGAATGTCTGGCTGCTCAACAGGGTATAGAACAGCACTAAGCAAAATTCTTGAATGCCTGACTGTAAGGATAACCTACACCAGGGATTCTCAAACTTTTTCATAACACAACCCCATTTTATTTAGGATGTAGTTTCAAACGTGGAATTAAGGAATAATTAAGGAATTATTAAGGAATAAGGAAGGAATTAAGGAATATAAAAATAAAAGCACTATGTAATACACATTTATAGAACGAGGCATATTTAGCCAAAATATGTTGCCAGAACAGTAAATTACCTTTTCATTGTTTTTATATATACTTTTTTTTTTTACTTACCAATGCGCTGTCACCTACCCGGCTACCCGCGACCCTAATTTGGGTCGCAACTAGGGATGTCCGATATCAATATATAAAGAAATTATATTGTCAACAGATATGGTTGAAAAACAAACAATGTTTTAAATGTAATTGTAGATACAATATTGTAGTTACAATTTCTTTAATTGAATTAACTTAAACTAGAAAAGTAAATACAAACTAAATTAACAATGTAACTTACAGTTTATAGAAGGACAGTTTCCTTCTGAAGCACAACTTAATGCCTCATCCTTCCAGTCGGGACCATTTGTCACATAGTGAGAGCTCCACAGATCAAGCATTGATTGATTGATTGATTGATTGAAAAGTTTATTAACAGATTGCAGAATGGGTACAGTACAGTACAGCTCAATATATACAATTGTTAAGGGGATGCAGACCAGAGAAAGACTTTCGTCTTGTTTACATCAGGGTCCCCCATTTTAAATTCATCATAACATATATGACATACATGACATACAGATAGACAGTACTGCTACATCTATACATTTATGACATATCAGGGGGGGGGGGGGTTGGGTAGGGGGGGGGTTGGGTAGGGGGGGGACACTGTACACTGTACATTGGAATACTGACAAAGCCATACTTGGTCATTTACTGTACAACTGGGTTAGGACATTTGTAGGGGCCAGTTTCGAATTGCAGTCTCCCGTAGGTGTTCTTTGAGAGTGTTTTTGAAAGTGGGTAGTGATTCACATTCTTTTACAGCTTTGGGTAGGGCGTTCCACATTGATGTGGCATAATTGCGAAACGTGTTTAGTCCCTTGTTTGAGCCGAATCTGGGTTTAACATGATTTGTGGAGCTCCCTCTGGTGTTGTGATCGTGGTATTCACTGACCTTTGGGAAGTATTTTGACATGTACATGGGTACCTTGGTCGCGTAGTGTATCTTGTAGACCAGGCCCATTGCAAGTTGCTGTACTCTGTCGTCTACTCTAAGCCATCCTAGGTTGTCAAAGTGGGCAGGGGTGAGGTGGGTTCTAGGAGTCAGGTCAAGCAGTAGTCTGACTAGCTTGTTTTGAGATGTTTGTAATTTGTTTTTTAGTGCCTTTGATGTGCTTTGGTACCATGAGGTGCAAGCATAGTCGTAGTACCCTTGAATGAGTGCTCCTGCCAGAGTCTTCAGGGTATTCTTGTTTACCAGAGAGGAGATCCGGTACAAGAATCGAGTTTGTGTTTTGCACTTCTCGTTCTTTGTTATGTTATTGGTATCATATTATTATGCAAAGTCTAGGTGATAGATAAGTGCTGTGTAGTGTAGTTGAAGACACCTGACGACCTGCGCTATTGTTATGTAAGACGGTGGGTACTTAGCGCACAACGAATGAGTGGAGCGCATTTTTGTGTACTTCTGCTCAGAAAACTGCTAGGACGGCGTGGTACCGCGTGGGACCACCACTGCATCACTGACTATATGTATGTACCATGTATGTATGTAAATAAAATATATATATTTTAAAACAAAACGTAAGTCTTCAGGGGTAGGGCCCGACAAGCCTAGTGCTTCTCCCTAGCCCTTTTCGGACAATTGGACAATTCTGCAATAGCAGCTGGTAAAACTTTGGCGATTTATGGAATGACCATTGGGCCTCATGCATGAAGCGATATAAGAACAGATTTTGTTCTTAACTAGCATTTCCTCTTACTTTGTTCTTACCTGGGATTCAGCAAAGTTTTCTTATTGTTGCTTTTTTCTCAGGCAAGAACAAATTATAAGAGTGGTCGAGAGCACTCTTACCGAAATAAGAAATTCTTACCCAGATGAGAAACATTTAAAAAAGCCTACCATTCATAATAATGATAATAATAATACATAAGATTTATATAGCGCTTTTCCTAATTCTCAAAGACACTTTACAAAACAAACAATATAATACAATACAGTTTTAGTAGATAAAATAAAAAAAAATATATAAAATGGTGAGAGAGGAAGGAGTTCATAGGTTGAAAGCAAACCATTGGTCAATTGCCCCCAAATACAGTACCCCCAAATATGACTTTATAAACCCATGCAGAACTTTTCAATAATTATTATTATTATTATAACTTATTGCATACGTTCTGCTTCTGAAATGGATTATATATTGCTGTTAGAACAGTTAGATGCTGGCTGCCCAGGCCGTACGCATATAACGCATATTTACAACCTCTCCTCTCCTCTCCTCTCCTCTCCTCTCCTCTCCTCTCCTCTCCTCTCCTCTCCTCTCCTCTCCTCTCCTCTCCTCTCCTCTCCTCTCCTCTCCTCTCCTCTCCTCTCCTCTCTTCTCTCTCTGTATAGATGAAGATGTATAGCAGTACTGTCTATCTGTATGTCATCATATGTCCTGATGAATTGAAAATGGGGGACCCTGATGTAAACAAGACGAAAGTCTTTCTCTGGTCTGCATCCCCTTAACAATTGTGTGTATTGAGCTGTACTGTATTGTACCAATTCTGCAATCTGTTAATAAAATGTTCAATCAATCAATCAAAACTCTGCTCCACACCTAAAGTTCTGAGCGCACTCTGAGTTTTAGCCAGGGACATTTCAGAGAGAGATGACATCTCTCCAGGGACATTTCAGAGAGAGATGACATCTCTCCAGGGACATTTCAGAGAGAGATGACATCTCTCCACGGACATTTCAGAGAGAGATGACATCTCTCTCTGAAAGGAGAGAGCATAATATCAGCGGCATATCAGTATACTGCGCGCCGCGATTGGTTCTTGACAAGCGTGCAGCCAGTCGTTCAGTAATATGACAAAGCCTACTTTTGACCGATTTATTTCGCACTATACAGTATGTATACGTATAAGTACAAATATACGTCTTTATTTGTCATTAGATTAACACACACACACACAGGCACGTGCACACATAGAGCCCAAGGGGTGCTTGAGCACCTGCCTTTTTGAGCCTCATAAAAAAAGTGCCCTTTTTGGAAAAAAAAAATGAAAAAAATATGTTATTATTTTTTAACCGTTACGCATATATACTGCCCTTCCAACTGAAAAAATGTCAGGATAGAATCAAAATATTGGGTAAAGAGAGAGAGATGCCTCATATTCCATTGCAGTTTGCACGGCCTCCTCAGCGTGCAGCGTGCAGAGTGAGAAAGTCGTGAGACGTGTGTGTGTGTCATTTTGAGATCGCAAAGCGCTTCCTGTTGAATATATCAGACAGGGATCAGATGGCGAAACTCGGCTGTTTTACACCCGCCTCATTCGCCTTATAAGGAGATTGTAGGCGTGTCTCTATGCAAATGCATTTAGCGCGAACACGCTTTTGAGTTTAAGAATGAGTGGGATTCATTATGAAAATCTCCTGGGTACGCACATATTTCAACGTTAAGAACGGCTTGATGAATGTGGCGGTGGCTTTTCTTATTGTTCTCTTAACAGACAGGTAAGCAAGAATATAAGAAAAATAATAAGAGTATTGTTGAATGAGGCCCAATAAATTGTTGTGTCCAAAACCCGAAATAAAAAATAACTGAACTGAACTGAACTAATCATATTGAAACCAATTTAGCAAGTAGGCTACATTAATGTTATACAATTATTTTCACTGTGTAACTATTTCTAAGGAATTACATAGAAAGACATTTGAGTAGCTGTACTATATTGTATTGTATTGGATCACTGCAAAGAGCCAAAACGTCTTCAATAATGAAACATTATCGTTTTCCTATCTAAATAATGCAGGATAGCAATATTACACATATTGTAAAATAATCTTTCAATAACATCATTACACATCTTAATCTAAAAGGATTTTGTAGCAAAGAAACTACACAAATAAATGCTGTTTCATATGGAGGCCAAGCGTGGGCATTATTAAAATATAAAAAACAAGAACACGTATAGGTACTGTCAGCAAGCACTTTATTTAACAGCAAAAAGCATCATGGCAGAAATAAGTGACAATAAATGTGTTTCGGAGCGAAACAGAAAGAGCATTTTGTATAAAGTATTCTGTACTTCTGTATGACAACTAATAAAGAAACTTTAACTTGAACTTGAACTTTTTGTTCTTCTTTTGGTCATGAAAAAAGATAGTATACATTAAAACACAAAGGAAACATAACGTCTAATCACTACAAGTATAAAAAGCTCCATCTTCATCTGAAATACTGAACAGGTGGGTGTCTGTGGGGGTGGGTTCGGGGGGGAAGGTAGGCAGGGATATATGGGGAGGAGGGGGGTGAGGGAGTAGGAGTGGGTGGAATTTAGGCCGAAGGTGTGGGGGGGATCGATGTCGTGTCGAACTTTCCGAAATCACCTGCTGCTTAGCTTCCGAACCATTCCCTGGCAACACAGGTCACTTCACCGTTGGACACTGTGTAGGTTCCATTCCTGCAACACAGCAAGGCATTATAGAGTTTAGTCGTGAACTCAGGAGAACCAGGAAAGAGAGAGAGAGAGAGAGAGAGAGAGAGAGAGAGAGAGAGAGAGAGAGAGAGAGAGAGAGAGAGAGAGAGAGAGAGAGACAAACGCTCACTTTTGAGACTCGAATCCATTCTGTGCGCCAGGCGGGGTCTTTCCAAAGAAGAAAGCGGACCACCAGTGTCCAGAGTCCTGTCTGGGCAGTCCTGCAGGGAGACAGAGACAGTGTGTCAGGCTCAGGGGGACACAAGGACATTAAAGATCAATCATTTTTAGAAGGATATCCCTGTTTAGGGTCTCTTCACTCACCAGGGTGGTGTGGAACGAGCTCCCCTGTGTACTCAGAACTGCCACAAGAGCTGTTGCTGGAGTTGGAACCCAAACGCCCTGAAAACAAAACATAAGAATGTAATTTGAGTGAGTGGTAGAAGAATACATTGGACGTTGATTGATATTTAGTTTGTTCTTGTGTCAGTTGTGTCTTGTGTCAGTTGTGTGAATCTATAATGTGTTGTTGATTTATGCTGTGTAGGTATAGCCTGGCTAATGCAAGCATCATATAGTGTATAGTGTCTTTAATACCTGTATCATTGTAGATATTATGTCATGGGTTTGAAATGTAGTGTGAGGTGTCCACTACGTCTATAGAGGCCATTCACACAACGGCACATTGTGCTCTTACGCCACACTCAGGATGGATTCCTTTCCAGCAGGGTGGAAAGAAATCCCATCCTGGGCAACGGCAACATCTACCAGCACTCACTTCTGTAGTAGTCGTGGGTGGCGATGAGGGAGCCGGTGGATGAATCGATGCCATTTTCTTTTCCGACCTCTGTGTTGCTAGATGATGGGAATGGTAACCTGGGGGGTTGAGAAGAAAGGCCTTGTTATGATGAGGTCACACGAAAATGTGATGTAAAGAGCAGAAGTCGGAGAAAGAAGTGTTGCGAGGGTTCTGTTTATTTATTTGTGTTATAATTTTTTATCAATCATATTGTATCACCTCAATGTTGTACAGAATCTTAAATTTTTTCTTTTTTTAAAGTCAAGAAAGATAAGATGCTGCGAAGGTTTATAAATAATAACAACACATATATAACACATATATAACACTGTGTGCCAACTATTCTCGTTTTAAAACAAACGTTTTGCGAAACCCCCTGCATACGAAAGCATGACCATGTCCACAGGGTGGCCATTTTTGCTCTCCCGTCATGCTCAGGATGGGATTCCTTTCCCGGGTGGGAAGAGGGTGGAAAAAGATGAATGCATGGTGTCTATTTTATGATTATTGTGTATTTTATACTTGTCTGCACTTATGCTTTGCTTTTATTTAGTAAATTCTATGCTCATTTTATGTCAATTCTCTGCTCATTCTATGCCTGTCTATATTTATGCAAATTTTATGTTCATTTTATCCCTATTTTATGTTCATTATGTCTACATTACTGCTATGGGCTTTGGGTTGCAATTCTTGTATGAAAGGTGCTTTACAAATAAAGTGTATTATTATTATTATTATTATTATTATTATTATTATTATTATTATTATTATTATTATTATTATTATTATTATTATTATTATTATTATTATTATTATTATTATCAATGGTGCTTGAGCCTGCATTGCACATGGAGACATCTGGTGGACCATGATAGTAGATTCATGGAGATGGTCACCATGATGGACGCGCTCCAGGGAAAGCTGTGTACCATTCCATTCACACGGCCACCCACCTGCTGGTTTCCACCGGCTCAGATAACTGGAGCTGCCGCACCAGAGGTGCAATGTGCTGGGTACATGATCAAGGCCACGGTCAGACTGACTCAACACACCACTGCCTGGGGGCACATGATGGGACGTCTGGGGCAGGGAGGGTTTCACCACTTGGCGTAGCCTCAGGGTGTATTAGTCCATTCCATCAGTCGGTTTAGCCTTAGTCGACCAAGACTTTGTTAAGTCGATTGGTGGGTTTTACGTTTGTTTTATTTCTCCATGCCGAATGAGTTGAATGTCCTAAAAGACGAGAAGCACGTCTCTCTCCTTCTGCGTTATTGCACGTGGAGAATTAAGATTTTACAGAAACTATTCTTATTTTTACACATACAAGAATGTATTTAATCTAGGACAGCTCTAATATGCTGCATATATACATAATTCAAAATTAGCATGGTATTCAAATGTAAAATGATGATGTTCTGTACCTTAGTGGTCAGAGTACACACACACAGGCATATCCTTTTTTACTCTCCAGGTGCAGAGTCTAAAAAGGTGGATCCATGCCAATTCTAAAAGACTTGTAGTAACTTCCAATATCTTTCTCACTGTATTGCATAAAAAAGAAAAGATATTTCAAGCCCTTATGGCTTTCGTCAAGTAGGTCTTCATAACATTTACATTTAGTCATTTAGCTGAGTGCTTTTATATCCAAAGCCAGCAGGAAGGGTACAACTCTTACGGCCTGAGTAACAATGGTCATCAAACAGTGATGAAACTTGGGCGCTGCAGTGTTGAGTGCATAGTAGTAGAGACATATTAGTATATAGTATGTAGTAATAATAGACAAGGAAGATTAATTGGTGGAAGAGTGCATGATAGTAGAAGACAGTAAGTCGTTTTTCTTTCTTTCATTTCAGATATTGATTGAAGAAGTGTGTTTTTTATAAATGTGATGAAAGGGAGAAAGATATTAGGAGCTCCTGCAGTGTTGCAGGTCTGTCTGAATGTTCTCCTGTGTCAAAACACTGAGCCACACATCCCGGAGGCTCATCTCTAAGTAACTACATATAGTTCAACGCAATAATATTTAAATCTCTGATGCGGGTTGGTGCTCAAAAGAATTAAACAACACTGAGAGAGAGAGAGAGAGAGAGAGAGAGAGAGAGAGAGAGAGAGAGAGAGAGAGAGAGAGAGAGAGAGAGAGAGAGAGAGAGAGAGAGAGAGACCACACTGTAGAGACCAACCCCTGTAGTGTGTTACTAACTTCTAACAACTTCTGCAGATGTCAGATAAGCAGTTTTCTCCCATTCTTTTATTTTTGGTATTAATTTTTTGTATCATTGTTAGGGAATCAAAACAAAAGCCTATATTTATATAGAAAAATGTTTTAATGTGCTTACCTTTTAGTTGGTTGTATGATGCTGGAAACACCACCGGCGGTTAAGGCTGACAAGGCTTGATGCTGCAAAGTGTTAATTACTATTATGGCCCATTTGTGGGTGTAGGTCTGTGGAGTCTGGGGAGACACGTCGTGGCTGTTCCTCTGGGGTTCTGAATCCAGTTCTGGTGTCGGCAGGACAATCTGCGGCTTTATATCCGCTGGGACATGCACGTGTGAGAGGGGAGGGGGGGTTGTGGGCAGGGGAGCAGCTTGAGGAAACGTGTCGATGTACAGTGCTGCCAGTACAGCCCTCTCATGACCTCAGCTCACAGGCTTTTTTGGGGTCAGTCGACCCGCCACTCCTCCCTGCTGGTGGATGTCGGTATAGCAATTGAGCCGTCTCTCAAACTCCGGCCTCTTTTCTTGATCCTACTCAATCACAACTTGTTGATTTTCCTCGAAAGGCGACAGGGAATAGGGTGGCGTTTGAGATGAGGTCAAGTTCAATTAAGGCTGAGATGATATGCCATTTGGAAGAATCGATAAATCGGACAAAATTATCGATAAATATCGATTTTCTTTAATTATTATTATTTTTAATATATATATTAGGGCTGTCAAAGTTAATGCTTTTAATTTTGGAAATTAATTTAAATAATTTAAAGCAATAAATTAATCTAGATTAATCTATGGAGTGAAAAGTCTTCAACGTTCTGAACTTTCAGCAGTATATTCTCCCGGATATAAGAAAGAGGTCTAGCTGAGTCAATGTTGATGGTTTTGTTGAACATTTGTATTTCACAGGAGAGAAACTGTATTCAAAGAAAGCTATTAAAACAGTCTTTGAATCTAAATATACTTTCTTTGTGTTGATTTTACATTAATTCCATGATTTTACTCAAGTAAATATCTGTTACAAGCTTTGGTATAGAGTAAGTAGAAAAATGCTATTTTTAATCTAGATTAATTACAGAAAATTGTGAGATTAATTAGTTAATTTTACGTGAATTTGCATGAAATGGGGATGTTTTAACTAAAACATTCCACAATACCTAGTATTTTAGTATAGTATAAAGTATTTAAAAAAAAATATATATATATATATATATTTTTACATATGCAAAAAAATCGATAAGTGACGCCCCTTATCGATTTCACGCAGTTATCCATAATTATCGATAAATCGATAAGTGGTCTCAGCCTTAAGTTAAATTCCCCGTATTTGGCCCAAAAGAGACATTTTCCCATTACAGTTGTGTGGTGTGCTATATGCTTCCCTGCAGAAGCTAACCGCAGTAACTATGCAAACAGTGAAACTGAGAGAAATGGTTCTAAAGTTCTTTTACTATCCAGTGATTTTGTAGTTACTGCAATTCTTTATATCCCTTTATCATAGAACAGAGCAGGATTGAACTCTGGAACTTTGTCACAAGATAAAACAGATATTGATGTGGAACGCCCTACCCAAAGCTGTAAAGGAATGTGAATCACTACCCACTTTCAAAAACACTCTCAAAAAACACCTAAGGGAGACTGCAACCCGAAACTGGCCCCTGTAAATGTCCGAACACAACCCCCTCCAATGTACAGTAAATTACCAAGTATGGTCTTGTCAATAATCCAATGTACAGTGTTGTTTGTACAGTTGTACAGTGTCCCCCACCCACCCCTCCTACCCAACCCCCCCCCCTACCCAACCCCCCCCCCCCACTCCTAACGAACCCCCCCCCCCCCCCCCCCCCCCACTCCTAACCAACCCCCCCCCCCCCCCCCCACCCACCCAACCACCTCCAATGTACAGTCCCCCCCCACCTACCCAATCCAATGTACAGTTTCCACGCCTAATGTATATACTCTTTTCTTTCTGGACTCTTTTTGTATCACAAACAGTACTGTAATTGCAAATCTGGTATGTCATAAATGTATAGATGGAGCAGTACTGTCTATCTGTATGTCATGTATGTCATATATGTTACGATGAATTGAAAATGGGGGACCCTGATGTAAACAAGACGAAAGTATTTCTCTGGTCTGCATCCCCTTAACAATTGTATGTATTGAGCTGTACTGTACTGTACCCATTCTGCAATCTGTTAATAAAGTTTTCATTCATTCATTCATTCATTCATTCATTCATTCATACATTTTCTTTTCTGCAGTTAGCTTCTGCAGGGCAGTATAGCCTATCAAGTTAAAGACAGGTTGGGTTGAATGAAAGACGGAGCGAGCGATGAATATAACTTTTCCAATCGTGATGAATTGTATATGTAGAGAAATTCACAGCCCTTTAAGAAGTGACACGAAACTAAAACAATTCCATTGATTTTAATTGCAAAATCTGAAAGTACAAAAATACTTTTCATTGGTGAAAGTTTTCCCACTTGAAAAAAAAAGAAAGAATTATACTAAGTATTTCACAGTTTTCGATGGATACATTTTATGTAACCGAGATGATTACAAAGCAGTGGAAGGGTTTATTGAACAGATTTTTTCAAAATAAAGTGGTATTTTCTTTGTTAAAATAATATCTTTACATTCTGATAGCCATCACTGATTAGTTACTGATTGGTCAGTAACATGGGTCTTCCAGTCCATCTGCTCTGCAGTAAACAGAAAATAAATTTACTTACTTACTTACTTACTTACTTACTTTATCAAATCAGGAGAGAGAACTGCACACTGCAAAAATAAGAAATAAAAACAAACATGTGCTTGAAACAAGTAAAAGTATCTGCCAGCAAATTTGGCTTGGCAAATAAAAAAATATCTAGGGTGCTCTCTCCTGATTGGATAAAGTGGGAAGGGATACCAGAAAATGTATTTTCTGTTTACTGCAGAGAGGAGGAACTGGGAGACCCTAATGGGGATCCAAATAAACTAAACTAAACTAAACACTCTATATCAGTGATGGCTGTCAGAATGTAGAGCTATTTAACACTTATTTTACCAAAAAGAAAATACCACTTACAGCATCTTTAAAATGCAAATTCAACAACATGCAGGAATACTTATAGAACAACCGTGTTCATCTTTTGCATAACAAACCTTTTGCTTCTCATATCGCTCATGTGTTGTTGTTATCATTATCAACACAATCGGATGGACCGGTGACCCCGCTGACCGGCTCTTGGGAAACGCCATCAGGGGACGTCACCGGTTGTGGAAGAGTGGTGTCTTTTAGAAGGGTCCGTCCCGTGAACCACGACGTGAAGACCTGTTCTCAAACCCAGAGGTGTTTCCATCACCTGCTCGACTTCCAACCACCTTCTCCTGAGGGTGAGGGACAGTGGTGAGGATACCAGCAGTAGTTATTCTATTTCTAGTTATTCTTACTACTAGGAATGTCTGATCAATGAGTGTCTGACTCCCACCTAAACTGCACGGACTGCAACGCATAACGGATTACGTATATCACACCAGTTAAGGTATCTTATGTATACAGCACCTGTGTGTACTGTATACTTTGCTTACTCATAGTATATCTTTAGATTCTAGTGTTTATTGTAACCATATTTATTGTAATGTATAATATAACTGATAGGGCATACAGACCCTCATCTGCACCTTTGATTACACTGCCTACTAGCTCAGATATATAACGTATAAGAGTTAATTATATTGTTTACACTACCTATTTTTACTTTTCTACTGTACTATAATTGTATTGCCTGTATGTATGTCTTCTACTATTACCCTGCCCATACCTGTACCGCCCCTCCCCCATGATGCTATGATGCCTGAATTTCCTCAAGGGGATCAATAAAGGAATATCTTATCTTATCTTATTCATATATATACTATAATAACCTCTCAGGTTTTGTCGTCATTTTGAAGAAAACACACACACACACAGTCACACACACACACACACACACGCACACACACACACACACAGTCACACACACACACACACGCACGCACGCACGCACACACACACACACACACACACACACACACACACACACACACACACACACACACACACACACACACACACACACACACACACACACACACACACACACACACACACACACACACACACACACACACACACACACACACACACACACACACACACACAAAAGCATAACGCTCCTCTGTTTTTCCCTGCCTGTGGTGAAAAGGAACAGTGTTTCCAGTGCGTTTGGAGTGGCAGGTGTTTCTCAACTGGTGGGTCGCGACCCAAAAGTGGGTCGCGGGGCCATTTTGAGTGGGTCGCGGATGTGTGCAATGTTTTAGTAATTTTACATTTTACATTTTTATTAAAAAAAATTATAATTATGCACTAGCTATCTTTGTGAAAGTGGCTTCTCAGCTCTGGTCCAGCTGAAGACAAAGCAGAGGAACATATTGGACATTGAGCATGACCTCAGAGTTGCTTTGTCTACCATCACCCCAGACTTTGAGCAAACAACATCCCCAGTTATACCATTAGTTAAGCTAAGAAGTCTGCTAAGAAGGATATATTATTTATTATTATTATTATTTTATTTCATTGTGTTTTTAGCCCTAGTTGTACTTTTGTTGCAACCCCAGTTATCCCATTAGTTCCCCCAAAACTTACTGTAGGTCTGTTATGTTAAGCTAAGAAGTCTGCTAAGAAGCATAATTATTTATTATTATTATTATTATTATTTTATTTCATTGGGTTTTTAGCCCTAGTTGCACTTTTGTTGCAACCCCAGTTATCCCATTAGTTCCCCCAAACTTAGGTCTGTTATGTTAAGCTAAGAAATCTGCTAAGAAGCATATATTATTTATTATTATTTTATTTCATTGGGTTTTTAGCCCTAGTTGCACTTTTGTTGCACTTTTTGTGTTTATTTCATGTTTTTAACAGTGCATGAAAGATTGTGTATTACTGCAAAAATCAGTCGTTAAAAAATTTGGGTTGCGACTTGTTGGGTCTCGAGGCTAGACCAATTGAGAACCACTGCCTTACAGGAACATTATATTTTTGTAAACTAGCCTTTTTTCAAGAGCATGAAAGGAGCTGATGCAATTGTGTTCCATCCCGCACAAGGATTGATTGATTGATTGATTGATTGATTGATTGATTGATTGATTGAAAACTCTATTAACAGATTGCAGAATGGGTACAATACAGTACAGCTCAATACACACAATTGTTAAGGGGATGCAGACCAGAGAAAGACTTTCGTCTTGTTTACATCAGGGTCCCCCATTTTCAATTCATCAGGACATATATGACATACATGACATGAGGAGAATGCACTGAAGCTGGTGATGTTATCGAGGGAAATTGATATTGGCTTCCTGTACAGAAATAGGTCCAGATTCCCCATGATTAGTAGAAAGAGGATTGTTGAAGCTGTTTTCTCATACATTTTGGACTATGGTGATGTGATTTATAGACATGCTGCGGCTTCAACTCTTAAACCACTGGACTTTGTCTATCATTCTGCCCTCAGATGTATTACTGGTGACAAATATGATACTGTGTCCTTTATAAAAAGGTTGGTTCTTGGTCCTATATTTATGTCTTTATACTATTACCCTGTCCATACCTGTACCTCCCCCCCTTCCTCCCCCATGCTTCTAGGATGGCTGAATTTCCCAAAGGGGATCAATAAAGGAATATCTTATCTCATCTTGTTTACATATTTATAGTATAATTACATGTAGACATGTAACAACTTGGTGTTTATATAGTTATAGTTATACATAACATCTTGTACACTACAATAACATTTAAATATATTTATACTAACTTGTAAACTATAACAATGTTTTCATATAGCCGTACTATAATATATTTATATTATATACTATAACAGCCCTGATCTTCTAGCTATCTCACCTTGACATTTCCGACCATATCCTCAAAAGACTTGAATGTAGGGGAATGTCTAGAGGGAAAGATGAACATAAATTATGGTCATATTCACTTGACAGGTCATGCTAATTTAATGTCCTCAAAATGTAATTATACCTTAACATTTAAGAAATCAATCAATGTGGACAACAGAGTAAAGTCAGGCATGCCTTCTAAGGTCGGGTACACAACATGAAAACACAAGTACAAGAGGGAGAATGTACATCAGAACTGAACAGGCTTGCTGGTTTACCTCATAGTAGGTACGCTCATGGAGTGGCTGGTACAGGGTCAGGGGTCAAGGTGGGAGAGAGAGGGGGGGGGTAAGAGCATTATGGTGTGCAGGGGTCAGACAGCAATAGATACTAAGCTATCAGTAGTATCAAGTGCTATCAAGCTATCAGTAATATCAAGTGCTATCAAGCTATTAGTAATATCAAGTGCTATCAAGCAATCAAGCTATCAGTAGTATCAAGTGCTATCAAGCAATCAAGCTATCAGTAGTATCAAGTGCTATCAAGCAATCAAACTATCAGTAGTATCGAGTGCTATCAAGCTATCAAACTATCAGTAGTATCAAGTGCTATCAAGCTATCAGTCGTATATCAAGTGCTACAGAAATAGTCAAGACCATCAAATGTAGGTTTAACATCACCACAGTTTTGTGGTTTGGCTCAGATAAATCTCTCACACTTCATTGATACATTTGACATAACTAACTTTTCAATTCAGATTTGGGCTACTTTCATATGTGTTCCTAAATCAGATACAGGTCTTAATTAGCTGGCCTCCACTGCATTCAACTTATAAATTAAACCATAAACTGTGACTTCAGTGTCCTCCATGTTTTATGCCCATCATCATTATTGTTCATTTGCGTATGTGTGACCAGTTTACACTGGAAACTGATATTGGCCACATAAAAAAAATAAAGATTATTTAAAAAAATGAATGTGAACAGAAAAATCTGAGCAATGAATCAGAATTGAGCACTAAAGCTTGCAGTGTGAACGTAGCCGAAGTAGCCAGGAGTTCTTACCGAGCAGGGCCTGGTAGAGGGAGGGCTCTGTTGATTCAGCAGCGTTAAGGTGAAGACAGATAGTAGGTTGAGAACAGAGTCAATGTAACAATCCAACTTACGGCAGCAACACACAGTATCAAAAAGAAAACAGTCACACAACATTCTGAGAGCAGTGGGCTACAGTGGATTTACTGGAGTGATTGGATTACGCCTATTGTTTACCGGCTAAACAACGCCACTGGGAAGGAGGCCTCAACCTTGAGAAGAATGTGTGGTGAAGGGTTACACATGACCACTACCCCTCTGGAAATGTGAGGGGTACATTTGGAGTACATTGTTATGCGAGGGCCGAATTTGGAGACACATGTTTTCGTCTCAAAGTCATCTCGTGTCCCTTTGTGGTTCAAAACGTGAGAGACCTATTTTTTATTTCTTTATTTCACACCATTTCAGCAAAACAGTAAAAACATTGACCATGACAGAAAGTGTATAAAGGTGCTGAGTAGAGGCAAGAGACCCAGATGGGCCTATACGGGGCCTCAACTCATTAAATCATTGGATAAAAAAAAGACACACAAAAACAAAAGTAAAGTGAAATAAGTTCATAAAACAATTTTCATAATATTAAGATAATAATAATAACAATAATAATCAAAGTAATAATAATAATAACAAAAACAACATTAATAATTAGTCTAAACAAATTAACATGAAACTGTAAAACAAAGTGACATTAATGGTTTTATGAGATTGAAGCTATTCATTTAACAATGTATATTTAAGCTTGGTTCTGTATCGTATGGCTCTAGCTCGGCGTCACTCTCTGCACTGTACCTTGCACGTGCACGCGCACTGAATAAAGACCACAATGTACCTTTATATCCCAATATTCGTCTGACCACACCCCTATCAGCTTACCTACATAAGCAGGGGTGGGGCCACATACTCGCCTCCTTCTTCGCTTTCACCACAAGGAAGTGTCTTCGGTAGATCCCCACTTGACGAGGTTGTTAGTAGGAGAAAGTTGGAAAACAAGAGATACGTTGACATCATATCTTTATTTTCTCTCTCACTATATTCGAGAAAATACGGCAATATTGTCTTCGTACTGGAGTGTCTGGAAGATGATGATCATTCTACACCTCCGCCGGTTTTTTCGTATTGGGAGTTCACGCCGCTACATGCCTCCCAACTGCAGTCCTCATTGCTGCGGCTGGATGGGGTGAAACCCTCCAGCGACACAGCTGGACTGTAGGACGCACCGCTGTTGTGAGAAGCGGTGGGTTCCAGGTTTGGTGAGTAATGTTTGCTTGCGAGCACCACTTGTCTGTTAGTGCTATGGGGGCTAGCTGACAATGTTTACGAAAACCGGCCCCAGATTAGGGTCCTTTGTTCAGCCTTTTTAGGCGACGGCGGAGGATCTTGGTTTGAAGCCCATTATAGCAACTAGTGGGCCACGACCAGTAGAACTGGTGATCCCAGGATTCTCTGGACGAGTGGATGCTTCTCTGTCACCGTATAGGCCCCGTCTTTCATATGCAAATGAGAGTATACCCTAAACGAGGAAATGTGGGCATGGATGATCGTTATCGGAAAATCCATGTTCAAGTCGGCTACAGCCCAGATGGGACTTGTGCTGGCTCCGCCGGATGTATGGTAAAATCACCGTTGTAAAACTGTGTTAACATCTCATTTCTCTTCTCTCTTAAAAGGTGAGGAGGGTTTCAGAACGGCGGCCTGTCTGAGTGTGGCTTGTTATATCGTTGTGTACACGTTCAGGTGATAGCTGCTTAGCTTGCGTACTAGTTGTGGCCTACCTGTTAGCCAGTCAGCTGTTAGCTGCAGGCGCTAGCCTGTTGTGTCACTAGGCTAGGTGACGTTAGCTTGCTGCTATCGGCCGAGAGCGGCCGTTAGCTTAATGCTACACTGTTGAACGTTCTGAGACTATAACATGCTTTAAACACTCTGACTACGACGTCATCTTTGACAGAGGATGTTAGTCGAACCTACCCTGAGGCCGGCCGGCGAGGACTGCGTCAACAAGGGGGACCGTAGCGGCGGGATGGAGCGGCGACGCTGCCCATGTCGACAACACAGGAATGCTGTGTTACTACCGGTGCCTTGTTAGAGACTGCAGTTTCGCTTGATCTGCGCTCACGGTAGGAAGGGTCTTGACCAGACCTTGAACACTTCTTCTTTCTTTCCCTTCTAAATGTTTTGTAAATAACGATGTTTTCCAAAACGAGTGTTGCTGCACTACATTTAGGATACGACGCGAGTTATGTGTGAATTGTCTTGTCACTGGTCTCCATGCAAATCGGGTTGTTTGTTACAGATGTGAAAATGATCTGGTTTGTTGTGTTGAGAAAACATCATGTGTGTTCATGTACCGTGTACTCACAACTAAGGGGGTTAAACTAACCTATAAAGCTATGCTTGGTGACATATGAGTAAAGGATGAATTATTTTCTCAGCCTGTAATGACAATGAACAGTGTGTTCACATATTAACAGGTTTACCTGTTTAACTGGCCGTATTAAGGGTAAAGTAGGAGGGGTGTTCTCCCCCCGGTTCCCTGGGGACTCCTTCACCCTCCTCTCAGACATGTTGTTACAATATATTGTGTCACTGTGTGGTGGGATACGATGTAACCCTTAGCTTGATTGCTGGGGTTGTGCTAGAACTGCTTGAGGAACTGTATTTTCCTAAAAGAAAAGATTGTTTGGTCACTTTTCGTGTGTGCTTAGCAAGGCCTGTGGCCGATACTAATCGAGAATTATGTATTCTCTAATTATGAAAAACGGCGTTCCTCTGTAGAGTGTTTTTGCCATTTTTTGTAGGTGATAATGGGTTGTGTGTGTCGTGGGACCTACAACTGGGTTGGGTTGGCCACAGAAGCACATGTGTAAGTCTGGTACCGGGGCTCTTAAGGGGGCCCTCTCTATTCTGTGTTTTTTCCTTAGTAAAAATCAGATAGCAGGTTAGCACATGCGCTGTGTGAAGCTGTTAGATGCTTCATGGAGCTGACTATGACTGTGTCATACTCTTTTTTGTCATTACATCGTATCATGGGTGTGGGGTCGTAAAGGGGTGAACTGGTAATCCTTTTCTCCCCTTCTTTGATGGGCAGGGGTTAAAACCTCCTGTCCTTCAAGGTTCCTGTCACGTTGCTGTTCGGCACGTTACAGGGTAAGAGGGGGAGGGAGTTTCCTGGTCCCACGCCCTGGAATATTGGGCGTGTGCACCGCAGAAATTCCCCCGCCATAGAGTACGTCACTGTGTGCGTCTCTGTTGGTAGGACTTCCGTGAGCTGTTCGGGTCCATATGATGGATCTGTTTCGGGGAGTGGTCAGGGCTCCTCCTCACGAAGCTCCTATTCGGGCCTTCTGTGAGGGAGCCTCCTCAGAGTGCAGAGCCTCCTCCTCAGATTGTCAAGGTGAGTAGAACTTCAAAAAGGAGTCCTGCTCTATTGTGTGTGTATTCGATTCAATTCGATTATTGAGTGTGTATGGGTTCAGGGCCTCCTCCCCGGAGAGCCCTAAAACCAAAATTTTACATGGCTCAAGGTTGCAATATATTCTTTTCAATCTGTACAGCTCGCGTGGGAAGTCTCTCTGGGGATTTCCGTCTCCTCCCTATGGGAGGGTGGTGGGATGTAAAAATGTAAACAATTTTTACCCCCGGCTGTGTAGACTGGGATACATGCTGTTGGTGCTTCCTACTTTTCTATTAAAAAGAGTTGGAGTTAGGAAGCATCACACCCCTCTTGTCGTTCCCATGGGCGCCTTGGGGATTCAATGACAGGTCTAAATAGCCTGTTCATTGATGTGGTTGTGTCCCGACGCAAGCATAGTGCTAGCTCGGAGTGTTCTGTTGAAGATCAGGCGAATGACTGGCACGCCTTGGTTGCTTGAGGTTAAAACAGCGTTTTTATAAAGCAACTGGGATGGAGGTTTTTCCTCTTCCGACGACCTGTGTTGGTTGTCGACAGATTCTCGTTCATATCTGGGGGATGATGACGGAATGGATCTGAACATATGTAGAGGGGTCTCACGCCCTGGGGGTGGGCCACCGGGCGCGGTTCACACCGAACGTCTGGGTGGCGCCTTCTTTTCATGTTTAAGATCAACACGCGTATCTGCCCCTTCTACTGGAGTAGGCATGTCGGCGTGGTTAGGGCACGGGACTGGTTCTGGTCACGCTGGTCCGGATCAGTTAAACCTGTTGTCCGCCGGGGATGCAGATCTGCTGTTCTGGTACCCTGAGGGACTTGGGCTTTTTTCAGGGGGAAAAATGCCAGGTCGGTCCGGGTGTCACAGGGTTAAGCGCAAGTTTTGGAGTTTTTTCTTGAGGGGTTATAGGAACAACCACCGCATTGGGTAACGACAAGGTGGTTGATTCCCTGGTGTGTTGGAGCAGTGTCAACTCCCGGGTTACCCGGTTGAGGGTGCCCCTGCACGTTCATGACGTCTGCCAATCATGTCAGCCTTCTCTGCCTCAACCCCTCTGGGTGGGTTTTTTTTAAATGGAGGCTTGGTCATGCAACAACGCCACCATACGCCCCTTCTGCCGGGGGGGCTGTTCTCAGCTAACTCCTTTGGCGCCTGTCTCGTCCGCAGTGCTCCAGGCTCAGGTTACAGCCTGTTGCCTGGTTTTCCCCGGTGCGCTGCCTGCTTCCGTTGGTTAACCTTTTTTGTGTGCTTACGGCCATGCTGACTGCCTGTTCTGCAGGGTCAGTGTGCCAGGCGGTGTGCTATTGGGGGGAAAGGGCCCGCTCTTGGAGGGGCCTTATCCGAATTCGCTGGCGATGTGGGGGGCGGTGTCACTAAGTGACCGCCTGGTGGGGTCTTGATGCCTGGCGTCATTGACCTCTCCGGGCCCCCGTTTTCCAGGGGATCCAGTCCCTTCAGTGGGTCTGGGTCTTCCTTCGCGCTCCGCTGCTAGGCCTTGCCACGGGGTTGGGTTTTCTCTTGACCCCGTGATTCTGGGGGCAGTAACGAGGTTGTTCCCTCCGTTCGTTCCCGAGTGGCATGCGGGTTGTGCGTGTGTGTAGTCGTGGGGTCAGGCCACGGTCTGCTCACCCTGTGCGTTGAGTTGCTTGAGTGCCTCTTCGCACGGTCGGGTCCGTCGCCCGCCCGGGAACCTCCAATAGGGGGGGTGCCCTCCATTAGGGGGGGTCGGGGGGCTCGGTCCTCCCTGATCTGATGGTTGTGGGGGGCCTCAGCGGGGTGTATTTGTCGGCCGATGGCTCTCGCTCGGCCTCCCTTGTGCAGAGAGTGACGCCGAGCGAGAGCCATACGATACAGAACTATAGGTTATAACTATAACCAAGTTCTGTTAGTATTGGTGACGCTCGGCGTCCGACGCCGCTGCAGCCCTTGATCTCACCTTGTGGTGAAAGCTTGGGAAGGAGGCGAGTATGTGGCCCCACCCCTGCTTATGTAGGTAAGCTGATAGGGGTGTGGTCAGACGAATATTGGGATATAAAGGTACATTGTGGTCTTTATTCAGTGCGCGTGCACGTGCGAGGTACAGTGCAGAAAGTGACGCTGAGCGTCACCAATACTAACAGAACTTGGTTATAGTTATAACCTATCGATTTGAGTGATGAAAAAGAAGAGCACATTTTTATTATGGAGGGTTTTGAATTCCAAATAGTAGGACCTCTAAATCTTATACTGAACTAACCTAATGTTGTGGGGAAGAAATTACGATGAATATTGTTTGATTGCCTTGTTGGATATGAATGAATACTGGAGTTTGATATGAAAAGAAAAGATTATGGAAAACAATAGGAAATAAATCTAAATTAAAAGTGCAGTTAAACATAAAAATACATATCTGGTATACATTAATATCAAAGATTGATAGTATTTTAAGTTGCTTAAAAATGACCCTCGGATCTCCATTACAGATGACGTTAAAAGTTATTGCGCTCGTAATAAACGCTGATGAAGGTCGTGTGCTCGTACCTCTGCTCCCCGCGCGCTGGAGTGACAGAACTATATCATCCAAGAGCACAGGTATCTTTTTCTGCTTCTATACTGTACTAGTTCAATTCAAGATTATACATTTAAATCAAGTGTTCCGTTATTAATTAATCCCATTGGGGAAATGTAGGTGGCATAGCAGCATGGGGGTAGGATAGTTGAGTTTGAGGTTTGAGTTGTGCTCTCATCCATCGTCATAGTTCTATTACATTGCATAGGTCAGCGCAGGTCAGCTATAAGGATTAAGATGAGTGGATTAAGAGGGATAAATTATCCATTCATTGGATTAAGAAAACAGATAAGGGATCTTAAAGGTGCTGTAAGTGCTGTTGTTGTTTTCTGTAGAAATAAGTGGTCTACATGTTAAAATAGTAGCTCTACATTCCGACAGCCATCACTGATATAGAGGGTTAGGTCAGTAACATGAGTCTCCCAGTCCCTCCACTCTGCAGTAAACACAAAATACATGTTCTGGTATTCCCTGTTCTCACCGCCCATTCTTCAGTGTGTCTCCTAGCTGGCCAGGAGGGAGAACACAAAGCCAAAGCCCATTTAACCCATATGTATTTTGTATCAATTGTTTTTACTATTAACCCTTTCACTACCACATTACATAAGGTTAACCCTTTCACACTAGTGAAAGGGTTAACCTTCTTCAGTGTGGTAGTCAAAGGGTTATAACCCTTTGTCGTGTGGCAGTGAAAGGGTTAACCTTCTGTATTGTCGCAGTGGAAGGGTTAACCATTTTGGTAATGTGGTAGTGAAAGGGTTAAACCTATTTTGATCAGAAGCTCCGGTGTCTACGATATATAATCGATGAGTCCGGTTTCCACCACAGTAATGTAGAGGTGAAAGCCCTCGCCCTCTGTCGCAGCAGCCGCTGGTTTGAGCCCCATTGTGGGTGTGGTTTCATGACACCGACAGTGACACGCTATCCTGTAGTGGACCGGGAGGCGGGTTTCATGCACTGGGTGTGAGATCGGGTTGCAAAGGTAGATAGATGGTGAACAGAATAGAACACAACACAACACAACATCAGTAGATCATTTTTTATTTTTACCCTTTCACTACCACACTACCAACGGGTTAACCCTTTCACTGCGACAATGCACAATTCAGAAGGTTAACCCCTTCACTGCCACACGACAAAGGGTTACCCCTTTCACAACCACACTACAGAAGGTTAACCTTTCACTACCACACTACAGACAGTTAACCTGTAGTGTGGTAGTGAAAGGGTTAAATGTGGTTAGATAAAGACAAAGATATTGTTTACATTGGCTGTATGGTCCCTCGTTTCAGCATGACAACTCTTTCAGACGACGAGGTGATTAAGTTCAACTTATAATTGACTTTAGTGGGTTATAATCAAATTGAGATGGAATTTAAGAGGAAATGTAGCGGCTTTAACAGTAATTCTTCACACATTAGGTTAAATAAACAACTGTTGATACTCACAGAATTCACATGCATAACTTGGTTTTAACAGTTACAATTGGCTTATTTTCATATTTCCCATCATATATTACACTTCAATCACTTACATTTTCAAGTGTGCAATAGTTTGTTGTTGTGTATGTGTGTGTGTGTGTGTGTGTGTGTGTGTGTGTGTGTGTGTGTGTGTGTGTGTGTGTGTGTGTGTGTGTGTGTGTGTGTGTGTGTGTGTGTGTGTGTGTGTGTGTGTGTGTGTGTGTATATATATGTGTATGTGTGTGTGAGGGGTAAAAAGCTAATAGAAACCACAAATTAAACTCCTTTAGTCCGATCCTGCTTTGGTGGAGTTTCCAAGTATGGCATGACTGTAATATCTTATCCACTCACTGAAACAAGTCATGTTGCCGAACAATAAAACCCATTATTTCACTGAAACCTGTCCATTAACTTGGGCCCAATACATTTGATTTACCTGTGATTGTAATTGGCAAACAATTACAATCCTTCGCACGGCGCATCTATGTAATTAATATAAGATGAAATGTGGACATGTATACTTGAAAGGGGTTAGGGAGCATACTAGGCCACTCTGAAGGGTACCTCATCTCTCCGAGCCTCCTGGTGATGGCCACGCCCACACTGGACAGTGCAGCGGAGGTCACCTGGCCTGCGTGGGAAAGACTCTCCTGGGTCCTTTTATATCTGCAGCCCGCCAGGAAGAAAAACACAGTGTTGTAAAATACACACTCCCACCCATGATAATTATAAGAAGACAAAGAAGAAGAATATAATAAGAATAAGAATAATAATGATAATAATAATAATAATAATAATAATAATAATAATAATAATAATAATAATAATAATAATAATAATAATAATAATAATAATAATAATAATAATAATAATAATAATAATAATAATAATAATAATAATAATAATAAATACAGTGTAAACATTCATGATCATAATTTTTATTAAAACAAATGTTGTATGTGGTGTATTTTGTGTTCTATCTTTTCCCCCATCCCACAATTTTAGTCGTTCTATACTGTCAGTCTGCGGAGGGTGTAGAACTACCACACGCCACTCTTCCGATACATGTGGAGTCGCCAGCCGCTTCTTTTCACCTGACAGCGAGTTTCACTGACCAGGACTCATACCCCACGGCTTCCCACCCATGAACACTGCCACTCGTGTTCGTAGAGACGACTGACCGAGCCAGAAGAAGTACCGCTGACGGCGGGAATCGAACCCCTCCGAATCTCTGTGGTGGTAGGCGAGTGCTTAGACCTCTACACTACCCAGAATATAACATTTGACAGATTCTTGTGGATTATTATAAAGGAGGGGAGGTTTAACATTGACTAATCTGAGAGTTAGAAACAGTGACGTATAAATACATCCCAGTCTATTGTTCACGTAGCTGGTGACTACAGTAGATTCAGATTCTGAACAAAGGCAATAGCATTATCTGCAGAGCCACAGAGCCCAACGTCTGGGCCAGGGTTTTGTGGCGTGGACGTGGCTTGTGGCATGGACCTGGCTTTGCACTACTGCCCATGCGGATGAGGGGGGGGGGGGGGGCTCTCTCGCTCGCGTGAATACCAAACCAAGCCGCATTTCTCGGAGACGCTCTCTGATTGGCCGACGCCTGTTTCTACACTGGTTAAGCTTAGGCACTCTTTGAAGTTGGTTAAGGTTAGAGTTTGTCTTAGAGCAGGGCGATAGAACGCCAGGTAGTTTGCAGGATGTTTGGCGCCCCCCCCCCCCCCCCCCCTCATCGGCAGTAGTGCAAAGCCAGGTCCATGCCACAAGCCACGTCGACGCCACGAAGCCCCGCCCAGACGTTGGGCTCTGTGGCTCTGCAGATATACCCTACTCAACAAAGGGGGAGATCACTAAGCTACAGTCATGACCCTTGGTGATTGGTCAGAAGGAACACACGCAGAGAAGATGTAGGTGTGAACTGACACACAAGGCATGAGATAGAGAGAGAGAGACACACACACACACACACACACACACACAGACACACACGTCATTAGCTATTATCCATGTGTACAGAGCATCCCTTGCCCAGTTTGTTTTCAACTAATGAAGCAGGCGAGCTCTGCCTGCTAATACTGCTGCACGCCGTGCTAATACAGGCTATTGGGCTATTAACAGGACCCTGATCCCATTTGACTGGGGAAATCCCATCAGCTGTGCCGAAGAAGAATTCCTGCTTGTGGTGAACAACAACTTTTGGGGGGAAACCCAATCTGGCCGCAGAGCATAATGTTGTTGGCATAATGAGGCGTAAACAAGGTGTAAACCGACACTCACGGGGTGGAGTGGCTGATGTCGTCCAATGTCGCGGAGGCCGTGAGGTATCTGAAATGACGGGAAAACATGCACAGAGTGTCGGATTAGTGTTAACGCCGCATCTCAGGACGCGACGATGACAGTAGTGAGTGGGCAGTTTTAGGTTATGTAATCCTCACACATGGCTCGGACAGTGTGCTGTAAACCTCACTGACACCCCCCCCCCCCCCCCCCCCCCCCCCCCACTTGCCCACTGTATTGTTACTTCATTCTAATTAGTGTATATAATTCCTATTTTTACTTATAATTGTACTATATTCTATTGTGCTATATTTAATTTAGTTTATATCCCATATCATTTTATTCAACCTCTTATTTACAGTTGTGCAGCCCTGGCCTATATTTTATTTCATAATATCATTCTGTTGTGCTTAACTTAGATCATATTTCATTTTATTTTACTCCACCTCTTTATTGTATTATCTGTCTGTTAATGTCTGTCTGCTAATGTCGCCCCGATAACGTCCAAAGCACATTTCTTGTACGTGAAAACTACTTGGCAATAAAGACCTTTCTGATTCTGGCTCTGAAATGTTTCACCAGTGATTAGATAGGGGGTATTATAGGGTTGCTATGTATGACTGTAGAGGGAATGAGAGTTCGGGGGATTTTCCTCTCTGACTATTTGGTCAGATCATGGAGAACCGTGGTGTACTTAGTATAGTGTCAGCCTTTCTTACACTATACTAAAAAGTAGGCTACACAATGGTTCTCCGTGATCTGATCGACAAAGTGCAATACCTAGGACTGTTTTGCCTAGAGGTCGCTGTTTGACAGCATTACAGATTATACCTTTAAGCTAAACTGTGCTGAAACTGGTCTAAATGTGACTGATGATGTTTATGAGGAACCACTTACGGGGAGGAGGTTTGGACGTCTTGCCAGCCCTTCGCCAGGTTCTGTTTGATGTGGCAGAGAGGACTCACGCCCAGTTGTCTCTTGATATCCATTGCATATTTCTCTTTGGCCAAAAGTACCTGCCTCAAAGTCTGAATTTCATCCTCCACCTGTCCAGTCATAAATTAAATAGGTATAGAGAATTCCAAACCAATGTTATTACATATAGTCACCTCATTATTCACGTACCACTTATTCGTTTATAAAACAATAATGATGAATACACAAGTGATGTAATACCTTTGTTAACTCAAACCTCAACTCATCCATATCCTCCTCTGTAAGCTCTGCGGGCGAGTTTCCATTTACTACGGTGATCCCCGTGGAAAAGTCCATGGATGAATCCCCACCGAAACCTTTCAAGGACGCAGTGAGACAGTTATTCTAGGCAGCCATGCAATGTAAAAACCAGTAAGAACGGGAACACGTTATATAATTATGTTGAAAGGATAGGATATATGCATAATAATTCGGGAAGTACGCACATTTGTTTTCAAACGTTATCGACTAGAAGTGCAACATTGTGAAAGTCGATTCAGTTTAGCACCAGAGGTGGTGGTAGTGCTAGTTAATAAGTGGTAGAAGTGGCATAATGATAATGTCAATAGCACAGGATGACGACGAGTACACCTCGAGCCGAGGTCAGGGCTTCGACGTGACGCTGTCCTTGGTGCTGAATTCTCCATCTTGGCTAACTAGCTACCTGTTGCACACAGCAAATCAGCCTCATCAACCGTGTTGTATTTCTAAAAACCGTCTACAGCTGCAAGTAGAACAGTCGCGTTTTTGCTACATGGTTATGTTATTCAAACAACGGTGTATTATTAGTTGTGACTTGTGAAACTACCAACCAGTTAAAGCTATTATCTTACCTTGCCTGTTCATTCTTGCCACTTTCACCAGACAGCCTCTACAGGTGTAAACAGAGCTAGCGGCTAAAGTTGCTATAGCTGTTCTCTCTATCTAGCTGTATCCAATCCCTGCTCAGTGATCAGTGCTCACTGCTCACACTCCCTCCCAGAGAGTTGAACGACGTTCCTACACCTGATGATGATGATGATGATGATGATGATGATGATGATAATAATAATAATAATAATAATAATAATAATAATAATAATAATAATAATAATAATAATAATAATAATAATAATAATAATAATAATAATAACCATATTATGTATATAAAGTTATAAAGAACGGGAGCGGTTCTTGTATAGTAAATAGATGGATATAACAAGTTAGCATAAGGACACATAGTATAACTGTACGATTGTATAGTATAGCATTGTACAGTATAGTGTACATAAGACCCAGTGCCTCTAACATTGTATTGCACTATCGCAGCAGGACCTTAGCATGTCTTACCATGCTTCTTGTAAACTTTATCTACATTATACCTGTTATGTCTATTCTTATTACTTGAATTATTGTTGTATTATTGCACAAATGTCTTATTCTCATTCCTTCTTATTACTTGTATTATTGCACAATCGTTGCGGGCATGACCCCCCGGCATTTCACTGTATGCTTGTATGCCGTGACAAATAAAACTCTTGACTTGACTTGAAAGTATTCTACAACAAAGAGAACAACGGATATATTCATGCAAAAGTATTATAATATTGGATATTTCATTTTAAATGCACAAACAAGAAACACCCTTTGGTTCCCAACAATTAAGACCAGAAAATAAAAGTGATGATGACGTTATTTCTTGAATTGAATTTATTTTGCCTGATTCTAATTGGATTTGGATAACCTTTTATCACAGGGCAGACGATACTATCTTGGTGATTTCCAAAGGAATTGTCTCCATCTGCTGGTCAAGGAATGCAGTACACTAGCAGATATCACAGCTTTCTAAGAATGTGCACACAAAAAGCTTTTCTTTTTTTTTAGTAATTAAAGATTTGACAAAACACCTATCCCCAGGAACATTTGTAACCGACTACATGGGTAATCAACAATACTGCAGCACACCAAGAAGGTATTTTCAACATAAGAGGAATTTGAAAATTAGGTTTTAAGATTAAAATTAAAGGAGGTTGTGCTAGTTTTTACTCTTTGTCCATTTTTTTTTTATCAGAGCCTTGAGTATTCTGCACAGAATGCCCGGTGTGCTTCTCTGCAGAGGACAAGTCACGGACTGTGATGTACCACCATTGTGCCTCAGCTTCAGACTTTATACTTGATGACATCACAAATATGAGCGTTAGCACTTTTTTAGTTTTAGAGACCCGTTGTCTCCTCCTGTCTGAATGAATGAATGAATGAAAACTTTATTAACAGATTGCAGAATGGGTACAGTGCAGTACAGCTCAATACATACAATTGTTAAGGGGATGCAGACCAGAGAAAGACTTTCGTCTTGTTTCCACCAGGGTCCCCCATTTCCAATTCATCGTAACATATATGACATACATGACATACAGATAGACAGTACTGCTACATCTATACATTTATGACATACCAGATTTGCAATTACAGTACTGTATTTGTGATACAAAAAGAGTCCAGAAAGAAAAGAGTATATACATTAGGCGTAGAAACTGTACATTGGATTGGGTAGGTGGGGGTGGGACTGGAGGTGGTTGGGGGGGGGGGGGTAGGAGTGGGGGGGGGGGGGGTAGGAGTGGGGGGGGGGGGGGGGGGTTGGGTAGGAGGGGTGGGTGGGGGACACTGTATAACTGTACAAACAACACTGTACATTGGATTATGGGACTGTACATTGGACTGTACATTGGAGGTGGTTGGGTGGGTGGGGGGGGGGGTGGGTAGGAGGGGTGGGTGGGGGACACTGTACAACTGTACAAACAACACTGTACATTGGATTATTGACAAGACCATACTTGGTAATTTACTGTACATTGGCGGGGGTTGTGTTCGGACATTTACAGGGGCCAGTTTCGAGTTGCAGTCTCCCTTAGGTGTTTTTGAGAGTGTTTTTGAAAGTGGGTAGTGATTCACATTCCTTTACAGCTTTGGGTAGGGCGTTCCACATTGATGTGGCATAATTGCGAAACGTGTTTAGTCCCTTGTTTGAGCCGAATCTGGGTTTAACATGATTGTGGAGCTCCCTCTGGTGTTGTGATCGTGGTATTCACTGACCTTTGGGAAGTATTTAGTCATGTACATGGGTACCTTGGTCGTGTAGTGTATCTTGTAGACCAGGCCCATTGCAAGTTGCTGTACTCTGTCGTCTACTCTAAGCCATCCTAGGTTGTCAAAGTGGGCAGGGGTGAGGTGGGTTCTAGGAGTAAGGTCAAGCAGTAGTCTGACCAGTTTGTTTTGAGATGTTTGTAATTTTGTTTTTAGCGCCTTTGAGGTGCTTTGGTACCATGAGGTGCAAGCATAGTCGTAGTACCCTTGAATGAGTGCTCCTGCTAGAGTCTTCAGGGTATTCTTGTGAATATTATATGAAACAAAGAAAACCAAAGACCCACCCTCCATTGTGTTCCTCGTCTTCTCAAACACTTCACCCCCCTTCACAGACCCCCCCCCCCCCCCCCCCCACGAAGCCAAAACACCTCACTTTCCATATTCACAGATCCTAACTTCCCCCTACGGAGCCAGAACACTTCATTTCATATAATATTCACAGATCCTAACCCCCCCCCCCCCCCCCCTCTCCCCTACCGGACACAGACGTCTCACATCTCCAGTGAAGAAACCTCAAACACTGGAGTGGACACACCTACTGTACTCTCCCTTGTGTATATAATGTGAACAACTTTGTTTATCAGGAGCTCACTTTGGATACACCTGGCCAGGCCAGTGTCCACTCTGAGTCATCCAGCTGCAACTCTTTTGATTTACCTGTACCCCTTCCGGTATATTAAACCTGTGTTTACCAAGTCTGCCTGTGACTGTCTCTACACACTCTTTGTTTTGGTATTTGGAAGAGAGTTGTTCATGTTCACTAACATTTTTGGACAGCTCGTAGACCATATAAATAACATGTTTGAATTCTGAAAATGGGTGTATAGTTCCCATACCCGATACTGTGAAATTACCTTTGACAAGGTGTGCCAAATAAATGCTGGTGCTTAATATGATGTGTGTTTCATGACTTTTGCTAAAACACAGGCCACATATCAGCCAAAATATAAAATGCATCAAATAATTACTTTTGTGCCTAAACATTTATTTCCTAAATGTATCAAATATGAATAGTTAATCTGAGCTTGTGTCTAATGCAGACTAATAATTACACAATTCAAGCTGACAATGTTTTCCAATCATTCTGCTTCCAGTGCTCTTGAATGTAGGACATGCAGGGATGACATTAAATCATAACTGCCAGGGGACCAAGCCAAAATGTTCAGGAATATTTATTCAACAACAGCAAATCAGATCAATGATCCACTTGTTTTCTGTCAGACACACGATTACCATGCTACAACATAAAGATGTATACTTCATATAGGCCAAGTGTATTTACAAGCGACCTTAACCATTAAACCATGCGTTGCAAAAATTTAATGGCCATATCACACCATACCATTTAAAATCATATAGTCGATCATCGTTTGGAAAAATGACAAAATATGAAATAAATACTATTAAAAAAATGCATCATATAACCATTTAACTATAGTTACACTATATACTATGTTGTCTCGAGATATTTTTATGGAGCCATTTCCTGATCATTGATCTATATATATTTTTTCTCAACACATATTGCATTCAACTCAGAACATTTACAGTAGCATTGTTTCAGTATCTCAATGAAAAAGCCATAACAGGTACATCTATGTTTTTTTTTTATCAGGGGTTACATGAAACATCATAAAAGGGTCACACAGAGGTCAACACCCAGACCATTAATAGCAGAGGGCAGCCAATAGGAGCTCACCCCATTGTAAACCATTGAAACACATTATTATTAGCAGTTATGTATCCAACAAAATGGTGAAGATTGTTATGGGTTATGGCAATTCCCGAATTTGTGGTGACATATGCGTCATCAGTGGTATGGAGAGAATGTACTGTAGTTCATTTCTGAGCTGCCTGTAGTGCCATCTCACACATGTAGTGCACTGTGAGCGAATGCTTCTATAGAGATTATTAAAGTTCAACATTGGTAAACAATCACAGGATTGGACAAAAAGGTCATAGTCATCTGACTTTCTTTTTAACACTATACAAATAAAAAAAGATGATAATATTCTTCAAATGATTTAAAAGGGGAAATTCACCCAAAATTCTAAAATACATATTTCCCCCCTTAAACCCGGAGTGGCGTCTTATCGATCCAGAATGTTTCAGTGCTATAGTTCTGGAGAGGATCTGCCATAGAGATGTCTACCGTCAGTCCACTACAAACTGGCACTCAATTTGTGGCTCTTAAAAGCACCAAAAGATGTATTTGGAAAAACTCAAAAGCAATGTCTCATCCTAGACAATCTGGATGGATAGATAACACTCCGGGTAAGGGTTTGAATTTTGAAAGAACAGCCCCTTTATCACCATTTTACACAGATATTCTGTAGGCAGCCTATACATGGAAAGAAAAGTATGAAATGGTTTTTTCCCCTCCCCCACCAACTCATATCCACTAATTATATATTGAAGACGGCTCAGAATTAGAACCAGGTTACCCTCTGAACCAGAAGTATTACTGATAGAGATCTACTGTGTCTATCTACAGCTCTACTCTGGACTGGCGAGGGTCCGTCGGGTCCTTGGCTTTAGCAATATAATTTCCCACGTGAAAAGAAGGTACTGGTAACAAGGGCCTACATCAATAACACTCACACGAACATGAAGAGGAACCAATGGATGTCCTTCAGCCTCTCGTGGAGTTATCTCGCTGATTTAGTTTTGCCACTTTAGACCTAACATTTTATACTCACCGTCTCAAGTTCTCCTTCAGCCAAGATACTTTATCGAGGAAAAGTAGTAAAGAGTTTAACCTCAATCTTTGATGGAAAACTAGCAACCATAACAACACTATAAATCACATGTTATCATATAATACATTTGAGACTACCTTCGAAAGCTTGTTTTGTCTTTGTGAAGTGTGTTTTCACAAGGATGAAGAACGAACTGCTGAAATGAAATAAAAGATGATTCAATTCAATTTAAGAAATACGCTATGTTTCACTGAACATAAAGCGATTTCACCAAAAAAAATTAAATTAAAAAGACTCCAACCATTACTACTCAGGGGTGAAACATACCTCATCAGACCAATGGCTTAAATATGTGCAAATCAATAAAAAGAAAAACATGATCTCCTGATACTAAGTCATCACGATAACCTGTTCAGCAACACCGGGAAGGAAAACCCAAGTTAAAAGTATTATGTTCAATAACTAAGTCAAAACAGCAGCCTTTTATGATAAAATTGTCCTTTTAAACAGAGCTCCTGTGCCTCATAAACGCCATACGTCACGATCAAGACACTCGGGGGACACAGGGAGAACAAACACAGTGTTAAACGCAATAGGTCTTAAAAAAAAAAAGGAAAAAAGAAAAAGGTCTAAGGAACGGAGCTGGCATTTCAAACTAATGCAATTGTCGACAGCGATCCGGAACTGAGAAAAGGTCCCATCTAACGTGACAGCTCCCGTCCTCGAAGGTGTAAAGGTGACACGACCGCCGAAGACAACGTCACCGCACCTCACTAACCCACGCCTCCCTGAGCCACACGCCTCTCTCATCCCTTTGACGAAGAAAACACAAAGTAAACTGTACCCCCAGGTCGACGACACTCATATCATGGACATATTGCACGTACGCTATGCACCAAACATCGGGAAAACTCCTCGGGGAAAAAAAGTCACAAAAGAGAGGAAAGAAAATGTGGGGAAACAATGACAACTCTTTTTCAACAGTGCATGCTACGCCATGACGCCAAACGCGGAGAGAGAGAGGGAACAGTGGGGGTCGGCGAACGGTGAGGTTAAAGGCCAAGAGATTACAGGAGGAGACACGAAAGGGAGACCATCTCTTTCCTTCTCGTCTTCTTCGTGCGTGGGGGGTGGACCACTCTGGGAGGGTGGAAGGGAGAGGGAGGGAAGGGAAGGGAAGGGGCTGGTCTTCACATTGGTTCCTTTTCGTGGACCACGCTCGCTCGCTCGCCCCCTCTCTCCGGGTTAGACGGCCGTCGCTGGGAAACTGAAACAGATCGCCACCCTCTCGTTCATCTCGTTACGGTGGAGCGGGGAAGCAGGCAGGGCCGCAGGCCAGGACACAGAGGAGGAGGAGGGCGGAGGAGGGAGGGAGGAGGGGGGGGGGGGGGGGGTGGAGGGTTAGTTGAAGCCGGTGTCAGTGTGGTAAGTGGAATGGTGGCCGGCGTCCGACGTTAGCTGGGTCGTCTCTGTCGCTGATGGCTGCAGCACGATGGGGTCCCCGCCGGCGTCTGCGTGGGAAACGGGACACGCGGTCAGTGCTTGTGTTGACCTGGACTCGCAGCACTGTGCTCCGATATACATTCACGGCTCCACCTTTTGGCCAGTGTGAGTACTGCCATAGTGTTCTTATACCCGCGTCACTGTACATATTAATACTACAACTCAGAGCCAAGCATTTCACCGTAAAGTACATAATAAACAAACTGAACTTGAAACTTGATCCGATTAGCACTAGACTCAGTAGTACTAAACAAACAACACACTGCAGCACCCACTCTCCACACTTTAGAACACCTAAACACACTTTATATTTATTGGTAAAGGATTTGCACTACAACCCATACCTCAGTACACCTTACTGAAATTGTACCTAAATTGTACCTCATCCCATTTCTGCTTTGCACTATATAGTATATTGTATATTGCATAGTATATTGTATGGTAACTCAGTTACCATACTGCATTGTACATATGTACATACTGAACACTGTGTCTACGTACATGACTTCTATTTTTACTTCTATTTTTACATGCTATACTATTTTATTTCATACTTATCTTTTGTCTAGCACAGTCTCTGGAGCGTAACAGAAAGAAGCATTTTGTATAAAAGTATTCTGTACTTCTGTATGACAACTATTAAAGAAACTTGAAACTTGAAACTAAATTATATATTTTATACCTAGTTTAATGACCTACATTGTAGAACAATGTTTTAGCCCTAATGTTGAATTAGATTAGATTCCAATCTATTGTCATTATACAGCACAAGTACAGTACAACAAAATAAGTTTGGCATCGGTGAGAGAAACAGACTCGTCGCTCCTCCCGTCAACAAAGAAAACCAAAGACACCCCACCCTCCATTGTGTTCCTCATCTTCTCAAACACTTCACCCCCCCCCCCCTTCACAGACCCCCCCCCCCCCCCCCCCCCCCCCCCCCCCCCCCCACGGAGCCAAAACACTTCACCTTCCATATTCACAGATCCTAACTCCCCCCCCCCCCCCCCCCCCCACAGAGCCAGAGAACACTTCATTTTCCATATTCACAGATCCTAACTCCCCCCCCCCCACAGAGCCAGAACACTTCACCTTCCATATTCACAGATCCTACTGAGTATAGTGCTAAATCAGATATATGTAGAGTTGTAGTATTAATGTATACAGTGATACAGGTATAAGGACACTATGGTAGTAAGTCATACTGGCCAGCAGCGTAACTAATAAGAGTAGGTAAGGGATATGTACAGATATAGAATCTACAGATATGTAAAAAGGATTATATGCAGGTATATACAGACAAATGTGGTTATATATAGATAAATATATATATATGGTAGGAATATATATATATATGGTAGGAATATATATATATATACACAGTATATACAGCACATTGCACTATCTATCATAGAGCTATATGGTAGAGTCAACTATAGTATGAGGTATATATATGCAGTAAGAACATTATTGTACATATTGCATTATTGTACATGCTATCAAACAGAGTATGATAGGCTAAAACATTGTCCTTTCATCTGACAAAATAAAGGTGCATTTGAGTGTTGCAGTGTCCAGCCTCAACCTGGATGTGTGCGTACCTACTGTTGTGTGCTCTACTGTCCCAGCGCTTGTAATGGACCTATCTATATCTGTCAACGCTAGTAAACAATTCCAAAGTAAGAGTTCCGGTTCTAACCAGGCGACCGTTCCCCTCACCTCTCTCGTCAGATTGCAGCTGGGCCTCCAGGTCCTCGGGGGACACGTAGAGATCTGGCTCGTGGGCCTCTGGGGGCCGCGGTTTACACTTTCCACAGCAGCAGTTACAGCAGCAGCACAGGCAGCAGCAGAAGTAACAGCCAGTGGCCAGGCCGCAGAACACAAACAGAGCCTGCAGGGTGGTGGAGAGAGAGATTAGGAAAGGGAGAGAGCAGGAAAGGGAGAAAGGAGAGAGAGAGAGAAGGAAAGAGAGGGGAAGAGAGAGAGAGAAGGCAAAAGAGGGAGAGAGAAGGAAAGAGAGAGAGCGATAGAGGTGAGACACAGGTAGACAGATGTGAGAAAAGGAGAAGGAAGAGACTGTGATGTGTTGAAGCAGGCAGATATATATATATATACACTGATTGGTCGACCCTCCTTCCAATTTGCTGTACCCAGCAGTTGGAACGAGATGCAAAAGACTCCAATCAACTGTCACCCAGCCTTTTAACTGTAATTTGACTGTTCTACTTCATGTTTTACATACCTTATGATTTTATTTGGTTGTTTGTTTGATATGTGTTTTAATTATTCCCCTTACCTCTGTGATGTATGTATCGTCAGTCTCTTTTCTATTTTATTTAATTACATTCGTTTGTCCCCTTCCCCGTTACTTATGGCCAGAGGAAAGGCCACTTAAATTAGTAAAACAACAGGAACAGTGTATTGCACTACTAAAGCTACCTAGCATGTCCTATATGCTCTGTAAATACTATGTACAGATACCGAGATGGCACACCATGTACCTGTTTATTGCACTGTTGTTTTTTATTGGATTCTATTATATGTTGTACCACTGTATTTTATTGGACTCTATTATATGTTGTACCACTGTATTGCACATCGTCGCGGGCAAGACCAGCCGCATTTCATTGTATACCTGTATGCCGTGACAATTAAAACTCTTGACTTGTCTTGACTTGACCCTTTGAGGCCCTTTTGTCCTCTCACCAGGCCGTCATTGTGAATAAGAATTTGTTCTTAATTGACCTTCTTGGTCAATGAGGTTGTTGCCAATTTTCTTCCAAAACTGCTGCATGATACTTACTCAATCTATCACATATTGCGGAGAAATTTGTTATTTAAGAACAAGGATAAAAATTACTAAAATGGGTTGACTAAGTTTGGTTTATTCTTTAGGTGTAAGCAGCATCCGCGAGTGCCCAATTGCAACCTCATGAACCTTTTCTCCAATGCATTTCAATGCAGTTACAGCTATTGTTAATTAACTATTTGTAACTCTTTCCTTCCAATCTCTTCGGTTCAAGGGACATTACCTCGGGGACGTCAAACTCTGGGACTTTTCCCTGACTATTCTATCACAAATAAGCACAATTTCCATGGCCAATATTTGTCATTGTCTATCCATGTCACTTTTTGTTTAAGGGTTGATTTAAATATCCCAAGATTAAATAGGAAAAGAGGCAAAGAGGACATTTGTTATTTGGGTTATTATTCCTTCAAAAGGTACCTACTATATCTACTGTACCAGCAGCGAAGCCTGACATGAAATACCCAACTGATAATAAATATGAAATGCCTGACTGAAAAATGTATTATGAATAATGTTTCACAACCTTTCTTAGTAGCTTCAATAGTTTCAAAATTCCATAATTTTTCCAGGTGTTTCAATGGCGTATTTTATATATTTTAATTTATTTTTGTTTATTTAACCTTTATTTAACCAGACAGGTCAATTAAGAACAAATTCCTATTCACAATGACGGCCTGGCGAGAGGACAAAAGGGCCCCTCAAAGAGTAACAGGGAAAGGGGACAAAATATAATAATAAAAAAAAAAAACAGGCGATACATTACAGAGGTAAGGGAAATAATTAAAACATGCACCAATCAAACAACCAAATACAACGACAAAAGGTATGTAATACATGAAGCAGAACAGACAAATTACAGTTAAATGGCTGGGTGACAGTTGCAGGTGTGTGTGTGTAAACAACTCTGCGATAGAATCCTAAAAAGTAGTGAGTAATATAGGAACCATGTTGCCTTTATGTTACAGAAAGTAGACACGACTATAGGGAAGAATAATTGATCCCTGCCTCCTTCTGATCTTACCTTTGCCCACCAGCTTGACAGGACAAAGTACGTGTTAACATTCTCCTCTCCAAACTGCTCGGCCACATACAGGCCCAGAGAGCCGTACTTGTCATAGATATTACGCTTGGTGGGGTCGTTCAATATGGCATGGGCACTGTTTATCTCCTTGAATTTGTCAGCTGCCTCCGGGTTATCGGGATTCTTATCAGGGTGGAACTTCAATGCCAGTTTCCTGTAGAAAAGTGCACAAAATCGACAATCGGAAAATACATTATTGCATATATGAGGGGGATTTCTTTCCATTTCATTTTCAAACCATTATTTAAACTCAAAAGGGCAAAGTGTCCCTCACTTACAGTCTCACGTCAAGTGTACATACAGAAATAAACAACAATGGGATCCGGTAGAAATATGAATGTGGAATATTGTGAGTATATTAGCAACGACCTGCGATGGTGGTTACGTGAGTTAGGCTGCCCTACTGACCTGTAAGACTTCTTAATATCGTCCGGTGTGGCCACCTTGTCGACTCCCAGCACCAGGTAGAGAGATTCACCAGCGGTGGACAGAGAGCGCTGCCTCTGATGTTCAGACGCCATTATGTCTCACGTCCCCAAATCTAAAACACAGGGGGGGGAAAACATGAGCAAATGCAACTGGGTCTGTGTGTAACTACTAGCCTCTTTATACATGATCTCCTGTCATCTACACGGACATGTAACAAGCCTACAGGCCCAGGCATAGTGTGCTCAAATAGGAGTATGCTATATTTTTTTATGAATAATGTATAGCTACTCTCAGTAATACTACTAGCAAGCTCCAGATTAAACGTGGAGTCACTCCTATTCAACGTGAATACGTAATTGCTGAAGAGGGGACGTTTGTGGGGCGGTGCGGGGCCTTGACACTATTGAAACAAAATGGAAAATGAATGATACACAGAGATGATATCATGCTATTCAGTGCTCTGAACACATCTGAATCATGTAGCAACTGGTGAAATGTTTCCTGCAACCTGCATTATAAGAATGACAAATGATCTTAATGTTGGCCCACAGACTGTGAAAAAGAACCAAGCAATCAATGGAATTGGCATCAATGAGACCCTGAGCAGTGAAGAGGAAAATGCTTGCCAGGGGGTAGATTTTAATTTGTCTCTCTCTCTATTTGGATATTGTAAATGGTGCCCATATTTATCTGTACAACTGATAATATTCTGACATCCAGCTAGCAGTACTGAATGCTCATACTGGTGCAAGTGACACCCAAAGAGCACAGCATATGCTGCAAAAAAAGAAGGATTTATGGAAATGACGCACTAGTCGTAAAAAGGTGTACGGCTATTTCCAAGAATACAGCTGCTACTAAAATGCCATCTTGACACAATTGAATTAACGTTACCAATGCTGATTCATTTTGGGCCGTTTCACCCGTTAAACGTTAGCTATTGCGCACTGACAACGCTGCAAACTGCCACCTTTAGCACAATCCGCGATCCGCCCCAAGTCATCTGTCAATATGCAGGATTAGACTCTTGAGTGTATACGATGCTGCTTTGAGCATAATCTGTGCCAGCATCATCAACAGCACTGCTTCTTTAGCGCACAGCATCCATGTTGGTTTGCTTTTCCTGGCCTTCTCTTGATGCGAAATAGAATAGGACCAGGATCGTCGGCAGTCGTTTTCAAGGGCAGGGGGGGCAATATCTCGAGAGAGAGAAAAATCATCCAAATACATGCGGACGCTCACCTTTCAGTCGGCTTTGATACGTAGCAACAAAAAAAACAACAAACGTCCCGGCGGGTTGTAATTTCAGATGGTGTGATCTGACTATGGTTGCATCCTGCACGCACCCCAGCCCACTGTACGCATCATCACCCAGCAGCACAACCATGGACAGCTGCAGCAACACTCGCCCCGCCCCCGACCACCCCATGGCGACCCGACGCGCCGCGCGCACTCTACAAGATTGGGACGGTGGGGGGGGGGGGGGGGGTCTATTCTTGATTGATTGATTGATTGATTGATTGAAAAGTTTATTAACAGATTGCAGAATGGGTACAGTACAGTACAGCTCAATACATACAATTGTTAAGGGGATGCAGACCAGAGAAAGACTTTCGTCTTGTTTACATCAGGGTCCCCCATTTTCAATTCATCATATGACACACACGACATACAGATAGACAGTACTGCTACATCTATTTATGACATACCAGATTTGCAAATACAGTACTGTTTGTGATACTAAAAAAAATCCAGAAAAAGAGTATACATTTGACATATAAACTGTACATTGGAGGAGGTTGGGTGGGTGGGGTGGGGCTGTACATTGGAGGTGGGGGGGGGGGGGGACACTGTACATTGGAATACTGACATACATTTGACATAGAAACTGTACATTGGAGGAGGTGGGGTAGGTGGGGTGGGGTTGGGTGGGGCTGTACATTGGAGGTGGGGGGGGGGGGGGTTTGGGTACGGGGGGGGGCACTGTACATTGGAATACTGACAAGGCCATACTTGGTCTTTACTGTACAACTGGGTTAGGACATTTGTAGGGGCCAGTTTCGAATTGCAGTCTCCCGTAGGTGTTCTTTGAGAGTGTTTTTGAAAGTGGGTAGTGATTCACATTCCTTTACAGCTTTGGGTAGGGCGTTCCACATTGATGTGGCATAATTGCAAAACGTGTTTAGTCCCTTGTTTGAGCCGAATCTGGGTTTTACATGATTTGTGGAGCTCCCTCTGGTGTTGTGATCGTGGTATTCACTGACCTTTGGGAAGTATTTTGACATGTACATGGGTACCTTGGTCGTGTAGTGTATCTTGTAGATCAGGCCCATTGCAAGTTGCTGTACTCTGTCGTCTACTCTAAGCCATCCTAGGTTGGCAAAGTGGGCAGGGGTGAGGTGGGTTCTAGGAGTCAGGTCAAGCAGTAGTCTGACTAGTTTGTTTTGAGATGTTTGTAATTTGGTTTTTAGTGCCTTTGAGGTGCTTTGGTACCATGAGGTGCAAGCATAGTCGTAGTACCCTTGAATGAGTGCTCCTGCCAGAGTCTTCAGGGTATTCTTGTTTACCAGAGAGGAGATCCGGTACAAGAATCGAGTTCGTTGGTTGACCTTTTTTATTACATTGGATGCCATTTTGTCACAGGAAAGATTAGCCTCTAGGATGGAACCCAGGTAGGTAATTTCATCTTTCCTTGTGACAATATTGTCACCCACTGTAACTGAGAAGCCGTCGGTCTTGCTGAGTTTGTTATTTGAACCGAAGAGAATGGACTCTGTTTTGCCCATGTGTAATGATAGTTTGTTGTCGGCGAGCCATATGCAGATTTAGCCTAGTTCCGAGCTGAGGGTTTTTTCAACCTGTAACTTGTTCTTGTCAGAGACCAGCAGGGCTGAGTCGTCCGCAAACAGGAACAAGTTGCAGTCACAAGCTGACGACATGTCATTTGCATAAATTAGGAACAGTAGCGGTCCTAGTATGCTTCCTTGTGGAACACCACAGTTCACTGTGAGGGGAGGGGATAGGGTACCGTTTACCTCCACCATCTGTTCTCTCCCCTCCAGGTAGGATTGTATCCAGCTCACTGATAAACTATCAAAACCAATTGCTTTTAGCTTGTCAATCAGAATGGTGTGATTGACAGTGTCGAAGGCCTTTTGTAGGTATAGCATGACCATGCCGCAGTATTTGCCCGCGTCCACCTCTTGCTTGATGTGGTCGTTCAAATAGAGAAGGCAGGTACTTTTCGACCTGTTCGTATACTATTTTTTCCATGACTTTCGAGGTTTAGATGTAAGGATAGAAACAGGGCGGTAGTTGCCTGGGTCTAATTTGCTGCCCTTTTTGTGCAGGGGTGTTACTCTCGCAATTTTGAAGTCCTTGGGGACGTGTCCCTGTTTTATGGAGAGGTTTATTATGTGTGTGATGACTGGGGTGATGGCGGCTGCTGCGTCTCTGAGGAATTTGGAGGGGATGTTGTCATGGCCAGTGGCCTTGTTCGGTTGGAGGGCGCTCAGTTTTTTGAGTACCTCATCTGTAGTTACCATTTCCAGTTTGAAATCGTCTTTGTGGACGCCTAGGTTCTTGTAGTATGCTACTATGTGTTCTACCCCATACTGCCCTGAGTGGGAGGGTAGTTTGTTTACCAGTGTTGTGGCTATGTTTGTGAAGAAAGTGTTTAAGTAATTGGCTACATGGGGCGGCTACGTGGCGTAGTGGGCAAGGCGCTCGCCACGAATGCGGAGACGCTGGGCTCGCCTGTTCGAGCCCAGCCCAGCGCTCCACATTGCTTTCAGTTTAGCTGGTCGTTCATACTAATACACATTGGCCGTATTAGGGGGTGGGAAACTGATGGGTGGGGATCGGGCGTTGTGGACAGCGACTCCTACAGGTCGGTTGGTGCGCCTGCGCAGTAGAATCAGGAAGTGTCGGGGGCAGCGTGAGCCTCCCACGCGTTACTCCTCGCCACTGAGAGATCGAGCTGCGTAGGTGAAAAGATGCGACTGCTGTTACCTCAAGTACCGGAGGGGACTTGTGCTATGTATGACTTAGTTCACATTGCAGCCGGCTTGTGGGAGGCAAGAAACAGCGTTTGTGACAGGGGAGGGTTGAATTGGATGATATGAAATTGGGATGGGAGAAAATATAGAAAATGGGAGAAAAAGTGGATAAAAAAAAAAAAAAAGTAATTGGCTACATCCAGTTTGTCTGTGATGAGCGTGTTGTCCGTCTTTATGTTTATGTCTGAGAACCTGGTTGAGTTTTTTACTGCAGCCTATAGTTGATTATTGAGTAATTTCCAAAGTTCACATGGTTTATTTTTGTTTTCCTCAGTTTTGTCATTGATGAAATTTTTGTTAACAGTTTTTATCATGGAGTTTACATCATTTCTTAGTCTGTTTCTTTCTAGTTTGAGTTCAGTCACGTGGGCTTGGAGTTCACTGCTCGTGCTTTTGGTAAGCTTTGACTGACTTTTACGAAACTCCGAGCATTTTTTGTCTCTGGCTTTCATAGCGGTCAGTTCTATGGGATGAAGATGCAAAGCCACGCAGCTTCTCGAAAGCTGTATACAAATTCCTTCGATTCGAAGATCCAAATGCTCAAGTTTTGTTTTATTTGGCACATATAAGTACATCATGTATATAATGTAGAAGCCCCCTGATAATGTGTTTCATACAGTAAAAAAAAAAGTACAAAAACTATCCAAAATATACAATATACAAACTAAAGTACAAAATTAAGTACAAAATGTAAACAATGAGGTACAAAATGAAAGTTTTAAAAATGCTAAAATGAGGTATGGATGTAGTGCAAATCATTTTGTAATAAATAGATGTAAAAATGTGGTGTAGTGTTTAAAGCAGGGGTCAGCAACCTTTTTGACATGGAGTGCCTGTTTGAAATATAGTTGTAACTAGTGTGCCTCAACAATATTCCATGCATCGTAAATATTTTTTCTCATAATCAGGTCTTTTTAATGATAATTTACTCATTATTAATAATTACATCATTATTGTTATTGTTATTATTAACAATATTATTATGATGGTTGTATCAACCCTAAATCTGAGTTGGGGGGGGGGGGGGGGGGTGCAATGCAGACAAACAGCTGCATACAGTGCGACCATTTCACTCACATTTGCCCATTCATTTTTGGACACATCACACACCATCGGCGTGTGTACTGTACGTGTGCTGTCATAGCTCCACCTACAGGCCTAATGGAGAACACCAGGATGTGAATGGAGGGTGAATGTGAGGTATATCGTGTAAATAAGTTTTGATTGATCGCAAGACTACACTGTAAAAAAATAAATAATAATAAGTTACCAGAACTTTAAAATATTGAGTTCAGTTACTGCATTAAGGTTTTCAGTTTTCAATCCATAATAAGTTAACAGAAAAATAAGTACACAACCACATTATTTCAACCTAATAAAACTATGTTTATTGTCATTGTTTTATAACACACGTTGACTTGGTAATACTCACATTTTGAGTAAAAAAATTGCTTTTAACATGTGCAATGTTCAATGAAATAGAAAAATAAATAATAAAATGTGTTGATTAATCCCACTGGTCACAATGGTTACCGTAATAATGTTTTTGTTATAAGGCTCTGCAAATGTTACTGAATGATGTAGCAATGTATTTCCAGCTAAATTGAAATAATAAACAAATAAAGGGTCTCAATTAAACATGTGGTAGTAAAAATAACCTGTGGGAGGATTTCAACAAGATAAATGCGACAACAGTGCAAAATATTTCACTATAATATTTCAAAGCAAAAAAAATATATATATATATATATATATAAAAAAAAATTAATGCTGCCCCCTGTGCCTATGAAAATGCCCCCGCGTGCCTATGCAGGCACGCGTGCCTAGGGTTGCCTACCCCTGGTTTAAAGTGTCTGAAGTGAATGTTAAAGGTGAGTGTTTAAAGTGAGTGTGTGCAATGTGGATGTGTGTGCAATGAATGTAGATGGATGGGTTATAGTGTTGCTCCTGATGAAGTTGGGTTACACAACATCATGTTTTGGCCTTCATATGACATAATTTTATCATCATTATGTGTCCTGCTTTTCCCCGGAATTAATTGAATGTAGGCATCAATCACAAGACTACCTATAATATTTTATTATTATTATTATTATTATTATTATTATTATTATTATTATTATTATTATTATTATTATTATTATTATTATTATTATTATTATTATTATTATTATTATTATTATTATTATTATTATTATTATTATTATTATTATTATTATTATGTTTTTGGTAGATTTGTGTTAGTTTATTGCACAAGTCCGGCAGAGAGGAAGGATGGGAGGAGAGATATGGGGGAAGACATGCGGCAAGGGTCACCAGGTCGCGTGAATACTTTCGGCAACCAACATGCCCTTCCGCGTTGCTGCGATTGGCCAGCGATCGGCAAGCCCTCTACGCTCGTTTTCCCCCTACGCCGGTAACGCGCGCATGCGCATTTCGTACTTGTCTCCCTGTGGGGAGGCGGGGGCTGCTGGTGTACAGCTGAGAGCTCCAGCATAGCTATGTCCACGAGCTAGGCGCAAGCCAGAGTAAAACACAGTTTTCAATCAATCAATCAATCAATAATAACATTAACGAGACTCTTGTTGTGTCTATTCTGCTAACGCTACCTCTCATTGCTTTAACGTTACCTAGGCTCTCGTGTCTATGTCTATCTGCTAACGTTAACGTTAGCATTAGCATTAGGCTAACAAGCTGTAACGGCACCAGTCTCGCGTCTATCTGCTAACGTTAGCATTGTAATAACCGGTTTAAAATGGATGGTGATTACCTCACATTGTGTCTATTCTACTAGCATTAACCATTAGTTACTAGTACAAACAATCAATAGCGAGTTATATTGATCACGCTATGTATGATAGCCATGCTAAAATGCTAGCACAACATTAGCACCTAACCTAACAACAAGCTTAACAAGTCAGCGATCTTTTTGTGAGACAAAACTCTCGGCTCGGTGGCAAATTGTGTTGATGTCGGTTTAGTTTCATCAATAAATGAGGCAGAATACACAGTGACTGTATCCTTTTTTGTTTATTGCACTTGTTCCTGCTGCAAATGAAATCCTATGCGAGACATTAAAGATGGCGGCTTTCTGTTTTTGTGGAGAGCCTCCAACGAGTGACGTGTCTCTCTTCTGACCAATCAGTGGTCTGCAGTGTTTCATGTGACTTTTCCCTACGCCGGTAACGCGCGCATGCGCATTATCGCTGGCCAATCAGAGCAACGCGGAAGGGCATGTTGGTTGCCGAAAGTATTCGAACCCCGGACGGCCGTGTTGCACTACAGTGCGTTGCTTGGTGCGCCACCCTGGCGCCCCCCTATAATCTTTTATAGTATAACCTATAACCTCCACAATCTGTTTTACAGTTTGTGATGAAGACAGTCATTACAGACAGACAATAAATCACCTCTGTGTGGTTTTTATTGCAGTGGTTCTCAAACATTTTGTCAAGGACCCTCAATTGATATGTAGTATATTCCTATAGAATCTTACAATAATCTAAGGTTATTGTACAGTACAATGAGATTGCTATCTGGAAGGAGAAAGGATCATAAGTGATAGAATGGTTGGTCTCCTCATCTGACTTAAGCAGATGAGAAATAAACGTGTAAGCCAGACAACCAGAACTCTAGTTCAACTCAACTGATTTATTTGACCCAGGGCCAAGAGTGAATAAAAGGTTGCCTTTCACATACAAGGATTATCAGAAAACATTAACATGTCTGCTGTGTACAGGAATCAACAAGGTTTGCATCTCAAACCCCAACATAGGTACATACAACAGTCATTCGTTAACATAATTTGAACACACAATACTGTAAGCCCTTTTTGCATATAAGTAAGCCTGGTTTCTAAGCTAAGTTACATTCTATTCTAACCAAACATAATGGTTCCATCCGGCTTACTTACATCAAAAACAGCACAGTCTCTCTGGTGGGGAGGGGTGGAGCCGCAGACCCTGGGGTTGGGGTGGTCTGGGCTCCTGAACTACCAATATGTTCGCTCTTATATACTATAATTTCTGGCCAATAATAGCACATTTTACTAATACAGTTGGTCCAATCAGGCGTCTTCTGTGGGCGGTCTCCGGTGGGGGCTGGCAGCCCCCACCTCTGGGTTTCTCTGGGGGGGGGGGGCGGCTGCCCCCACCTCCTTGATCTCCTGTGTGGATCTTGACTCAATACCCAGAGGGGGCCGCTAGTGGCCCCCGTCTTTGTCTTCCTGTTGGGTCTGTCCCCAACAGATTCTTGTCCGTGGGTGGGGGTTGGTGTCGTCTTCCCTCAGTGAACAGAAGGGGGGGTCTTGATGGCCCCCCTCCTTGGTGTGGTCTTTTGCTGAGTACAGCGGGGTTTTGCTAGTGGCCCCCGTAGGTGTGGTTGTAATCTGGTCACAGTAGGTGTGACCTTTGTCTGTTCTAGTGTCTCTAGTCTCGTTTAGAGATGTTCCGATACCATTTTTTTCTTTCCGATCCGATTCCGATACCTAAGCTTTGGGTATCGGCCGATACCGATACTTATCCGATACCAGTGCATACATTAAAAAAATAAGAAAATAAAAAAAATATTATAAATTATAAATTTTTTTTTTTTTTTTTAATACAGCTACTGTTTATATACTGTTTTTTTTTAGTAATAACTATAACGTTTTATTCAACAACAGGTGATTGTATAGATTAGTATTAGTATCAGTAATTGAAAACTATCTCAATGAGTTCACCCACGGAAAGGTTGTTGGCACATTAGTTCCACACGGACATTATTCGTTGCTGCACTTGCTTCCACAAGAAGGATCCGTTTAGTAGCAGAGGCTCTGTTGTTGTGATTTTTGCACAATAAATATTCAACATTCTCTTTTGAGACTCCGCCTCAGACTCTTATCATTTGGCACTAAAAGCTAAACATTGTCGCCGATATGGCTGTCCGCAACATGTCATTAATTGTGTACGCGACGTGCAATTGTGCAATGACGACGTTACCGTGAGCTAGGTTAGCTAGCATCAGAGCTACCGGTATATGGAAAAACTAACTTTACTGGTGACATTGTGATTTAACTTGGAATACTCCTTTGCCAACTTGCTGTACTTTGCTTGCAGGTCTGCAGCCATTATTGCTGGATTATGAATAGCCCCAACTTTAGCCAAGGTAACGTTATGGCTAAACCTTTAACGTTAGTTAATGCTAGCTTTCGGTTAGCTGTTCAGCTAATGCTAATAACATCAGAGCTCCCCGTCAACAGCGCTCTGCCGGGACGATGGCATTTTAAGAAAGTATCTGCTCTGCTGTTAAAATGACAATTGACACTTTAATTCACGGTCGATTAAGCACACGTTTGTTTTATAATGCTCACTCAGCGAGTAGGGTATATCTACAGAGCCCAACGTCCGCAGTGTTGTTGATAAATTACGTCATATGGTATCGGAGCGCAACATTAGAGGGTACTCGCCGATACCGATACCAGCATTTTAGGCAGTATCGGCGGCATTTCCGATACTGGTATCGGTATCGGAACAACTCTAGTCTCGTTCCTCATTTAGCCCTGCAGCCCATTCTGCTAAACAGTATACAAGGCATAATGTTATGGTTTCCTAATTATTCACACATTTTAGTTATGGAATTCAAAGGCAATATTACCACAGATACATAATAAGTCATGGACCCCCATTTGATAAGGGTTTGTGCCAGGTACCCCCATCTGAGAAGATATTTGTTCCATGAATTTGTTCCAGAATTCCATGGTGGTGGGAGTGAAGAGATTGAAAATGAATAATCACTCATATCTTCTCTCTCATTGTTCTAACTTCTAGTGGATCAAATATTATTGACACTATTCCCATTTCACATTTCATAAGATAAGATATTCCTTTATTGATCCCCTTGGGGACATTTGAGCAGCATTCATTGCAGCATGGGGGAGGGGGGAGGGGAGGTACAGGTATGGGCAGGGTAATAGTAGAAAGACATAAATATAGGAAATACAATTTGATCTGAATAAAGATATGAGAAGTTCTTTGAAGATATGAGAAGATATGCAGGTGAGGGTCTGTATGCCCTATGACAGTAGTCAATAGTTCAAACTGATTGAGTCTGTGTTGATATAACAACAGCTACATGTCAAATAATGTAAAAGGTTTGTTTATGTCAGTGTTAGAGTAAACAAACATAGACATATGGGTCCGCCTGGTCATCGAAACACCAGCATGAAGACTAGACTTCCCTCAGTGACCGTGGCTCTGTAGCAGTGTGTGTGCATTTCTTGAGAGCTTGGCCAATACTAAACTAAACTACCTTTGTCTCTTGTTTGACTGCACACATGCTTTAGAATAATATTCCTAGGTGGCTGGGTGGCGTAGCGGAGATTGCGCTCGTCACCAATGCAAGAGGCTGCGGTCTCGACTCCCGGAGTCAGCATTGCCTGCGGCTTGGACCAGTCGTCATACTATCTCAATTGGCAGAGGTAGCGGGTGGAAAGTCGATGGGTGGGGATTGGACGTTGTGGACAGCGACTCCTACAGGTCGGTTTGGTGATGCCTGTACAGCAGTCAGGAAGTATCTGGGGCAGTGTGAGCCTCCCACGCGTTGTAACAAGCTTGAAATAATAAACAAACCTGTTCAGCAATAAAGAATGAGAGTACTGGAACAGTGTTAAATTCAAAGTGTTATATTAAACAAAAGGAGGATCAAACTAAATGGGGCATCCCATAGCAACATATTGTACAACAAAATCATATCAAACCAATAAGAACAGTCCTGTCAGCTTTACAGTCCATTAGCACCAACATAAATGTTCAGGCCTACCAGACCATGCAGCCCTGCATGGTAGAACTACTGTAGTAGTGTCCAACCAACAACACTCAAACCTTTGAGTGTCCAAAAGGTGATAAATCCTGGGTTAATCCACATCTTCAAAAAGGAAAAGAATAAAAGTAATCCACTGGGAAGCACGACTGCAGCTGAACTGTCCTCGGTTTATGGAGAATATTTTAGGAGGCCTGAAAAATCCCTCTTGGAGCAAGTTTTGCCATAAACATGGCCTTGGCAGTGGGTGCAACTTAACCCATACCTTCTCTCCTACTTGGTATGTGACAGGAAACCTCCTTCTATTGTAGCCTCGAGCTTGACGCTCCTGGGCTTGAGCCACATTTAGCTGAACTTGTTGCAGGATTTGCTGTTGCCTTTCTAACATGGAGTAGGCATTTTGGTCCGGCTTGGGAGGCTGATATAGAAGTCGCTCCAGGGGTCCTTTCAATTTTCTTCCCAGCGCAATCTCTGCGGGAGTGAACCTAGTACTCTCATGGTAGGCGGTGTTGATGGCAAAGCGGAACTCGCCCAACCACAGATCCCAATCCTGATGATGATCTTTGACCTAAGAGGCCACCATGGTCTTCAGGTTTCTGTTGACTCTCTCGATCAAGTTAGTTTGGGGGTGGTAGCTTGTGGTCAGTTTTTTGACTACACCCCACTGGCGACAGAGTTCTTTTAAGAGTTGGCTGGTGAACTGTGAGCCCCTGTCAGATAAGAGGTACTTTGGGGTTCCCCAGCGAAGGAAGATCTCCTGTCTGAGGATATGTATTATCTTTGGTGTTTTAGAGTCTCGTAAAGGGAAGTGTTCCACCCACTTAGAACAGTAGTCTACTATAACCAGAAGATACTGATTCCCCTTCTTACTTCTGGGGAAAGGACCCATCAAGTCAATCCCCAACATCAAATAAAGTTATTATTATTATTATCTCCCCTGGTTTGCTGACCGTGGTGGATTGAAGGAAACCAGCCGGTTTCTGACACCCAGGTTTGTACTGCTGGCATATGAGACAGTTATTTGTATAGGCCCACACATCATTCCTGACTTGAGGCCAGTAGGCTACCTCCAGCAGTCGCAACAGTGTCTTCAGCCTTCCCATGTGACCACTAAGAGGGTTGTCATGATAATACTTCAGAAAGGACTCCCTTAGTGATCTAGGCACGAAAAGCTGTAACTTGTGGCCTAGAGTTTGACCAGGTATTTGTCTGAACAGGATTCCATTTTCAAGAACATAGACTATCCGACCTGCTTTTGGATTTCCTTTTTCTACCTCCTCCATCAAAGCTTGGATTCTACGTCAGAAGCTTGGGCATCAGCAATCTCTGCCCAATCAGCTGGTAGATCGCATCCCAAAGTATCACTTTTGTCCTGATTGGTCACACAGGCTGCAGCAATGGAGTCTGGGGTTGTGAATGCCCGGGCCGTGACAAAGCATCAGGTACCATGTTCAATTTTCCCTTCCGATATACCACCTGGAAATCAAAATCCTGAAGCCGAATGGTCCACCTGATGAGCCTTGATGTGGGTTTGGGGTTGTTGAAAGCCCAAACAAGGGCAGCGTGGTCGGTAATTACTTCAAACCGTTGACCCTTGATCAAGGCCTGCCACTTCTCCACAGCCCATACAACAGCAAGACATTCTTTCTCTGCGACAGAATAGTTGATTTCAGCTGGCTTCAACAATCTTGAGGCAAAAGCAAGAACATGGTCCTGTCCGTCTCTCTGCTGGGTCAGTACGGCTCCTACGCCTATCCCACTAGCATCGGTCTGCAGTGTGAATGGAAGGCTGTAGTCTGGCTGTTGCAAGATAGGAGCTGACTGGAGTGCTGCCTTGAGGTTCTCGAATGCGCCTTGGCACTCTGGTGTCCATTGCCATTTTACATCTTTCTTTTTCAGGGCATTAAGGGCTGCAGACCATTCTGCAAACCTAGGAATGAACCTATGGTACCAGCCCACCATTCCAAGAAAACGTGCGACCTCCGGTAGTGCCCTGGGAGTAGGAAAGGCCTGGATTGCCTCAACCTTTTGGTTGTCAGTGACAATTCCTTCAGTAGTCACAATGTGTCCAAGGAACTGCAAGCGGTGTTGCATTAAGTTGCACTTCTTGAGGTTCAAGATGAGGTTTGCCTTCTGCAGGCGGAGAAAAACATCAGCCAGATCCTGAAGGTGCTGTGCTTCAGATTTTGAATAGACTATAATGTCATCTATGTAAACAAAGCACTTGACTCCCTTAAGATCAACTAGCACCACTTCCATTAAGCGCTGAAATGTAGCAGCAGCATTCTTCAAGCCAAAAGGCATGACTCTAAATTCAAAGAGTCCAGCATGGGTCACAAAGGCAGTTTTCTGCTGACTGGCTGGATCCATCCTCACCTGCCAGTAGCCCCTTTTGAGGTCTAAGGTGCTGAACACCTTTGCACCATTTAGCGATTCCAAGATTTCATGAATGTTTGGCATAGGGTAGGCGTCAAGATGGGTCTTGGAGTTGAGACCCCTATAGTCCACACCTCCATCCTTTTTCTTAACGATTACCATGGGAGCAGCCCAGGGAGACTTGGAAGGTTGGATAATTCCTTTTTCAAGCATGGACTTCACTTCCCTATCCACAACAGCCTTTTTCTTCGGTGAGACCCGATATGCTTTTTTTCTAACTGGCTGCTCATCTGTCGTTTGGATGGTGTGTGTCACCACCTCTGTTTGCCCAAGCTGCTCTGAACAGACCTTTGGACACTGGAGTAGAAGGTGATGTAGGGCTTTTCCTTGGTGGACTGATCCACGTTAGCCTTGCTGACAAGTACTTGGAGATTGACTTCTTGCTGGGCTATAGGGGGCGCTGCTAAGTACAGCCCCACCAAGGGCTTCCTCCTTTCATCCCAGTGACCCTCCCATCCTACCTCCTCTTGAAGAAAGCGATGGAACTGGAGTTTCCCTTCATGCCTAATCCCATATGCCCCCGACTTAAAATCAAGTTGGATTCCCGTCTTAAACAGGAAGTCAAGCCCTAAAACAACTGGGAAGGCCAAGTGTTCTTTGCTCATAACGTAGGCATCCATCAGCCATAAGTCCTCATGCAACTCAAAACAAAGTTTAGCCCGTCCCCAAGCAGGATGAACTTTTCCATCTGCCAGGAGGAATGATTGCTCTGGACTTGATGTCAAGAATTCCTGAGGTTTCTTTATGTGTGTCCAGAGAGGCTCTTGCAGCAGGGTGTATGTAGCTCCTGTGTCCAGCAATGCATTGCACCTCACTCCACGAACCAATATTGGAACTACAATCTTACTCTGGTGTCCTTGAATGCTGGAGTCACTAGTGGAGTCAGGCAGGAGTGTGCTCACATACCCTGGTCCTGTTCCCCTGTAGCTCTCCTTTGGCTCGGTTTGGGTCTCTTTCCCCACTCTCTACTTGCATTAGCATTGACTTTATCCCAATAGGAAGACTGACTAGACCAGTCAGCTTCAATGAGAGTCCCGATTCTCACCAGCTCATCAACTGTCTGGGCGGTTCCTCTAACACTACTAGCTAATTTGGGATTGCAGTTGCGCAAAATGAGATTGACTATCTCCTTTTCACTGTAACCTGGCCTCCAACGCATACACAACGCTCTATACTGGAATGCAAAGTCTCGAATACTCTCTTTTTGGCCTTGAATCCGGTCCCGAAGCCTCTTCTCTCCTTCCGCCTCATAGTCTTCTGAGAGGAATGACCTGAGAAATGCTGATTTAAACTGTGCCCATGTCTTGACCCTTGACCTTTCCACCCGCCACCAATCTTTGGCGGTGTCCTTTAGCACAGTATTTAGTGTTGCCAAAATACCTTCATGGGTCAGCTGATGAAGGGCCAGGAACTCCTCACACTTCTCTATATATGACAGCGGATCAATGTCGTCCTCTGGACCACCAAAGCAAGGAGACTGGACTTTCACCTGCAGTTTGTAGCTGTGAACAGGTGCTCCCATTTCTCTCCCAGAGCTCCCTCTGAACTCAGCAGGCTCGCTCCTAGAGTTGAAAACTGAAAAGTGAACAGATGGTGCATCATCCCGTACAGGAGTGCTAGCCCTCCTGATGGGGGTTTGTGGTTGAGCATTAAGCTGTTTGTCTCGTCTTTTCAAACACTACACCATTGACTGTTGGAGGTTATTAATATCGCTCTGAAAAGTCTGTTGTAGTCGTTGACATTTACGGTCAATGTAATACCTGAGAATGTCATCTTGTCTAGTTGTATTTATATGGAAAGCTTGGATCTCTCTTTCCACAGCACTCAAACGTGACTGAAGCTGTGTAATGTCAGTAGCTACTTCGGCTTCCCCCATCCCAGAGGTAGATAATGCGCCAGAATGGATAACAGTGACCTCAGGTTGCCGTTCCTCACTACCCCCAGAGCCGTCATCATTCACATACAAGTCATCAAGAGTCTCAGCTGATCCTGTACAGGATCTCTTCTTGTCACAAAAGGGCCAGCTGTGAAGTCTATAAGAGCCTCAGCAAGTTCTCCCTCTCCCTGGTCTGAGGAAACCTCTTCTCCAACAATACTCCCTTGAATAGGAGAATGCATGTAGCCATGGTATAGCAATCCTAAACTAACAAAAGCTCCTAACAACAACAATAGAACATTTTTTTCACTTTTTTTTTTTTTGTATTAGTCCCTTTGTGGTTGCCATTTCTGTAACAAGCTTGAAATAATAAACAAACCTGTTCAGCAATAAATAATGAGAGTACTGGAACAGTGTTAAATTCAAAGTGTTATATTAAACAAAAGGAGGATCAAACTAAATGGGGCGGCCCATAGCAACATATTGTACAACACAGTGATGCAGGCTTCACTCTATGTTGTTTAGTCTTATCTGTTCAGTACTGCTCAGCACTGTTTCAAGATGCACAATGAACTCTTCTGAGAGAATTGTTGACTATAATAGATACACAAATGTTCTCGAATGTTTGATTATGACATAATACTGTGACATCACAAATGTTCTAGAATGTTTGATTATGACATCATACTGTGACATCACAAATGTTCTAGAATGTCTATTTATGACAAATAAGACGGTTCAATGACTTTATCTAAATCCAATCAATATTCCTAATGCTGTTTCAATGTAAGGTTATAAAAATAAACATATAAACATTCATATAATACAATAACCTAAATATACAGCTAAGCCCCATTGTATTCTGAAATGTAGACTTTAACAGTGTAGGCAACTAAGCCAATAGAAATAAGGTATAACTCATGAGTGCTTTGGCTTCTATATACCGGCCCCTAATTGTACTTCTAATCTAGAGACAATTACTAACAACTAAAAAACAAGGAGCTAAACCAAACACTATTTTAACTGATAAGTGTCTCTGCTGCTGGATAACCAATACCTGGTGCCAGAGGTCACTAGTACATGGCACCCCGTAGGAGGACGGTCTTTACCACCGCCTCATGCAGCTTCTTGGAGAATACAGACCTTAGTGATAGGTCTATCTAAAGTGGTCGTCTTCGTCTTGACACGGACCCATTCACTCACACATTTGCACACCGAAGCAGAAGCAACCATGCAAGGTACCGACCTGCTCATCACCTAAATGTGAAAAGTTATATAGTTCTACACTATACACTTTTAAAATAATTTGTACTGTACTATAATTTTATTGCCTATATTTATGTCTTCTACTATTACCATGGCCATACCTGTACCCCCCCCCCCCCTCCCCATGCTGCTATGACACCTGAATTTCCCCCAAGGGGATCAATAAAGGAATATCTTATCTTATCTTTAATGCGGGTTTGGAGCAACAGTAGTCTGCTTTATATGAGGTTAGAATTGCCAGGGACATCCACATCTAGGCCCTACGTTGCACTCTGCTACGCAAGAGCCCTTGAGCAAGGCACATATTCAATGTAAAATAAGTCTGATAACTAAGATAACTAAGCTTCTATCCCCAGGCCATCAGGCTGCTAAACGAACAATGAATGAACACTACACAACAACAACCACCAAACGCACATAGCACACACATCCACACGCACACACTCACTTTAAACAAACACACTGTAGCACCCACTCCACACACTTATAGCACACACCCACTTTAAACAAACACACTGTAGCACCCACTCCCCACACTTTATATTTATGGATGAAGGATTGCACTACAACTCGTACACCTTACTGTAAATTGTACCTAAAATTGTACCTCATCCCATTTCTGCTTTGCACTAGATAGTACTGTACATTAGTACACTGCATAGTATTGTGTATTGTATATTATATGGTAACTCAGAACATTGTACATATGTCTATACCGAACACTGTGACCTCATTTTCTTCTTCTAAATTCATGCTATATTATGTTATTATGTTATTTGATACTATCTTGTCTAGCACAGTCTCTGGAGCGTAACAGTAAGAAGCATTTTGTATGAAAGTATTCTGTACTTCTGTATGACAACTATTAAAGAACTTGAGAACTTGAACTTAAGCTATATTGGTCTAGGCCAGATGCTATGGGTCCCTTACTCCACGTTGTATACTGCTCACAATAGTATGTTAAGAGTACGCTATGGATAAATGCAATGTCATGTATTTAGGGTGGTGTGTGGTGTTGGTGCTGTACAGGAATTCCTGGATACCCACAATGAGCCAGAAGTCTCATGGGTCTCCTTATTACTCAAGTCATGATAATTATATTTTGAATTCTAGAATTATATAATTTGACCAATAGACAGCGTTACATCATCATTAGAATGTCCAGTTCTCAAATGTTTTATTTTGTACACACACAGAATTTCAGTGTACTCTACATTTTAGAGTGTCATTCTGGAACTGTTCCTTGGCAACCATGACATCATTGCTGTAACCAATCGAGTAGCTCTGAACACTCACGCTCGTCTATCGCGAGAACACGACATTAGCTAGGCTAGCTAGCTAGAGCGAAAAAGCTATCTACATATTTCTACATTTTCTCTTTTTAAACATTTAAACCAACCGCGCATTACTGTTCAGTTGACCTCTCGCTCTGTAAAAAGTAATACTCGTTGGATTCTGGATTTACACGGTGGGTTCTGCACTGACAACAGCACCAGCTAACATAATAGCAGCAAGCGGGTGCTTCACTAGTGTAGTGAAATGGTTTGTTTTGGGTATATCAGAAAATTGCTATAGCAAATGTTAACGTTAGCCATATATGAAGTAACATGGATAGACTAACGTATTCCAATTACATGGGCTGTTTAGTTATCTGTTTGAATAGCTCTATAGTAAATGTATCAATTATATTATATTGTAGTTGGTTTGTCTATGCACCGGTGTATGTAAGTGCGAAATGTGACCATGCCGCGTCGGTCTTGCTTGACGTTCTATTTTCCAAACTTACAAACTTTCCAATGTAGGATCCCAACTATGACGAGTTATGCTGAAAAGACAGAAGACATCACGAAAGACGAGTGGATGGATAAATTGAATAATGTTCACATACAGCGGGCTGACATGAATCGACTGATAATGAATTATCTGGTGACAGGTATGTTGCATTGATTGATTGATTGATTGAAAAGTTTATTAACAGATTGCAGAATGGGTACAGTACAGTACAGCTCAATACATACAATTGTTAAGGGGATGCAGACCAGAGAAAGACTTTCGTCTTGTTTACATCAGGGTCCCCCATTTTCAATTCATCATATGCATCACTGAATGTAAATGAATTAATGAATGAAAACGTTATTTAACAGATTGCAGAATGGGTACAATACAGTACGGCTCAATACACACACTTGTTAAGGGGATGCAGACCAGAGAAAGACGTTTGTCTTGTTTACATCAGGGTCCCCCATTTTCAATTCATAGCGACATTTATGACATACACAACATATGACATACACACAATATACAGTACTGTTACCCATAGATCCTGACAGAGTATATACATATGATGGGGAGGGGACTGTACATAACTATAGTTTGAATCAGCATTAGTGCTTATTTGACTGTATACCATCTACATTTTGGGTTGTAATCTTGTTATAGCTAGCATTTGAGACCGTCTTCTGAGATGGGGACTTTAAAGGAGCTGTAAGTGGTATTTTCTTTGTTAAAATAAGTGGTCTAGATGTTAAAATAATAGCTCTACATTCCGACAGTCATCACTAATAATAGAGTGTTTGGTCAGTAACATGGGAGTCCCTCCACTCTGCAGTAAACACAAAATACATTTGCTGGTATCCTGTTCCCACTGTATCCAATCAGGAGAGAGAACTCCACACTGCAAAAATGGTATGACAAAAATATGAAATAAAAACAAATATGCGCTTGAAACAAGTACAATAATCTGTCAGCAAATATGGCTTGGCAAGATTTCTTGAAATAAGTAAACATATCTAGGGTTCTCTCTCCTGATTGTATAAAGTGGCAACAGGATACCTGTTTACTGCAGATTGGAGGGACTGGGAGACCCATGATGATGTTACTGACCAAACACTCAGCGATGGCTGTCGGAATGTAGAGCTATTTAACACTTATTTATAACAAAAACAATACCACTTACAGCACCTTTAACTATAATGTACTTAAATTCTTTAGTCACAAAAAGCTGATTCAAAAAGTTTCAAGTTTTGCTTTATCTGTCACATATAAAGTAAATATTACAGTGAAATGCTTGGTTCTGTATGAGCCTCCTGAGAACGTGCTTCATACACAAACAAAAGAATAAAGTCAAAACACTATACAAAATATACAATATACAAACTAAAGTACACAATGCAAACAATGTGGTGAAAAAATTAGGTATGGATGTAGTGCAAATCTTTTGTAATAAATAGATAATATAGTGTAGTGTTTTCTATTTGTAGTGATTCTATTCTTTGTATCTTGTGTTTCTAGAAGGGTTTAAGGAGGCTGCGGAGAAGTTTCGTATGGAGTCTGGTATCGAGCCCAGTGTGGACCTGGACTCTCTAGACGAGAGGATACGCATCAGGGAGATGATCCTGAAGGGGCAGATACAGGAGGCCATCGCGCTCATCAACAGCTTGCACCCAGAGCTGCTCGACACCAATCGCTACCTGTACTTCCATCTGCAGGTAGTTTGGTTCTGTACCAGTATATAGACCTCAGTAGCTGAGTTCGCCATCTTTTGATCTGAAAACAAAATTGGTCATCAAGTTAGTGGCAGAATGAAGAAGAAGTCTTTAATTGTCATGCAGATTAACCTAGCAGAAAAGTGGCAATTTTTTACTTGAACTTGAGGACTGCATACTTTTCTTTGCAAAGCATAGCTTTATACTTTATACTTATAGCACATGCATGAACCTGGTCTCTTTTGAAAGATAACATTCTGAAGTTACTAATGCTAATGAAATAGAGTAACAGAGGTCTGAACTTAAGTTGAACTTGAACTTGTGTACTAAAATCTTTCTGTAGTGGTTGCAATATAAAAAAATAAATAAATTAGGTATAGGCTGGAAAACACAGCGGATCCATAGCCTGAAGTCTTACGTAGTACAGGTCAACATTTTATAAAAATCTGTTCAGAAATGGGTCTTTGAGAGAGATCCGGGTAAACCGTGCAACAACAAAAAAAGCTCTCCAAAATCCATTTCCTCATCCACGGCAGTTCATTCTGAAGTGTGATTGACTTCTGGTTTTCGCTCGTCGCCTTTCACCGATTCGCACCCCCCCCCACGTGGGGTATCATTGGAAAGGTACACTCATTGGCTACAACTCTGACCAATAATTTTCGCCATCAGCGGATGCTTGGCAGGTCTGGAGCATCGGGAGTCCGGGGTGGTCATCTGAAACCCTTGCAAACATTGTTATGTATTGTTATAACACACCACACAAAATAAATCGTATTATGTTTTTAAATGTTTAAATATCAACATCTGGTCATCCTCTGTAAACTCCTCTGACCTCGTCTGGTCTTTCTAAAGACCCATGAGATGGGACTGTAATATATACATATTTGTGGAAAAGGCTCCCTCTTGTCTAGTATATTACACCTTTTTTTGTGATCAATTAAATCAGATAAATTATAGTAAAATACATTTAAAACAGTAACATTGGGAACACAAGACAGGGGGAATATATAAAAATAAAATTATAATAATAAATTATAGTGCTAAAAGACATATCTTTCCCCAATCCCACCCCCCACCCCAGGACCTCTCGGGACCGAGCGCCCCAACCTCGCCTGCTGCTAGATTGTGGGTTTTACTCTCTCAGCTGCCGATGTCCACAACACAATATTAGATTATCTGACTCCAATTACCCAAGCTGTGGAGATCTCTAAATAAATGACATCTAAGAATGTTGAAGCCCAATTAATTATTGTAAGTTTGTCAGGTTGTTTCCATCTCATGGCTATACATTTTATAAAGTCCCGCTAGAACAAGTCTTTTTTGCTGTATAGGAGCCGGCAGCTGAGAGATATCATTTAGTAGTAGTGTCGTTGTTAATAGTGGTATTGTCAAATCACATATGTCTGAAAGCTTAGCAGTTATGGCCCTCCAAAATTGAGCGACTGGTGGGCATTCCCACAACATGTGCATATAGGTGCCAGTGGCCCCCAGAGTGCACAGGGTGCACCGGAATTCAGCCACAAGGCCCATCATACACAGTTTCCTAGGGGTGAGATATGTTCTATGAATATACCGTAGTTAAAGTGTACTTGTTGCTGATGGGGTTACGGGAAGCCAGTGTAATATTAGTCCAGACATCACCCCAATCAAACTCAGGGTCCAGTTCTGGAATGTCTTCCCTCCAAATTGTATCTAATGGGAGGTTCTTGTATGTGGATTTGAGTAAGAGCGTGTAAAAGTCTGAAACGAAGCCCCTTGAGGTTGTTCTGTCTCCGATGAGTTAAAAAAAAAAAAGGGTGTGGATGTAGTGGCTGACCCCACGGGACCCCATGTGCCCTGAGCACCGCTCTTAGTTGTAAATAAAAGAAAAAGGATGCGCCGAGAACGTCATAAAAATCTCTCAGTTCTTGAAAACATATAAACATCCCTCAGAGTGTGGACTCCTTTCCTTTCCCCCTGTGGGTTGTTAATGGGTTTATGCCCAATAGTTGGTTATGAAATATTGGGGAGTCGAGGTGCCATGGTAATGTGATGGTACAAGACCTCTGTGCGTTACGCCATGTCTGAATCACATGGGAGATGATGGGACCAAATCGTAATTGGCATTTTCTAATCGAGGTGTTGGAATATATTACATCTTGTAGTCTTTGTGGATAGACTGTTGCCTCCTCCAAGGCGCGCCACGACACAGCAACCTCGGGATCAAACCAGTTAATCAGGGGCCTCAGTGAGAAGGACCAGAAATATAATAAAAAATCCGGGATTGCTAAACCCTCGTCCTGTTTCCTATGCTGAGTGGTTGTTCTTTTGATTCTCGGCCGCTTGTTGTTCCAAATGAATTTAGATATTGTAGATTGTATTTTACGCCAGTAGTCGATTGGGGGGGGGGGGGGGGGGGGGGGGCAGGGCCCGGGGAGCATTGAGCTAACAAAGTTTATTCTGGGTAATACGTTCATTTTGATAATCGATGCTCGGGCTTGTAGCGAGTTGGGGAGGCTCAACCATCTATTGAGATCCTGAAGTATTTAGTTGTACATGCCTGTATAATTGTATCTAACAGTCTGACTCAGGGTGGGGAAAATCTCGATGGTATTCTAAATGTTCAACTATGGGGATGTCCGCCGGGAGGTCCACAGCTCTGGCCAACTCATTAACACTTTCAGAGCCCTTGCTTAACCATGAATTACCCATTGAATGCCCACCATCCACTTCAATGTTAGCGCTAAAAACACCTAATCTATGTTTTAAATTATGGCTATGTGTCTAATCTGCCCGTCGCTTATCAATGACTCATTTTTCCAGTCAACATTGTCGAAGCGGATTGTTTTTTTATCGGTTCATTTTCGTTTTATAGCATTTTGAAAAGCCCTCGTTTTCAAGGAAAATATAAAGATTCCGTGATAAAAGACATTTACTGGAATATTCTAGAATACACAAAAACGTTGTCATTTTTCGGCCTATTTATGAATCGTTTTCAAATAAACGCTAGATTATCGATAGTATGTGTACGTATGCACGCTAGAGACGCAAGCTGAAAAATCTATTCTCTTATTTCCTCATCAGCGATCGCGCACAAACAGACACATCACACATAGGGCAAACGCTGAGATCTCAGCGAATACAACTCTGATTATCCCAAGACTGGTCAAATAGATTCCTTACCTCAGATCAGATGTTCTCCAAAAAGATCATTCCAATTCCTGATCGCCATTCCAAATATCGATCACGCTTATTGATTGAGTATTGGCTGCTGTAAATATATATTCCAGGCTGATTCCCGTGCCGCGAGCAGATCCCTCTTGAGACAGTTTACCAGCACAAGGAACCAGCTGGCTCCGCCCCTACATATCTACTGACCTGCAGTTACACAGGGATAGACGATAGGGGGCGCTTTTTTCCATTCTGAGCTCCTGTAGGGACTGCTGTACCAACGGGAGACTCGGTTGATGAAATATGATTTCAGATCGCTAATAAAACGATATTTGTCGTCGTGGGCACTCAGTGGGGGGCCTAATAAAACGAGTATGTCGTCCGTGGCACTGAAAGTGTTAAGGGGTAGACGAGCAGATTTGGGCCAGTTGATTTTGAAGCCTGATAGTTCACCAAATTCGTCAATTATCTTAAGTAAGTTTGTGGCCGGTTTGGAGGGGTCCTATATAATGTGAACAACTTTGTTTATCAGGAGCTCACTTTGAATACACCCGGCCAGTGTCCACTCTGAGTCATCCGCTGTAAACTCTTTTGATTGACCTGTACCCATTCTGGTATATTAAACCTGTGTTTATCAAGTCTGCCTGACTGTCTCTACAATCATTGATCGGGGTGATTTCCCTCACACTAGCTTGAATCTTGGCTAGCTCGGCTAGCTTGGTAGCCAGGTCCAACTCGACACGTTGCAAACGTTGGTCCTGCTGGCTAGCCTCCCTCGTTAGCGAGGCGATCTCATTGGTATTGTCCATGATTTTGGTGTGGAGCTTTTCTACCTTTTTGTCCGGGTTCTCCACGGCTGCTCTTATTTCGGCTGACACCGCCACGCTGTAGGCTTCAAAGTGCACCTCGAGAAGCTTATTGATAGCCGCCAGGTTCCAGCGTAGTCTGTGTCTGAGGTTGTCCCTTGTCGGCTATTGTGGACGAAGCACCACACTTACTTGTCTGTTTGCCTGCCATGTTTTGTGATAAAAAGTATTATACTGCGGAAAACATTAAATAAAAGAAAGAAAAAAAAGACCAGTGAGGGCATTAAAAGTGATAACTTGTAAAAGCTAGGGGAGCAGTTGTGAATGTGCATCTTCACTCGATTTTAGCGTGAATCGGTGAACCGATGTAATTCAGTCTGTACCCTTAGAAATAGCGAGTTCGGTACCCAGCCCTACTCACCGGCTGCAGTCATCCGCCTCCCCAGGTCACTACTGCTAATTAAAATACATTCTTCTTAGCCAACTTGACTGATGAAATGGGGGGATGAAAAAAAAAAAAACATTATGATGCTCTGCCCCAAATCATCCCTTCATCACTTCACAATATCAATCACTTAACGGAAACCATTTTGTTTCCATCTCTCCGCTCGTTTTCCCTCTCTCTCTCTCTCTCTCTCTCTCTCTCTCTCTCTCTCTCTCTCTCTCTCACTCTCTCGACGCAGCAACAACACTTGATTGAGTTGATCAGGCTGAGAGAGACTGAGTCAGCGCTGGAGTTCGCCCAGACGCAGTTGGCAGAGCAAGGCGAGGAGAGCCGGGAGTGTCTGACGGAGATGGAGAGGACGCTGGCTCTCCTGGCCTTCGACAACCCGGAGGAGTCGCCGTTCGGGGACCTGCTCAACATGATGCAGCGACAGAAGGTTCTGCGCTCAGTCCTCTTCCTCAGACACAATGTTGGCTTTTATATGTTGGGGAATTGGGAGAATGACGGCTTGGTATCAATAATAATGATGATGATGATAATAATAGACTTTATTTGTCGAGCAACCTTTTCATACAAGAATTGCAGCCCTAAGTGCTTCACAGTGGTAATGTGTGGCTGCATGAGAGAGAGAGAGAGAGAGAAAGAGAGAGAGAGAGAGAGAGAGAGTTTTACTAAATGACTTAAACAAATGAATGAATGACTCTACCCTCCAGAAAATGACTTGGTGACTTAAAGGCCCACTTGCATGTTGTATTTTTGTTCAATAAACAATGTGACTAGGCCAACGGTGACTTTCATGAAGAGGGGGGGGGGGGGGATAATCTAAATTGACCCAGTTTTAGCGTTTTTATCAAACATTTTGTCCTCCCAACCACAACCACCACGCATGTGGATATTTTAATCCATGGTTCATAACGTGCGCGTGTCATCTTAATGATGACGTCACAGCAGGTACAGGGCAGCAGGGGGCCTGAGAATCACACGCAGGTAGTGGCAGGAAGCAAGGAGCCTTCTTGTTATTACTAGCCGAGGAGCTAGTCTCCGTTTCACCTAACACTAGTGTTCGAGCTTGTAACGTTAACGTTAGTTAGCTATCGTGGTAGCCCCTTTTGTGACTGTGATGCACCGAGTGCTATCCGAGGGGCTACTATCGTATCAACATGCCGTGACGTGTAGCTTGCTAGCTGGCATGATGCGTGTGCAGTGCTTTGCCCCACAGGTCTGAGAAGAGGACCTGCACATTTTACTCGTTCCCCAAACTCTTCTACATGCCCCGATTTAAAATGGTTCACGACAGTAGACATAATGCTAACGTTAGCGGGGTAACGTTAACGTTAGCCAGAGCCATATAGCCAGCTTGGTACTATGACCCGGACGCGTGTATACTTTTACCAACGCATTTGTGTTTCCAGGTTCCCGTTTTGCGCTCTGATTGGCCACTGACCTACGAGCGTACGCCCCCCTCGCTATGAGCGGCGGCTGTGTCTGCGCGCTATTGTTTATTATTATCCGGCCACAGTGTGGGTTCCCTGGTCGTGATGATGAGCTCAAATAGGTTATTATAATAAACACTGAATGGAGCAATATAGCCTTGTTGTTAGTTAGACAGCAGGCTATACGGTCTTCAGTTGAGTTACACTTTGAAACATTTATAGCGAGTCTTGCTCTAGCGTCATCACAACAACACGGGCGGCTCTACAACAACAATGGCTTATTTATCTATAAAGAAGACAATCACATCGCTGACAACAAGTACTATAGTCACACAGGCCTGCCGTGTTTTATGAATGAAGTAGATTTTCATTTAATCGCCTTTGGGGACATGAGGTTATTATAGGATGATGCACGTCTGGTCTATTCTCCTGGTCACAATTCACTGAATTGAAAATGGGGGACCCTGATGTAAACAAGACAAAAGTCTTCTGGTCTGCATCCCCTTAACAATTGTGTGTATTGAGCCGTACTGTATTGTACCCATTCTGCAATCTGTTAAATAAAATTTTCATTCATTCATTCATTCATTCTCCTCCCGATGTGTTCGTTCAACTCACGTCTCTGCGACCAGCCGCTCTATCGGAGATAGGATCACATTGTGTCATGTTTTGCTAGAGGGTGTATATGTTTATTATTCCGAATAGTTCTACACGGGCTTATAGCCTATAATACGTGACATTTGAAGCAGGCACCACTGCTGTTGTAATTGTCTGGTAATAGCTGTTTCGAGTGTTTATTATTGGGTTTTTGTCGCAGACTCACTGCATGTTCAATTTGCAGCTCGTATGGTACTTCCTTCCTATACCCAGTTAAATCTGTCTTCATATCTCACGCCCCAAAGGCGATTAAATGAAAATCTACTTCATTCATAAAACACGGCAGGCCTGTGTGTGAATATAGTACTTGCAGACACAGCCGCTGCTCATAGCAAGGGGCGCGTACGTGCGTAGGTCAGTGGCCAATCAGAGCGCAAAACGGGAACCCGGAAACACAAATGCGTTGGTAAAAGCATACACGCGACCCGGACGGGGATAAGGCATAAGGCGACAGACCAATAGTGCTGCTGTACTGAACAACAGGCTGCCTAGTGGTACATGTAGTTCTTTTTTTTACGACATTAAAAACCTTATAACTACCTTGTTTCAACCAAAGATGCAGTTGTAGCTGGTCCATCAAAGTCTCTTCGACGATTAAACCCATTTGCGTAAGGCGTCCATTTGGATCAAGGAAATAGCTTTCTGCACTCGTCAAACTCAATTGTAGTGGATCAGAAGTAGGGGAAAGTTACCTGCAGTGACGTCACGGCACTGATAGCGTCTGATAAGCTTTTTGATTGGCTCCATACATGTTATTCGTGCATGGACATTTTTAACCCTTTCTGAGTGGAATTTCCGGCGTCAAATGGAAAAAAATAAATAATGAAAATAGATACCAATCATGTAAACTACCCATAATTGAAGAGTAGGGTTTAACCTGCAAGTGGGCCTTTAATAGACTTAATAGTTTGACTGCAACAACGTTCTTGTTGATATACACACAGGTGTGGAGTGAAGTGAACCAGGCCGTGCTGGACTATGAGAACCGGGAGTCGACGCCCAAGCTGGCCAAGCTGCTGAAGCTGCTCCTGTGGGCCCAGAACGAGCTGGACCAGAAGAAAGTAAAATATCCTAAAATGACTGACCTAAGCAAGGGCACCATCGAGGAGCCCAAGTGAACGATGGACGTCCACTCTCCCTGTTCCCCTTTATTTATAACGAGTCAGCGGCTGTGATGATAACCAGATAACACTTGTCTTTTTTTTTCATGTTGCATTTTACGAGAGATGAGACTTTCATTGTGGGAGCTGTAAAACCTGCTGTTGTTTTTGACGCAACGGCAGTGATTCAGCTTAAGCATTCATTCTGGATTTATAGTCACTTCTTGGAGACAGCAGTTTGAATTGTCGGGTTTATATTTGTCTTCCTGAGAAGTAGGCGTGACTCAGAAGTATTATTGATCACTTTTCTTAAACATCACAGTCATGTCTGATTTATAAAAAAGAAAGAAATAGAAGAAAAATGTCCATGTCATTACTTTGCTGTATTGAGAGTGTAAGCTATTAATTATTATTATTATTATCATCACATGGAATGTGTTGAGCCACAACTTATGCTCCTCAGGATGGAGGGAACTATAACTATAATGATTCAAAATCGGGATCAGCGAACATGCGGTTCCTCTTTCTTTCTCATAGCGGTCAGATCTGCGGAGCACCCCACCCCACGGGGTCTGGGGTCCATCTCATGTTGGGTCAGAACCCCACGGGGTCTGGGTGGGGTCCATCTCATGTTGGGTCAGAAGCACTTTTGAAGTCTGAATCTTATACACAGTAATTAAAATGTGCTATTTATTTTTGATGACTGTGAATGCAAATATTGACATAAGCTTTTTTTTATTATCTAATACTTTTTTAGTTTTGTGATTTTATTTGATAAAAATTTACTATAAGTTCAAAGTTTCTGGATTTGCTAAATAATTGAACACATGCCTTTTACATGCTTGGCAATTTGTGCATTTACAGTCCAATCTTTGCATTCCCCTCTGTCTTTGAAAGATATACAGTAGCTGAGACTCTGCCTTTTTATTATTATTTTTTTAAAGAGAGAGAGTGTGTGCGCGTGCGTGTGTGTGCGAGTGAGAGAGGGGGGTGGGGTGGGGTGTAAAGTATGGACGTCTAAGAGTTTGTGAACTATAAGACAAATCTCTATGGTCTCAAGACTGTATAAAACACCAGACTCAGCCTGTTCCTATTTTAAAATGCATTAAATCTTCATTCAAAGATAAATTCTTCCTTTTCATTCTAGTGTTCAGTAAATGATCAACATAGACATTCTGAATCTGAATGGGCATTCGATCTCAAGTGGCATCAAGTCTATAGATTATATAAATCAGAGATCACTGTCCATTTTGCCATATGACTTTAAAAACAGTTGGTATTTTAATTTCTGTCGCATGTAAATGTTTTCTAAATGTAAAAAAAAAATCCTGAATGAACGATTGTTTATTTTGTTTACTATTTTTTTATCTTGCTGCTAGGTGTCCATCCTCCATTTCATACAATATATTATTGTCTTTACAGATTATGCATATTGACAATACAGAGAGCTCCCATCCCTTTTATTATTGAACGTTTTTAAGATCAAATTTGCAATTATTGAAATAAACAAAACTTTTGAGAACCATATGACTTTTCATCGTTTTTTATTTTATTATTATTATTATTATTATTATTATTATTATTATTATTATTATTATTATTATTATTATTATTATGTGTGCATACTGCATAGTCATCATACCCTGTCTGTCGTTACTTTGAAAACCACCGTGAATAGGCCCTACCTTCGAAACCGCACTTTCAGTCTATATGTACTGACACCTATGTGAGGAGATTCTCTACACACACGTTAGACCTGTAGAGCTAGTTTAGCCCGATAATGATACTTACAAACAACAAGGATCCAAATAAAAGGATGCAGAGATGTAAAGGTGCATGGAAAGTGTATGAATCAATCATGACAGACGGACGCACACCCGGAGACCCTAGAAGCAAGTTTGACAGTACGGTTTACAATCCTGAGGATTTCCTATCAAATGGTACAACAAGGCAGATTGAAGGACAGCGTCTTTGGCCCAGGTGAGAGAGAATGCCGAGCTGAGTAAAGCACTGCTATATTAATTCAGCGTCTAGACTCCTATTGACTCATTGTTCGATTTTGACCAATAAACAGTGGCATAGGCCTATCCGTCAAAGGGCATAGTTAGTTAGTTAATAATAATATAATAAACTATTTGTATTAATAGCACCTTTCATACACGAATTGCAGCTAAACGTTTTTCACATTAGGATCACCGGCCTCTTAGTTACTTGGTTAACGTCACATGAATAATTAAGCGTTTTTCATCCTGAACGATTAGTTGATATACGTGCTAAATCCCAGTTTGTTTCCATTCTTTATTTCATTTGAACATGGTTAGATTATGTTCACCCTGGCGTGGCGTTCATATCTTAACACAGCCAGCTGTCTTATTTCGGTTTCATAAGAATTCATGGTAAAAATGTAAGTGAGTTGTTGTAACATGAATGAATGAAAACTTTATTTAACAGATTGCAGAATGGGTACAATACAGTACGGCTCAATACACACAATTGTTAAGGGGATGCAGACCAGAGAAAGACGTAATTGTCTTGTTTACATCAGGGTCCCCCATTTTCAATTCATATTGACATTTATGACATACTCAACATACATGACATTTATGGCATAGGGACATACATGACATACAGGTATACAGTACTGCTACATTTGTGACATATACGGTATTCAAATATACAGTACTGTTACCCATAGATCCTGACAGAGTACATATGATGGGGAGGGGACTGTACATTAGGAGGGGGTGGGTGGGTGGGAGAGAAATATACATACGGTGGTGAGGTGACTACATTTGGAGGGGGTGGGTGGGAGAGAAATATACATACGGCGGGGAGGAGACTGTACACATTTGGAGGTGGTGGGTGGGTGGGAGAGAAATATACATACGGCGGGGAGGAGACTGTACATTTGGAGGTGGTGGGTGGGTGGGAGAGAAATATACATACGGTGGTGAGGAGACTGTACATTTCGAGGGGGTGGGTGGGTGGGAGAGAAATATACATACGGTGGGGAGGAGACTGTACATTTCGAGGGGGTGGGTTTGTATCAGCGAGCCATATGCAGATTTTGCCTAGTTCCTAGGGTTTTTTCAACCTGCAACTTGTTCTTCAAGAGACCAGCAGGGCTGAGTCGTCCGCAAACAGGAACAAGTTGCAGTCACAAGCTGACGACATGTCATTTGCATAAATTAGGAACAGTAGCGGTCCTAGTATGCTTCCTTGTGGAACACCACAGCTCACTGTGAGGGGGGGGGATAGAGTACCGTTTGCGTGTATGCTTTTACCAACGCGTTCGTGTTTCCGGGTTCCCGCTTTGCGCTCTGATTGGCCACTGACCTACGTGCGTACGCCCCCCTCGCTATGAGCGGCTGTGTCTGTGCGCTATTGTTTATTATTATCCGGCCACAGTGTGGGTTCCCTGGTCGGTGATGATGAGCTCAAATAGGTTATTATAATAAACACTGAATGGAGCAATATAGCCTTGTTGTTAGTTAGACAGCAGGCTATACGGTCTTCTTCAGTTGAGTTACACTTTGAAACATTTATAGCGAGTCTTGCTCTAGTGATGCATCATCACAACAACACGGGCGGCTCTACAACAACAATGGCTTATTTATCTATAAAGAAGACAATCCCATCGCTGACTACAAGTACTATAGTCACACACAGACAGGCCTGCCGTGTTTTATGAATAAAGTCGATTTTCATTTAATCGCCTTTGGGGCGTGAGATATGAAGACAGATTTAACTGGGTATAGGAAGGAAGTACCATATGAGCCGCAAATTGAACATGCAGTGAGTGAATGAATGAATGAATGAAAACTTTATTAACAGATTGCAGAATGGGTACAGTGCAGTACAGCTCAATACATACAATTGTTAAGGGGATGCAGACCAGAGAAAGACTTTCGTCTTGTTTCCACCAGGGTCCCCCATTTCCAATTCATCGTAATGTCTGCGACAACAACCCAATAATAAACACTCGAAACAGCTATTATCAGACAATTACAACAGCAGTGGTGCCTGCTTCAAATGTCACGTATTATAGGCTATAAGCCTGTGTAGATCTATTCGGAATAATAAACACATCTAGCAAAACATGACACAATGTGATCCTATCTCCGATAGAGCGGCTGGTCGCAGAGACGCGAGTTGAACGAACACATCGGGAGGAGAATGAATGAATGAAAACTTTATTTAACAGATTGCAGAATGGGTACAATACAATACACACAATTGTTAAGGGGATGCAGACCAGAGAAAGACTTTTGTCTTGTTTACATCAGGGTCCCCCATTTTCAATTCAGTGAATTGTGACCAGGAGAATAGACCAGACGTGCATCATCCTATAATAACCTCATGTCCCCAAAGGCGATTAAATGAAAATCTACTTCATTCATAAAACACGGCAGGCCTGTCTGTGTGTGACTATAGTACTTGTTGTCAGCGATGGGATTGTCTTCTTTATAGATAAATAAGCCATTGTTGTTGTAGAGCCGCCCGTGTTGTTGTGATGATGCATCGCTAGAGCAAGACTCGCTATAAATGTTTCAAAGTGTAACTCAACTGAAGAAGACCGTATAGCCTGCTGTCTAACTAACAACAAGGCTATATTGCTCCATTCAGTGTTTATTATAATAACCTATTTGAGCTCATCATCACCGACCAGGGAACCCACACTGTGGCCGGATAATAATAAACAATAGCGCACAGACATAGCCGCTCATAGCGAGGGGGGCGTACGCACGTAGGTCAGTGGCCAATCAGAGCGCAAAACGGGATCCCGGAAACACGAACGCGTTGGTAAAAGCATACACGCGTACCGTTTACCTCCACCATCTTTTCTCTCCCCTCCAGGTAGGATTGCATCCAGCTCACTGATAAACTATCAAAACCAATTGCTTTTAGCTTGTCAATCAGAATGGAGTGATTGACAGTGTCGAAGGCCTTTTGTAGGTCCAGCATGACCATGCCGCAGTATTTGCCCGCGTCCACCTCTTGTTTGATGTGGTCGTTCAAATAGAGGAGGCATGTGTCAGTGAAGTGGGATGTTCTGAAGCCAGATTGGAATTCGTAGAGGTACTTTTCGACCTGTTCGTATACAATTTTCTCCATGACTTTCGAGATGGAGGTAAGAATAGAAACAGAAGAAATAAAGCAAGATAGAGACAAAGAACAGAATGGGGTAATTAAGATAATGGTAAAGTCATACGAAGGACGGAAGGGGAGGGTGATATCAGCACTATATCAGGCAATAATGGACAGTAAGGGAAATACAACATTGTATGTGAAAGAAAAGTGGGAAAGAGAGTTGGAAATAGAGATAACAGAGGAGGAATGGTATGACACATGTAAGACACAACAAACAACCACAGGATCAAGGATATGGAGGGAGTTTGGGTGGAAAAATATAATTAGATACTTTATAACACCAGAAATACAGGGCAATTACACACTAGCAAAGAAAACATGTTGGAGGGAGTGTGGACAGGAAGGGGCGAACCATACACACATATTCTGGGGATGTCAGAAGATAAGGCACTACTGGGAAGAGATAGGAGGGATAATAAATGAAATAATAGGATACGAAATACCCCAGGGAGGCCAAGTGTTGTATTTGGGGAATCTGTCACAGGAAGGAATCCAAGGGGAAGACAAATATTTGATTAAGATATTGATAGTGGCAGCCAAGAAAGCTTTAACTAAACTGTGGTACAAGGTAGAAGTGCCGACAAAGGATCAATGGATAGAGTTGGTAGAGGGGATACAGGAAATGGAGAGAATCACACATCTGCTGAGGCTGCAAGAAGAAAAGTTTGAATGGAAATGGGGAAAATGGGAAGAATACAGGAGGGGAAGTAACAACATCACAGAGGTTTGAAAAGGATACAAGGAAATTAATAAAAATGTAAATAAATAATGCAAATGTAGAAGGGACCGAAGGACCCATGTCACACTTTTTCTTTACCCATTTTTTGTCTATTTGTTTTAATTTATGTACTGTGTATTGTCTATGAATGTTGTCTATGTATGTTGTTGAAAAAATGAAAATAAAAATTTAAGTTTAAAAAAAAAAGAATAGAAACAGGGCGGTAGTTGCCTGGGTCTAATTTGCTGCCCTTTTTGTGCAGAGGGGTCACTCTCGCAATTTTGAAGTCCTTGGGGACGTGTCCCTGTTTTATGGAGAGGTTTATTATGTGTGTGATGACTGGGGTGATGGTGGCTGCTGAGTCTCTGAGGAATTTGGAGGGGATGTTGTCATGGCCAGTGGCCTTGTTAGGTTGGAGGGCGCTCAGTTTTTTGACTACCTCATCGGTTGTTACCATTTCTAGTTTGAAGTCGTCTTTGCGGACATGCAGTGTGTCCTCATGGTTCATGGTCGCCTATTGGTTGAAACTCTCAGATCAAGTTCCATGACGTCGAGCGAAAACTCTTTCTTTCACAGATCACAGGTTCGAGCATGGACCGCGATGCTTCTCTTGGGCTCCTGCCTCCTCTTCTGTGCCAGGATGGCTACGCCGATCTGCGTGGTCACAATGGCAACCACCTTTCACTGGAGCAAGGTCGAGTCAGGGGTGGTGCTGGGTGGATTCTTTTGGGGTTATTGTTTCACACAGATCCTGGGAGGACATGCCAGTGACAGGTACTGTATTTAATTTGCAGGGTAATAATAGAAATACATAAATATAGGCAATCAAATAAAATAGGGGGAAAAAAACTGTGTAAACAATATAATTAACTCTGAACATATAAGAAATATAAGAAAAATAAACAAAGGTACATATGATGGTCTTTATGGGCTGGGCGATATGGCCAAAAACGTTATCGCGATAAAATTATAAAATTATTTTCATATAACTCGATATCGATAATTATAGTCTGTCAAGTTTAATTAACTTCTTATGCCCGGCGCCGATGGACGGGCTATTAATAGACTTGTTTTGCTGCTGCGAATGTCTCGAGTTGATGTCGTCATCAGTCCGCGCACGTTAGCAGTTAGCTAGAGCAAGCGGTGTATCCCATGACAATGTACTAAATATGACCCTAAAATACTCTGTTCCGCCCCAATACATTGCAACGACGTCCACCGTATATACCCCACACTACTATAACCGTTACCCTCAGAATTCAAAACACACACCAACTCGGCAGGTAAACTATAAAATAGCGCCGTGCAAGCTAATTATCCTAGCCAGCCTCGTTTCCAAGCGGTGTATCCCATGACAATGTACTAAATATGACCATAAAATACTCTGTTCCGCCCCAATACATTGCAACGACGTCCACCGTATACCCCACACCAGTGGCGTCGCGTGGGTAAAATAACAGGGGAAGCCAAAAAAAAATTATAAAAAAAAAATGTATTAAATATTTTTATTAATATTTTTTATTTTATTTTATTTTTTTGTCAAGCAGTCACCATGTACACTACAGTATGGCTCGGCGGCCAGTCAAACTTTCTTTTTATTTATTTAACAGATTGCAGAATGGGTACAATACAGTACGGCTCAATACACACAATTGTATAAGGGGATGCAGACCAGAGAAAGACGTTTGTCTTGTTTACATCAGGGTCATTAATACTGCTGGAGCATTGGTTCATTTTTGGTCCGATTTTTCCTTGCACGATTTTGCGCGGCGCGTGGAAGCAAATTCGAGACACATATTCGGTTGCAAAAAGGTGTCCCACGGTCTCCTCTATGGCCGTGAATATTTTCACGCGGATCGGAATCACGGCGCGCCCGTGGGACACTTTTCCGTTTCAGTGAGTTTATTCCACGCTTTCTGTTTTCCTTTTCTAAGCATTTTAGGGGCTACATGTGAATGAGTAATAGTTGCGGGACGCCCAGATGTTTCCACGATAGAAAGCTCGCGTGGATTCCATAATAGGCTCACTTAATACAGCGTTTTTAAAATCACGCAACATTTTCAGGGTCGCGAGCCGACCTTTTCCCCTCGTCTTCGATGATGGAAGTGATTTAGGAAAAGCTTCGGCACGCCGAGAGGTCCCCGTGGATTTAATCTCTCGAGGATCGGGGCAATATTCGGCCCGTGGGAACAGTTACGGGTTAATACAATGTTCAGAGTGCAGAGGGGAAAATATATGGAAAATATTCCTCTCAGCCCCGTTTTAAACTTTTAGGGTGTGGCAGTCAGCTCGAATCTGATTGGCTAGGATCGGATTTGGACTCTATAATGCTGGAAGCCTGGAGAAAGAGACCTACCTCCTGCCTCTCTCCTATACTAGCTGCAGTGAGCACAGTGAGTCTGACAGTGTGTTAGAGGGAGTAAGAAGGAGAAGAGGGAGACATTTAAAAAAAAAAAAAAAAAATTATAACAGATGAAAAAGAATGTAAACTATATATATATATATTTTTTTTTTCATATTTCATATTTGATATTAATTCATATTTTAATATTAGGGAGGCATGGCTTCCGTTGGCTTCCATAAGGATTCGCCACTGCCCCACACTACTATAACAGTTACCCTCAGAATTCAAAACACACACCAACTCGGCAGGTAAACTATAAAATAGCGCTGTGCAAGCTAATTATCCTAGCCAGCCTTGTTTCCAAGCGGTGTATCCCATGACAATGTACTAAATATGACCATAAAATACTCTGTTCCGCCCCAATACATTGCAACGACGTCCACCGTATACCCCACACTACTATAACCGTTACCCTCAGAATTCAAAACACACACCAACTCGGCAGGTAAACTATAAAATAGCGCTGTGCAAGCTAATTATCCTAGCCAGCCTTGTTTACTACTTGAGTCATACCTCTCTATGTCTCCTTCCGCTGTCGGCCATCTCCTTCACTGATTGGTTGTTAGTGCGTGTGCTCATATCCAAGCTTGGAAAATCGATATATCGAAACTTTGCGACCACGTTTCATGTTTATTTCGAGGAAAAAATGTATCGCGATAGTTATCGTTAGCGTTTTATCGCCCAGCCCATCGGTTATATTAGTTACAATAGTATTTATTACATTAAGATATTCCTTTATTGATCCCCTTGGGGAAATTCAGGCATCATAGCAGCATGGGGGAGGGGGGAGGTACAGGTATGGGCAGGGTAATAGTAGAATACATAATACAGGCAATCAAATTATAGTACAGTAGAAAGTAAAAATAGGCAGTGTAAACAATATAATTAACTCTGAATATACGCATATGGCAGTTTAATCAAGGTGCAGATGAGGGTCTGTATGCCCTATCAGTTATATTATACATTACAATAAATATGGAATCTATTGTATCTACACTAGAATCTAAATATATATACTATGAGTAAGTAAGTAATATTATATTACATTATTATACATTAGGTGTTCTGAACTACTCTTACTCTAATTTGAGTCAAATTGAGTTGAAGTACTTGTACGTCGTACAGTTTTGCAGTACTCTCTCTCTCTGCATGTATGACCAGGATGGGTGGAGAGAGGGTCATGTCCCTAGCTGCAGCCTGCTGGGCGGCCATTACAGCCGCTACTCCTCTTCTGGCACAAGTGGGCACTCATCCCCTCGCTGTCATGACCGCAGCCAGATTCCTCATGGGTCTGTTACAGGGTGAGTAGTACTGTACCTGTTACAGGTTAGTAAGGGAGGACAGTACTGCAGCGCTAAAGCATGGGCTGGATATAGGGGTGGGCAATATGACGATATTAAATAAATATCGGGTACAATTCATTAACGATACACTTTTTAAACATATAGTGGACATCGTGATGTTTTGTTTTGTTTCTAAGCCTCCGTGGCTGAGATGAGACTTACTTTAGCGCAGCACTTTCCTCTCTCCCTCACACAGACACACACACTCGCCCAATTTACGTCACGTACACGCACATACACGCACACACGCCTAGAGAGGTGGTAACTAAGTTAGCCGTTAACTAAGCTAAGCTAACGTTAGCCGCTAACCCTGGAAACGCTCACAGGGGAGTGATCCACAACACCAGTTCTATTAGTGAGAAAAGGGGGGGGGGGGGGGTTATATTGACGAGGCTTGACAACATAGGTTTATATAATCATCATATTGGCGTGACTGTATCCATCAAAGGGTTAAATCAAGCATTTTTAAGTGCTTTAGAGGAAATATCAAAATATCGCAGTATATATTGTGTATCGTGATGGAGTAAAAACATATCGTGATATCATTTAGAGGCCATATCGCCCAGCCCTAGCTGGATACCTCGCTTTTGTGCCAGGCAGACACTCTGACCTGACTAACTGCTGCTGTGACCACACTGTCACCCTATCCCAAACTATGAATCACGTAAAGACAGTCTCATTCCCAAATGGATTTACGACAAAAAATTTCCTCTTAGGCAGATTTCTGCCCATTTAAGACATATTAGGGCTGGTAGCGCGATTCCCCACATTTTCCTGGGAGCAGATTTGAGAGTGCTGAGGAGCACACTTATGATTGATTGACTAATTGAACATTTTATTAACTTGACAGACTTGTGTTCTCATAGTGATTCCTTCATGTCAACGCTACAGGCCTCCTTGGAATTAATTACTTAATCGTAATTAAAATAAATATGACAATATTTGTACGATAAGAAATTACGCATTTGATGTCGGAAAAATAAATACATTGGATTAATCTGATCACAGGGCAGCTGGATTAACCATATCTGAACCAGCTATTTTGGACAAATGTATAATTACTTTAATTACTCAGATATTCAAACACAATTATGCAATTATTGTGAAATGATTGAAAATAATAATTATTTAATGCCTTCTGTAGAATTTGTATTTCTTATTTGTTACACATCTGTTTTAATGATTAATTATATACATTTGAAGGAATGCAGGTCAACATGCAATATATCCCATTGATTGGTATACAATGGGACAGACCTTTGTTTGATATAGCTATAAACCTGCATTCCTTCGAATATATCATTAATCAATTAAACTTATATTGAAATACACTATATAGCCTATACACCAACACTGAAATGACAGTGGATAAATAAATAAGAACTAAAGCTAATCGCATGGAAATAGACTGCATTAATATTCCATAACAAGTCTTGTGTGCGCCAGTATGGCCTACGTGTCTAATGAAGTATAGGCTTAATATATTCTAGTTACTTGTTTCATTAGGATTTAGTAGATACTATATATATGCTCTGCCCTACGTACAGTATAAGTACAGTCTGTATACAGACTGTATAATGCAACAAGTCATTAATGGAATACTAAGTGTAACTGAGGGGTTACAAAACCCTGACTGTATTAAAGATTGTGATAGATTAAACCACTGCTAATTATTATTATTATTACTTGCCAGAAAGTACAGTTATAATATGGCAGACACTTAGAATAATACGGCACGGTGACAAAGAAATATCATTTGGAGTATTTATTATTGTGCAGCAATTGTACAGAATGGGAATTAAGGGTCGCGCTTGTATGGCGAATAATATGAATAAAGTCAGTCAGTAGCAAAGTCAGTTGGAATGAATAATTCCTACGCTGGGATACTAGATTAAACGCCGCCTGGCGTGGATGGCACTATAGTGGGCAAACGATGGTACCGCTGGAGACAGGGGGTGTCCTCCCAGAGATGTAAGCTCTGGAGGAAGGAAGAATGTTCGGATACTCAGTCTGTTCACTTGAAGAAAGGGGGTTCTTGTACGGAATCCAGTCCTTATAATCCAAATGCCCCAGCAGCAAAGCAATAGCTGTAATCCAATTGCTCGATAGCAATGATGATAGCCAGCTAGCTTCGGTCCTCGAAGCTAGCCCGAGGTAAGATCTTCAAGGTGGTTAAATCCAAACGACAGTGGGTATTAACGAGGCTCTTCTCCACGGTAGTACGTTCCACAATCACTATAATCCAACCAATACTGGTTCTGCAATCGCCGCCGTAGGTTCCAATATGCACATGTCCAGTAGGTCCACGACTAGGCCCTCCTCGTGTACTGGCACTAACTACTAAGTCCACGCACACTTGCTAAGGTTTTACCTAGTTACTAAACGAACAAACTGCTGGGTAATGCTACATACCGAACGAACAGCTGTAACACGATTCACACTAAATGACGACTCTTTACTTCACATTAAGCTAAGTCGAACTTGACGTTACTGCATTAACTCTGACACTTTTACTATTCACTTCGCACGTTAAGTTCACAACACTCTGTTTAGACGAACTGCTTCACACTACATTAGAATCACACTACTGCTGCTGCGCCTTCCACGATATATAAACTTAAGTGGCTTTCTAGTGCCAAGCCTCAGCTCTCGTCTCGAATCAATGCGCCGGCACCAGGCATGTTCCAACATGCCCAGACTCGCCTTTGAACCTGACTTCAGGGGCGCGTTGCCTGGCGCCGAGAACGTCAAGGGCATTATCCAATGAGGAAAGTGAATATTACTAGGATTCAAACGCAGGCTTAAAGGGATATAGCTTATATATATAAATAATATACAAGGTATATAAAACAATAAACGTAGATTCTCAGCTTTAATCTGGCCCTTCACAACAGCCGCCTCCTAATTAGTCCGCACCTAATTAGTTAAGGGAGACAGATTAATTGCTCCATACTTGTTGTGAGGAGTAGGTCAATCTACAAAGTCAGTGGGTCATGGTCGTCATCAGGGGAGTCAGGGAGCTCCGGCAACTCTATCAGCTTCGCCACAGGTCGGGTGTAAGTCTGCCCTTGGACTATGACTTCTGTCTCCACATCCTCCGTCCGTTCCTGTCGTCCTGTCTGTACACCGTCTGAGGGGGGGCCGGGTCCGGCCGCCCCATCAAGAGGTAGTTTGGGGTGCTGGGTTCGAGGTCAGCTACGTCGCTTGGAGCGTAGCTGAGGGGGGTGGAGTTCGGAACTCCCTCTTCTTGAGCCCACGGTTCTCTCACAGGCATCGCTTCTATCGAATAGTACGGATTGTCATTGTTTCTTCGGTACCCCGCAGGCCCAACTGGGCTGCGGCGGAAGCGAGGAGGAGAGTCTTTTCTGACCCGTCGTCGAGGACGGCGTAAGTGTCCAGGACCTTGTCCTCGTAGTTCAGGAGCTCTCTGACCACCTTGATGAGTACTCGGGGGCTCCCATTATACGTGGGGTCGATGTGGAGCACTCCTGTTGGTGAGTTGCCTTGTAGGGCTAGTCTTCTCTTGTGGACCTTGCGCAGTGTATCGCAGTAAGCGGAGTCATGCGTGTTAGCCTTAAGCCGCTGATCCATTTCAGCGGGGGTCAGTGTCTTGTGGTCGTCGCACTGTGACAGCCAGTGTCCGCCGTGGCAGTAAAAACAGGTGATCTCCCATTCCTCTTTGGCGGGGGGGTTGAGGCTGGCCTGTGGTGACACCGACTCGGCCTGGTACATCACCGTGATGGGCCTACTTTGGTTTCCTGGTGGGCGTTTGTTGCTCTCATGCAGGACTTCTAGGTGGGCGCCGTCACACTTGCCGCACCTTTTCTTGAGGCGGCACTCGGCTGCCATGTGGCCGCGTGCGCAGCGGAAGCAGCTGCGTTTCTCCTTAAGCCACTGACCTATTTCGGCTGTAGTTAGGTCTTTGAAGGCGTCGCACTGTGACAGCTGGTGTTCACTGTCACAGTACTGACAGACAGCCTTCCACTTCTCCTTAGCGTGGGGGTTGTGGCTCGTCTGCCGTGACACAGCCTCGGCCTGGTGCATCACGGTGACGGGCCGGCGGTTGTCGTTGAACCTTCTCGGTCCATCTTTAGGGTTAGAGCCACCCCACGCGAATGTGTCTATTCGTAGACTGCTGACCTCCCTGGCTAGGAAGTCAGCAAGGTCTAGGAGGGATGGTTCTGGGCCGTGGGGGTCACGGTGGTCTCTCTGCCGCCGAAAACGTTCTTGACGGGCTGGGGGGAGCTTCTCCAGTATCCGCTCCACGTTGGAATTGGCATATAGTTCATGTATCCCCTTCTCTCCTTGTGACCCGAGCATCCCTACCAGGGATTGTACTTGTATAGATAGGTCATCTAGGGCTCTATTGTCTTTAGCTGGGGGGAGGCGGTCGATCTCCCGTATTTCTTGAATTACGTAGTCCCATACGCGCCCATAGCGCGCGTCGAGGGCCACCAGAGCATCAGAATGGGGGTTCTTGAGTTCGAATATGCCAGCGCTATGTTATGCGCTCTGGGTACTTTAAGGTGCTTGAGGAGGATGGCATATTTATAGGACTCGTCATGTACCTCGGACATAATAGTCTCTAAACACATGCGTAGTTCAGTATACTGTGCTCTGTCCTCACGCGTAAAGTCTGGGAATGTGGGTGTCCCAATGTAAGAGGCCATGGATGGCTGGGACACCGATGCGCGTAGGGGGAGAGGCCTCCTTGGCGAGTCTCCCCGTACGTGGGGTCGTGGGTTAGTGCTGGGTGGGAACCAGAGGCCGGGCCCCCAGGTACTGCTCCTCGGTGCTGACTGTTGGTTAAACTCACCCCTGGGTTGGGTCGGGGGTTCGTAACGCAGCGTCTCGGGGCTGAGGTCGGGGCTGTACTGTTCCTCCTGGTCCGAGATGGGTTCGTGCGTGTGGGCTTGATGTCCTCCCTCGTCCTCCGCTAGGTCTTGAAGTCTCTTAGTTAGTTTCTCTGCGACGTAGGTGGGATCTTCCCGTTGGCTGGGTCCCGTATAGACTGGTCGGGGAGGGGGCTCGGCGACGTAAGCAGGTTCTTCCTGTTGGCTGGGTCCCGTATAGACTGGTCGGGGAGGGGGCTCAGCAACGTAAGCAGGTTCTTCCTGTTGGCTGGGTCCCGTATAGACTGATCGGGGAGGGGAAGGTGCCCTCGACCCGTGTCATGATGATCTCCGGGAGCTCCGGGTGGAGGAGTGGGGGGTCGCCCTCTGGAGCAATTGCTCCATCATCTGCGCCTGCAGGCGGTCCCGCTCCGCTTCACGCTGTGCATTGGCGGCGTCGCGCTGTGCATCGCGTTGCGCATTGGTGCGGTCTCGCTGAATGTTTTCTTCAGCCTGGAGGCGCCTCTCTTCCAGTCTGATGGTCATCGCTGCGTCAGCCTGGAGGCGACTCTCTTCCAGTCGGATGCGTTCGCGCTCGTTCTGTTGTTGCGCTTGGAGACGTTCTCTTTCCACTGCAGAATGTTCTCGCTCACTCTGTTGTTGCGCTTGGAGACGTTCTCTTTCCACTGCAAAATGTTCGCGCTCACTCTGTTGTTGCGCTTGTAGACGGTCGCGCTCACCCTGGAGGCGGTCTCTTTCGGTTGAAGCTGTCAGCGTGGCGATCAGGGCTTGCGCTAGTCTCTGGTCGGCCTCGCTTGGGGATGACGCTGATGAGGGTGATCTGGCGTTGACAGGACTTGGCGTTGACCTGTTCTCTTTACGCGCACCGAGGTCCATCTCGAGGGCGCTGCTTCTTATCTTCTCCCGCGCTCCGAGGTCCATATCTGAGACACGGTACTCTTCTCTTTGGTGCGCGCCGAGGTCTATCTCTGGTGCGCGCTCTTTATCCTCTTGCGTTCCGAGGTCCATCTCGGTGGCGCTGTCTTTATCCTCTGGCGCTCCGAGGTCCATCTCGGTGGCGCTGTGGTCTTTGGGCATAGTCACGTCATGTCCCGCTTGTCCCCCCCGTGAGCTAAGTCAGTTTCGTTCGGACCCGCTGGGGTCTCCACTAGTGGGGCCGACAAGTCGATAGGATTGGGCATGCTTAAACTATTAGTTTTATCCGTGCTTAACGTCTTTTTAGATAAGCTAGGAGGTAGAACGACAGCATAGTCCTCCAAGTGTGGAGGGGGCTGACGTTGGCGCTTAGGGCGCTCTAGTTTGGGAGAGCCGTTTGGAGAGTGTCCGCCGCTGGCCATATCACTATTAATATGATTAAGATTACTGATACCCTCCGGCTCGAAGGACCAATTGTAACTGAGGGGTTACAAAACCCTGACTGTATTAAAGATTGTGATAGATTAAACCACTGCTAATTATTATTATTATTACTTGCCAGAAAGTACAGTTATAATATGGCAGACACTCAGAATAATACGGCACGGTGACAAAGAAATATCATTTGGAGTATTTATTATTATGCAGCAATTGTACAGAATGGGAATTAAGGGTCACGCTTGTATGGCGAAGAATATGAATAAAGTCAGTCAGTAGCAAAGTCAGTTGGAATGAATAATTCCTACGCTGGGATACTAGATTAAACGCCGCCTGGCGTGGATGGCACTATAGTGGGCAAACGATGGTACCGCTGGAGACAGGGGGTGTCCTCCCAGAGATGTAAGCTCTGGAGGAAGGAAGAATGTTCGGATACTCAGTCTGTTCACTTGAAGAAAGGGGGTTCTCGTACGGAATCCAGTCCTTATAATCCAAATGCTCAGCAGCAAAGCAATAGCTGTAATCCAATTGCTCGATAGCAATGATGATAGCCAGCTAGCTTCGGTCCTCGAAGCTAGCCCGAGGTAAGATCTTCAAGGTTGTTAAATCCAAACGACAGTGGGTATTAACGCGGCTCTTCTCCACGGTAGTACGTTCCACAATCACTATAATCCAACCAATACTGGTTCTGCAATCGCCGCCGTAGGTTCCAATATGCACATGTCCAGTAGGTCCACGACTAGGCCCTCCTCGTGTACTGGCACTAACTACTAAGTCCACGCACACTTGCTAAGGTTTTACCTAGTTACTAAACAAACTGCTGGGTAATGCTACATACCGAACGAACTGCTGTAACACGATTCACACTAAATGACGACTCTTTACTTCACATTAAGCTAAGTCGAACTTGACGTTACTGCATTAACTCTGACACTTTTTCTATTCACTTCGCACGTTAGGTTCACAACACTCTGTTTAGACTAACTGCTTCACACTACATTAGAATCACACTACTGCTGCTGCGCCTTCCACGATATATATACTTAAGTGGCTTTCTAGTGCCAAGCCTCAGCTCTCGTCTCGAATCAATGCGCCGGCACCAGGCATGTTCCAACATGCCCAGACTCGCCTTTGAACCTGACTTCAGGGGCGCGTTGCCTGGCGCCGAGAACGTCAAGGGCATTATCCAATGAGGAAAGTGAATATTACTAGGATTCAAACGCAGGCTTAAAGGGATATAGCTTATATATATAAATAATATACAAGGTATATAAAACAATAAACGTAGATTCTCAGCTTTAATCTGGCCCTTCACAACACTAAGCCTATACTGCGTCCATTCATTACGCCGTAGGCATTAATGGAATAATAAGCCTATACTGCGTTCATTCATTACGCCGTAGGCTACAGTATACTGCGCGTGCGTGTGTGTGCGCGCGCGCTCTGCGGCAGGTGTACCACGAGCTGTACTATATGATGACAATACATTAATCTAATCTCATTTCGATGGGTCGCAAGACTCGCAAGGCACTTCCGCATCCATTTTCACACAGCTGCGTCATTAGTTGCCTTATAAGGAGCTCTGGAGGCGTTGTTTGGTATGCAAATGCCTGAACAGGGACGCAGATATCACAGGTGCGAACGTTTGAGACACTCGCTTGTATTTAAATATGTTTTAGTTAAGTATTGTGTGAAGGGCGGACTAGCAAAGTAAGATTTTCATTGTATGGCAAACTGTCTGTTTAACTGTGCACATGACAATAAACAATCTTGAATCTTGAATCTTGATAGACAACCGCAACACTTCCGGTATTCTGAAATCATGGGAGAGAGAGTGAGGGAGAAAATGAATGAATGTGGATGAGAGCCTTGATATTAAGTGGTTGTAGCTACGGCTGTGGGCGTGCTGGAGACATGATCGAATAGACTTTTATACGCATGAGTCTCCTGAACACGGAGAGACCAATCCCAAGTCGATCAGCACTTTCTCGGCCAAGCTATAGTCACTTTTCCGCACCTACTCCCGAACTAAGCATGCGCAGATTGCCCACGGAGTAGGTTCATCAATCTGCACATGCATAGTTCAGGAGTTCCATCCTGAGAGCTAATTATAATAAATTGACAAACTGACTCAACTCCTTCTATGCGAGGTTTGAGGCTGTGAATAACAACACCAGCCTACAAACCACGGCAATGGGGGGGGGTCTGCTGATGGAGACTCAGTGTTCAGGGTAACAGAGCATGAGGTGAGACGGATCTTTAAAAAAGTGAATATCAGGAAGGCAGCAGGACCGGACGGCATCCCCGGCCGCGTCCTAAAAGTCTGTGCCGACCAACTGGCCCCGGTATTCACTGACATCTTCAACCTGTCCTTGGAACAGGCTGTCATCCCCACCTGTCTGAAGAAGTCCACCATCATCCCTGTACCCAAAAAATCTACGCCCGCTTGCCTCAACGACTACCGCCCTGTAGCCCTCACCTCCATAGCGATGAAGTGCTTTGAGAAGCTAGTGAAGGGCTACATCTGTTCCTCCCTCCCCATCAACCTGGACCCCCTGCAATTTGCATATCGCCCCAACAGGTCCACGGAGGACGCCATAGCCCATGTGCTGCACACAGCAGCATCACACCTGGACAAGAGGCAGGGTAACTATGTGAGAATGCTGTTCATCGACTACAGCTCAGCATTCAATACCATAGTCCCCTCCAAACTCATAGCCAAGCTCAGGGACCTGGGCTTGAACTATGACCTCTGCCAGTGGGTCTTGGACTTCCTGACGGGCAGACCCCAGGTGGTAAGAGCAGGCAACTGCACCTCCTCATCCATCACCCTCAACATAGGGGCCCCCCAGGGCTGTGTTCTGAGCCCCCTCCTCTACTCCCTGTACACACATGACTGCGTGGCACAGCGGAACAACAACACAATCATCAAATTTGCTGATGACACAGTAGTGGTGGGCCTGATCTCTGCCAACGACGAGAGGGCCTACCTGGAAGAGGTAGAAAATCTGTCACAGTGGTGTCAGGAGAACTACCTCTCCCTGAGCGTCAGCAAAACAAAAGAGATGATTGTGGACTTCAGGAGGTCGGGGGTCAATGACTACAGCCCCCTCAGCATCGACGGGGCACCGGTTGAGAGAGTGAACAGTTTCAAGTACCTTGGAGCCCACATATCCGAGGACTTGACATGGACCACACACATTGACAGTGTTGTGAAGAAGGCACGACAACGCCTCTACTTCCTCAGGTGCCTAAGGAAGTTCCAAGTCAGTCAGAAGATCCTTAGGAACTTCTACTCATGTACAATAGAGAGCATCCTGACTGGCAACATCACCTCCTGGTTTGGGAATAGCACTGCACAAGACCGTAGCAGACTACAAAGAGTGACACGTTCAGCCGAACGCACAATTGGAGGGGGGCTTCCCACCCTCCAGAACATTTATAACAAGCGGTGCAGGGGGAAGGCTAAGAGAATTATTAAGGACTCGAGCCACCCGAACAACTGCCTCTTTGAACTGCTGCGGTCAGGCAAGCGATACCGGAGTCTTAAGGCGAGCACAGAAAGACTCAGAAGAAGCTTCTATCCCCAGGCCATCAGGCTGCTAAACGAACAATAAACACTATGCAACAACCATCAAATGCACACAGCACACACACCCACACGCACACACTCACTTAAACAAACAACACACTGCAGCACCCACTCTCCACACTTTAGATCACACAAACACACTTTATATTTATTGATAAAGGATTTGCACTACAACTCGTACACCTACTGTAAATTGTACCTAAATTGCACCTCATCCCATTTCTGCCTTGCACTATATAGTACTGTATATTAGTTCACTGCATAGTATTGTATATTATATGGTAACTCAGTTACGTCTATTCTGCATCGAACATTGTACATATGTCTATACTGAACACTGTGACCTCATTTTTTTACTTCTAATTTACATACTATACTATGTTATTTTATTTCATACTTATCTTATCTTGTCTTGCACAGTCTCTGGAGTGTAACAGTTTTGTATAAAAGTATTCTGTACTTCTGTATGACAACTATTAAAGAAACTTGAACTTGAACTTGAACAAAGTGGCTAGAAGTTTAATGTGGACTAAACAAACATATTATAATCAAGGGGAAAAAGCGGGCAAATTACTGGCCTGGAGAGTAAAGAAAATGCAGTCTGAAAGAACAATTAACAGTATAAAGTCAACATCTGGTCATTTGATTATAGACCCATTGGAGATAAATAATAATTGTAGAGACTTTTATAAAAATGATATATGAATCAGAATGTACAGAAAATAAAGAAGCGCAGAATATATTTCTCAACCAATTGCAATTTAGAACTATATCAGACAATGAAAAATCGACACTCGACAGCCCGTTGACAACGGAATAACTACACAACGTTATAGGGGATATCAATAGTGGTAAAGCACCTGGACCGGACGGGTTGCCAACAGAGTTCTATAAAACATTTAGAAACAAACTAGTTGCGACCATGTATGAGGAATAATTTACTAAAGGAACGCTTCCAGACTCATTAAGATTAGCTATAATAACCTGAAAATACTGAAGCCAAATAAACCTCCAACTGAATGTTCATCGTACAGGCCAATACTGTTAAGGATTGTGTTGTCTGAGGACCCAATCGCGGAACAGAACGAGGGGAGAACAGGCAGACGAGACGTGGAGCCAGAGGTGAATTATATCAACAAATGTCTTTACTCAAAAAAGGGCAGCAACAAAGATCTTCACAAAAAATACTTCCAAAGGCAGCAACAAAATACAAAAACAAAGAATAGCACAGCTGAAGACTGGCAAAATACAAAAACAAATAATAATCTCATAAAGAGAGCAAGTCCAAAAAACACAAAACAAAGTACTGCAGGGAACTTACTATGAAACAGGAGAACAAGGATGTGGATAACAAACAGTGAACTCCAATAATGAACCGACACTGAAGGTAGGGAACACACACCAGATATAGGTTCAAGTTCAAGTTCAAGTAGGGAGACTAAGGCTGCGGACTTTCGTTTCGTTTTCAGATGAGTTTCGCTTTTCCAGGTCGCAACGTAGCGGGAGGCGAGTCACACTTTCGTTTTGTCACCTGAGCACAGTGATGTAGTACACTGCCAAAGCAGTAGGTGGCAGTAGGTGGCGAACATGAAGGCAATTTTCAACTAATCAGAACTTGAATGTGCCAATACACTTCCTGCAAAGAAAATGTCAACAAGGCGGGCACCGCCATCTTTGCCTATTTACCCAATGCAGCACTTCTTTTTCAGCAAAGTGTAATAAAAGTGCAATAAACAAAACGGATACATTCACTGTGTTGTGAAGGGCCAGATTAAACCGAATATATATATTTATTTATATATATATATTTAATTGTATTTGTATATTCTCTAATATTCCCTGATATCCCTTGTATATTCCTTGTACAATATGCATTGCATATCCATTCTAGCCTACTGAACATCCCATAATAGTCTCCATTCTACTATTGGTCGAGACCTTGGTGCCAGGCTGCCATACCCCTCAGACCCAGTTCAAACGTACCGCTCGACATGTACGAACAAGTCCTAGTTCCGCGTAGGAATTTGGCTACCGCACCACTAATGGGACTATTTGTTCATAGTGCGTATATATACTGCGCTACTAAAGTAGGACTTTCTTTTCAGTCCAGTTTCTTACCCTCCAATAGAGTCACAGACGTAAAGCCTCCCCGCGATGCCACGTGTGGGAGTAAGGCCAAGTTCGCCTACCATCGGTATTGAGACATCGTGTATATTAATATTTGAATAGTCATATTTGGCACTATATCGTCGAGTTGGACGTAGTCTATTAAACTAATAATAGTCTGTTAATATATAGTGCTTCGTGCGGTGAGAATACTACCGTAGTCAGTACCCCATCGTTTCGGGCAGAGAACTGGCTGCTTACCCAGGGTGGTTGACCCTATGTGAAGCTGCACCCGAGGAGCCCCAGAGCCGACGAGCGAGTGGACCTGTATACCGGATTATTCTACCGACGACAGCCCGCCTTCCCAGGCACGGATTATGCTTTGGATACTTTGATTATTCTATGGATAAAGACCCCCGACACTACCGTGTGTTGGAACCCCCCTGGAGAGGACACAAGGTGAGGAGACGCTCTGCAAGACGAGGTCTCTCCACATCTCTCCCCCGTGGACCGGAGAGAGCCGGCCCACAAAGAGTCCACCTGCTTTCATCTGTGGTCCAAGGATCGCCGGCGCATTGAACAGCACTACAGTGGGTTCTCCTGGGATACCCTTGGCCGGACGAGGCAGCTGGATTCTACCCCCCCCCCCCTCCTACTCCTGTCGGCTTACAAGCGACCGGATTAACCCCCTCTAGTGTATCCAGCCTATAATCATTAAAGTATCATTGCTGTTATTCCTTAACTATTCCAGGTCGTATATTTACCACCTGCGCCTTCAGAGATTGGACATTATCTATTGATATACCGACGAATACTCCTTGCCATAAAAGTGCATACTATTTCAATTCATAAATGTAATTAAGTGATTAAGTGTTTGGTCTACACACCATCGCTGTGTAGGCAATAAAGACTTGTTTCTAATTCGTACATTTGTGTTGGATCCGTTTCATCTACGTGAGAGTGTTCATGATAATATATTTATGCCGTGTACTGGGTGGCCGAATATTAAGTACAAAGGTAGTGGTAGTAAGTATCATATCTAGTAATACAGTCAGGGAATTGTACCCCTCAGTTACAATTGGTCCTTCGAGCCGGATGGTAATTAGTGTAATATTAATATAGTGTTATTAATATTGAAATGGCCTATGATGAACACTCCACGAAACGATCCTCCTAACCAACGCCCGCAGCGCGAACGACGGCTCCCTCAGTACTTAGAGGCTTACGCTGTCAGTCAACAACCTAGTCTTCTACTAACAGTAAACGCGGTAAAACTAGAAAGTAAAAGTATGTCTAACCCCAACGCCCAGACTACCCCGACCATAGAGGCCCCTACGGGCTCTAATGTAACTGACCAAGTTCACGGTGGGGACCAGTGGGAACCAGACATGACTTCACACCCCGCCAGTACTGAAGAAGTAGTCCCCGATGAGTCCCGGGAGGAATACAACGCTACCGAGAGAGAACTCGGCACGGAAGAAGACGGGGAGAGCACCGTGGAGATAGAGCTCCAAGGCTCCGCAAGGAGTACCCCGAGGGAAGGCTCCCCTATACAACCGCCTTCTCCCAGCGAGGCAGAGAGGACCCTACAGCAGGCATTCCTCGTCAGCCTGAAAGCCTCTACTGAACGCGATAGACTCCAGGGTGAACGCGATCGATTGCAGCTACAGCAACGGAGCGAAGAAGAGCACATACGCCTGGAAATAAGACGCATTCAGATGGAAGAGAATGTGGCCCGAGAACGAGCCGGTGCTCAACGGGACGCAGCGCGCGACAGACAGCGAGCGCAACTAATAGAACAGCTGATCAGACGGACAACACCCTCTCCCTCCGCCAGAGGCTCCAGGAACTCGTCTAGACACACCTCCAGGGCGGCATCCCCTAGCCGAGTAAACAACCCTGAACTTGACCAACAGACGAGGTCTATACCCCCCACAGACCACCTCCCCCCACCGGTCCAAGCGAGACCTAGCAACCGGGAAGGAGCAGCATATCCTGTGGAGAGGCTAAACCAGAGACTACAAGCACTGGATGACCTAACTGAAGACGAAGAGGAAGAGGAGGAGAACCGCGCCCGAAGACAGCACAGTACTCTACCGGACCAGGAGGTCCGGTACAGCCCAGGCTATACTCCCGCGGAGCTGCGCTACAGACCCCCGACTCTATACACGGGTGAGCAAGACGCACGACCCGCACCGAGGAACAGCACCTGGACAAGCGGGCCATGGTACACTGCCGGTACCAGCCCATACCAAGGAGCGGGAGGAGACTCGCCTAGGAGGCCTCTCCCCCAACGCTCGCCGATGTATCCACAGTCAGCGTCATACATTGGCACGCCTATGGTACCCGACTTCACCCAAGAGAACCGGGCCCAGTATACAGAACTCCGCATGTGTCTGGAGACCATGTTGGTGGATGTATTGGATGAACGCCACAAATACGCCATCCTACTGCAGCACTTAAAGGTGCCCCGCGCACATAATATAGCGCTCGCCTACGCGACTTCCACCACCCCATACACAGCAGCGCTGGTAGCACTGGACCAGAGGTATGGGCGCATATGGGATTACGTGATCCAGGAGATCCGACACATCGACCGCTTACCCCCAGCAATAGACAATCGAGCACTGGACGACCTGTCCATCAGAGTGCAGTCCCTGGTAGGGATGTTGGGAGCGCAAAGAGAGAAGGGGAAGTATGAACTTTACGCCAACTCAAATGTGGAAAGGATCCTGGAGAAGCTGCCGCCCGCTCGTCAGGAGCGCTTTAGGCGGCAGAGGGACCACAGAGACCCGAATGGCCCCGAACCGAACCTCCTCGATCTAGCAGACTTCCTGGCGAGAGAAGTCAGCAGCCTACGGCTAGATACATTCGGACGGAGCACCCCTGGCTCCAGAGAAGGAACCAGACGACTAAATGATGGAAGAAGATCGGTGACTGTGATGCACCAATCGGAGTCAGTACCGAGCAGCAGGAGCCACAGTACCCCCTCCAGAACGGAGAAGTGGAAGATAGTGTGCCCCTACTGTGAGAAAGAACACTGGCTAGCGCAATGTGACTCCTTCCCCAAGCTGAACGCGGAGGAAGCAGGTCAATGGATAAAGTCCAACAAGCGCTGTTTTCGCTGTGCGCGCTCACACATGGCAGCCGAATGCCGCTTAAAGAAAAGGTGCACCAAGTGCGATGGAGCCCATCTGGACATACTTCACGACAGTAACAGATGGCGCCCTTCACCTGCACCATCCAGCCGCAAAGCGAGCGTCATGTACATCGATCCCGCCAGCAGCAGTGGAGCCCGAGTACTCCTAAAAGTAGTGCGTGTGACACTAAGCTACCAGAATAAAGTCCTGGACACTTACGCCGTCCTCGATGACGGGTCAGAGAAGACCCTGCTGCTCGCCTCCGCTGCGGCCCAGCTAGGGCTGCGGGGAAGCGAAACCCAAATGACAATTCGGACAATAAGACGAGATTTGAAGACGATAAAGGGCGAGAATGTCTCATTCTCTATCGCAGCAAGCGGCCAGCCTGAGCGACGGTACCAGATTGCAGACGCTTTCACCAGCCAAGAAATAGGACTGTCGCGGTACACATACCCCGTCGCCAAGCTGATGGAGAAATATGCACATCTGCGCAAGTTACCGATCCCGCTCATAGACAATGCTATGCCGACCCTGTTGATAGGCTCCGACCATGCAGACCTCATTGTCCCGATAGACCGGGTTCATACCGGACCCCGAGGCTGTCCTGCAGCAGTCGAGACCCGTTTGGGATGGACTCTCCAAGGCCCGCTCGCCAAATCTCTCAACCGAAGTACAGCCACTAGATGTCTCCACTCCCGAGTCACAGAGGGAGAAACCGCACTCCTGCAACACGTAGAGCGGCTATGGAGCTTGGAACAAATGCCCTTTAAGAATGGAAAGAAAGACATTCGCTCTAAAGATGACATTTACGCCATTCACCTCCTCGAGACAGGGACCAAGAGAGTCCCGGTCAACGGCGTGTTGAGATACGCCACGCCACTCCTGCGGCGAGAAGGAATGCCTACTTTCCACGGCAAGACAGACGCCATAGAACGGTACCTGCTGAACACGGAGCGGCGCTTAGCCAAGAACCCCGCCCAAGAGAGTGTATACCGCGCTGAGATTGAGAAGCTCATCACAGCGGGACACGTCACAAAGATGGACATTAAAGAGGCTGACCAGACCACTGAATCGTGGTACGTGCCCCACCACAAGGTCCATCACAACGGTAAAGACCGCATAGTATTTAACTGCAGCTACCAGATCGGATCCCAAAATCTGAATAAAGAGTTACTGCCCGGTCCCACACTCGGCCCCTCTCTACTCGGCGTTCTACTCCGCTTCCGCCAGGAAAAGGTGGCCATCAGCGGGGACATTAAAGGAATGTTCCTGCAGGTGAGATTAGTAGAGGCGGACAAGCCCCTGTTACGGTTCCTATGGAGAGAGAAGCCAGGAGATGAGCACCCAGCCATCTACCAATGGGAAGTCCTCCCCTTCGGAACGACGTGCAGCCCCTGCTGTGCGACATTTGCACTACAGAAACATGTAGCAGAGGACCCAGCAGCGGACGAAGAGGTCCGACACAGCGTAAAGAACAGCTTCTACGTAGACAACTGTCTACAAAGCCTTTCAACCCAGGAAGAAGCCGAGGCTCTCCTGATTAAACTCCGCGCCTCATTGATCAAAGGCGGCTTTGATCTCAGGCAGTGGGCCAGCAGCGATCCGCAAGTACTGCGCAGCCTCTCCTCCGAGGACAAGGCAGCCAGCAGCGAGACCTGGATGGCTACAATTCCGGGAGAAGCCCAGGAGATGACCCTGGGATTGGTGTGGCGATTCAAAACAGATTCGCTTCACTACAGACACAAGCCCCTGACTACGGAGCAGGGAAGGCCGGCGGCGGCGCCGACCACCAGACGGAGTGTGTACACAACACTCGCCCGACAATATGACCCGCTAGGATGTATTCTACCGTACACCACCAGGGCAAAAATGATTGTACGAGCATTGTGGGACAAGGACCAGGGCTGGGACGACCCCATTCCCGCACACCTTGCATCCACCTGGAGAGAGTGGGAGATGGAGCTCCACTCACTCCCAGGCGTTAATATGCGCCGAAGCTACTTCCCACCCACGGTGAGGCCAGAGACATGTAAAATGGACTTACACGTCTTCAGTGACGCCTCAGAGGTCGCATACGGATCAGTAGCCTACTTGCGGGCCCAAGACCAAGGGGGAGAGATCTACACAGCATTTGTCCTCGCCCGCTCGAGAATAGCCCCACGCAAGCAACAATCTATCCCACGTCTAGAGCTCTGCGCAGCCCTAGCCGGAGCGCACCTAGCCACGCTCATCCAACGTGAGCTCACCATACCGGTGTCTAGAACAATCCTGTGGTCAGATTCCACGACAGTACTCGCCTGGATCAAATCGGACTCATGCAAGTACAAAGTCTTCGTGGGAGTCAGAGTCACCGAGATTCAAGACTTAACCGAAGAGTTAACCGGAGAAACAGAGTGGCGCTACGTTGATACAAAACAGAACCCAGCTGACGTCATCACCCGGGGGATGCCCCTGGATGACCTCACCCGTCGCAATGTCTACAGTGACGGCCCCGCATTCCTAAGACTCCCGGAAGGACAGTGGCCCATGCCTATCCCGAGGGAAGCCAGTCCAGAGGAGGTGGAAATTAAGAAGTCTGTGTTCTGTGGATTGAGCACCGTAGCCTCCACCGACCCTAACATAAACCATTGCACGTCCATAGAGAGTGCACAACAAAGAACATTCCTGCGGTACCACCCGGAGTGCAAGTCCCCCGCTGATATGTCAGCAGCTAACTACGAGGAAGCAGAATTGCTTCTACTGCAGCGAGCCCAGAGAGACTCGTTCCCCGATGAATTGGCCTGTCTACAGGGAGGAAAGCCCGTCCCATCCGACAGCAGATTAATTCACCTGGCCCCCGAGAGCGACGCTCACACCCTCATCAGAGTGGGTGGTCGCCTACGCAGAGCCCCCAATCTACCGGATGACATTAAATACCCGATCGTATTGAACAGCCGACACAAGGTCACAGAGCTGATTATAAAGAAATACGATGAGGATGTACATCACGCAGGAGCAGAAAGAGTCTTCGCGGAAATCAGACGTCGTTACTGGATCCTACAAGGAAGAGAGGCGGTACGACGCTTCCAACGAACATGTCTAGACTGCCGCAAGTGGCGCGCGCAGCCCAGCATACCAAGGATGGCTGACCTTCCTCCATGTCGCCTCCGAATCGGTGACAAGCCATTCCACTCAACGGGTATGGACTGCTTTGGCCCGCTGCACATAAAGAAAGGAAGAGGAACCGAGAAGCGGTGGGGTATTGTATTCAAATGCATGACCACCAGAGCGATACACATCGAGCTTCTCCCGACCATGAGCACAGACTCATTCCTTATGGCCTTCCGTAGATTCATATCACGGAAAGGAAGACCGTCTACCCTATTGTCCGATCATGGGACAAACTTTAAAGGCGGCGAAAGAGAGCTGAGAGAGAGCTTCCAAGCTATGGGCCCAGAACTTAAGACCCACCTCGCTCCAGCACAGGTTGATTTCCAATTCAACCCCCCAAACGCACCCCACTTCGGTGGCACTTGGGAACGAGAAGTGCACTCCATAAAGACAGCCCTGTACGCAGTACTTGGGGCCCAGACTGTGGCGGAAGAAGTCCTAATGACAGTCCTCACGGAGATTGAGGGAGTACTTAACTCGAAGCCCCTCGGATATGTCTCCAGTGATGTGGCGGATATCGACCCAGTTACCCCCAACACACTCCTGATGGGGCGGCTAGATCCCACATTACCCCAGACAATGTACCGGCCTGAAGAAGCGAACGGCCGACGAATGTGGAGGTACAGCCAAGTATTAGCCGACAAGTTTTGGAACAGTTTCCTACTGCACTACCTACCGTCTCTACAGACCCGCCAGAAGTGGGTAAAGGAGAGAGACAATTTGACAGAAGGAACAGTCGTCATGATTATTGATCAATCACTGCCCAGAGCTATGTGGCCGGCCGGCCGCGTAAGCAAAGTGATCACCGGTGCCGACGGCAAGGTCCGAGCAGCTGAAGTGCTCGTCCAGGGTCGCACTTACACCCGTCCCGTGGCAAGGCTCATAGAACTGCCTCGACTCCCAGATACAATCGATGATGACCATGACCCTACAACCCTATGACTTTGTGAAGTTGACTGACCCCTACAGCAAACCCTTATGTGTAAATAGACAACGCGATTAATCTGTCTCCGTTTAACTGATTAGGTCTGGGACCTATTCAGGGGGTGGCTGTTGTGAAGGGCCAGATTAAACCGAATATATATATTTATTTATATATATATATTTAATTGTATTTGTATATTCTCTAATATTCCCTGATATCCCTTGTATATTCCTTGTACAATATGCATTGAATATCCATTCTAGCCTACTGAACATCCCATAATAGTCTCCATTCTACTATTGGTCGAGACCTTGGTGCCAGGCTGCCATACCCCTCAGACCCAGTTCAAACGTACCGCTCGACATGTACGAACAAGTCCTAGTTCCGCGTAGGAATTTGGCTACCGCACCACTAATGGGACTATTTGTTCATAGTGCGTATATATACTGCGCTACTAAAGTAGGACTTTCTTTTCAGTCCAGTTTCTTACCCTCCAATAGAGTCACAGACGTAAAGCCTCCCCGCGATGCCACGTGTGGGAGTAAGGCCAAGTTCGCCTACCATCGGTATTGAGACATCGTGTATATTAATATTTGAATAGTCATATTTGGCACTATATCGTCGAGTTGGACGTAGTCTATTAAACTAATAATAGTCTGTTAATATATAGTGCTTCGTGCGGTGAGAATACTACCGTAGTCAGTACCCCATCGTTTCGGGCAGAGAACTGGCTGCTTACCCAGGGTGGTTGACCCTATGTGAAGCTGCACCCGAGGAGCCCCAGAGCCGACGAGCGAGTGGACCTGTATACCGGATTATTCTACCGACGACAGCCCGCCTTCCCAGGCACGGATTATGCTTTGGATACTTTGATTATTCTATGGATAAAGACCCCCGACACTACCGTGTGTTGGAACCCCCCCCCCTGGAGAGGACACAAGGTGAGGAGACGCTCTGCAAGACGAGGTCTCTCCACATCTCTCCCCCGTGGACCGGAGAGAGCCGGCCCACAAAGAGTCCACCTGCTTTCATCTGTGGTCCAAGGATCGCCGGCGCATTGAACAGCACTACAGTGGGTTCTCCTGGGATACCCTTGGCCGGACGAGGCAGCTGGATTCTACCCCCCCCCCCCTCCTACTCCTGTCGGCTTACAAGCGACCGGATTAACCCCCTCTAGTGTATCCAGCCTATAATCATTAAAGTATCATTGCTGTTATTCCTTAACTATTCCAGGTCGTATATTTACCACCTGCGCCTTCAGAGATTGGACATTATCTATTGATATACCGACGAATACTCCTTGCCATAAAAGTGCATACTATTTCAATTCATAAATGTAATTAAGTGATTAAGTGTTTGGTCTACACACCATCGCTGTGTAGGCAATAAAGACTTGTTTCTAATTCGTACATTTGTGTTGGATCCGTTTCATCTACGTGAGAGTGTTCATGATAATATATTTATGCCGTGTACTGGGTGGCCGAATATTAAGTACAAAGGTAGTGGTAGTAAGTATCATATCTAGTAATACAGTCAGGGAATTGTACCCCTCAGTTACACACTGTGTGTTCTGCCTCTCATTTGTTGATGAAACAAAACTAACATCAACACAAGTGACCACCAAGAGCGGATAGTTTAGTCTCAAAAAGGATCGGCAATGTTGTTAGCTACATTGTTAGCTACATGCTAACGTGACTGGAATATGCCAGTATAACAGTATAGCATTGTGGCTAGAAGCTAACGCTAGCTCACGTTAACCACCCAGCACCAAACTGATGATATCGGGAGCTATCAGTAGCTAGATAACATTAGAGACAACGCCGTGTGTATTAAACAAAGGTGAATAGATTACTGGGCCATTTTGTTTAATGCTTGTTAAGATTGAAAGAGGAGCTTGAGCTAACAGGGTCTGATAGCTAACGCTAGCTCACGTTAGCCAGCGGCAGTGCTCATGCAATCGGTAATGCTAGCAGAATGAATGGATGTAAACTTTATTTAACATATTGCATAATGGGTACAATACAATACGGCTCAATACAAACAATTGTTAAGGGAATGCAGACTGTTGTAGCTTGGACTGGGGTCCTTATAACAATAACTTGACAACACATGGTAGCTGCAGCTATTTGGGACAGCTTTGTTGTCACCGGAAGGGCACGCAGATGGTATCTACTGCGCATGGGCGTTTTGGCAACAACGGCTCCGCGCAGATTACACGACATGTTGTCGGCGAGTTTTGGCGCTACTCCAAAACGGAAAACACAATTTAGCGTTTTCAGTAGGGCCACAACGTATCCGGCAAAAACGGCATTTCTATGTAATAGGGACATCAAACGTATAAAAACGAGCACAAAAACACTGTGTGTAACAAGCACCTAATTAAGACATGGGACGCTAATTATCAACGAGGCACACATGGGGAGAACACAAGACCAAACACTCTGGGGAAATAACAGGGAAACAAACAAACTAACCACACAAGAAAAGACTCAACACTAGACAGAGTAAACACCATACAAGGGACAAATAAAACAATTACAAAGGGAACAAGACTAAAGATAAGACAAGGTTAAAACACATGGGAGACAATACAAACACCAAGAGTAAAAGAACGTCCAAAGGTGGGGGCTGGTGAGGAGTATAGGAGAAAAGTCCTTGCAAGGGTGGGGGCTGTTGAGGAGAGGAGACGCCTGTATACTTTCCGTAGCCGCATTTCTGGCAGACACTCTCTGATTGGACGACGCCAGTTTCTACACTGGTTAAGCTTAGGCAATCTTCGAAGTTGGTTAAGGTTAGGCAAGTTCTTTCGACGGTTAAGCTTAGGCACTCTTTCGAAGTTGGTTAAGGTTAGAGTTTGTCTTAGAGCATGGCGATAGAACGCCAGGTAGTTTGCAGGCTGTTTGACGTGGAAATGGGCAAAGACACAGCTCGTCACGCTATTGGGCGCACATGTCACATGACCAGAAACGTCTGCCAGAAATGCGGCTACGGAAAGTATAGACGCCAGGGGAAAAAGGTCCAGGGACAGGCGGACCCTCACAAATACGTTTAATGGGAAGTGACACAAACAAATAATTTTGATATTTTATACCCAGTTTAATCACATGTTGTATATTACTATTGCACTTTACTGTTACACTTGCACTCTGGTTTGGATGCCAAGCTTCTTTTTGTTGTACTGTACTAATTTATATAATCAAACACAGCATGTAAGCCCTTCATTGGGGCAAAGTTGTTCATGTTGACTTATCACTGAGATGTCCAAAATCCAGGAAATTCTGTTGGGTGAATTTTCACACACTTAACCTTGAATTCACTTGAACTGTATATGACCCTCTAGTCTACACTCTACAGAGACAGTAATTGATTGATTGATTGATTGAACATTTGATTAACAGATTGCAGAATGGGTACAATACAGAACAGCTCAATACACACAATTGTTAAGGGGATGCAGACCAGAGAAAGACTTTCGTCTTGTTTACATCAGGGTCCCCCATTTTCAATTCATCATAACATGACATATATATATAATAATTTTAATAATTTAGGACCTGCTCAGAGGTCATCAATCGGCACACATGCGATGCATGCATGCAATTCGTATCTGCAATTAACCCATCCCGTCGTCCTTCCCCCCCAAGGGCAGCCGGGAGCAGACAGGCGTCAACGTGAGCCGCGCCAGGGGACCAATCCAAGTGCTCCTGTCCGTCTTTGTCAAGGACGCCACAGCGTTAGCGATCTATTGTTGTGCATGTTTTTCCATTGGGTTTATCTTATCGGGGGGGAAACCCTTGCGAGCACGGGGAGAACATGCAAACTCCACACAGAAAGGCCTGGGAGATACCCCACCTGGGTAACTGGCATCATGGAAACATGGTCCCCAAGCGGGATATATGACATACAGATAGACAGTACTGTTACATCTAGACATTTATGAGATACCAGATCTACAATGTAATGTAATGTAGTGATTAACGCTGTCTTGCAGGTGTGCATTACCCCGCTCTGGCCAGTCTTTGCTCACAGCGCGTAGTTGAAGGGGAGAGAGGTTTTCTGTACAGCGTCATGAGCTGTGGTGGCTATCTTGGGTATGTTACAAAACACACACACATACAAAGACACACACCTACATGCTTTATTTGAATCTGCAGATCAACAACTCTACCTAATGTTTGCATTGGTCTTTATTAATAAAAAATAAATTGATTCTAATTATTTTTGGGCTTTCTGTATTTTTCACCCAGCCCAATTTAGTCGTTATGCCAATTCCCTTCCTGGTCGTTACCGTGCATTGCCCCACTGTCGCCCTGGGGAGGGTGTAGAACTACCACATGCCTCCTCTGATACATGTGGAGTTGCCAGCCACTTCTTTTCACCTGACAATGAGGAGTTTCACTGGGGGAACGTAACGCGTGCAGGGGTTCACGCTCTTTCCCCCCAGATCCCCTCCCTGCTGAACAGACGCCCCGACTGACCAGTAGGAGTCGCAGTTTACAACGACCAGGACACATACCCTACCGGCTTCCCACTCGCTAACACTGCCAATTGTGTTAGTAGGGACGACTGACCAAGCCGGAGGTACCGCTGACAGCTGGATTGGATCCCAGAGTCTCTGCGGTGGTAGGCGAGTGCTTAGTCCACTGCGCTACCCAGCCACCCCCTGGTCTTTATTCTTTTAACTTTATTTTTACTGTATGAAGCACAATCTCAGGGGGCTCATACAGAACCAAGCATTTCACTGTAATGTACCTTATATGTGACAAATGAAACAAAACTTGAACTTGAAACTTAAACATAGGATTCAAATGTTACAGATGTTCAATATGTATTTAGGACATTAGGTATGATCTGTGGATACAAAAAAAATCCTTCTCTTCCACACACACACACACACACACACACACACACACACACACACACACACACACACACACACACACACACACACACACACACACACACACACACACACACACACACACACACACTCTTCCTTTCTATGGTGACGTTCCTCTCTGCTATTTCAGATCCCTGTTGGCCGGTGGTCTGGGGTCCCTCATGTTGGAGTGGTACGGCTGGGAGAGCTTCTTCTATGGCACCGGGGTCCTGTCAGGCCTCTGGGCTCTCACTGTATGGCAGTGTTTACGTAAAGGTACAACCATAATTTACTTCATCTGGCACCTTTAATAAGATACGGTAAGATAAGATAATCCTTTATTGAGGAATATATTCCTTGGGGAAATGCAGGCGTCACAGCAGCATGGGGGATGGGAGGTACAGGTATGGACAGGGTAATAATAGAAATACATAAATATAGGCAATGCAATTTGATCTGAATATAAATATATGACCAAATATAAACAGTGTAAACAATATAATTAACTCTGAATATAAAAATACGAGAGAAATAAACATTGGAAACAAAGGTGCAGATGAGGAATGCCCTATTTGTTATATTATGAGTTACAATACATATAGGCAATACAAAATTAATCTGAATATTGTACCTGTACGTTGCTGTTGATTGGTCATGTGTGCTTGCTGGTGGCACCAGGGGCAGAGCTGAGCACACGTTAACCCTTGCACTGCCACACTACCAAATGGTTAACCCTTTCACTGCGACAATACAGAAGGTTAACCCTTTCACTGCCACACGGCAAAGGGTTAACCCTTTCACAACCACACCACAGAAGGTTAACCCTTTCACTACCACACTACAGACGTAGTGCGGTAGTGAAAGGGTTAAGGAGAGGGTGAAACACAAAACCAGGCTGTGTTGTTATATGACATTATGTCTGTTTTGGCAGATATCCCAAATGTAATGTTATCTTCTATTTGCTCTGGCAATCCTGTATGTTTAATGTAATTTAATGTCCATTGTGTGGTACAGGTGAAGTTACCCCAAAACAGATGCTGTCCAGTCATCGTTCCCTTGGGAGTCTATCAAGAATAAGCTGGCTGAAATATCTCAAACGGCCGTCTGTGTGGTACAACTAATATATTTTACCCTTTTACTACATAACGAATAACTTTGTAATCACCAAAAGGGTAAAACCTTTCAGGAATTAGTAAAACAACCTAATTTATACACAAGTTATACATGATTGTTTTTTGGCCAATCACACCGAAATTGGAGATACAGTGGTTTTGCCCGACGATATGCTATATCCACATGGCGGCCATTTTGAAAGGAATCCCATCCTGAGCATGACATGAGAGAAAAATGGCTGGCGTGTGAATATGGAACAGGGTGGAAAGGAATCCCAGTGCTGTGTGAATGTGGTCACTGTTTGTCTGAGCTGATGTCTGTAACCTTCTTTTGCCCTGTCCCACTTGTATCTGTCTCCTCAGGTCCATGGTCTTTGCACACATGTGTTTCGCCAGCACCCATTATACCATGTTGTCATGGTTACCAACATTCTTCAAAGACTCATTTCCACATGCTAAGGTTATAACTTTTTCAACCATTTTCTGCTTTTTATCCAAAAGACAACCAGAAAGGTCTTTATTGCCAAGTAGTTTACACATACAAGGAATTTGATTTGGTCATTTTTGGTGCGGCATTAACTCAATCAGCGCCAGACCCGAGGATAGTCGGGTTATCTCGCCGACCGTTCAGCGTCAGACCCGATAGTCAGGTTTTCATTGTTATTTCTTTTATTTGATATTTCCATTCATTACAGGCACACAGACTCTGGGTTAGCATGGGGAATCATCCTGAGAATGCCAAAGTGCAATACCGGCCGCATCCTCCCAGGTGGCAGTATCGAGCACCCTTTGAAACCTTATATCTTGGCCTGTGCAATGTTCAAATGTCTCCGGGCGCACTTTTCTTTGTCAGGCGAGTCGAGCGGGTATCCCAATCTCATTGAGAAGCGCCAAATGCCCCCGATGCATCTGTTGTGGTGGATTATGTTGGCGACACGACACGCTTTTAGTGAAATTCACGTTTTGCTGCATATCGTCGTTTTCTGGGATTAGACAGGATCACTCTAAAACTATACTTTCTTCCCTGTTCCCATTCACAAAACAACCCTTTCCCTTGAGTTACATTTATAGTTAATTTTTATAGCGCCACCATCTGGCACAATGACACCACGTTCTGCACTGCACTCCCTTGGGTCCTCAGAAATACACCCGCCAAGTGTGAAGTTGACTGGATGAACGGTTCTCTAGATAAGCATAAAGTATGTTGCAATAGCGCCACCATCTCGCCAATTGACACCACATTCAACACTGCACTCCCTTTGGAGCTCCCTCAGCAATATCCCCAGTGTGAAGTGGATCGGATGAACGGTTCACAAGATATGCCAGTCAGACATGCAGAGATTCCTTCCTTTAGAGTTAGATTTAACCCTTTGTCATGTGGCAGTGAAAGGGTTAACCCTTTGGTAGTGTGGTAGTGAAAGTTTTAATGGACCATACCAGTCTTTTTGACATGTGGGTTCCAAGTCATGATCAGCCTTGATCCAAAAAGCTTTCCTCTTTTTTCATATTCTTCGACCGTTACTGAAAATGTGTATTGTTATTGTTGTTATTTTCTGCCTATTCACCACTGCCATTGGCGTCAAGGGTGTCTGAAAATGTGTCTTACTGTAAACACCACCTCCTAAACCCATGAAAGGCACCACGTTTCACTAAAATGGCAAACATTTGACCATTTGCATACTGAAACTCTTCCACTCACCTTGTGGTTCCAGGGATGGGTGTATAATGTGATTCCGTGGTTAGTTGCAATTCCATCTACACTCTTTGGAGGCTACACTTCAGATCTCCTCATCAAACAAGGTATGAGATTTAATCATATGCCATATATTTCTGTGTAACTTTCAGTATCAAGTATTCAGTAAGTGAAGCATAATTAAAGAGCCACTTTGCCAATTTTCAACCTCAAGGCTGTGATCACGTTTTTGGCCGTTAACCGTTGGCGCCCAATAGCGTATATATACGAATGGCCCCGAAAGTGTTAAAGTGCATGTGTCTATGTTTGTTTGCTCTAGGATATGCTGTAGCATCTGTTAGGAAGATAATGCAGGTAAGCATATCACATTCACATTCACACACATTTACATTTACATTCACATTTACATTTAGCTGACGCTTTTATCGAAAGTGACTCACAAGTTCTGTACAACAAGTCAGCAGGAAGGGTACAACTCTGAGAAGTAACATTGTTCGTCAAACAGTGTTGAACTTGAGTGCTACAGTCTTGAGTGCATAGTAGTATAGACATTAGTGTGTGTAGTAGTTAGTAATATAGGCAAGGTAGATTCCTTAGTAACAAAGTACATAATAGTAAAAAGACATACGATGGTTAAACAATAGTACAACTGTATGCCACCTGAACGTAAGGTTATCCTATAACCCTAGTTATATGAGTATAGCGAGCGCTCTGCTCTATTGGAACTATCCCTTTATCCACTCTAATAATGAATAACTTTCTCCACATGCACACATCTATTTACCTCCGCCTGGCCACACCCACATACGCTCCTATATAAGCGGGGTCGTGGCCACACAATCAGCTCCTTCCCAAGTCAAGGACCATGGGGTCCTCAGTGAGTCAGAGCAGGGCGCTCGCTATACTCATATAACTAGGGTTATAGGATAACCTTACGTTATAGGTCGTATAGCTTTACGCTCTGCTCTATTGGAACACAGGAGCTGAGCAGAGCGAAAAGCTCGACAGATGTACCGCCTACAACCATCAGAACCGGGGAGGACCCGAGCCCCCCGGTCCTCCCTAGTGGAGGACGGGAGGGAAATCGGATCCGACTGTGCGAAGAGTGTTTAGCACCTCAAACGCACAGGGTGAGCAGACCGTGGGACTTACCTTCGTTCAGAAGGACCCGCGACCACTCGAGCATGCATCCCACATGCCACCAGGGAACGGACGGGAAGCAAAACACCCCCGTCACAGCCCCCAACATCACGGGGTCGAAGGTCAAGAACCTAACCCTGTGGCAAGGCTGCAGCAGCGGAGCGCGGAGGAGGTCCCAGCCCTAGGACAACCTGAGGGCTAGGACCCCCTGAATAAAGGGGCCTGGTGAGGCCAATGAGGCCGCAGCATCGGGACCCCACCAGACGGTCACTGGTGACATCACCCCCCACATTGCCAGCGTATTGGACAGGGCCCAAATCAAGAGCAGGCCCTTCCCCCCTTGGCACGCCGCTCTGAAGCACTCTTCAAGAGGCTACCCCCCCACAACACTGCGGGGCCAGTCGGCGTGCCGGGGAGACAACCCCCAAGGAGGTTGATCCCTCAATCCAGGCAACAGGCCCCAAGAGCAGAACTCGACCCGTGCCTGAAGCACTGCGGACTAGACAGTCGCCTAAAGGGTCTACTGCGAGAACAGTATCCTGGCGGAGGGGGTGTTCGGTATGCTGTGCACCATGTCATAACCTCCACAAACCCGACCCCCCAATCCAGCAGGGTCGAGGTTCAAAGAAGAGGCTGACACAATTGGCAGACGTCATGAAAGATGCGGGGGCATACTCTCAGGCGGACGGGGTCAAGCGCGGCCTCAACCCGAGAGTCGACTCTGCTACCAACACACTGGAGAACCAACCACCCCCCTATGTTTAGTTTAACAGGAGGCGGTTGTTCCCTTAACCCACCAAGAAAACTCAGAAACATAACTGCACGTATACACAGGCTATACAAGCAGTACAAGTGTTTCAGTTTTCAAAGAGTTAACCCAGGCCAACAGGTCGACGAGAACGAGTTCGGACCTGGGCCTGGCGGACCGGGACCTACACAGGGATGCCTAGAGGGGTTGACAGCAACCTCCTCGACAGCCCCCTCCCATCCCCGCCCAGCAGGGGGAGGGATGGGTGAAACAAATGGAGAAGGACCAGGCCCCCTAACACAGCGCAAGGTACAACACAGTATGGACCAAGCACTTCACTGTTAAGGGCAACTTGTAGTAGCATACACATGACACACACATCCACGACATCAATCCCCGCGACGCCCGGGCCGACCCGGCATTTTCCCCCCGGAAAAGCACAAAGTCCTTCGGGGTACCAGAACAGCAGATCTGCGCCCCGGCGGACAACGGGTTAACTGACCTGGTCCGGCGCGACCAGAACCAGTCCTGTGTCCTAGTCATGCCGCCATCCCCAGTCCTAAAAGGGGGGTAGGTACACGTGTCGATCCAAAACATCACAGAGGGCGCCACCAAGACGGTCAGTACACGAATGCACTGCTCCTGGTGGCCCACCTCATGGGTGTGAGACCCCTCCGCCAATGTATTGATCTACTCCGTCATCTCCCCCCGGAGATGTACGTGAGCCGTCGAGTCTAACCTAGTGCACTGGTGCTCGGTAGAGATAAAATCTCCTTCCCAGCCACCCGCATAAAAAACGCTGTTTCTATGAATTGGGCAACCAAAGCGCGCCATCCCATAACGTGGTTCCACATTGAAAGCACCCAGGGCCAGCGCTATATGCATGTTGAGAACCCAAAACACATCAATGGTGAATTCTAATAAGAAACACCAGACAACGTTCCCTCCATGCTGTCTGGGACGAGCAGTAGGAAGCCGGTCAATAAGACACAGATACGGGTCTCATATGACGCGTCTGAGGGTAAACCCTGTCAATTCTGCTCTTTACACAAGAGGGGAAGACAGAAAATCCCCCAGAGAGACCTCTACGTGAGTAACAATTGAAAAACATAATAATTGGGCCAAGTGACCAAAGGCCCAATACACACTTTAATAGAGAGCAGAGCAGAAAACAAACAGTTTTCAAATGCATCGCATCATCCAACTTTGACAATGACAGCGGTCCGCAGCACAGAGCCTGAAAAACTCACAGATGTCTCATGGCCAATAGAAAACGCGCCTAGTGACGTATTCCATGGCCGGGGAAATCCCGTGACCCACCCATCCTAATATGGAGTGGGACCAGGGAACCCACCCCCCCTTCCCCCTCCCTGTGACGCGCTGACCCCACAGCCCGACAGGGAGACTGACGGACAGGAGGCCCAACCCCCTGGCCAATCAGTAAAGGGGGGAGGGGTTTATCAGTTCACCCCATATGACCCCTCACCCCTGATACGATGCAACAACAAAGCAGCGCCATGACACCAGTTGTTAGCGCGCTACATGAAAGCGCATATACCTGTTAGGGTAATAACTTTACATTCTGCACACCAGCCACAGACGATAAACTCGTTTGTGTAAGAAATGGGCTTTTATACAAGGCTTAGGCTCATGTGCGAAAACTTGCCACCTGCATTTTTATACCTTTACCCTAAAGTAAAGAAAAAACAACAGATTTAAAGAGAGGGTCCAAAGGACCTTGGTACAATAGCTATGTAACCACTTCTGCAGGCTAACACTCAACCCAGTTGTGGACTCAATGCCACGTTTACTTAAACGTAGAACATGAACACACACAACCCCCTTCATACAATAAAAAAGGAAAAAGTTCACTCTTACTACTGCAAAAAGAACGCCGTCCATTCCGCCTATAGCTTATTCCCAGCGGCCTATTTCCGCGCTGCAGCTCTCTCGCGCTGCCGCGGTCACATGGGCGTCATGGCCAATCAGAGAAAACGCGGAAGCACGCGACGCACTCTTCCGCTGGGAATAAGCTACACGCGTCCATTCCCGGCGCCATGGGCGGCCCACCCTGGTAAATCTTCTCTTTTTTTTTTTTTATCAAAGTCAACTATCCAAATCCTTAGTCGGGGACAGCCCTAGTGGGCACTGATGTCAACAACAACACTACTGAAGCTAGCACGGCACTCTGTGAGAATTTGTTTTCTACCCTCAAGAACGTCTTTACAGAACATGAATGAATGAAAACTTTATTTAACAGATTGCAGAATGGGTACAATACAGTACGGCTCAATACATACAATTGTTAAGGGGATGCAGACCTGAAAAAGATGTTTGTCTTGTTTCCGTCAGGGTCCCCCATTTTCAATTCATATAATTAGTATGCTTCATCGGCGCAACTAAGGCCAATTTAATTCAGTTGGCATTTGAGAAGGACTTAACAAAAAAGTTCAGGAATGAGTGGAGGGGCAGTGTTTTAAGAAGATTTCACTCTGTCCCCAAACACCGCTTGCCTCTCTATACTTATGATGGTGAGTAGCCTGTGGAGGAATTTTGTTTGCTTTTTTATGCACCTTATTTTTGTCAGTTCAGTTCAGTTTGTCAGTGAATTCAGAAGTGTTGAATAAATGGAGACTTTTCAAAGATATAGAATAGAATAGAATAGAAATGTATTATCCTGAGGGAAATTTGACACTGCAAAGCACTCAACATTAAACATTTAGACAGAACAAGTCACAAATAAGAATAACAAAACAAATGGCCTAAGAATAGAATAAAATGAAATAGAATAAAAATAGAATAAAATATACAGTAAATAAATACAGTAAAAATATACTGAAGTCTACAGGTGTAATATTGCACAGTGCTGTTTAAAAAGTAAGAGTCCAGGAAGATGGTAACTGTCACTCTGTGCTCAGTGATGCAGTGAGGCACAGTGATGCATTGTATAGTCTGATGGCTGTCGGAATGAAGGACTTCCTGTGCCGTTCAGTGCTGCATTTAGGTAGTGTGAGCCTATAACATGCTCCTCCTGTCAGCCAAGTCTGTATATAGTGGGTGGGAGGGGTTTTCCCTGATGGCCTGGAGCTTAGCAAGGTTCCTCCTCTCCGCCACCCTCGCTAGAGTCCAGCTCCACCCCAACCACGCTACTGGCCTTCTTGACCATCTTATCCAGCCTGTTTGTGTCCCCTGCTCTCAGTCCGCTGCCCCAGCAGGTCTGTTATATATATCCGTTCAGTCTGTTTTTGTATAAGTGAAAGTTCTTAAGATAGAGAGAAATTAGATTTTTCAATTGCCTCTCTGCTGTTTAGTTCAGCACCGTGGGCAGCGCCAAGCAAGCCACAGTGCCGCTGTCCCAGCTGAAACGTATAAAAGGGAACCTGTGTTGAAAAACCATTGTGCCCCCCCCGAGAACATTTTATGCCCCCCCACTAATTTGTTTCTGCAGCCTGGTCTGACGCCGTCTTTTATGACGAGAGAAGACATAAGTCCTCGACCAAGTGCTAGCTACAGGCCTTGCTAAGCTCATACATAATAGCGACCAAAAAACTATTTTCAGAGAAAACTGCCCCACTTCCTAAGCAAGAACACAACCCCAACAGTAGTTGAGGGTTTACATCGTATCCCCAAATATATAGTGAATAAACACACGTTTTGTAACAAAAAACAGTCCCTCACCAGGAGGGACCCTTTATTTAATAACAAAATCATATTTTTGGGCGGGGGGGGGGGGGGGCAAACAGGGGAGTCACTAGTGTCGCCTGCCGCGTGCAGAACGCTGTTTGCCCTGCGCAATGTTGGAGGTTGCATCCAGGCTCTGTGTCGAGGCGATGTACACCTGGTCACTCCATGAAGCCAACTGCCTAGCCGACTTCCCCTGGGGAACTGGCTTTCTTAATGGCTCCCACACCATCTCGGGGCAAAGGATGGATGCCATCGGGCTATCAAGTCGAGGCACCCCGTCCCTTAGCCCCTTGACCAAACCCACCACCCGTGTGACTGGCACGTAGGCGGGGGTAAGGCCAACGATGCAGGATATTACCTGTCCCCGCGCCACGTAAGCCTCCATTGCTGGGAAGAATGGACAGACAACGCCTGTCTCTCTCACAGGATGACATTGCCAGAGATGACCTATCATGTCATCGGGAACAGGTGCCGGCAGTGGCTGCGGCAACCCCACGCCATTGGAGGCTGCGGCAGCCGCCATGAGCTCGGGGAACAAGGCAAGCAACTCCCCTTGCATACCTTCTTCCACGTCACTCGCATCCCTCGTGTACGGGAGGCTGCACTGGGCGCCATCGTCCGACACGGCAGATAGCTGGGCATCTCGTCTCCGGGGTGGAGGTTTTAACCCAGTCCCAGAGTACGAGGGTCCCCAGGTAGCGAGGGTCCCCACGTAGCACTCCCTGCCACTCCCTGATGGGGAGAGTGACATGTCTCCACTGGGCCTTCGAACAAGAGAGCCCCCGCCCCCTCCATGTAATCCTCAGTCTCCATCGGATATGGAGAAGAGGCGAGAGAACTCTCGCTCGGCTCCAGCACAACACTACCACCAGGCCGTTCACCCCCGATGCTCGCCGTCTTACGACGAGAGCGAGCCGAGGCGAAGAGTCTGCGACGCAAATCCCCGGCCACCAGAGGAACTGTCTGCCTATCGGCCGACTGCCCTCTGGCGGGGGAACCAGGGCCGGAACTCTGCCACCTCACAGGAGATGGGAGCTCAGCGGCCCCTCTGCGAAGCACACTCTCCTCCGGGCGCCACCCAGGCGCACCTGCCTGCCACGACCATGGAACCAGAGATGCCCCACGACGCACAGAGGACGCCGCGATAGTGAAGCGCTGGTGGAGGGTAGCGTTGTAGTCGTCTAGACCCTCCGACGGTGAAAACATTATCTCTTTGTTTTTTCGAAAAATAGCGAGAGAGAAAAAACAAAGCTACAATGTCAACGTAGCTCCTCTCCAACAAACTACTTTGGCACTAAACTTAAAGTGGTGTATACAGACACTTTCGGTGGTGAAAGTAGGGAAGGAGCTGATTGTGTGGCCACGACCCTGCTTATATAGGAGCGGATGTGGGTGTGGCCAGGCGGAGGTAAATAGGTGTGTGCATGTGGAGAAAGTTATTCATTATTAGAGTGGATAAAGGGATAGTTCCAATAGAGCAGAGCGTAAAGCTATACGATCTATAACACCATATTCAGTGGTTGGTTCAAATCATGAAAGTATACCAAAGAGGTATATCTAGACTAGCTGGTTATGCTCGGAGCTGTGCCAAACATGCAATTACGTGACAACACCCTAATATAGTACAGACATATCACATCGTTGTTCCCTTCTCTGTAGGTATGCCTGTGTAGATGTTTCTACATTTCCAGGAATAGCTTTGTTAAAGGAGCAGTTCAACATTTTGGGAACTAAACTTATTTGCCATCTTCTCCAGAGTAAGACAAGAGGGTTGACATCAATTTCATCTCTGTGTGTCCAGTAGCCCCAGAGAGAGGTCCAGGTGCATGCTAGCCTAGCTTAACGCAAGGACTGGAAGCAGTAGGGAGCAGCTAGCCGAGTTTAGCTTAACTCAAGGACTGGAAGCAGTAGGGAGCAGCTAGCCTAGCTTAGCTTAACGCAAGGACTGGAAGCAGTAGGGAGCAGCTAGCCTAGCTTAGCTTAACGCAAGGACTGGAGACAGTACAGAGCAGCTAGCTTAGCTTAACGCAAGGACTGGAAGCAGTAGGGAGCAGCTAGCCTATCTTAGCTTAACGCAAGGACTGGAAGCAGTAGGGAGCACCTAGCCTAGCTTAACACAAGGACTGGAAGCAGTAGGGAGCAGCTAGTCTAGCTTAGCACAAGGACTGGAAGCAGTAGGGAGCAGCTAGCCTAGCTTAGCACAAGGACTGGAAACAGTAGGGAGTAGCTAGCCTAGCTTAACGCAAGGACTGGAGGCAGTAGGGAGCAGCTAGTTTAGCTTAACACAAGGACTGGAAGCAGTAGGGAGCAGCTAGCCTAGCTTAGCACAAGGACTGGAGGTAGTAGGGAGCAGCTAGTTTAGCTTAACACAAGGACTGGAAGCAGTAGCATGGAGCAGCTAGCCTAGCTTAGCACAAGGACTGGAGGCAGTACGGAGCAGCTAGCCTAGCTTAACACAAGGACTAGAGGCAGTACGGAGCAGCTAGCCTAGCTTAACACAAGGACTAGAGGCAGTAGGGAGCAGCTAGTCTATCTTTCTTAGCGCAAATACTGGAACTAGTAGGGAGCAGCTAGTCTATCTTTCTTAGCACAAAGACTGGAACCAGTGGGGAGCAGCTAGTCTATCTTTCTTAGCGCAAAGACTGGAACCAGTGGGGAGCAGCTAATCTATCTTTCTTAGCGCAAAGACTGGAACTAGTAGGGAGCAGCTAGTCTATTTTAGCGCAAAGACTGGAACCAGTAGGGAGCAGCTAGTCTATTTTAGCACAAAGACTGGAAGCAGTAGGGATCAGCTAGTCTATCTTAGCGCAAAGACTGGAACCAGTAGGGTCGGGAGCAGCTAGCCTAGCTTAGCGCAAAGACTGGAAGCAGTAGGGAGCAGCTAGTCTAGCTTAGCGCAAAGACTGGAAGCAGTAGGGAGCAGCTAGTCTATCTTAACGCAAAGACTGGAAGCAGTAGGGAGCAGCTAGTCTATCTTAACACAAATACTGGAAGGAGTAGGGAGCAGCTAGCCTAGCTTAACACAAGGACTGGAAGCAGTATGGGTGTTATGGTTTGAAACCGACCCCAATCGCACAACACAAGAGTAAGCCAAAACAGGGCAATATTTATTATATAACAAAAAGCAGCACAGTCCCTTTAAGGGAGAACACAAAAAACACTAGAGTCCATGAAATCTGAAAACTGCGGCACTGTGCCTTTAACGGGCGAACAGGCTAAGGGACCAGGGGCACTGGAGAGGGGGACAGGGACAGAGGCCCGGAGAGGCGGGCTAGAGACAGGGACAGAGGCCCGGAGAGAGGGGCTGGGGACGGGGACAGGAATCCAACGGCGGAGGCCGGGCACCGGGACAGGGGCCCGACGGCGGAGGCCGGGCACGGGGACAGGGGTCCGACGGCGGAGGCCGGCACGGGGATCCTCTTCCGTCCCTACACCGAGTAGGGCTCTGCTGCTCAGAAAGGAATCCTCCTCCTCCTCCTCGGATGCTGCAGACGGGCAGCGCAGAACAAAGGGGGTCCCAGGGGACCGGGGCGAGAACACGCCATCCCCCCGTGGAATAGGGAGCGATGGCGAGCCGGGGTCCGAGGGAGAACACGCCATCCCCCCGTGGAATAGGGAGCGATGGCGAGCCGGGGTCCGAGGGAGAACACGCCATCCCCCCGTGGAATAGGGAGCGATGGCGAACCGGCTTGACGTCTGGAGTGGGAACACTGGAGTCCTCCCGTAGAGAATTAGAGAGCGAAGGCGGTGTCCCACTCCAGGCACACGGCGACAGGTGGTGATGGCTGGCACATCGTCTCACGCCGGAGACGCGGCAGGTGATGGTAGCAACAAGATGGCACGACGTCTGGAGTGAGAACAAAGGGATCCTCCCGTGGAAGTATAGAGAGCGAAGACGATGTCCCACTCCAGGAAACGGCAGTAGATGGTAACGTACAGAACCAGCGTACAGAAGCGTACAGCGTACAGACGCGTACAGCGTACAGAACCGACGTACAGAACACAGAACAGAACACAGAACGACCCGACCAGGACTGGAGGGGAGTCTGCAACCTAAGTACTCTCCCGAGCTGATCGCAAACTCCCAACAGGTGCGTGAAGGTAGAGGAACAAGAATGTCCAAAGGTGGGGGCTGGTGAAGAGTAGGAGACAGGGAAAAGTCCTCGCAAGGGTGGGGGCTGGTGAAGAGTAGGAGACAGGGAAAAGTCCTCGCAAGGGTGGGGGCTGTTGAGGAGAGTAGACAGGGAAAAAAGGTCCAGGGACAGGCAAATCCTCACAATGGGAGCAGCTAGCCTAGCTTAGCACAATGACTGGAGTAGAGAGCAGCTAGCCTAGCTTAGCACAAGGACTGGAAGCAGTAGGGAGCAGCTAGCCTAGCTCCTCTAAAGTTAAGTAATACAACTTCCCCAAATACTCCAAAATGGACTCTGGGGAAGATGGCAAATATGTGTATATGAGTGTTACTGTTATATATTTCCAGATGTTACTCTCTTTCTCTCCCTCTCTCCCCATCCTCAGCTCTTTGCCATGGGTGGATCGAGTGTATTTCTCCTGTTCTTGTGTAAACCCACCTCATACCGCCTGGCTCTGACATGCATATCTGCCTCGATGGGGTTGGGTACCTTCAGCACCAGGTGCGTCAGTAAGATGTGCACTATGTGCCTATAGGTGACGTTGCACTGGTTTCATTCTCATCCATCTGGAACTATACATACTTCCATTGACCTAGAATCAAATCCTGCCTGGACCTGTTCTCCTTGATCCCCTGCTCCATGTAACCTACTGGCTAGAATCCAAGGCTGCAACGGTATGCCATTTAGAAGAATTGATAAATCGGGACAAAATTATCGATAAATATCTATTATAAATTAAAGAATATATATTTTAAAAAGATTATTAAAAATAAATATATATATTATTATCACACACACAAACTAACGTTAAATAATAGTATATATATTATTTTTTTAAAGAAAAAAATATCGATAAGTGACGCCACAATTATTGATAAATCGATAAGTGGTCTTAGCCTTACTAGAATCCATGGATCCATGTCATGTTATTCTTCTGGTCTAAGACGGCCCAATCAATATTGTTTTTAACAACAAATTGTAAATTTTTTGTTTAGTTTAATTTAATTTATTTATAATTGTTTTTGTTTTGTTTCATTTCGTTTAGTTTTGTTTCATTTCGTTTTGTTTCGGTTTGTTTCGTTATGTTTCGTTTTCGTTTATTAGGATCCCAAATTAGCTAAAGCTACAGCATTGCTGTAGCTATTCTTCCTGGAGTCTTCCATTGTGACCGTGCAACATAATTAATAATTATATCATAACATATAACATTTGTTCATACACGCAACTAATTTAACAGCTAATTCAAAATGTAAGTTGATAACATAATAATGTTGTTGCAGCAAGATAAGATAATAAGATAAGGTATTCCTTTATTGATCCCCTTGGGTAAATTCGGTATCATAGCAGCATGGGGGAGGGGGGAGGGGGGGTACAGGCCCAGGAAGACATACAGGTACAGGTCCAGAATTATAGTACAGTGGAGAAGTAAAAATGAAAATTTAATAAAAAGGTAGTGTAAACAATATACAATATAATTAACTCTGGACATGCGCATATGGGCAACAAGGTGCGAGATGAGGGTATGTATGCCCTCTCAGGTATTTTGCCCTAAAATAAATATAGTTACAATATATAATCTAATAATCTAAATCGAATCTAATATATATTCTAAAAAAACTAAATTCTAGAATGCTAAATATGTAATATATAATCTAATAATCCAATAGTCTAAATCTAATCTAATATATAATCAAAAAAAGCTAAATGCTCAAATGCTAAATATCCAATTGTAACTCACTTTTACAATCACATGTACAAATGTCGAAAATAGCTAAATAGAAAATGTTAAAAATAGCAATAGGGCATTATATTACTGAAGTCTGGATTTCAGCCGTCGCCCTGTGAAAATTACGTTATTATCAATCGTATGGCGCAAGGAGTTGACATGCAAGGAGCCACCAGAGGGAGCCATCCTCCAACTGTTGTCGTTTTCAAAAATACACACCCAGAATTGATAACCACTGCAACAAATCGGACACTGATTAATTAGCCTTGATTAATCAGTTTAATCTACAACGTCTGACCTGTCAACTTGGTCTTGGCAGCCACTTTTTATAAGGCCACGTTCACACTGCAGGCGACAGTGGCCCGAATCTGATTTCTTTGCTCATTATGTGACTCAGATCTGTTATTTTCATGACAGTGTGAACAGCACACATCACATGGAATCTGATCTTTTCAAATCTGATTTGGGCCACTTTCATAATATGTGGTCCTAAATCAGATACAGGTCAGATTTCTTTGCAATGCAACCTGAACAAGACTGAATAGTCATGCGACTTTCATGTGACTTTTGCGTCACTAGTCTAGATTGACATTCGTCACAATTATTTTTTACATCCATCTTCTTTATTGTTAATCTGCACACGCGGGTCAGTTCATGGGCGTAACCACATTTAACCCTTTCACTACCTGACCACACTGCAGAAGGTTAACCCCTTCACTACCACACTACAGACGGTTTCTGTAGTGTGGTAGTGAATGAATGAATTAATAGTTTATTTTCGGTCTTTGTTTACAGACAAATCAAAAACACACAAATGTACATATTCAAAGTAAGCTCACACACAAAATCCAAACTCAATGACCCAAAAAAGGAATAGGCTGAAGCACAAGCTTATTTTTGCCTATTTTTGCCTATAATATATATATATATATATATATATATATATATATATATATATATATATATATTATATATTTATATATATATTTTAGTGAAAGGATTAACCTTCTGTAGTGTGGTTGTGAAAGGGTTAACCCTTTGTCGTGTGGTAGTGAAAGGGTTCAAACTAAAGATATCGGACCTGCGCAATGAACCAGAAGTGAGCACTAAGGCTTGCAGTGTGGACGAGGCCCAAGAACTCACCACCAACTCCACCAGAGTCAGAGTTAGCCATGTGTCCACAACGTGGCCAATGGAAAGAGAGCATTCATTAACGTACCTTAAACCAACACATCCAACCAGTTCTGTTTAGTGTTACACTTAAATCAATCTTAATTCAATCATCTATAGTTTAATGTGTCATCCATTTTGTGTGCATTAATTTAGAGCTGAACATATTATAATAGAGGCCTTTCACAGAATGTTTAGAATGCCAATTTTTCCTCCACGTTGGTAGAGACGATGGTTGCTATGTGCAAAACAGTGATTGCTCAGTGTGAGAACTATATAGAAAAGAAAATAGAAATGTATTACTGGACATTGTTAACAAGTCACAGTGGAACCGTAATATAATGGCTTTCTATTGTTTATTCTACTCTGCACTGCATAGAAATTAGGCATTTTCTTTCGAAAATGGTTACCAATAGTTACAGGCAGCCATGTTGGAAGAAAGACAACAACACAAACATTCCGTGCAAGGCCTCTAGTGGGTGTATTAGGATGTAATGAGGTTCAATAACTATAACTTTATCATCCCTATGTGTGTGTCAGTGGTGTGTCTGTGAATGTACAGGATCTTGCCCCGTCATGTGCTGGAGCCCTATATGGTGAGACTCGAACCTGCAATGTTTCCTTAACCCTTTCACTACCACACTACAGAAGGTTAACCTTCTGTAGTGTGGTAGTGAAGTGTTAACCATCTGTAGTGTGGTAGTGAACCTTCCTTAGTGTGGTAGTGAACCTTCTGTAGTGTGGTAGTGAAGGGTTAACCTTCTGTAGTGTGGTAGTGAAGGGTTAATCTTCTGTAGTGTGGTAGTGAAGGGTTAATCTTCTGTAGTGTGGTAGTGAAAGGTTAACCTTCTGTAGTGTGATAGTGAAAGGTTAACGTTAGGTTATGAATATAACCAAGTTCTGTTAATAGTGGTGACGCTCGGCGTCACTCATGCACTGTCCTCGCACACGTGCACGCGCACTGAATAAAATTCCACAATGTACCTTTATCCCAGTATTCATCTGACCACACCTCTCGTTTGCTTACCTTCATAAGCAGGTGTGTGGTCATCTGCTCTCCTCCTTCCCAAGCTTTCACCACAAGGTGAGATCAAGGGCTGCAGCGGCGTCGGACGCCGAGCGTCACCACTATTAACAGAACTTGGTTATATTCATAACCTAACGTTCTGCATCATAGTGGCTCTCGCTCGGCGTCACTCATGCACAAGGGAGGCCGAGCGAGAGCCACCGGCCGACAAATACACCCCGCTGAAGGCCCCCCACAACCATCAGAACAGGGAGGGCCGAGCCCCCCCGACCCCCCCTAATGGAGGGCACCCCCCCTATTGGAGGTTCCCGGGAGGGCGACGGACCCGACCGTGCGAAGAGGCACTCAAGCAACTCAACGCACAGGGTGAGCAGACCGTGGCCTGACCCCACGACTACACACACGCACAACCCGCATGCCACCCGGGAACGAACGGAGGGAACAACCTCGTTACTGCCCCCAGAATCACGGGGTCAAGGGCAAACCCAACCCCGTGGCAAGGCCGTAGCAGCGGAGCGCGAAAGGAAGGCCCAGACCCACCAAAGGGACTGGACCCCCTGGAACGGGGGCCCGGAGAAGTCCATGATGCCAGCATCAAGACCCCACCAGGTGGGCACCTAGTGACCCCGCCCCCCACATCGCCAGCGTATTCGGACAAAGGCCCCTCAGCCGAGCAGGCCCTGTCCCCCCAATAGTACACCGCCTGGCATACTGACCCTGTAGTACAGGCAGTCAGCACGGCCGTAATAACAAGGCTTACCACGGAAGCAGGCAGCGCACCGGGGAAAAAACCAGGCAACAGGCTGTTAACCCGAGCCTGGAGAAGAGCGAAAGAAATGGAGAACCAACCCCAAGCACCCCGTACTTGGTATTCCCAGGCGGTCACCCAACCAAGTACTAACCAAGACCAACCTGCATGGCGGCCGAGATCTGACGAGATCGGGCGTGTACAGGTTGGCACGGCCGTAAGCCATTACGACAGTGTAGAATACAATGTACCCAACAAGGGCTCCATAGCGCTTAACCCTGTGACACCCGGACCGACCAGGCATTTTTCCCCCTGAAAAAAGCCCAAGTCCCTCAGGGTACCAGAACAGCAGATCTGCATCCCCGGCGGACAACGGGTGCAACTGATCCGGACCAGCGTGACCAGAACCAGTCCCGTGCCCTAACCACGCCGACCTGCCAACTCCAGGAGAAGGGGCAGACATGCGTGTTGATCTTAAACATGAAAAGAAGGCGCCACCCAGACGTTCGTTGCGAACCGCGCCCGGCGGCCCACCCCCAGGGCGTGAAACCCTTCTACGTATGTTCAGATCCATTCCGTCATCATCCCCCAATATGAACGAGAATCCGTCGACAACCACACAGGTCGTCGGAAGAGGAAAACCCCCATCCCAGTTGCCTTATAAAAACGCAGTTTTAACCCCAAGCAGCCAGTCAGTTGCTTAATGTCCAACAGAACATCCCGAACTAGCACTATGTGTGCGTCGGGTATATCCACATCAATAAATAGGCTATTTAGACCTTTCATTGAATCCCCAAGGTGCCCAGGGGAACGACAAGAGGGGTGAGATGCAACCAACTCCAACTCTTCATAATAATAAAGAAGAAGCATCAACAGTATAAGCCCAAACTGCACAACTGGGAGTAAAAACTGTTTACATTTTTACATCCAGTCACTCCTTTTGTCAAAGAGTATAGACCGAACTTCCCAGAAGCCTTCCCACATGAGTCGTAGTTATGAAAAAGACATGTCAACTGTGAGTCACGTGACCAACTGACTCAAGTTTACACATAAAATCGAGCGTAGCAGACCCGTAAGCCCTACGCTCTAACCCGACACTTTAACACCACAAACCTTACGTAAAGATCTTAACTCACGGAAGCCGTCAACATAGCAATGTATATGCTATGACGGGGGGAAACCCTGTACACGACTCCTGTTTGTAATAGGAGTCGTGTCAGGACTGTTTGGCCAATAATATAGTCCCCTTTTAGGGAACTTTTTATTTATTTTTACGGCACAAAATCATGAGGGGGCCGGGGAGGGTGTAGAGGGGACCACAGGGGGAAAGTCACTTTAGCGGCGTCTGCCGCCTCGAGCCGCTCGAGTTTTGCCACCCCGAGAAGCCCCGGAGGGACGGTAGTGGATCGGCTCCTGGTCACGTCGTTCCCTACCGTCTCCTCCGGTCGTGGATGGACCGGCGGCAGCAAAATCGCCGTCTCTCCTCCTGGCCTTCTTGGAGGAGCCAGCAGTGGCGGCGGAGGCAGTGGTAGGCACGGCGGAGGGAGCTCGACGTCGTGGAAGCCTTCTGACTCCACCGGCAAGAACGGGAGGCGGAAAATGGGGCTGGAGCACGGACCGCTCCTCAGCCATTTCTCTGCACGTTGAGGTCATCAGCTGCAGGGCCTTCCCGAATAATCCAGCATTGGAGAGGTCGGCCGTCAGAAGAGGGGCTCTCTTCTTCTCTGGCACTCGAGCCTGCTCCAGCCAAAGGTGGCGCTGGGTCAGGGTGGCCAGGGCGCGCATCTTCCCCGAGGCTATGGCCTGCACCTGGGTAAGATGCAGGACAGCTCCTGCCGCCTGGGTGATCTGATCGCATTTTACCTCGGTCAGACCCGTGCCGCCCGTCATTATCCCCGATACAAATCTAGCCAGCTGCGCGATGTTAGAAGCCGCAGCCAGCGACTGTGTACCAGCGATAAATGACTGGTCACCCCAATATGCCAATCGCCTAGCCGATCTTCCATGGAGAACCGGCTTGCATAATGGCTCCCACACCACATCCGGACAGAGGAGAGCGGCCATCGGCCTATCAAGCCGTGGCACACCCTCTCTCATACCTTTGACCAACCCCGACACCCGCGTAACTGGTACGTAGGCGGGAGTAAGTCCCATGATGTGAGACACCGCCTGGCCCCGACGAACATAGGCCCCCATTGAGGGGAAAAATGGGTAGACAACGTCCACCCCTCTCACCGGGCGACGCTGCCAGAGATGACCTATGAGATCATCGGGGGCAGGAGCAGGCAATGGCTGCGGCAGCGGCACGCCGTTTGCAGCGGCAGCTACCGCCATGAGCTCGGGAAACAAAGCCCGCAGTTCCCCCTGCTGACTTTCCTCCACCGAACCCGCATCCCTCACATGCAGCAGGCTTCGACCGGTTGAGGAGCCACAGTCTGATGCGGCTGATAGCAGGGCATCCTGCCGAAGAGGCCGAGGTGGTTCCCCCGACATCCTCGAACAAGGCGCCCCAAGGAGGCATTTCTCCCCCCTCCGGTGTTTCCTGGACGGGAGGGATACTCGCCTCCACAGGGCCTTCAAACAAGAATCCGTCCGACTCTTCCATGAAATCCTCAGTTTCCATCGGACATGCAGAGACCGACGCATCCTCGCTGGTCTCCAGCAATTCCCCAAACCCAGGCCGTTCACGTCTGCAGGCCACCATCTTGCGACGTGAACGAGCAGACACGAAAAGCTTGCGTCGCAAATCCTCCGGAACCAAAAGAACCGGCCGCTCAACAACGGACGATTCCCTGGAACCAGAGGAACCAGAGTCGAGATCAGGCCACCGCCGGGGCGACGGCACCTATGCATCGGCTCCTCGGAGAGGCAAACTATCCATCGGCTGTCTCCTGGGCTGGGTCGGCAACCACGAAGTGGCAGCAGCCCCGCACCAGCACGCACGACAGAGGCGGGAATGGAGAACCGCTGGTGAAGAGTGGGTCTACTCTCCGAAGTAGACATTATGACTTAGCTTTTTCTTTTTGAATAGTTATGAGAGAAGAAAAAACTAAGCACAATGTAAACACGTCTCAACTCTTTTCAACTAACAACACGTCAAGTGGGGATCTACCAGGCACTTCCTTGTGGTGAAAGCGAGAAGGAGGAGAGCAGATGACCACACACCTGCTTATGAAGGTAAGCTAACGAGGGGTGTGGTCAGACGAATACTGGGATAAAGGTACATTGTGGAATTTTATTCAGTGCGCGTGCACGTGTGCGAGGACAGTGCATGAGTGACGCCGAGCGAGAGCCACTATGATGCAGAACCTTCTGTAGTGTGGTAGCCTAGGGAAAGGTTAACCTTCTGTAGTGTGGTAGGGAAAGGTTAACCTTCTGTAGCGTGATAGTGAAAGGTTAACCTTCTGTAGTGTGGTAGGGAAAGGTTAACCTGTATTGTGGTAGTGAAAGGTTAACCTTCTGTAGTGTGGTAGTGAAAGGTTAATCTTCTTTGATTGATTGATTGATTGAAAAGTTTATTAACAGATTGCCGAATGGGTACAGTACAGTACAGCTCAATACATACAATTGTTAAGGGGATGCAGACCAGAGAAAGACTTTCGTCTTGTTTACATCAGGGTCCCCCATTTTCAATTCATCATAACATATATGACATACATGACATACAGATAGACAGTACTGCTACATCTATACATTTATGACATATCAGATTTGCAAATACAGTACTGTTTGTGATACAAAAAGTGTCCAGAAAAAGAGTGTATATACATTTGACGTAGAAACTGTACATTGGGGGAGGTTGGGTGGTTGGGGTGGGGTTGGGTGGGTGGGTGGGGGCTGTACATTGGAGGTGGGGGGGGGGGGGGGGGTTGGGTAGGGGGGGGGGACACTGTACACTGTACATTGGAATACTGACAAAGCCATACTTGGTTATTTACTGTACAACTGGGTTAGGACATTTGTAGGGGCCAGTTTCGAATTGCAGTCTCCCGTAGGTGTTCTTTGAGAGTGCTTTTGAAAGTGGGTAGTGATTCACATTCCTTTACAGCTTTGGGTAGGGCGTTCCACATTGATGTGGCATAATTGCTAAACGTGTTTAGTCCCTTGTTTGAGCCGAATCTGGGTTTAACATGATTTGTGGAGCTCCCTCTGGTGTTGTGATCGTGGTATTCACTGACCTTTGGGAAGTATTTTGACATGTACATGGGTACCTTGGTCGCGTAGTGTATCTTGTAGACCAGGCCCATTGCAAGTTGCTGTACTCTGTCGTCTACTCTATGCCATCCTAGGTTGTCAAAGTGGGCAGGGGTGAGGTGGGTTCTAGGAGTAAGGTCAAGCAGTAGTCTGACCAGTTTGTTTTGAGATGTTTGTAATTTTGTTTTTAGCGCCTTTGAGGTGCTTTGGTACCATGAGGTGCACGCATAGTTGTAGTACCCTTGAATGAGTGCTCCTGCCAAAGTCTTCAGGGTATTCTTGTTTACCAGAGAGGAGATCCGGTACAAGAATCGAGTTCGTTGGTTGACTTTTTTTATTACATTGGATGCCATTTTGTCACAGGAAAGATTAGCCTCTAGGATGGAACCCAGGTAGGTAATTTCATCTTTCCTTGTCATAGTGGTAGTGAAAGGTTAACCTTCTGTAGTGTGGTAGGGAAAAGTTAACCTTCTGTAGTGTGATAGTGGAAGGTTAACCTTCTGTAGTGGTAGTGAAAGGGTTAACCTTCTGTAGCGTGGTAGTGAAAGGTTAACCTTCTGTAGCGTGGTAGTGAAAGGTTAACCGTATGTAGTGTGGTAGTGAAAGGGTTAACCCTTTGCAGTGTGGTAGTGAAATGGGTTAACCCTCTATAGTGTAGTAGTGAAAGGGTTAAAGGGATAGTTCTGATCTTTTTAAACATTTACCTACTTACTAATGATCTACTACTTACTAATGATGATCTACTAATTACTAATTGGTCGATATAATCCTTTCTCAGCACGATCCAAAGCCATAAACCAATGCAAAGTGAATGGGGTCAAGTTCCTGTTTCTACAAGTCGACTGAAGACAACTGAAATACAGTCAGACAGGAGCTTGACCCCACTAACTTTAACCCACTACTAACTAACCAGAGCTAGTATGAGGAACAGCATGGATTGTGCTGAGAAAGGACCCTACTGTTCAACAACATAATTTGTAAGTAGTAAATCTGAACTATTTAATACAGGCACAGCTGGCTGTCATTCTGCAAAGGTTCAATCATTTTGACATATATGTAACAAATGTGTATCTTTTTCATACAGGTTTCATGAATATGTGTGGTGCTTTCATGGGTATGTATCATTTTAAAGGAATAATCTTGAACATTTTCATATATATAACTGTCTATTTAGCCACTCTCGATCACCAACTGATACAACACAATAATATTATATTAAAATACAAAAATACAAAAACACAACAAAATAAGGCGACTTTTAAACTAAATATGTCGTGACTTAGGCATTTTTTCCTCATACATACATACATGTCAATACACTAAGGCAGTTGTTATACTTGCCTAAGTCATGCGATCGCCATCTGTGTATATAACGTTAAAAGGCACAAATCACACGAGTGAGTTAGGCAGATTAGGATTTTTTTTAATGTAACACGCGTTTTGATTGGCTGAGGACATAGGCACCAGGGCGATGCAGCAGTGTGAGGAGATTACAGTTAGCCAGAAATCTCAATTTGGCCAAAGAATTACCTAGGCAATTATTGTATGAGGCTAACGATTTGCTGTTCTTGGCTGTTCTAAACACTGGTGTCTGGTAAGACATCCCCGGGGAAATCATCTGTCACACAGGAAGTGATGTGTTTTACATCACCAGCAGCAACAGCAGTTTGTTTGGAATCAATAGAAGATCTTCAAGGTGGAAAGCAAGTCAATACAGTGCAAAACAGCAATGACCATGTATCACCAATAGATGTCGCCAAAAATTTTGATTTTAAGGATTGCCACTTTAATGCTTGTTAATCTTGTGTAAAATATACATTTACATTTACATTTACATTTAGTCATTTAGCTGATGCTTTTATCCAAAGCGACTTACAAGTTCTGTACGACAAGCCATCAGGAAGGGCACAACTCTATCAGCTGAGCAACAATGTTCATCAAAGTGTTGAGTGCTACAGTGTAGGTTAGTTTATTAGGACAAGTGCATGACAGTACGGTTAGTTAGGGTTAGATTTTTTTTTTTTAAATATACATTGGCACAATAGACAAATGGGGATAAGGAGCAAAATAACTAAAACACCGCCACTGACTGTGAGAACTATTTCCACTCCCAAATTGATAATTATTCTTACATTAACTAATTTCTGAAATGTACTGATTTCTTTTTGTGTGTGCTGGTTTCTACACTTGAGGTTCCCATGGAAAATAAATATTTGATTATATTCTATTCTATTTCATATGAAATGTACAGCAAGGAGCACCTACACTAACATCACTAACTTCTCATCTTTATCTTTTATCATCGGGACTAATAATAACAAATCAATAATGTCCCTTGTGTGTGTGTGTTGCACAGGACTGGTGTTGGTCTCTCTCTCTGGCTACCTGATAGAGGTCACCTCGTCGTGGCCCGCAGTGTTCGTCGTCGTCACCGCGGTCAATGTCACGGGCCTCGGCTGTTACCTTGTGTTTGGAGGTGCCAGCCGCGTGGACCTGGAGGATTACAGCAGAGTGACTCACCCTTGACCCCGGCTGACCTTCACCTGGGCGGTCAGGCTCTGACTCGCGGCCCAAGAGACTATTGTTACCCTTTGAACCGCCTCTGGACATTTTGAAAGTGTACATTTCCCAGTTGTTTACTGTTCTGTCATAACAAGGACATGTCTGGCTCATGGGAAATTACATTTGTCAATATCATGTACACATTTTAGAATTTTTTTTATTGAAAGTTAGTAAGTAGTTTAGAAAAAAGGTGGAGAAAAAGTGCCTCTGTGGATTTCCATGACAAGTGAAGAAGATGCTGCCAGGGGAAGGGATAGAGGCTTTATTAAAAAGTGTTAAAAGCTGCAGCCCTATTTTCTGAAAATCCGCCTAAAAGTACATGCCCAAGTAAATGGAAGATTGATCCACTTCTACAAGGTCAATTTGCATGTTCCTGGTATCTAGGAACATCTATGGACCTCAGGAAATGTATTCCCAGTGTAAGAAATATTGTGTCTGCTTGAGTAAATCGTAATGAAACAAAGGAGAATATAAATTATAATTTTTCTTTGCATCTTTGACAGTGAATAACACCATGATCAGATTTCGCTCACTGAGCTCATTCAGCACCTTCTTGAGACCAAGTGTACAAAATATCTAAAATCTAAGCAAATGAATAAAGGGAAGATGATTAAACAGAAGTATTTGACTGTGTGGCACAGCGGAACAACAACACAATCATCAAATTTGCTGACGACACAGTAGTGTAATTAATACCACGACAGCTTCTGGTCAGCGTCGAGGTGCAGATATAGTCCCCTCATCAGGGGAGGATAGGGTGCAGCTGGGGAGAGTGGGGTGTTTGCCCGTGTGTGAATTAGGGGGATGGAATACAGCTGGGTGAATGAGGGTGAAGGAAGGGGTGACTGAAGAAAGAGAGGATGATGAGGAGTGCGCAGTGGATAGAGAGGGGGATGAAGAGGAGCGTGTGGAGGACGTGAGGGGAAAAGGAGGGGGAGTGAAGTAGGCCCGTGCTGTGATTATGACAGGTATACTGAACAATTGTTGTTTACACTTGTGTTTACTTGACTTCTTGACTTTCTATGTTTTACTTATTATATTTATTTATACTATCTTATTATTATCTAGCACACTCTCAGGAGCGAAACAGAAAGAAACATTTCATGCAAAGTATTCTGTATTTCTGTATGACAAATAATAAAGAAACTTGAACTTGTAGATACAGTACTGAATTCTGCCATCCGGACACATGCTATTTGAATTATAATTTATTTGAATATAGAATAGCAGACCTATAAATGATCTTATTATGGCCAAGTCATACATCTATGGATAGGGCCAAATGTCCTCTTTCCAGTGGCAGTGTTGAATCTGGATTTAGTCATTTCCTCACGTTTTTTCCGATGCAATGCACAGAGACTTCACATTATTCAGATAAACTCTTATTTTCGAAATAATAAATAAAATATCGGTAAACAAACGTAGTGCTGAAAATATACACATTGACTGCTGTTTTGATAGGGGTAGGGTCTTTACTCTTGGCTACATTTAAAAAAGAAACACAACATTAATTAATACGGTCTGTATTGATGAGAACAGCACCCTACAGTTTAACAGGTTGGACTAAGGCTCCTCTTCATGGTAAAAGTTTAAAAGCCTTTATTCAACAGCTAATTTATGCCAACAGGTTATCGGGGCAGGGAGCAAGAGTTGCCTTGGTGCTTGACATCTATTTCTAAATAATTATTTTAAACATGCAAAGGTGAGGTTTCTTTGCAAATGCTAATAGGGAATACACATATCCAAAATGCATCAACATTGAGGGACATGGTAAAAAAGCTCAAATTCAAAGAAACTACATTTTTGTAAGACTTTAACCCTTTCTGTCACAGTGGTGTCAGGAGAACTGCCTCTCCCTGAACGTCAGCAAAACAAAAGAGATGATTGTGGACTTTAGGAAGTCGGGGGTCAGGGACTACAGCCCCCTCAGCATCGACGGGGCACCGGTCGAGAGAGTGAACAGTTTTAAGTACCTCGGAGTCCACATATCCGAGGACTTGACATGGACCACACACATTGACAGTGTTATCAAGGAGGCACGGCAACGCCTCTACTTCCTTAGGCGCCTAAGGAAGTTCCAAGTCAGTCAGAAGATCCTTAAGAACTTCTACTCGTGCACAATAGAGAGCATCCTGACTGGAAATATCACCTCCTGGTTTGGGAATAGCACCGCACAAGACCGTAGCAGACTACAGAGAGTAGCCCGTTCAGCCGAACGCACAATTGGAGGTGGGCTTCCCACTCTCCAAGACATTTACAACAAGCGCTGCATGGGTAAGGCTAGGTGTCAAACTCATGGCCCGCGGGCCAAATGCGGCCCGCCACGTCATTTGATGTGGCCCCCCAAGAGCTCTGGTAAAAAATAAAAATAAAAATGTACATTAATCTTGGGTTAAAAAATAGCGGCGTTAAAATAATTGTGGGTTAATGCGTTAATAAAGCTTTGACAGCCTTATATTACACATTCTTACACATACATGTGTGTTGAACATCTGAGGTATTGATGAAGTAACAAAGGAAAAAAGCCAAAAGCACTTACTCCTCAGACATTCTTTGACAATTTTACAGCCCAAAATACAAAAAAGATCCAGGCGGAATAGGTAACAAAGGGTTGAAGAAATATTGTCTGAACTGTCAGATGCAAGCTGGCTGTGTGACATAACCGAGCATCTCGCTCAATTGAATAAGAAGCTGTAGGGACGCAAACAAGTCCCACCCAAAACTTGACCAATATAGTTGTGAACTGAGACAACCCTTATTTTGTTATTTTTGAGTACAGTTACAGTTGTGTGTTCATGCAGATACATAATAGCAATTTCATTACGAATTGAAAATGGGGGACCCTGATGTAAACAAGTCGAAAGTCTTTCTCTGGTCTGCATCCCCTTAACAATTGTGTGTATTGAGCTGTACTGTACTGTACCCATTTAAAGTTAATTAAACTATCTTCCATTAGTTGGATGTATGGCCTCTGCAAGGTTGTGTGCAGCCATTTGTTTTTGTAACATCTGCTACATCTGTCCCACGCGTTCTTTGCAGCTCACAGTTGTTAGTTCTGCCCCTCTTGACTGTGACAAAAAGGTTTTGAACAAACTTAATGTCATAGCTTGTATTTGATGATATTCTTCTTTGTTATTTACTTGAATGGTTTGATCATTGATTGATGGAGTAATATGGGGTTCTGATAAACTAAAATTATTTGTTAAAATAACATAAGCTAATATATATTTTTACATCTATGCAAATGCATATGCAATATGTATAACTTGAATAAGTAATAAATACAGAAACAACATGTTTAACAATATGTAAATGAGTAGCTACATTTATTTTACATTACATTAACATTTATACGGTCTTTGGCCCTTTGAGGGCAACCATAATGCTGATGTGGCCCTCTGTGAAAATGAGTTTGACACCCCTGGGCTAAGAGAATAATCAAAGACTCCAGCCACCCAAACAACTGCCTCTTTGAACTGCTGCGGTCAGGCAAGCGATACCGGAGTCTCATGGCAAGTACAGAGAGACTCAGAAGAAGCTTCTATCCTCAGGCCATCAGAATGCTAAATGACAATAACACTATGTAACAATCTGCATTGTACATTGTATATATCATATGTATATATTGAACACTTTTGTATACGTACTTGACTTCTATTTTATACTTACTATACTTATTTTATACTTATCTATTTTTATCTAGCACAATCTCTGGAGCAAAACAGAAAGAAGCATTTTATATAAAAGTATTCTGTACTTCTGTATGACAACTAATAAAGAAACTTGAAACACTACAGAAGGTTAACCCTTTACTTTCACGGTTACCGTCGGTAGGGTGATAGTAAAGGGTTAACCTTCTGTAGTGTGGCAGTGAAAGGGTTAACCTGCTGTTGTGTGGCAGTGAAAGGGTTAACCTGTGTATTGTCGCAGTGAAAGGGTTAACCGTTTGGTAGTGCAGCAGTGATCAAATCAAATCAAATTTATTTATAGGGCCCGACAACACACGTTAATGTCCCCATGGGCCGTACAGGTCTTCTTTAAACAAGTCAAGAAGAAAACATAACAATAAGTCAAGAACAGAACAAGAACACCATAAGGTCCAAACATTTTTAGATGAATGCAAATAAATGAAAGAATGCAAGCACTCCCAGACATACCCCACGCGAAGGTAAGGAAAAACTCACTAAAACCTAACAATAGGGAAAAAAGCTCCACAGGCAGTGTGGAGGAGAGAAACCTTAGAAGGGCCATTCAAGGTGAAAGTGAAAGGGTTAAAGGTAGAATCTATAATGTCATCAGACCAGATTGTCAACAGCGACCTCTAGGCAAAAGAGTCCCACTTGGTATTGCACTTTGTTTACATGTTTTGTTTTGGTCTGATGCATGGGTTGGAGTTTAGTGGGGATACAATCATGAATTGTAAAAAGATGACTAATGAATAAATAACTGAATAACTGACACTAAATTGCATCCTTTCTATTGGCTATTGGTGCTGAAACACCAATATAGATACAAAACATGGGGATTGTCTGATTTGGGGGAGTGACAAAGGCACAATATAGAGCTATAGAGCTAGCATTGTGACCTGTCCTGGTGTAACACCAACATGGTCACCACACTAGAGCTAGCACTGTGACCTGTGTAACACCAACATGGTCACCACTAGAGCTAGCACTGTGACCTGTGTAACACCAACATGGTCACACTAGAGCTAGCATTGTGACCTGGTGTAACACCAACATGGTCACACTAGAGCTAGCATTGTGACCTGGTGTAACACCAACATGGTCACTACTAGAGCTAGCATTGTGACCTGTGTAACACCAACATGGTCACACTAGAGCTAGCATTGTGACCTGACCTGTGTAACACCAACATGGTCACCACTAGAGCTAGCATTGTGACCTGGTGTAACACCAACATGGTCACCACTAGAGCTAGCATTGTGACCTGGTGTAACACCAACATGGTCACCACTAGAGCTAGCACTGTGACCTGGTGTAACACCAACATGGTCACCACTAGAGCTAGCATTGTGACCTGTGTAACACCAACATGGTCACCACTAGAGCTAGCATTGTGACCTGTGTAACACCAACATGGTCACCACTAGAGCTAGCATTGTGACCTGGTGTAACACCAACATGGGGGAATGACTCTAGCAGACACTTTTACAGATAGGCTAACACCAACGTTATTCCTAAATTATTTTCCGTGGTAATCAGTTTGGTTGGTTGTAAAGGGTGCATGTCTAGTCAATTTAGGAATTTCCCTGTGGCCGGTTCCTCAAGTTGAGGCTTAAATGTGTATTTTAGTGAGTGAAAACCCAAAGGCTGCACAATTCTGCATCCCTTACTAAAATTCATTAGTATTGATACATGGTACTACTACTAGTGACCAAAATAGGATGGAAAGACCATGATATTAGTATTACCATCAGTATCACGGATGAAATAGGATAATACCATGGTGGTACATAACTCTGGTATGGTACTACCATTGTAAATGATTTATACCATGGCCGGTGTCATGTAAAACTGAAAATGCCATAATACCCTTTCGTAGGCTATAAGGGATGGATTCACCCGCGCGCCCAATTTCAGCACCGCGGACAGCGCACGTATTCTAAACGCTTTCCCCCCACTCTGATATATATAGGTGCGTGTGAAACAGTGCAGACAAACAGATTCACATTACTACTACTAAATGTTCACCACATAAGCCAAGACCATTTTCGTCACGAACCGGGTACATTTTCCACCGCCATCAAAAGCTCCCGGGAGCGTTTGATGGCGGAAAATTGACCCGGTTCGTGACGTCAGCGGCATTCGCTCAATGCAGTCTATGAAGATGGGAGCATAAATGCAAGACGCAAATCTGGATAGGCTGCTATCGCTTCAGGGAAAACCTTGTTATCGGGAGAATAGAGGAGCATTGGTCATCAAGCGCGATAAACTTGATGCCAATGCATACAATAAACGGCGTAAACGCAGCGACAGGCTTAATTTGATTGAATCAGCTCTCTCTCTTGGCACACGACCGGACTGGACGACAGGCCTGCCTCCCTCCCGTCGACTGGAAAGACACTGATGCCTGCATGAAATGCATTGTTTCGACTGTATGGATTATCTTTATAACAAAGGGCAGTTAGGGCTTATATACCATTTGAAGAGGGGCAGCTTTACACTAGCATTAGATGTTGTTTCGTAGAGCAGTGCGTGCTGCTCTTGTTCATACAGGATTCGAGAAACTGGAGAATTATAGCGTTATTTGTTGCGCAAAAGAGGATCTTCACTTGCATCATGCAATTGCATAGAAAGACAAACGAATTGTGTCTCTTTTCCCCCTCCCTTTTCTTTTTGCCAAGGTCCTGATCCTACTGTATGTGCATTTATTTTGGACGGTAGTAGCCTACTAGGCCTGCATCAAATGGGACATTTCTGCATGATGGTCCCAGTTCTCCGGGCATTAGAAAAGCTCTGGGAAATTGTCTTCTCATCAAAGCTAATTTTATGCTAAATTACTTAATTCTCTAGGACAGGTCATAGTTTCAATTTAAAAAATACTTGAGTAACCAATCATATTATGCATAGGCATATTGCAGTGATTTTGAGCACTTTTTCATATAGCAAAGAAGACCGGCACCATCATTCCGTCCCAGGCTGGGCCCGCAAGCTGCAGGGATCAGGGTTCCTCTCCTCGTGTTCACGGCGGACCTTGATTTAATAGCAATACAATTAAGGCACGCGGTGAATGCCAAGAGGGGAATCTCTCACGCGACATATCCTCAAACTGTCTTGCGAAATGTAATGACTATAACATGTTCAACTAATTGCATGCGTTGATGGGAACAAAGCAGCATCGTCCCTGAAGGCATTTTATTGCAGCCTAAGTAAAAAAAAACAATAAAAAGCTGTACTGTATATATTTATATAATATTTTGTTTGAATAAAAAAATTATTAAATAACGGTGGAAAAGAGTTTGTCATCACATCCTTAGGCGTTGTGTCTACAGACTAGAAACTAGGCTGTCGGATAAACGTTATATTTTTAAATAACCCAATTGCATGGGGCTGAGGCATCATCATCCCCTGCCGGGCGCTACCTGTCTGTCCCCATATAACTGGGCTGATCCAAGGAGCGATATCAAGTAGGGTAGGTGGCTGATAACTAAGGTTCATTGTTATCACATCACCTTTTTTCTGCCCTATTACAATATCATTCCCCTTGGTTGAGCATGGATCAAGAGGGACATGTCGAAGTCTATTGGCTGTATCCGCCCTGGACTGGAATTCCATCTGCAGGTGACACACACTGCACTATAAGCAGGAATTGGGGCCCCTAGATGAGCAAGCAATTGCATTAATTTCAGTCTCTAAACTCAGTCCTAGCAGCCATGGACTATAGTTAGTGGGCGAGAAGCCTAATTTCACGGTAGCTCTGACTAGGACACAAGCAGAGGGTGCTCTCTGGGCACATGGAGGGCAGCGCTCTCGTTGATAACCAGGCTTGACAGTTTAGTATTGATCTGAATGTAAATACATACTGCAGGGCCCAGCGATGACAGAGCAGAGTCAATACATTATGAGGTTCATGCGGTTCCAGAATTGGGTACCTCAGATCAAGAACCATGTCTGTTTTAAAGATTTTTTGTTGGTTTAAATAAGTGCTAACCATTTAAGGCTAGTGGTAGTGTAAGGGTTGTAGCTATGTTGTGTTCCGACAGCCATCACTGATCATGTGTTTGGTCAGTAACATGGTCTCCCAGTCCTCTGCAGTAAACTGAAAATACCTTTCCTGGTATCCCATTCGCACATCATCCAATCAGGAGAGAACTATATATTATTTTTTTCTTCTCCACGAGGTAATCTTGCCAACCCAAATTTGCTTAATGCACTGGTTTCAAGCACATATTTGTTTAGAACTTGTTTTAATTTCTCATTTTTGTCAAGACAATTTTTGCAGTGAGTTTTCTCCTGAATAAAGTAGGAACTGGATTCCAGAAAACACATTTTGTTTACTGCAGAGCATGAGGGACTGGGAGACCCATGTTACTGACCAAACACTCTATATCAGTGATGACTGTTTACTGCAAAGCATGAGTTACTGACCAAACACTCGGAATGTAGAGATATTCTTTTACCAGAAAATACTTACGGCACCTTTAGGTTTTCAGAGGAACAATGTTTTCAAAATGTATTATTTAAGTGTTCATTCATAGTTAAAGACTGACGAGGTTGAGTCGTTTCTAGTGATGCATCACATTTACACTCAAGTGGTTTAGAATAACTTCACAACTGCAAATACATGGGCTGTCCAAAACGGACTTATATGGTTCTTCAGTGCAAGGGTTTAATTATCGACACAAAAAACAACTCTGTATAATAAAGTGTTCTAGCCGAACTAATAATAAAAATAAAACCCCCAACAAACAACAGATAAGTATACCTTTAATAATGACCATGATGAAATCTAAGAATGTGATAGTGACCTTTGATACAATGCATATTTAATTCAGGGGTGACTTAAACTTTTTTATTTCCTATATTCTCATGAATCATTTCCGATACCATTATATAAATCTTGATTCCTCAATAATCCTCATACTCCCTCTTTTTGTCTTTCACTCTCGCATACAGACACACACAGTACAGCAAGCAGGTCCAAAAAGAAAAAGTCACACACAGATACCATATAGACTATTCTCTGGGTTTTTCATACACTTGACAATAAATCAGTAACATTAATCTTTTTTTAAGGTTAAACATTTTTTGAGGCGTTCTCAGTTAGCGTTGCCAGTACATTAAAGCTTAAATCTTCTTGAGGATGAAGTGGAAGGGTTATAGCGATGAAAATATTGACGTTTTAATTATGTTAAGAAAGAACAAGGAATAAAAAGAAAAGAAAACGAGTGACAGGCCTGGCTTGATTTAAAAAAAAGCAGTACATGCTACATTGTCCCCAGAATTATTATTATTATTACATAAACAGAGATCCTTGTTGGAATGGCGGGGAACACATAAAAAGTAACAGCTACCGTGTGCTTTAAAATAAAGAAAAACAAGACAACAAAGTAATCTTTTTTCTCTCTCGTTTAGATAAGAACCTAAAAAAAAAAAAAAAAAAAAAAAAAAACAGTATGTTTGCATTTGCATCCCAAAAAATAAATCCTAAAAGAGAGGGAGGATCTTTTGAGAGCACGTGATCTCTAGACAACATCTTTTCCCTGAATCTCTCACTGACACACTTGAGGTACAGTATAGCAAATATTAAAAATTTCATTGACACTATTGCAGGAAAGAAATGTTAAGGCTCAATAATGAAAAAAAAAAAAAAGCCGTAAGTTTCTTTTTACCTTTATCTTTTTTTCCCAAAACAGTGAAAAGCCAAAGTGATGCAATTATTCAAAATAATTTCCTAACCATTATGCGTCACAACCGTTAAATGTGATCCATTCTATGCGTACAGAAACTTTTGAAGCATAGACAAATCCTAAACCAAGTCATCAAGACAAACCCCTCCACGTGGCGCAATAGGGCATTCATTCAAAGTTTTTTCTCCTTCAGATTATTGAAAATACAACTGGCCACATATAGATAAGCAGACATTATTGTCAAGAAAGTGTTCACTCTTAATAACCAATACTAGCACTTAACATTTCTCCAACACACGCACACACCACAAGGTGAACAGTCACTGAATGTCAGCAGCATGTTGTCAAGAGATAAAAAAAAAAAAAAAATTAAAATAAAAAAACGGGTGCAGATAATCTGTTACTCATTTTATGAAGGAACGTGGCGACGTTATGGGAACGTCTCCTGCCGTCTTCTCCAGAGTGAGACGAGACGATGAGATACCACTTTCCTCTCCATGCGTTCAGTTGGAAGCCATCCAGCTGCACCATAGCACAGCACGACGAATGGAAGTAGATAGTATGGGTAGTCTAGGCGTTGGCCAACTAACGCTCCTCCCGAAGTTTAAGCTAGGCTACCGGTACTGTCCTGTCTTACATGAACTATGAACACTGCTGGGTTTCCAGAACTGAGGACTCGGGACTGCCCGAGGGGGCGGAATTTGCCCCAAACACCACGTGCAGAGGCCAGGCCACCAGGATTTCTGGTGGATTTCTGGAGGATTTCGGGCCACTCCACCGCCCTCCCCTCCTCCTACCCCTCCCCCCTCTCCCTCTCCCCCTTCGACTCCCCCCTGGCCGTGGGCTCCTGCCCCTCCTCTGGGACCCAGACCCAGAGGAGCCCCCAGCTCCAGCCTCTCTCCACCGCCCTCCCCTCCTCCTCCCCCTCCCCCCTGGCCGTGGGCTCCTGCCCCTCCTCTGGGACCCAGACCCAGAGGAGCCCCCAGCTCCAGCCTCTCTCCACCGCCATCCCCTCCTCCTCCCCCCTCTCCCCCTTCGACTAACCCTAACTAACCGTACTGTCATGCACTTGTCCTAATAAACTAACCTACACTGTAGCACTCAACACTTTGATGTACATTGTTACTCAGCTGATAGAGTTGTGCCCTTCCTGATGGCTTGTCGTACAGAACTTGTAAGTCGCTTTGGATAAAAGCGTCAGCTAAATGACTAAATGTAAAATGTAAATGTCCGCTTCTATTCATTTGTGCTAAGCTAGGAGCAGCCGGATAGCTTTCAACTGAACGCAGAGAGGAAATTGGTATCCATCTTCTTGTCAGACTCTGGCATTTCCCATAATGTTGGCGTGTTCCTTTAAATAATGTGAGTTTGGGGAAAGCAAATAAAAGGTCGAAAAAGTTGTTTTTTTTTTCAAAAAAAAAAATACAGAAGAAAGAAAATTAAAACAATGAAGCAATTTGATTGGTGGAACTGGCTTCATCCCTGCACGCACATCTTGTAGACTGGGAACCAGGAGAGCAAGTGGCTTAAAGTTTGACATGGGCCAAAGTCACCAAAATTAAATAGAAAAAAATATTAGTTTCCAATTTATTTATGTCCTCTTATCTTCTTTTTTTCCTCAAATCTAAATTTCATTATGTCCATCCAAGCACAACCGTTGATAGAGCTTTATTAAGAAGCAGTCTCCTATTGTTTACTCCGATTCTGGCGATCCTGAAAAAGGAACAGAATATAGACAAATTAGAAACATTGCTGATCGACAATATCACATCATCAACGTACACTAGAATTGCATGTCATTAGGGGGGAGTATCCATCTATCCACATCTGGATATATCTATCCACATCTGTCTGTACATACCTGCATATAATCCTTTTTATATGTAGATACTAGATCTATATCTGTACATATCCTACCTACTATTACAAGTTACGTAGCTGGCCAGTATGACCTACTGCCAGTGTCTTTATACCAGTATCACTGTACATATTAATACTACAACTCTGTACATCTGATTAGGACCATTACTCAGTAGTACTAATTTATATAGCTTATACCCAGCTTAATCACCTGTACATTGTATATTACTATTGCACTTTACTGTTACATTTGCACTTTGGTTGGATGCCAAACTTCTTTTCATCGTACTGTACTTGTGCTGTATAATGACAACACATTTGAATTTAATCTAATCTAATAGTTGAGGCTGTACCAGTCTTAATACACAGCTCAAACTTAACTCGAGTATGGGTTCTTTACCTGATCAAGTCGGGACCGGTTCTGTATTGGAGCGGGCTCATAGCTCTGTCATGAAGAAACATTCATAACCCCATTAGAATATCACAAAGCGAAAAACACATCTAACAAATCAACTCTCAAAAATACAAGAAAATATCCAAATCTTCCACCAGTAAAACCAGACATTTCAGTAATTTCAAAGATGAATAAAGACGCACCAAAAAAAAAATATACAAAAACATCGTCATCCTTTATTCTTTAAGAAAATGGGGACATGTTATGGAAAATGGGTTTTAGTATAAAACTTAGTATCTGAAATGTTATTTATGCGCTGGGGAAAAGATGAGATAGGTACTTGTTGCCGTTTGACCAGGGTCTAAAGTAGGGATGCACCGATCTGACATTTTCAGTCCCGATACCGATACCTGGGCTTTGGGTATCGGCTGATACCGAGTACCGATCAGACACCCATTGTTCCATTAATAAACTGTATGCCTCACTGTGTGGAAGAGACTGGGCTCATTCTTTTGTGCAAGGCAACATCAGGCTTGACTTAAAACATTACTTTCCTAACTTAGTGAAACAAAATGTAACAAATGAACACAGATATAAATGTACTGAATTGTTATTTATTATAAAGAAATATATATATAATATATATATTTAAAATAGTCCCCGATACCCGATCTAGCTATTTTAGTCATATCGGGCAGATATCTGATATCAATAGTCTTCAGATTAATCAGCCGAAACAAGCTGTTCAGAATTATTGTCCTTTGTGTGATGTCACAGGGAGACACGTGCAATTAATTGATTTTAACGTATCAATTAACAATGCTTTTTGGAGCCAGGAACACTGCCTACCTAATAACTGCCTAGTTTGTAAACTATTTTTAACTCTTGGGTGTGAGGTAGCCAGACAGGGAAGGAAATAATTATCGCTAAGATTTTTTTTTTATACAGCCATCAAAAACATAATCAAGAAAAGAAAACTGTTGGAATATAAACCTATATAACTCTGTAATGACAGCATGTACAATAATGCTGTATACTATATATATACGTTTCTTCTTACCATATATATATATATATATATATATATAACATACATATCTGTAGATACTATATCTATATCTGTACATATACCTTCCCTACTCTTACTAGTTACGCTGCTGGCCAATATATAGTGTCTTTATACCTGTATCACTAGTGTACATAGTGTCTTTAAACCTGCATCACTCACTACTACATATTAATACTACAACTCTGTACATACATCTGATTAGCACTATACTCCTAATTTACACATTTTATACCCAGTTTAATCACCGGTACATTGGATATTACTGTTGCACTTTACTGATACATTTGCACTCTGGTTGGACGCCAACATTCTTTTTCTTGTACTGTACTTTCGCTGTATAACGGAAATACATTTGAATCTAAATCAACTATTCAAAATTCGATTTAAATTCATTTCTCTGGGGAAAAAAAAATCACGTTAAGGAAAGTAGTATACAATACAATTTGTTCAAAAGATAAATAATATGTCTGTTCTATGCGTTTCGGGTCAAAGTAAATAATCACCTTTCTCACCACCTCCTCCTCCTCCTGCCTCTTCTCGTAGTGAGTGAAGTCGTCGAAGATGGAGGTGGTGTGTTTGTAGGTGGCGATGATCTTGAGCACCTGCTTGGCCTTCTCCAGCGGGACCTCCTGGGTGTCGCGCGAGTTGGTGACCGGCTTGTTGTCGTTGTTCTCCAAGCGGATGTGCCGCAGTTGGCTGTTGGGCACGTCCTTGACGAACAGCCAGTCCACGTCGAACTTGCCCTTCCACTTGTCCTGCGCCCAAACGCCGGCGCTGGTGCCGTAGTCCACGGGCGAGCGCATCTCCGCCACGCCGCAGAAGTGCCCGCTGCCGTTGACGCTGTACAGCAGGTACACGGGCCCTTTGGAGTTCATGGCCCGGAAGGCCGAGTCCAGCCGCTTGTTGCCGTGCTCCGTGCTGCACCAGATGGAGTACTTGATGGAGCGGTGGATGTCGTCCTCAGAGTAGCTCTTGATGATGAACACGCGGCCGTTCTTCAGGCTCCAGTCGAACTCCTTGGGGTTGTAGCTGTGGGCGGCGCGCAGCTTCTCCAGCACGGGGTGAGACTCCAGCCCGACGCCTGACCCAGGAGGCGCGCCCGCGCCGCCGCCGCCTCCGACGCCCCCCCCCCCGCAGGAGGAGCCGCCGCCGTCCATGCCGCCGCCGCCGTAGCCCGGGTTCCGGTTGCGCGGCGCGACCCAGCGGGTCTGGGGTGGCGGGACAGAGTTGTGGTTCTGGTACGACTGGGGAGGAGGGCCCTGCATGGTCATCTGCTGCACCAGGGACTGGGCCGACTGAAGGGACTGCTGGGGGGGAGGGGGGAGGCCGTGGGGGAGGTGAGCGTGAGAGTGGAGCTGCTGGTGCTGCTGCTGGTGCTGCTGCTGGTGGTGGTGCTGCTGCTGCTGGTGGTGGTGGGGGGGCAGAGGAGGGGCCACCTTGGTAATGGGGCCCTTGTTGTCCCACGTACCAATGTCCATGTTGTGTTTGATGGGCGGTGGAGGCAGGGCTCCCCCAGCCATGGGCATCCCGGGCTTCGCCTTGGTCTTAAGCTGCTGCAGCTTGGCGGGTTTGCTGGCGATGGCAGCCCAGGATGTGGGCTTGGGAGGGGGCATTCCGATCGGCGTCCCGCCGTTGCCCGTAGCGACGGTCGTGGCCACGTTGCCACCGCCGATCACGGAGCCCACGCTCTTCACGGCCGAGCCGCTGCCCGCCACGTCCCCGCCTAGCTTTAGGCCCAGCATGCCCTGGTCCAGGCTGTTCATGCCGGGAGCCTTGCTCAGGGTGTCGCTGTGGAAGCCCGTCTGGCCGTCGGGGACCAGCGTGCCTCCCAGAGAGCTGGGCGGGTAGCTGTAGCTTCCCCCATAGGCGGAGCTCTGAGTCTGCTGGCCCTGAGACCCGCTGGTTCCCCAGGCAGAGAAGGCGGGGTTCTCGGGGAAAAAGTTAAACCTGTGCGGGTAGATGCTGCTGCCGAGCCCGCCGGGCTGACCGAACACCGTGTCGTGCATGAAGTGGTGGTCGCCATTGCTGAGGGGGGCGTAGGGCGTAAGGTAGGGGATGGGCGGGTCACCTCCTGTGGACCACGGGGCCTCACTGAGAGGGTAGGGGAATCCAATCGAGGGGGCATAGTAGCTGGACAGGTATGGGTCAGTCATGGATTGATAGCTGTTATTCTGAAAATGTTTATGAAAAAAGGAGGTTGTATAAGAACACTGTGCGTAATTAACTCATTGGGCGCCATACCCGAGATAAGTCGGGTTATCTCGCCAACCGTTGAGTGCCAAAACCCGAGAATTCTCGGGTGTTGATCCTTTGATCTTTTTTCTTTGATCCCCGTGCTATACACTCTGCCGGAGATCTCTGGGCCTCCCTGGCTCATCTGCCTACGTTACAATTGTAATGACGATTGAATCCTGCCAGGTGGCAGTATCGCCTACATTTTTAACTGGAATAGCTTGGTGTGGAGACAGATTTTTTTTGCAAGGACTCCTCCTCAGAGACAGAGCGATCGCTCTGAGATTTTATCGCCTGAAGCCTATTTCCTGTATACACGAGTATAGACATAACATGAGTAATCACAATGGGATCCCTGGGGATTATTCTTTTAGGAGTACCTTCTGGCTCCAATAAAATGTATTATTAAGGTAAGGTATATTATATGTCTATTTTACCGATCAGTGTCATATTTTACCGGACCTAAAACTTGCGACGATCACAGTTTTGAGTTAAAACGAACCCCCCTCCCCCCTTGATGATTTTGTGAAGACACAATTATGTACATGGTATATACCTTTGATTTGGAGAACGATTTGGGCATATTGCATATTGTGTTGCATGCATGCATGCATTTATTATTTATTTTGAGTTCATGGACCTTATGGTATTCTTGTCTTAGTGTTTTTTTCTTCTTGACTTGTTTAAAGAAGACGTCTCTGTTAAGCACTTTTGAGTTGCACTCCGTGTATGAAAGGTGCTATATAAATGAAGATTATTATTATATAACGCACCATATCTCGCAATCTATGAAAAAAGACTGGATTATTTTGGAAAGGGGCAATGTTTAGGGTGTAATAGTGCACAAACTACAGTATGTCGAAATTTACTTTTTAGTGATGTCAGTGATGGACTATGAACTTACTTACTTTACTTATCCTCTTCGTCCCGGTTGGGGCATAAGGCCGCAATCATACACTGCCACTGAATCCTGTCTCGTGCTTTGGACTATGAACAATGCCTGTCAAATGAGCCATACTATGGTCTCCATAGCTATAATACAGAACACACGATGGGTCTGTAAACATCGCTTGTCAATAACGCTGGCGCCAGGTAGTACAGATGGGGCAAGAGGGTGGCGCCCAATGAGTTAACAGAGCTACAAATCAAGTTCCAACATTATATTCAACATCAATGTGGAGTTCCTTTTTTAATTGTAAACACAGCATAGGAGTGGAATGAACAGGCCGTTTCCTACCTGATTGGACTGGCCAGTGAGATATGGCTCAAAGTCACTGTCATGGACTGTATCCTTCTGATGGAGGGAGCCATTCTGCACCGACACCGGAAAGGCTGTAACAGTACGGTTACCGTAAATCACTATCAAATAAACACAAAAAAGTTCACATAAATCATGCATGAAGAAAACAAGTTTATCTCCAGTCCAACAGCATTCATTAGTATTTATATGTAATGTATATTTGTGGTGGTGGCGTGGCTGGGGCGGGTTGAGATGCACGCGGAGGAAATAGCGTTATGCGCGCAACGCATGAAACGCTGATGAGGCGCACTGGGTTTATGGAATCCATTTACGGTGGGCGTGACACAGAGAACCATGTATATACACATGATGGGGGGAAACCCAGATCTGCATTCCAAAAAGGCCTAACAAAATTAATATTTGGTTTCAGGTTGGTTGTCAGTTTGGCCATGGGTAGGTAGGGAATTTATTTTATTTTATTTTTTTATTTTATTCTTTCCCACGGCGACTATGGATAGGGAATTTCTTTATTTAATTAAAATGTTCACAACAACATGGATGCATGTACTCTGCCAGCATGTTTAATATCCATAATACTAAATGTTTGACTAAGATTTCTATGAAACTTTATAAAAAAAAAAAAAAAAAAAAAAAACGTTTTTTTTTTTTATAATTTTTTCTAAAAACTCATAAAATATATTGGGTCGCACCTAAATCGGCAGGGTCGGTCGGCAACCTGAAACCAACTATTAATTTTGTTAGGCCAAAGGCTGGTTCACACTGGCAGAGAGCAGATTTTTTTTTCTCTCTTAACCTTCTGTATTGTCGCAGTGAAAGGGTTAACCCTTTGGTAGAGTGGTAGTGAACGGGTTAAGTGCAACAGCACACACTGCCTTAGTGCTCAATTCTGATTTATTGCTCAGATCAGATTTCGTTTGGCCAAGATCTGATTCCAGTGTGAACTGGTTACGCTCCTGAACTGACCCGCATGCACAAATTAACCCATTCACTGCAGCACTACCAAACGGTTAACCCTTTCACTGCCACACAACAGCCGGTTAAACCCTTTCACTGCCAACCGTCGGTAGTGTGATAGTAAAGGCAGGGTTAACCTTCTGTAGTGTGGCAGTGAAAGGGATAATGTGACTCAGATGTGATTCTTTCATGACAGTGTGAACAGCTCAGATCACATGGAGGAATCTGATCTTTTCAATTCTGATTTGAGATGTGTGGTCCTAAATCAGATACAGGTCTGATCTTTTGCGTTTGCGACCTCAGTCTGAACAAGTCATACAACGTTTACGTCATTCTAGATTGACATTTGTTACAATTATTTTTTTATGTCCCATCTTCTTTATTGTTAATGTGTGCATGCGGGTCAGTTCAGGAGCGTAACAAGTTCACACTGGAATCTGATCTTGGCCAAACAAAATCTGATCTGAGCAATAAATCAGAATTGAGCACTAAGGCTTGCAGTGTGTGCTGTTGCACTTAACCCGTTCACTACCACTCTACCAAAGGGTTAACCCTTTCACTGCGACAATACAGAAGGTTAACCCTTTCACTGCCACATGACAAAGGGTTAACCATTTCACAACCACAGGCAGGTTTTTGCAACAAAAAAAAAACGGTTACTATTTGCAACCATTTTATACAATAAAAGAGAATGTAACTTAAGTAGCCTACATTTTATTGATTCAGTGAAACACTTGTGTTGTTAGAGATATTATGCAGTGAATTGATGAAAAAAAGAACTAAGAAATCACAATGTATATAAAGAATAGTCATGCTTCATCTGTTAATTTTATCGTAGCCCTAATGATCATGAGGTAATCACGAGGTCCCTGCTGATAGACATTTTGGCAGATAACCAATAACACATTCTCTGCTATGACCAATATCAATATAATGTGGTCTGTATATATATATATATATATATATATATATTTTTTTTTAAAGACATGAAAACAGTCAAATGGAAAATAATATAGCCCATGTATATTTCTGTTTCTGTAGTCTATTTCAATGCTGTTGTGCACGGCATCGTGCAAGTACCAAAACAAAAACACACAACCTCCACGGCTAGATACGGGGAATCATCATTGATTGTTCACATCTGCAGAGTTCTGAGTGATCATCGAACCAATGCAGATAACTTCAAAAAATTACTATCATCAGTCAATACAATGTTCACTGATATACATCTGTTTTGCTCATCGGACAATGTCAATTAAAAATAAATAAATACATATATATATCATTATGTATGTACTGGTTGATGAGATACTGATTGTTATAAGACTTTTAGTCCAATGCAGGTACAACACTTTAAAACCACATGCCCATCTTCAGATTATAAGACAGGTGGTATCTTGAGTGTAGGAGTTTACAGACATAAAGTATACAACCACGAAAATGTTAAAAACGGGAAATTAACTGAAATGTATTTGCTCTTTAAAACACAAAAGTGTTGTTATTGGCAATTATATTGAGCAACAGACGGCCAGTCAAAAGAACAAATTGTAAAACAATTACAGCCAAGACATACAGCAAATACAACTGAACACGGATATTTAACCTACTTGTTGTCTAGTGGTAAACCTCGCATTGAGAGCTCAGTAAATCGACGAGAACAAAAAACATGTCTCCATTCCCATTTTATTTGTTTACATTTCTATCACTGATTAGACCTTTATTAATGTTGAATTTGAACAGAATCACATGGTTTGGGGGGATAGTGCAAACTGGTGCGGGGCCAGTAGATCGCTGACCCATACTGGGGGTCAGTGAGGAAAAAGGTTGATGTTAGACCCTGCACATGCAAAGAAGAAAACACTAAATATTTAACACCAACACATGTATGCTAGTCTGTCAAGTAGGCTGTAGATGAGTTTATTATGCAGGGAAAACTCCAGAGGAGCCCCCCTCCCCCTCCTATGAGTAAGCAAACATGAATTCCCTACTTTGGGCTGTAAACATCTATTCCAATCTTGGACTCTATGAATGCTGGTGGTATAATAAAAAACCTTAACTGTTGCATTTCCAGACCACATCTGCATGAAATGCAAATATCACTTCATCGCTGGTGGACTGGAGTAATAATGTAGATGACTAAGACCATGCATATGTCCACTCCACAGGTGTGATGTTGAGTATAGTTGTTTTTTTGTGTGCATTTTCTTACTACTAAAATTCTGGATTCAGACATTGGTCTGAAACGTTGATCTGCTAAATAAAAGGACTAGAAATAAACAGTCAGTGGTCAATGATAAGGGCCTTGAAGAGTCAGCGTATGCTTTTAAAGTGCCTATGGTGGCGGCTTTTTTTAAATGGTGTAACACTGCACAAAACAGTTCACTTATTCATTTGTAGTCATGTCGCCCTAGAACCACACTAGTGGTGTCACAGCCCAAACTCCTTTATCTGAACCTCTTGACTTATGGAATTTACCAAACAGGCATATACATCAAATGATCAAAATAGTCCTATGACTATGTCGTGATGTGAAATATTTATATAGGCCAGTCTTTGTCTATTAAATGTACACAATGGTTGTACTTCACTGGCTGTTGATGCATAACAGTGACCACCTGACAGTGACTGAAACTAAATAAAAGGATCCTGGTATTATAGACTTGGGTTTGCTGCTATGCAATCTGCACTTTGATGAGACGATATTGTGTAAACTACATGATCTCTCCATGTTGTCTGGAATTATTGACGATAATGCATGCGTGATAACCAAACAGGCAAACTCATTTTCTTACCTTTACTAGCGTCTTGTCCTTTCGATGTCTTGATGCAGATATCCGGGTAAACATGTGAAAGACGGAGAAGAGACCTTTAATTAACAATCTTTGGTTATGCTTACGTGTTTCACTGCAGAATGCAGGTGGCGTGAGTCAAATAACCATCTCGCAAGGAACACATGATCGGCCCTACCTCATTTAGGCATTTAAAAAAAGCAGCATTTTGTACTTTTTGTGCTAGACTAGTTTGTCTATTGTATATTTTGTATAGTGTTTAGTCTTTATTCTTTTTACAGTATGAAGCACAATCTCAGGGGGCTCATACAGAACCCAGCATGTCACTGTAATGTACATGTACCTTATATGTGAAATAAAACTAAAACGTGACATGATCAGATCAGGTAACTCGTCTAACAGACAGAGCAACGATACTCGTTTAACGTTACACTCAAACTGTTGGCTTAACTTTCTAGATAAACTAACGTCACATAAAAAAAGAAAACAAGCATCTCTGCGAGACGTGTCTTGTCAACGACTGTCAAGTTAAACAACCAAAACAATAACACGCCCCCCCCCCCCCGTGGTGAATGTGAGCCAGGCCTGGGATCTCTAAGCGAGGGTTTACCAATTGATTGATTGAAAACTTTATTAACAGATTGCAGAATGGGTACAGTACAGCTCAATACACACAATTGTTAAGGGGATGCAGACCAGAGAAATACTTTCGTCTTGTTTACATCAGGGTCCCCCATTTTCAATTCACCATAAGACATATGACATACAGATAGACAGTACTGCTACATCTAGACATTTATGACATACCAGATTCAGAATCAGGTTGTGCATCCCATAATGAGAAGGATGCGATGCCATCGATGCCAGGCTAATAGCTCGCTATAGCTGCATAATAAAGCTGCTCGTTAGCCTGGCATCGATGGCATCGCATCCTTCTCATTCTGGGATGCACAACCCCCCCCCCCCCTTTCCCTGGCCTCCCGCCCGTCTAACCTCCCCTCTCTAGACTATCCATCTCAACTGCTTACTTACCTGAGGGTCAATGCTTGTGGCAGACATCATTCATCAAGCAAAACGCGTTAAATTGGGACTGAAGCCTCGATAAAGACGTGTTCGCACCGAACCCGCGGTCTTCTTGAGGTTTCTCCGGAGGTGCCTGGCCGGCTAGCTGCTCGCTGGAGCCCGTTCCTCGCTGCGCCGTGTTTAACTAGGTAACGTTAGCTGTGCAGTTAGCACCACTAGTTAGCTCGCTGGCTAGCTCCCGTTTCACTGTTCGATTCTTCCGACAGTACCCTCGCCGTTGCACGGATCCAATTAAGGTGTTGTCGTCGCCCTAATGTCGCTGAAGGCGCCACTGTCGGCATTTAATCCAATGGGATTACTATCGTTGTTTCCCCCACACCATTAAATTCCAGCTTTGGTGGCCCTTTTCACTTCCCCCAATGGCAGCCTCACATCCGGGGTCTGGGAGAAGGAATTTTACGTCAGTGACGCAGGAGGCGCGGCGGCGCGTCAACGGCCTTCTAGCGTCGGAAGTTATTTATTGAGGGGGTATCTGCAGAGCCGCAGAGCCAGGCTGGACGGGTTGGAGGCGGTCTGGACAAGTATTAGTGGTCTGGACAAGTATTTGCACTACTGCGCACCATTTTCAACTTCACTTTCGTCTCGTTTACATAGGTACATAGACAGTAATGTTACCTAGACATTTATGACATGTAATAATAGAGTAAACTTGTAAATAGACAGTAATGTTACATCTAGACATACCAGATCTAGTAATAATAATAATAATAGTCCCTCAAACTGCAGGACATGTAAACAGTCAAGTTGCAGAACAACTGTTTGCACAAATGAGAAAGAACAATTACTTTTTAACACAGCAACTACCATCGACCCATCTGTTCCTGATGAGAAACATCCTAGAACACTTCAACAACAACAAAAACAAGAAGACTCACTACTTCAACCATTAAAAATAAAAAAAATCGAACCCTAACTAACCTTACTGTCATGCACTTGTCCTAATAAACTAACCTACACTGTAGCACTCAACACTTTATGAACATTGTTACTGAGACGAAAGTTACGTTTACTCTATTATTACTAGATCTGGTATGTCATAAATGTCTAGATGTACACTTTATGAACATTGTTACTGAGACGAAAGTTAAGTTTACTCTATTATTACTAGATCTGGTATGTCTAGAGATGTAACATTACTGTCTATGTACACATCATGTCTAGATGTACACTTTATGAACATTGTTACTGAGACGAAAGTTAAGTTTACTCTATTATTACTAGATCTGGTATGTCTAGATGTAACATTACTGTCTATTTACAAGTTTACTCTATTATTACATGTCATAAATGTCTAGATGTAACATTACTGTCTATGTACCTATGTAAACGAGACGAAAGTGAAGTTGAAAATGGTGCGCAGTAGTGCAAATACTTGTCCAGACCACTAATACTTGTCCAGACCGCCTCCAACCCGTCCAGCCTGGCTCTGCGGCTCTGCAGATACCCCCTATTTCAATGGGAGGCGCGCGGCGAAAAGAAAATGTGCAAAGAGGCCGCGCGTTTCGCGCCGCCTTCACGACGTGTCGACATGTAGCACGAGTTTGATTGAAAATTGTATTAACAGATTGCAGAATGGGTACAATACAGTACGGCTCAATACACACAATTGTTAAGGGGATGCAGACCAGAGAAATACTTTTGTCTTGTTTACATCAGGGTCCCCCATTTTCAATTCACCATAACATAAATGACATACAGGTAGACATGTTGCATAGACATTTATGACATACCAGATCTACAAATATACAGAACGGTGTTCAGCAAGGTAATATTGTTTCCATGGTAGGATAAGGAGGGACAACAAAAATTATTTTTTTGGAGTGAAAAATAAATAATATTTCCTTCAAATGAATAGCCTATAAAATAACAAATGGCACTTATCCATGGAGTATTTTATTTATATTTATTTCACAAAATCACAGACAAATCACAGTTTATTTTAATGTTGACTTTTTCCAACTCAAACCACTAGACGGGACACTCCCAGTAACATTTGACCAGATAATGGAAACAAACATTTAATTATTTACATTTACATTTGCTTCCAAATGCCAACTGGTGTATTTAGAATTTAGGCTTAAAATGTTTCTCCAGTGATCTCTCTCTCTCGTATGTGCATGTGCACACACAAACACACACACATTCACGCACACACGCACGCACGCACACACACACACACACACACACACACACACACACACACACACACACACACACACACACACACACACACACACACACACACACACACACACACACACACACACACACACACAGAGGTAGATGTGTTTCCCCCAAAATAATCTACCACATAGATATATAGAAATAAAATGCATAATGGTGCTTGAAAATCCAATGACTTGTCTTAGAGTATATATATTATATACAGCATAATTAGTTTCAGTTTATGGAAGATACTGGAACATTGACTATAATTTGTCCTCAGTGGAGAAGCAGCGAGATCTTCCAAGGTGTTTCACCTGCTTCCTCCGTCTCATTCATCTCTCCGTTTTTCCTCATCCGTTGCTTACCTTCCGTTGGTTACTTGTAATCTGGGGGGAATATACGTATAAATATATATTTTTATTTAAACATTTTAATATACCTATATATATCTCAAATGTTTGTCATAACACTGCAGTGTACCATACTAGGGATGCACAAATATCAAGCTTTAAAGCCCCAATCTGTGATTTCTGGATCAAATCAATATTCACATTTTATGTTTGAAGAATTTGATCTGAAGATGGGGGGAAATACAATTTGGATCTTGTTTTAAAACAATTGTAAATAAAAATAAAAATAAATCCAGTGTTTACAAACATTATCAATGTAAACAAACTGTTTACAGCCACAAAATATAATGAACATAATTGAAAAAATCATATACCTGTGGTCTACTATTAGTCTTGTGTGTATCAAGAGCTCATTCAATTGAAATAGAGAATGAAAACTTTCATTCTTATTTTTGGTGGTGTTTGTTTACATTTGAATCACAGATTGGGCCTTTACAGTGTCTGTCACTGCTTACTACCAGTCTCATACACTGAACTGTATAGACTTAAGACCATTTGTTTAGGGACACTTGGAAAAAAGAAAAAAAAGATTGAGATATAATGAACAGACTACATTAGAGAGTAATCCTTCTATGTATTAATAAGTCTCTCTGCTCTGATGTTTGAAGATGAGTCATATTACAGAAAATATCATATGTTTCATCCTATTACAATTCTTTGTACAAAATGAGTGTACTATATATCCCTCTACTGCTTGTACGTACGATAAACCAGCTTACTGGGCCTAAATTCTCTAGCGTACAGACAGCATGTTTTGTCTGAAACCCTTTTAACGACCAATTATCTCACAACAAAATGTCTTAGATTCTGCCTAGGCCCAGATGCAGCATATCTTCCCATACTGCACAGGAGAACTTGTTGTGTTTTTGTCTTTTTCCCTATGCCAACCTTGTGTATAAACCAATTTCTATAAGCTCACTGGACTTGATAATAGGAATTCTCCACAACACGCACCACATGTGAAAATGGTGACTGGCTGGACAGGTCCATTTATATTTCAATATGTACTGTATAGCTAGCTACTGTAGTTTCATACATATACAGAGCAATAATCTAAAACAACTACAAAATGGTTCACTTCCCTCCTAATTTAAATTGTAGATAAAGCCACCAAATTTGACATGGTACTTCTTTTTTCTTTCATGTACTATCGTTAGGTTATGACTATAACCAAGTTCTGTTAACACTAGTGGACGCTCTGCGTCTCTATGCATATATCTCGCTTCAGCATATATACACTGAATAAATTTCAAAATGTACCTTTAAATGCCAGCATTCATCTGGCCACACCCCCATCCGCTTACCTATATAAGCAGGGGTGGTGCCACACACTCATCTCCTTCCCAACAAATTTCACCACAATGAAAAATCAAGGGCCGCAGTGGCGTCTAGACGCAGAGCGTCCACTAGTGTTAACAGAACTTGGTTATAGTCATAATCTAACATTCTGTATCACTCTAGCTCCCGCTCTGCGTCTCTATGCATAATAGGAGCTGAGCGGGAGCTAGAAGCTCGACAAATACACCCCGCTGAAGGCCCCCCACAACCATCAGAACAGGGAGGGCCGAGCCCCCCCGACCCCCCCTAATGGAGGGCACCCCCCCTATTGGTGGCTTCACGGGAGGGCGACGGACCCGACCGTGCGAAGAGGCACTTAAGCAACTCAACCGTGGCTTGACCCCACGACTACACACACGCACAACCCGCATGCCACCCGGGAACGAACGGAGGAAACAACCTCGTTACTGCCCCCAGAATCACGGGGTCAAGGGCAAACCCAACCCCGTGGCAAGGCCGTAGCAGCGGAGCGCGAAGGAAGACCCAGACCCACCAAAGGGACTGGACCCCCTGGAACGGGGGCCCGGAGAAGTCCATGATGCCAGCATCAAGACCCCACCAGGTGGGCACTTAGTGACCCCGCCCCCCACATCGCCAGCGTATTCGGACAAAGGCCCCTCAGCCGAGCGGGCCCTGTCCCCCCAATAGTACACCGCCTGGCACACTGACCCTGCAGAACAGGCAGTCAGCATGGCCGTAAGCACACAAAAAAGGTTAACCAACGGAAGCAGGCAGCGCACCGGGGAAAAACCAGGCAACAGGCTATTAACCCTAGCCTGGAGACTGCGGACGAGACAGGCGCCAGAGGGGACAGCTGAACACAGCCGCACCGGCGGAAGGGGCGTAAGCTGGCGGTGTTGCATGACCAAGCCTCCATTTAAAAAAAAACCCACCCAGAGGGGTTGAGGCAGAGAAGGCTGACACGATTGGCAGACGTCATGAACGTGCAGGGGCACCCTCAAACGGTGAACCCGGGAGTTGACACTGCTCCAACACACCAGGGAATCAACCACCTTGGTGTTACCCAATGCGGTGGTTGTTCCTATAACCCCTCAAGAAAAAACTCCAAAACACACCTGCGGGTATACACCGGCTATACTGCAGTACAAGTGTTTCAGTTTTTCAAAAAAGGGTTAACCCAGGCCTACGGGTCGACGAAACATTACTTCGGACCGGGCCCGGCGATACGGGAAGCACAGGGTCACCAGAGGAGGTCAAAGACCACCCCAACAGGCCCCTCTTCGCCATGCGTGAGAGAGGAGCGAAAAAGAATGGAGAACCAGCCCCTAAGCACACCGTACTTGGTATTCCCAGGCGGTCTCCCAACCAAGTACTAACCAGGACCAACCTGTGTAGCGGCCGAGATCTGCCGAGATCGAGCGTGTACAGGTTGGCATGGCCGTAAGCCATTACGACAGTGCTGAGTAAAAAACGTACCCAACCAGGGTCTCCATAGTGCTTAACCCTGTGACACCCGGACCAACCTGGCATTTTTCCCCCTGAAAAAAGCCCAAGTCCCTCAGGGCACCAGAACAGCAGATCTGCATCCCCGGCGGACAACGGGTTCAACTGATCCGGACCAGCGTGACCAGAACCAGTCCCGTGCCCTAACCACGCCGACATGCCTACTCCAGGAGAAGGGGCAGATATGCGTGTTGATCTTAAACATGAAAAGAAGGCGCCACCCAGACGTTCGGGCGAACCGCGCCTGGTGGCCCACCCCCAGGGCGTGAGACCCCTCTACATATGTTCAGATCCATTCCGTCATCATCCCCCAGACATGAACGAGAATCCGTCAATGACAAAAACCAGGTCGTTGGATTTGGTCGTCGGAAGAGGAAAAACCTCCATCCCAGTTGCTTTATAAAAACGCCGTTTTAACCTCAAGCAACCAAGGCGTGCCAGTCAGTCGCCTGTTTACAGAACACCCCGAGCTAGCACTATACGTGCGTCGGGACACACCCACATCAATGAACAGGCTATTTAGACCTGTCATTGAATCCCCAAGGCGCCATGGGGAACGACAAGAGGGGCGTGACACTTCCTAACTCCAACTCTTTTTAGTAGAAAAGAAGGAAGCACCAACAGTATGTATCCCAGTCTACACAGCCAGGGGTAAAAAAATTTCACATTTTTACATCCCACCACCCTCCCATAGGAAGGAGACGGGAATCCCCAGAGAGACTTCCCACGCGAGCTGTACAGATTGAAAAGAATATATTGCACCTTGAGCCATGTAAAAAATTGGATTTAGGGCTCTCCGGGGAGGAGGCACTGAACCCATACACACTCAATAATCAAATTGAATCGAATACATACACAATAGAGTAGGACTCCTTCTTGAGGGTCCACTCACCTTGACAATCTGAGGAGGAGGCTCTGTACTCTGAAGGAGGCTCCCTCACATGGAAGGAGGAGTCCCAACTCACAGAAGGCCCGAATAGGAGCTTGGTGAGGGATACCGGAGTCTCAAGGCGAGCACAGAAAGACTCAGAAGAAGCTTCTATCCCCAGGCCATCAGGCTGCTTAACGAACAATGAACACTACACAACAACAACCATCAAACGCACATAGCACACACATCCACACGCACACACTCACTTTAAACAAACACACTGTAGCACCCACTCCCCACACTTTATAGCACACACTCACTTTAAACAAACACACTGTAGCACCCACTCCCCACACTTTATATTTATTGATGAAGGATTGCACTACAACTCGTACACCTTACTGTAAATTGTACCTAAATTGTACCTCATCCCATTTCTGCATTTCTGCTTTGCACTATATAATATTGTACATTAGTACACTGCATAGTATTGTATATTATATGGTAACTCAGTTACGTCTATTCTGCATCGAACATTGTACATATGTCTATACTGAACACTGTGACCTCATTTTCGACTTCTAATTTACATGCTATACTATGTTATTTGATACTATCTTGTCTAGCACAGTCTCTGGAGCGTAACAGTAAGAAGCATTTTGTATGAAAGTATTCTGTACTTCTGTATGACAACTATTAAAGAAACTTGAAACTAATACGGCCAGTTAAAACAGGAAAACCTGTTAATATGTGAACACACTGTTCATTGTCATTACAGGCTGAGAAAAGAACATTCTTTACTCATTTGTCACTAAGCATAGTAGGGCTGCAACGATTAGTCGACATAATCGACGACGTCGATTATAAAAAATCGTCGACGAGAAATTGTTGCGTCGATTAGTAATTTTTTTTTTTTTTTTTTTTGTGCACTACCTATCTTTGTGAGAGTGGCTTCTCAGGGTTCCAGACAACATCATAACATGATGATCCCATAGCAAATTTTGGACATTGAAAACATTGTTCCCCTGCAGGAGATGATGATCAGACTAGACACACAATACATTACTCACTCACACACAGCGATCAGAGTAAGACACACACATACACACTCCTCTCACTCACACACAGCGATCAGAGTAAGACACACACACATACACACTCCTCTCACTCACACACAGCGATCAGAGTAAGACACACACACATTCACACTCCTCTCTCTCACACACAGCGATCAGAGTAAGACACACACACATTCACACTCCTCTCACTCACACACAGCGATCAGAGTAAGACACACACACATACACAAATTACACAGTACACACCTCTCACTCACACAGCGATCAGAGTAAGACACACACAAATTACACAGTACACACACTCCTCTCACTCACACAGCGATCAGAGTAAGACACACACACATACACACACACGGACTCCTCTCACACACAGCAAACAAAAGTTATTTAAAGTACACTTCCACTTTAATTTGTATTATTTAATTTATTTATCTTGTTATGAGTGATTGCTGTATTGTTCTTCAAATACATTTTCATTTAAAGTGGCTTAAAGATCCAAATTCAAATGTTTCATGAGTCATTATTTTAATTTGCTATGGGATCATCATGTTATGATGTTGTTGTTTGGGCCTGACAAGAGTCTCAAAGTCTGGGGTGATGGTAGACAAGCAACTCTGAGGTCATGCTCAATGTCCAATCTGTTCCTCTGCTCTGTCTTCAGCTGGACCAGAGCTGAGAAGCCACTTTCACAAAGATAGGTCATTAAAAAAAATCCTTTTTTTTTTTTTTTTTTTTTTTTACATTGGTTTTCGATTAGTCGACTAATCGAAAAAATAATCGGCAGATTAGTCGACTACCAAATTAGTCATTAGTTGCAGCCCTAAAGCATAGCTTTATAGGTTAGTTAACCCCCTTAATTGTGAGTACACGGTACATATAAACACACATGATGTTTCTCAACACAACAAACCAGATCATTTTCACATCTGAAACAACAACCCGATTTGCACGGAGAAGCTAAATACCTAGTGACAAGACAATTCACACACAACTCGCGTCGTATCCTAAATGTAGTGCAGTAACACTCGTTTTGGAAAACATCGTTATTTACAAAACATTTAGAAGGGAAAGCCAGAAGAAGTGTACAAGGTCTGGTCAGACCTGGCCTACCCGGAGCGTAGATCAACGAAGTGCAGTCTCAAGACACCGTAGAAAACACAGCCGTCCTGTGTTGTTCGATCTGGGCAGCGTCGCCGCTCCAACCCGTCGCTACGGTCCCCTTTGTTGACGCAGGCTTTGCCGTCCTGGCCCAGGGCAGGTTCGACGAACATCCTCTGTCAAAGATGACGTCGTAGTCAAGAGTGTTTAAAACATGTTATAATCAAAGCACGTTCAACAGAGTAGCATTAAGCTAACGGCCGCTCCAACCGTCGGTCGCTACTGCCCCTGCCCGCGAGACGGCGAGCGAACGCCGCACGCGACCAGAGGGGAGCTTGCGGCGGCGCGCGAGGAGCCGGAACCACCCCGCGCTGGCCTTGGCCGATAGCAGCAAGCTAACGTTTCCTAGTGATCACAGCAGGCTAGCGCCGCAGCTAATAGCTGACTGGCTAACAGTAGGCCCAACCTAGTAGGCCACGCAGTGATCACAGCAGGCTAACGCCACAGCTAACAGCTGACTGGCTAACCGTAAGCTAAGCAGCTATCACCTGAACTTGTACACAATGATATAACACTCACCCAGACAGGCCGCCGTTCTGAAACCCTCCTCACTTTTTAAGAGAAAAGAGAAACAAGATGTTAACACAGTTTTACAACGGTGATTTTATCAACACCCGACGGAGCCAGCACAATACCCAACTGGCCTGTGTAGCTGACTTTGAACACAGATCTTCCGCTAAAGAACATCTATGCCCATATCTCCTCGTGAGGGAATACTCTCATTTGGCTATGAAAGATGGGGCCTTAACACGGTGACAGAGAGATATCCACTCGTCCAGAAAACACAGGGATCACCAGTGTTAATGGTCATGGCCCACTAGTCAAACTATAATGGGCTTCAGATCAAGGTCTTCCGCTGCTGCCCAAGAGGCTGAACCAAAAAACCTTAAACTGGGGCCGGTGTTCGTAAACATTGTCAGTTAGCCCCCATAGCACTAACAGACAAGTGGAGCCGCAAGCAAACAGTACTCACCCAACCTGAAACCCACCGCTTCTCACAACAGCGGCGCGTCCAACAGTTCAGCTGTGTCCTGAAAGGTTTCACCCCAACCAACACAGCAAGGAACTGCAGTTGAGAGGCATGCAGCGGCGTGCTCCCAATACGAAAACCGGTGGAGGATTTTTAGAATGATCACCATCTTCCAGACACTCCAGTACGAAGACAATATCGCCGTATTTTCTCGAAAATAGTGAGAGAGAAAATAAAGATATGATGTCAACGTATCTCCTTGTTCTTCCTTTCCCCGTAAACATTGCTTTTCCAGCCAATATTTTTCTCTACGTCAAGTGGGCATATAGCAACACGTTGCTTGTGATGAAATTTGAGAAGGAGATGAGTGTGTGGCACCACCCCTGCTTATATAGGTAAGCGGATGGGGGTGTGGCCAGATGAATGCTGGCATTTAAAGGTACATTTTGAAATGTATTCAGTGTATATATGCTGAAGCGAGATATATGCATAGAGACGCAGAGCGGGAGCTAGAGTGATACAGAACTTACCTTATCTTAAAAAAAGATTTAATTCCACAAATAAACTGGGTTTTGACAAACCCCTTTGTAAATGACTAACTATTGAAATGACCAACACACTGAAATCCATGTTAGTTATTCATCACATTGAAATAGAAAAATAAATTCTGACTCTGAAAATCTGATTTAATGAAGATTATTATGCTAATGATTTAATGTGTGCTTCTTTAATTAAATATTAGCTAATTTGAACAACAAAATATAGAGCAATCACAATACCAACAAAAAAAACACTTGTGTCCATATTCAACATGGAAAATGTTACTACTGTGACTGGATGAAAGTGATTGTTCCCCCCTATTCAGCTGTGGTACCTTCTCTTAAAGAGGCTTTTGGTATCAGATGTGTATCATCACCAGTATTATTGGTACATCTCTAATACATACTGTAAAGAACCAACAATTGTATGTGCATACATCTTTTTGTCTGACTCTGGAAATTAGCTAATTTCCCAAGAAGTTGGCGTGTTTCTTTAAGCCGAATACCAAAGAGACAAGGCCCTAGCGATGACACCCAGAGACAAATCTTGGAGCTGCTTCATAGATGGTGAACAGAACAACTCCTAGGACACTATGGCAGTAGTAGTACCCACTACCCATGGTGACTTTACTGGGATATGACTGAGGACACTGACCGTACCCATGGTGACTTTACTGGGATATGACTGAGGACACTGACAGTACCCATGGTGACTTTACTGGGATATGAGGACACTATGACAGTAACCATGGTGACTTTACTGGGATATGAGGACACTGACAGCACCCATGGTGACTTTACTGGGATATGAGGACACTATGACAGTAACCATGGTGACTTTACAGGGATATGAGGAGACTATGACAGTACCCATGGTGACTTTACTGGGATATGAGGAGACTATGACAGTACCCATGGTGACAGGGTATCAGGAATCAGGAACATTGTCTGATTCAGAGCTGGAAGCCTTACATATAAATGAAAGTAATTTAGATGTATTAGCTCAAACATAAATTATATGAGCCAACAAAGTCAGTCACTAATTCATTGTCAGTGGGCAAAACAGTTACTGGATCACATCACAAACTCTTGATGATCCGGTTTCTAGTTTAGGGAGATTCATTGGAATATCACAATGTAGATGCACTTGTATTAGATTAAAAATTAAATAGTGTGGATTGTTTGTTAATGGTTGAGTTTTAAAACACAGTTTTATGATCTCGGAGACCCAAAAACTCTCTATGTTCCACAGTAAGATTACTATTGCTAGTATTCATTTTCACCAGAGGCTAGTATCGACATAAGCGAAACCTACCAGAACCAGAATGGAGGCAGACACTGCAAAGCTCTATTACTGTATGATACTTACCCACCAAATCTGTGAACCTACACTAGAAGAGCAACTGAGATGGTTTGGAGGGATGATGAAATTCACCAATGAAATCAACTGCAAAAAGAAAAGATGGCAAAAACATAAAAACCAGATGCAGCACAACAGCATGTCACCACAACTTAAATGAAGAAGAACTGATTGGAAAGACTCAGCATGTCATGCTGCTGATGTGGGGTCATCCTTGATCAAAATGGAACAGAAGTAACATATAGGCACATACGCCTAACCCTTTCACTACCACACTACAGAAGGTTAACCCTTTCACTACCACACTACAGAAGGCTAACCCTTTCACTACCACACTATAGGTTAACCCTTTCCCTACCACACTACAGAAGGTTAACCTTTCACTACCACACTATAGAAGGTTGACCCTTTCACTACCACACTACAGAAGGTTAACCTTTCACTACCACACTACAGTTAACCATCTGTAGTGTGGTAGTGAAAGGGTTAACCTTCTATAGTGTGGCAGTGGAAGGGCTAAAAGCAGATCTCGATCATGATCGTGATAAACGAAGGGTGCTCGACGCATTAACGCCAAAGAAAGCATAAACATCTATATTCTGACTATGACTGTTGTTTTTCCTGTCTTTTAAAGTGATACGCTGTGCGTTTATAGTCGTTCGGGGATGCACAGTACTTACAGCTGTCTTCCTCGTCGTTGAAAGTGCTGACTACGTAACAAGCGTAGACAAATCCCAGGAGCTGCAGGAAACAACACAGAGGCCATGAATACAAAACATCTTTCTTTCTTTCTACAATCCATAGTTTCCATCCATCATATTTAACGGACCTTCTTCTATCAACGTATACTGTATGAACTCTGAACTCAACTGTTGCCTATACTCAATGTATACCTGCCTACTGCCTTCACTGTCTACAACTGCCCTACACTGTAATCATAACTACCAACCTCAAACTAGTCTACCCATATACTGTAACTGTATGTTAGCATGTACAATAATGCTGTATACACCATATTTATATATTTATATTTACTGTATATATATTTATCCCCATCTGTCTGAATATACCTGCATATAATCCTTTTTATATACCTGCATATAATAACCCATATAACTCTGTATGATAGTATGTACAATAATGCTGTATATACCGTGTAACTGAGGGGTACAATTCCCTGACTGTATTACTAGATATGATACTTACTACCACTACCTTTGTACTTAATATTCGGCCACCCAGTACACGGCATAAATATATTATCATGAACACTCTCACGTAGATGAAACGGATCCAACACAAATGTACGAATTTAGAAACAGGTCTTTATTGCCTACACAGCGATGGTGTGTAGACTAAACACTTAATCACTTAATTACATTTATGAATTGAAATAGTATGCACTTTTATGGCAAGGAGTATTCGTCGGTATATCAATAGATAATGTCCAATCTCTGAAGGCGCAGGTGGTAAATATACGACCTGGAATAGTTAAGGAATAACAGCAATGATACTTTAATGATTATAGGCTGGATACACTAGAGGGGGTTAATCCGGTCGCTTGTAAGCCGACAGGAGTAGGAGGGGGGGGGGGTAGAATCCAGCTGCCTCGTCCGGCCAAGGGTATCCCAGGAGAACCCACTGTAGTGCCGTTCAATGCGCCGGCGATCCTTGGACCACAGATGAAAGCAGGTGGACTCTTTGTGGGCCGGCTCTCTCCGGTCCACGGGGGAGAGATGTGGAGAGACCTCGTCTTGCAGAGCGTCTCCTCACCTTGCGACCTCTCCAGGGGGGGGGGTTCCAACACACGGTAGTGTCGGGGGTCTTTATCCATAGAATAATCAAAGTATCCAAAGCATAATCCGTGCCTGGGAAGGCGGGCTGTCGTCGGTAGAATAATCCGGTATACAGGTCCACTCGCTCGTCGGCTCTGGGGCTCCTCGGGTGCAGCTTCACATAGGGTCAACCACCCTGGGTAAGCAGCCAGTTCTCTGCCCGAAACGATGGGGTACTGACTACGGTAGTATTCTCACCGCACGAAGCACTATATATTAACAGACTATTATTAGCTTAATAGACTACGTCCAACTCGACGATATAGTGCCAAATATGACTATTCAAATATTAATATACACGATGTCTCAATACCGATGGTAGGCGAACTTGGCCTTACTCCCACACGTGGCATCGCGGGGAGGCTTTACGTCTGTGACTCTATTGGAGGGTAAGAAACTGGACTGAAAAGAAAGTCCTACTTTAGTAGCGCAGTATATATACGCACTATGAACAAATAGTCCCATTAGTGGTGCGGTAGCCAGATTCCTACGCGGAACTAGGACTTGTTCGTACATGTCGAGCGGTACGTTTGAACTGGGTCTGAGGGGTATGGCAGCCTGGCACCAAGGTCTCGACCAATAGTAGAATGGAGACTATTATGGGATGTTCAGTAGGCTAGAATGGATATTCAATGCATATTGTACAAGGAATATACAAGGGATATCAGGGAATATTAGAGAATATACAAATACAATTAAATATATATATATAGATAAATATATATATTCGGTTTAATCTGGCCCTTCACAACAGCCACCCCCTGAATAGGTCCCGGACCTAATCAGTTAAACAGAGACAGATTAATCGCGTTGTCTATTTACACATAAGGGTTTGCTGTAGGGGTCAGTCAACTTCACACAGTCATAGGGTTGTAGGGTCATGGTCATCATCGATTGTGTCTGGGAGTCGAGGCAGTTCTATGAGCCTTGCCACGGGACGGGTGTAAGTGCGACCCTGGACGAGCACTTCAGCTGCTCGGACCTTGCCGTCGGCACCGGTGATCACTTTGCTTACGCGGCCGGCCGGCCACATAGCTCTGGGCAGTGATTGATCAATAATCATGACGACTGTTCCTTCTGTCAAATTGTCTCTCTCCTTTACCCACTTCTGGCGGGTCTGTAGAGACAGTAGGTAGTGTTTAATGTCATCCGGTAGATTGGGGGCTCTGCGTAGGCGACCACCCACTCTGATGAGGGTGTGAGCGTCGCTCTCGGGGGCCAGGTGAATTAATCTGCTGTCGGATGGGACGGGCTTTCCTCCCTGTAGACAGGCCAATTCATCGGGGAACGAGTCTCTCTGGGCTCGCTGCAGTAGAAGCAATTCTGCTTCCTCGTAGTTAGCCGCTGACATATCAGCGGGGGACTTGCACTCCGGGTGGTACCGCCGGAATGTTCTTTGTTGTGCACTCTCTATGGACGTGCAATCGTTTATGTTAGGGTCGGTGGAGGCTACGGTGCTCAATCCACAGAACACAGACTTCTTAATTTCCACCTCCTCTGGACTTGCTTCCCTCGGGATCGGCATGGGCCACTGTCCTTCCGGGAGTCTTAGGAATGCGGGGCCGTCACTGTAGACATTGCGACGGGTGAGGTCATCCAGGGGCATCCCCCGGGTGATGACGTCAGCTGGGTTCTGTTTTGTATCAACGTAGCGCCACTCTGTTTCTCCGGTTAACTCTTCGGTTAAGTCTTGAATCTCGGTGACTCTGACTCCCACGAAGACTTTGTACTTGCATGAGTCCGATTTGATCCAGGCGAGTACCGTCGTGGAATCTGACCACAGGATTGTTCTAGACACCGGTATGGTGAGCTCACGTTGGATGAGCGTGGCTAGGTGCGCTCCGGCTAGGGCTGCGCAGAGCTCTAGACGTGGGATAGATTGTTGCTTGCGTGGGGCTACTCTCGAGCGGGCGAGGACAAATGCTGTGTAGATCTCTCCCCCTTGGTCTTGGGCCCGCAAGTAGGCTACTGATCCGTATGCGACCTCTGAGGCGTCACTGAAGACGTGCAAGTCCATTTTACATGTCTCTGGCCTCACCGTGGGTGGGAAGTAGCTTCGGCGCATATTAACGCCTGGGAGTGAGTGGAGCTCCATCTCCCACTCTCTCCAGGTGGATGCAAGGTGTGCGGGAATGGGGTCGTCCCAGCCCTGGTCCTTGTCCCACAATGCTCGTACAATCATTTTTGCCCTGGTGGTGTACGGTAGAATACATCCTAGCGGGTCATATTGTCGGGCGAGTGTTGTGTACACACTCCGTCTGGTGGTCGGCGCCGCCGCCGGCCTTCCCTGCTCCGTAGTCAGGGGCTTGTGTCTGTAGTGAAGCGAATCTGTTTTGAATCGCCACACCAATCCCAGGGTCATCTCCTGGGCTTCTCCCGGGATTGTAGCCATCCAGGTCTCGCTGCTGGCTGCCTTGTCCTCGGAGGAGAGGCTGCGCAGTACTTGCGGATCGCTGCTGGCCCACTGCCTGAGATCAAAGCCGCCTTTGATCAATGAGGCGCGGAGTTTAATCAGGAGAGCCTCGGCTTCTTCCTGGGTTGAAAGGCTTTGTAGACAGTTGTCTACGTAGAAGCTGTTCTTTACGCTGTGTCGGACCTCTTCGTCCGCTGCTGGGTCCTCTGCTACATGTTTCTGTAGTGCAAATGTCGCACAGCAGGGGCTGCACGTCGTTCCGAAGGGGAGGACTTCCCATTGGTAGATGGCTGGGTGCTCATCTCCTGGCTTCTCTCTCCATAGGAACCGTAACAGGGGCTTGTCCGCCTCTACTAATCTCACCTGCAGGAACATTCCTTTAATGTCCCCGCTGATGGCCACCTTTTCCTGGCGGAAGCGGAGTAGAACGCCGAGTAGGGAGGGGCCGAGTGTGGGACCGGGCAGTAACTCTTTATTCAGATTTTGGGATCCGATCTGGTAGCTGCAGTTAAATACTATGCGGTCTTTACCGTTGTGATGGACCTTGTGGTGGGGCACGTACCACGATTCAGTGGTCTGGTCAGCCTCTTTAATGTCCATCTTTGTGACGTGTCCCGCTGTGATGAGCTTCTCAATCTCAGCGCGGTATACACTCTCTTGGGCGGGGTTCTTGGCTAAGCGCCGCTCCGTGTTCAGCAGGTACCGTTCTATGGCGTCTGTCTTGGCGTGGAAAGTAGGCATTCCTTCTCGCCGCAGGAGTGGCGTGGCGTATCTCAACACGCCGTTGACCGGGACTCTCTTGGTCCCTGTCTCGAGGAGGTGAATGGCGTAAATGTCATCTTTAGAGCGAATGTCTTTCTTTCCATTCTTAAAGGGCATTTGTTCCAAGCTCCATAGCCGCTCTACGTGTTGCAGGAGTGCGGTTTCTCCCTCTGTGACTCGGGAGTGGAGACATCTAGTGGCTGTACTTCGGTTGAGAGATTTGGCGAGCGGGCCTTGGAGAGTCCATCCCAAACGGGTCTCGACTGCTGCAGGACAGCCTCGGGGTCCGGTATGAACCCGGTCTATCGGGACAATGAGGTCTGCATGGTCGGAGCCTATCAACAGGGTCGGCATAGCATTGTCTATGAGCGGGATCGGTAACTTGCGCAGATGTGCATATTTCTCCATCAGCTTGGCGACGGGGTATGTGTACCGCAACAGTCCTATTTCTTGGCTGGTGAAAGCGTCTGCAATCTGGTACCGTCGCTCAGGCTGGCCGCTTGCTGCGATAGAGAATGAGACATTCTCGCCCTTTATCGTCTTCAAATCTCGTCTTATTGTCCGAATTGTCATTTGGGTTTCGCTTCCCCGCAGCCCTAACTGGGCCGCAGCGGAGGCGAGCAGCAGGGTCTTCTCTGACCCGTCATCGAGGACGGCGTAAGTGTCCAGGACTTTATTCTGGTAGCTTAGTGTCACACGCACTACTTTTAGGAGTACTCGGGCTCCACTGCTGCTGGCGGGATCGATGTACATGACGCTCGCTTTGCGGCTGGATGGTGCAGGTGAAGGGCGCCGTCTGTTACTGTCGTGAAGTATGTCCAGATGGGCTCCATCGCACTTGGTGCACCTTTTCTTTAAGCGGCATTCGGCTGCCATGTGTGAGCGCGCACAGCGAAAACAGCGCTTGTTGGACTTTATCCATTGACCTGCTTCCTCCGCGTTCAGCTTGGGGAAGGAGTCACATTGCGCTAGCCAGTGTTCTTTCTCACAGTAGGGGCACACCATCTTCCACTTCTCCGTTCTGGAGGGGGCACTGTGGCTCCTGCTGCTCGGCACTGACTCCGATTGGTGCATCACAGTCACCGATCTTCTTCCATCATTTAGTCGTCTGGTTCCTTCTCTGGAGCCAGGGGTGCTCCGTCCGAATGTATCTAGCCGTAGGCTGCTGACTTCTCTCGCCAGGAAGTCTGCTAGATCGAGGAGGTTCGGTTCGGGGCCATTCGGGTCTCTGTGGTCCCTCTGCCGCCTAAAGCGCTCCTGACGAGCGGGCGGCAGCTTCTCCAGGATCCTTTCCACATTTGAGTTGGCGTAAAGTTCATACTTCCCCTTCTCTCTTTGCGCTCCCAACATCCCTACCAGGGACTGCACTCTGATGGACAGGTCGTCCAGTGCTCGATTGTCTATTGCTGGGGGTAAGCGGTCGATGTGTCGGATCTCCTGGATCACGTAATCCCATATGCGCCCATACCTCTGGTCCAATGCTACCAGCGCTGCTGTGTATGGGGTGGTGGAAGTCGCGTAGGCGAGCGCTATATTATGTGCGCGGGGCACCTTTAAGTGCTGCAGTAGGATGGCGTATTTGTGGCGTTCATCCAATACATCCACCAACATGGTCTCCAGACACATGCGGAGTTCTGTATACTGGGCCCGGTTCTCTTGGGTGAAGTCGGGTACCATAGGCGTGCCAATGTATGACGCTGACTGTGGATACATCGGCGAGCGTTGGGGGAGAGGCCTCCTAGGCGAGTCTCCTCCCGCTCCTTGGTATGGGCTGGTACCGGCAGTGTACCATGGCCCGCTTGTCCAGGTGCTGTTCCTCGGTGCGGGTCGTGCGTCTTGCTCACCCGTGTATAGAGTCGGGGGTCTGTAGCGCAGCTCCGCGGGAGTATAGCCTGGGCTGTACCGGACCTCCTGGTCCGGTAGAGTACTGTGCTGTCTTCGGGCGCGGTTCTCCTCCTCTTCCTCTTCGTCTTCAGTTAGGTCATCCAGTGCTTGTAGTCTCTGGTTTAGCCTCTCCACAGGATATGCTGCTCCTTCCCGGTTGCTAGGTCTCGCTTGGACCGGTGGGGGGAGGTGGTCTGTGGGGGGTATAGACCTCGTCTGTTGGTCAAGTTCAGGGTTGTTTACTCGGCTAGGGGATGCCGCCCTGGAGGTGTGTCTAGACGAGTTCCTGGAGCCTCTGGCGGAGGGAGAGGGTGTTGTCCGTCTGATCAGCTGTTCTATTAGTTGCGCTTGCTGTCTGTCGCGCTCTGCGTCCCGTAGAGCACCAGCAGCTGCTCGCTGGCTGTCTGCTCGGTCTCGGGCCACATTCTCTTCCATCTGAATGCGTCTTATTTCCAGGCGTATGTGCTCTTCTTCGCTCCGTTGCTGTATCTGCAATCGATCGCGTTCACCCTGGAGTCTATCGCGTTCAGTAGAGGCTTTCAGGCTGACGAGGAATGCCTGCTGTAGGGTCCTCTCTGCCTCGCTGGGAGAAGGCGGTTGTATAGGGGAGCCTTCCCTCGGGGTACTCCTTGCGGAGCCTTGGAGTTCTATCTCCACGGTGCTCTCCCCGTCTTCTTCCGTGCCGAGTTCTCTCTCGGTAGCGTTGTATTCCTCCCGGGACTCATCGGGGACTACTTCTTCAGTACTGGCGGGGTGTGAAGTCATGTCTGGTTCCCACTGGTCCCCACCGTGAACTTGGTCAGTTACATTAGAGCCCGTAGGGGCCTCTATGGTCGGGGTAGTCTGGGCGTTGGGGTTAGACATACTTTTACTTTCTAGTTTTACCGCGTTTACTGTTAGTAGAAGACTAGGTTGTTGACTGACAGCGTAAGCCTCTAAGTACTGAGGGAGCCGTCGTTCGCGCTGCGGGCGTTGGTTAGGAGGATCGTTTCGTGGAGTGTTCATCATAGGCCATTTCAATATTAATAACACTATATTAATATTACACTAATTACCATCCGGCTCGAAGGACCAATTGTAACTGAGGGGTACAATTCCCTGACTGTATTACTAGATATGATACTTACTACCACTACCTTTGTACTTAATATTCGGCCACTCAGTACACGGCATAAATATATTATCATGAACACTCTCACGTAGATGAAACGGATCCAACACAAATGTACGAATTTAGAAACAGGTCTTTATTGCCTACACAGCGATGGTGTGTAGACTAAACACTTAATCACTTAATTACATTTATGAATTGAAATAGTATGCACTTTTATGGCAAGGAGTATTCGTCGGTATATCAATAGATAATGTCCAATCTCTGAAGGCGCAGGTGGTAAATATACGACCTGGAATAGTTAAGGAATAACAGCAATGATACTTTAATGATTATAGGCTGGATACACTAGAGGGGGTTAATCCGGTCGCTTGTAAGCCGACAGGAGTAGGAGGGGGGGGGGGGTAGAATCCAGCTGCCTCGTCCGGCCAAGGGTATCCCAGGAGAACCCACTGTAGTGCCGTTCAATGCGCCGGCGATCCTTGGACCACAGATGAAAGCAGGTGGACTCTTTGTGGGCCGGCTCTCTCCGGTCCACGGGGGAGAGATGTGGAGAGACCTCGTCTTGCAAAGCGTCTCCTCACCTTGCGACCTCTCCAGGGGGGGGGGTTCCAACACACGGTAGTGTCGGGGGTCTTTATCCATAGAATAATCAAAGTATCCAAAGCATAATCCGTGCCTGGGAAGGCGGGCTGTCGTCAGTAGAATAATCCGGTATACAGGTCCACTCGCTCGTCGGCTCTGGGGCTCCTCGGGTGCAGCTTCACATAGGGTCAACCACCCTGGGTAAGCAGCCAGTTCTCTGCCCGAAACGATGGGGTACTGACTACGGTAGTATTCTCACCGCACAAAGCACTATATATTAACAGACTATTATTAGCTTAATAGACTACGTCCAACTCGACGATATAGTGCCAAATATGACTATTCAAATATTAATATACACAATGTCTCAATACCGATGGTAGGCGAACTTGGCCTTACTCCCACACGTGGCATCGCGGGGAGGCTTTACGTCTGTGACTCTATTGGAGGGTAAGAAACTGGACTGAAAAGAAAGTCCTACTTTAGTAGCGCAGTATATATACGCACTATGAACAAATAGTCCCATTAGTGGTGCGGTAGCCAGATTCCTACGCGGAACTAGGACTTGTTCGTACATGTCGAGCGGTACGTTTGAACTGGGTCTGAGGGGTATGGCAGCCTGGCACCAAGGTCTCGACCAATAGTAGAATGGAGACTATTATGGGATGTTCAGTAGGCTAGAATGGATATTCAATGCATATTGTACAAGGAATATACAAGGGATATCAGGGAATATTAGAGAATATACAAATACAATTAAATATATATATAGATAAATATATATATTCGGTTTAATCTGGCCCTTCACAACATACCGTATATATATTAATATTTATCCACATCTGTCTGTATATACCTCCATATAATCCTTTTAACTGTAGATACTATATCTATATCTGTACATATTCCTTACCTACTCTTACTAGTTATACCGCTGGCCAGTATGGCTTACCATAGGGTCTTTATACCTGTATCACTGTGTACATACATCTGAATCGCATTATTACTCAGAAGTACTGTTACATTTGCACTCTGGTTAGACTTATTTTAAAATAAGTTAACTTATTTTCATTGTACTCCATAATAACAATACCATTAGATAAAAAGAAAATGGTTCTTTCTTTCTTTAGAAAGTTATTAATAAAAGACACTGGAAAACAACACGTATTCCTACTTGAAAGTGACAGCCTGAAAGTAATATTTAATGATTGATTATATTCTCTTTAATATATCAAAGAGATACATGAAAGAGGGTAGCTAAAGAGAGAACACAGGCAGGAAGAGGCGATGACCTCAACGCCACGCCATTAGCGAAACTGACACGTGCGATAGCAACCAACCGCTTAAATACCAGGGAATGTCAATTTCAATATTGTAAATAAAATCTTTTCTAATTTTCATGTCAAAACAACACAAATTGTTTAACCTAACCTAAAAAGATCTGCTGAATGGCATTCCGAGTTTAAAATGTCAATATAATTTACATTTACATTTAGTCATCTAGTATATTGCTGTTGCACTTTACTGTTACATTTACATTTATTACCTGTATTATGTCTTCTACTATTACCATGTACCTGTACCCCCCCCCCCTTACCCCATGCTGCTATGATGCCTGAATTTCCCCAAGGGGATCAATAAAGGAATATCTTAACTATATATATATATATATTTTTTTTAAATCCTCTTTTTCTCCGCCTGATTTTCCGTGCTTTTCCTCGCGTCCCAATTTAGTCGTCATTGTCAATTACCCCCTCCCCTACCTGGTCGTTGTGCGCATGTGCCCTCTACTGGTCGGTCAAGGGAGCCCTGAGGTCTACCACATGCTTCCTCCGACACATGCGGAGACAGCCAGCGGCTCTCTTTTCACCTGACAGCGCGGACTCTCATTGGTGAAGTGTAACGCGTGGGAGGTCACGCTGCCTTCACCATTTCCTGTCTTTTGCTGTGCAGGCGCCCTGACCTGACCTGTAGGAGTCGCTGTCCACAACGCCAGATTACCACCCCATCGACTTCCCTCCCGCTAACTCAGCCAAACGAGTTAGTATGACGGCTGGCCCAAGCCGGAGGCAATGCGGACACCCGGATTCGAGACCGGAGTCTCTCGTGTTGGTGACGAGCGCAATCTCCGCTGTGCCACCCAGCCGCTCTAGGAATATCTTATCTTAAACTTATTTTCGTTGTACTGTACTTGTACTGTATAATGACAATACATTTTAATCTAATCTAATCTAATCAAATTTTACGTCTCACCCCATTAATTTGGTGTAAATCCCAGGTCTGCTAATTTCTCCCAGAGCTGGTGACGGAATTAACCAGCGAGAATGGCGTCTCGGTTCCTCAATGTCTCTGCTTATATATGGAGAGTGCACTCACCGATATGAGGACCTGGACAATGCAGTGCAGGACTTCTATGTATTGGTATTCCAGCCGGCACACCAGAGCGGTGATGAGTTCTCTGTGTTCCAGACTCTCCCACCCAGTGGATGGGAGGCCCTTGCTCTCACACCCTGGACCGTTGTCTTTCCACCAGGAGTGATGGGAAGACATTCCCAGGGACAGCACATCACTGTCCTACAGTTACAAAATATAGGGAAGGATATGGTGATTTTTTTTGGATAAACATATAAAAAAAAATGTACCATGCTGCTATGATGCAGGGGCGTTTTTAGGGTTAGAAAACATTGGGGGCTTCAGCCCAGGGGGGTGGAGGGGGGGGGGGGGTATTTATTTATTTAGCCAGATTAAACATTGATCTGGTCCAAGAAGCCCCTACATGATTACAAATATACATACATACACATATACACCAATAACAAAATAAAAACACAGTTAAGAATCATACACATAAGCAAATAAACAAACAAACAAACATATGCACAGCCTATGTACAAAATAAATAAACAGTTCATCTCTAGTCTTTACAGTTTTCTTCAATTGCATAAACACTCAAATCAAAAGTATTACACAATTATCAAAACCTTACACTCAAGGAGCAAAATATAGGCCCAGATTTGCACCCCTACAATGTCAGCCTCACTTTTTGCAAAACAATACACACAGTGATTTGCAAAACACTAAACACACTTGCATTACATTAGACACAGAATGTCAAATTACCACACATATGAGCCAATTGGTTAACACAGCCATCAGATGCACAAACACACCATTGCTTAATTGTAGATACACAATCAGGTTTAAGCACTATAAAAATGCAGCAGGTGAGTTCACCTGTCTTCAACCAAAATGGAAGGAGAGTGAAGTACTGTACACAGAGAACGTGAAAATATACAATACATTCACCAAACACTACACAAGACAACCAATGATGCAGACTGATGAAAATATAAATGTTCTCCCATTTTCCCAAATCAGTCAACATGTCAACATGGAGAATCACAACAAAAAATTATCTTGCCAGATCCAGCTAGGCAAAGAGATAATGTCTAGTATTTTCTGTTTAGATTTTTTCAAAAAGAAATTGTATTACTGTAATTTTAACCTGTACTGGATACAGTATTTTATGTTTGTCTGATATTTGCTGAGCTTACAGTGTTATGCACATAGTAGCATGAAAACTGGGACATGTATTGTTGTGATTCTCCATGTTGAAATGTTGACTGATTTGGTTATATGGAGAGAACATTTATATTTTCATCAGTCTGCATCATTGATTTGGGTATATGGAGAGAAAATGTTATTTTTTTCATCAGTCTGCATCATTGATTTGGGTATATGTAGATAAATAAATTATATTTTCATCAGTCTACAGCATTGGTCTTGTGTAGTGTTTGGTGAATTTATTGTATATTTGCACATTCTCTGCGTACTTCACTTACAGTACTCTAATCACTGAGAAGTAGAATTGCTAAATGTGTTTTAGGTTAAGCACAGCAGTGTGTGTAACTGGTTCAAACAGAATTAAGTCATTATGAAATGTGTGTTTCATATGGTAACAAAATTAGTGTATGGTTTTGACAAGTGTTTAATTTAGCAAAGGATCTGAGGTGTTCTGATAATTGTGTGTGTGGTTGTGCTAATTGTGTGTTTTGAAACACCGGGCCCCGTTTTCAAAATCATGCTTAGGCAATCGAAAAAAACTATTGTGTGTTTCATTATATACATATGTTTCAGTCTTCTCATAAAAAAAAGATTCGATTTTTGGGTCTTTTCCTGCCTTTGGTCCGCTTTGCATTCACATCTCAAATGAACCGCAGCAGGGTTCACTTGCAAGAGTGAATGAGCTTTCACACCACCCCAAACCAACCGGACTATCCGAGGTTCGATTAAAGCTTATTATAGGACACTGGACATGGGTATGGATGGCTCCAGGTGCTGCTGCGTTAAAGTGCACATCTTCAATATCTGTACTATTTAAAAGCACAGTGCAGGACACACTCAAAGGTTATCGCACCTCAGAGATGGCAGTGGACATGTATGACAGGACAAAGGCCATATGTAATGGCCTTTGGATTGAGGAACATACTACCAGCCAAAGGAGGAAGCAGAAAAGGATGGGCGAGTATGTAGTTGAGTCATCTTGTGGCACAAGCTCAGACCTCAGCTCAGGAGATCAGCTGAGACAGAGACTGTTCTATCCAGTCGTCGACAGAATACTGCAAGAGCTTGAGAGCAGGTTCTCATGAGTTGGATAACAACTTATGAGAGGCATACAGGCATGTTATCCAGCCTCAAACCAGTTTCTCTCAGTGGAATTGCTGCAACCCCTCGCCACACATTACAATATCCAACTATTTGCCAGAGGAGATCACAGTTGCAAAGTGTTTCCTGGTCAGGACAGGCAGAGATGCAGTCCCTACTATCCAAAGTGTCTTTTCCCTCCTGGATGATAATAATAATAATAATAATGCATTTGATTTATAAGGCGCCTTTCAGGACACTAAAAAAAAAGTCCACAAATCGGTGAATGAAAGAATTATAGGATCAAATGAAAACTACTTACTAAAAATGTTTAAAAGTACTAAAAACAAAACAAAAATACCAAACACTAACAAACATTCAGCACAGACAATGGGGATGCTGACAAAAAAAAAAAAAGTAAAAAAAAAAAATGTAAACAATTTTTTTTTTTTTTTTTTTTTTTTAGATCCGGGGCTAGGAGAAAAACATCCGGGGCTAAAGCCCCGGAAGCCCAGGGCTAACGACGCCACTGCTATGATGCCCGAATTTCCCCAAGGGGATCACTAAAGGAATTTCTTATCTTAAATCATTATCATAATAACCATCTGGGCAAGAAGGAAAGTTGAATGCAGTCATTATAATGTTTAAGCCATTCGAGTGAACTAATATCACATCTTAACATTCTAACTAGAACAACGCAATCAGTAGAACACAGAACTCCACCACGGCCTGACAATCTCCCCACTTTGCCGTTACTTTCACACTCAATATTTTACCGGGTAGATGACAGAAACAAGTCAAGTCAAGTCAAGTCAAGAGTTTTAATTGTCACGGCATACAAGTATACAATGAAATGCGGGTGGTCTTGCCCGCAACGATGTGCAATACAGTTTCAAGTTCAAGTTTCAAGTTTCTTTAATAGTTGTCATACAGGTACAGAATACTTTTATACAAAATGCTTCTTACTGTTGCGCTCCAGAGACTGTGCAAGACAAGATAAGTATGAAATAAAATAACATAGTAAAATTAGAAGTAAAAAAAATTAGGTCACAGTGTTCAGTTTAGACATATGTACAATGTTCGATGCAGAATAGACGTAGTTACCATACAATATACAATACTGTGCAGTGTACTAATATACAATACTATATAGTGCAAGGCAGAAATGGAGAAATGGGACGAGGTGCAATTTAGGTACAATTCACAGTAGGTGTACGAGTTGTAGTGCAAATCCTTTATCAATAAATATAAAGTGTAAGTGTGTTTGTGTGATCTAAAGTGTGGAGAGTGGGTGCTGCAGTGTGTTGTTTGTTTGAGTGAGTGTGTGCGTGTGGGTGTGTGTGCTGTGTGCATTTGATGGTTGTTGCATAGTGATTATTGTTCGTTTAGCAGCCTGATGGCCTGGGGATAGAAGCTTCTTCTGAGTCTTTCTGTGCTCGCCTTAAGACTCCGGTATCGCTTGCCTGACCGCAGCAGTTCAAAGAGGCAGTTGTTCGGGTGGCTCGAGTCCTTAATAATTCTCTTAGCCTTCCCCTTGCACCGCTTGTTGTAAATGTTCTGGAGGGTGGGAAGCCCCCCTCCAATTGTGCGTTCGGCTGAACGTGTCACTCTTTGTAGTCTGCTACGGTCTTGTGCAGTGCTATTCCCAAACCAGGAGGTGATGTTGCCGGTCAGGATGCTCTCTATTGTACATGAGTAGAAGTTCCTAAGGATCTTCTGACTGACTTGGAACTTCCTTAGGCGCCTGAGGAAGTAGAGGCGTTGTCGTGCCTTCTTCACAACACTGTCAATGTGTGTGGTCCATGTCAAGTCCTCGGATATGTGGTACAACATATAATAGAATCCAATAAAAAAAAAACATTGTGCAATAAACAGGTAACAGGTAACATGGTGTGACATCTCGGTATCTGTACATAGTTATTTACAGAGCATATAGGACATGCTAGGTAGCTTTGGTAGTGCAATACACTGTTCCTGTTATTCTAATTTAAAGTGGCCTTTCCTTTTGGCCATAAGTGTGCGGCATGAGTGTGTGCCCGCTCATGTTAAAGTGTTAAGTGGCTGCTAGTGTGTGAGCGTGCACAGCGTGTGTGTCGTGTGTGTGTTCATGTGTGCTTGTGTGTGGATAGTTCAGTGTTCTGTGGCACTCAATGTTCATTGTTCAGGGCTCTGATGGCCTGGGGGAAGAAGCTGAGCCTAAGCTGCTCTGTCCTAGTAGCTGGGGTTCGCAGGCGTCTGCCTGACCTAAGCAGCTGGAACAGGCTGTTATTGGGGTGGTGAGGGTTTTTCATTATCCTGCAGGCTCTGGATTTGCACCTCTTGTTGTATAGAACCTGCAGGGGAGGTAGTGCAATACCCGTGGTACGCTCGGCTGAGCGCACCACTCTCTGTAGGGCCTTCTTGTCTTGTGCCGTGCTGTTTCCATACCAGGCAGTGATGTTTCCGGTCAAGATGCTCTCTACAGCTCCTGAGTAGAAGGACTGGAGTATCTTCCCCGATACTCTGAACTTCCTTAACTGTCTCAGGTGGTAGAGGCGCTGTTTCGCCTTCTTTACTACTGTGTCTATGTGTGTTGACCATGTCAGATCCTCTGAGATGTGGACCCCCAGGTACTTAAAGCTGCTCACCCTGTCCACGGTAGCCCTGTTAATCATCAGTGGTGTGTGTGTCTCCTGCTGTCCTCTCCTATAATCCACGATCAGCTCCTTGGTTTTACCAATGTTCAGGAGCAGGCTGTTGTCCTGGCACCAGCGTTCCAGTACCTCAACCTCCTCCCGGTAGGCCTTCTCGTCGTTGTCCGAGATCAGCCCCACCACCACTGTGTCGTCTGCGAACTTCACTATGGAGTTGGAGCTGAACTTGGCCACACAGTCGTGTGTGTAGAGTGAGTACAGCAGGGGGCTTAGAACACAGCCCTGGGGTGACCCGATGCTCAGGGTGATGGTGTTGGAGGTCTGACCCCCCACCCTGACCGCCTGGGGTCTTTCACTCAGAAAGTCCAGTACCCAGGCGCTCAGGGCGGAGCTCAGACCCAGCTCGATCAGCTTGTCCACCAGTCTGGTGGGGACTATGGTGTTGAACGCTGAGCTGTAGTCAATGAACAACAGTCTCACATAGCCCCCCTTCTGACGGTCAAGGTGGGAGAGGGTGCTGTGCAGTACCTGGGAGACCGCGTCGTCAGTGGACCTGTTTGTCCTGTATGCAAATTGCATAGGGTCCATATCACTGGGGAGGGAGGCACAAATGTGGTCCTTGACCAGCCTCTCAAAACATTTCATGACCACAGAGGTGAGTGCCACCGGTCTGTAGTCATTTGGACATGTTGGGGAGGGTTTCTTCGGTACAGGGATGATGGTAGACATCTTGAAGCAGGCAGGGACCACTGACTCCGCCAGGGATTGATTAAATATGGCGGTGAACACCGGGGCAAGCTGGTTGGCACAGGACTTAAGTATGCGTCCTGTTATACCATCTGGGCCAGCAGCCTTCCTGGTGTTCACCTGCATAAATGCTCTTCTCACACTGTGTACCGTCAATGAGAGAGCGTCCCCGCCCCCCCGCGGATGCCCCCCCCCCCTCCACAACAGCCGGCGCACCAGTGACGTCACTAGCCGTTGGGCTAGCAGTGCCACTGTTTGCACCAAACCGCGCGTAGAAGGTGTTGAGCTGGTCCGCAAGGGAGGCGTCGTCGCTCCCCATTGAGGGGGCGCTGACTTTGTAGTCAGTTATAGCCCTCAGTCCCTGCCATAAGCCTCTTGTGTCATTCTGTGCCATTTGTGCCTCCATCTTGTCGGCATACGTCCTCTTAGCAAGTTTGACAGCCTTGCGCAGAGTGTAGACTGTTGTCTTGTACTCTTCCATGTTTCCTGACTCTCTGCCCCGGTTATAAGCAGTGGTGCGAGAGTTCAGGGCTGCTCTGATGGTACTGTCCACCCATGGTTTCTGGTTTGGGAACACCCTCGCCTTCTTGCCTATATTGCTAGTGTCAACAGACCTAGGCTGTGAATTCATATTTTATGTATCAACAATGGTGATACTACCACACATCAAACTGTTGTACAACTATCTGTGACTGTATGACTAACGGGCAGGCACATGCAGAGGGGGGGGGCTTTGGGTGCCCAAGCACTTGCCCATGTGCCCCTTGATGACCAAAGTGACTTTTTTGGCAAGACTTTTTTGAATAAAAAATAAAATCTGGAAAGAGCAATGCCCATGGTCCTCATCAAGAATAATTTTAATAATATTATAAATAAAAATAAATATTTGAATGCCTGTCTGTCTGAGGTGCATGGTTTTCTGTTATGTTGCGTGACGCGTCGCCCTCCCTCTTGGAATGACGGGCCCATTAGCCAATATAAATCTATAATACATTTTGATAAATCCCAAACTATTCGAAGGCATAATTATATAGTATGATGCAGTTTGTTGTAAGATTCCGTGTTACATTCTCTGAATATTGGTTGCTAATGCCATAGTTTGTCTGGTTACGTTGTCTGTAGTTGGTGTTCTAAGTACATTTTGATACATGTGCCCTTTTTTTTATTTGAGCACCTGCCCCTCTAAAGGTCTCTGCACGGGTCATGAGATGCACTCATTTGAAAATGTTACGTTTGGCCCGATGGTGGCACTACTAGAGGAAAGGTCACAAATCATGGTGTCATCCATGGGGTCATGAATGTTCACACAGCAAATTCTTATAAACGAAAATATACTCAGACCCCTGGCAGCCAGCAGCTTGATGTCTGACTCTTAACCACCAAAACCTGCACGGACTACAACATATGACGCACGTCATAATAAATCATGAATCATGCCAGTTAGGGCACCTTGTGTATAGTGCACCTTGTGTATACTGTTTACCTTTACTCTTACTCATAGTATATATTCAGATTCAAATTATTTATTGCCTATATTCATTGTAATGTATAATATAACCAATAGGGCATACAGACCCTCATATGCACCTTTGTTTACACTGTTTATTTATCTCATATCTTGATATTCAGAGTTAATTATATTATTTACACTGTACATTTTTTCTCATATTTCTATATCCTTATTGCCTATATTTATGTCTTTCTGCTATTACCCTGCCCATACCTGTATCTCCCCTCCCCCATGTTGCTATGATGCCCCGAATTCCTCCAAGGGGATCAATAAAGGAATATCTTATCTTATCTCATGGTGGCACTAAAGGAAAGTTCATGGGGTCACCAGAATCAATAGGTGTCGTTAACCTCCTCAGTGGGGGTAATAATGGTGTCGTATGCTAATAGTTACTGGCATTGAAAGCTGCAGAGTTCTAGAATTCTACGATGGAATTCTGTAAAGACATTCCCAAAAAAGCCTACACCTGAAATGGTTAACAAATGCGGTAAGTGACAGGACTTGGACAGTGACAGGAGTTGGTTTAGACCAGGGGTAATCAATCTTTTTGATACAAAGTGCCATTTTAAAATGCTCTTGTTAACCAGTGTGCCATCAACATTAAGGTTAACATTAAGTTTAATTATGACACCACATCAAAATGTAAATCTCCAACAGATCTGTAATTCTATTCCATCCATATAGGCAACATGCATAGCAATAGTTTTAATAATAATTTTCCTCTCATAATTATATAAGAGCGCTATACAAGAATGCCTGCCTCATCCTTTAAAGTTTTCTCATGTTTGGTCTCAAAATGGTGTTTAACACTCAATGTTCGGCAAACAACAGACTAACCCTTCTTGGATTGAAATATCCCTGATATATCAGTCAAACTACCATAAATAACAGGCCTTTCACTGCCAATGGCTGTGAAAGGGGTAACTCTGCATGGGGATGAGAGGACGCTTCAACATTTCCAAAAAGGTTCCTCTCTTACACACTTGCTTGTGTGCCATTGGTTAGATACCGTGTGCCAATGTTGGCACTCGTGCCTAAGGCTACTGACCCCTGGTTTAGACTATGATATGACTGATCTGCGAGCCAAACCAAGAACTAACTTCCTGAAAAGAACAGTGCTTTATTTATAGAGCCAGTATCATTTGGAATCATTTACCTCTTGATATACGCAAAGAAAAAAACTAAATATTGTTCAAAAAGAGACTGAAGATGCACTTAAGTGTTTGATGACAGGTTGTTTTCATTTTCTTTGTTTGTTTCGTTGGGTTGATTGGATGCTTATAGAGATGTTTGCTTTTGGTTCATGTTTGTATAGGATGACAATGACTCTTTGGGTTAAACTGGATTTGTTTTTATATTTTTACTGTATCAATAGTTGTATGTTCTTCTGTTCATTTGACTTATTTCTTAATTTTTTTTGTTAAATATATATATATATTTTTACTGTATTAATGTATTATTTGTTGTAATGTTGATAGTGGACCCCATGGAAGATTAGCAAACTGCTACGGCATAAGCTAATGGGGATCCTTTAAATAAACAAATAAACACAAAATATTGTCTCCCAATGAATATATTTCAAACAGAAACAAAAAGGAGTTTTAGCCTACTATATATCAGTAATTCAAGGCAAAGACTTGAGAACAGGAGCTTGGAGCATACAGTTGAACATAGTAGTTAGCTACTGTAGTTGAGTCTCTAATTACTGGACACAGACAACATGACCATTAAGCCTACCTTTGAAAGGCCTCCCAGATCCAGGTAGAGACAGCTAACAAAGACATTCCAGCCAACCCACAACATTGTCCAGCACAGGTACTGAAGAACAAATAAAAAATACAAGATGACATAAGGCACCATTAATGGCTTAAAATACAAACCAGTGATCCAAATGTAAACAACAGGGCAGCCCCAGCCACCAGAAATAAGAATGAAGACATGTTTACATTCTTTAGTTCATTGACTGAGCTCTCTCTTACAACCGGTGAATATGATATTAGAATTGTATTCACTGTATTTTATGTCTGTAAAGGTTTTGTTTATATAGATAATGTATATGAACACTGGAAAACTGATATTCCTATTTATGAGAGAGGAAAGTAAAAAAATATGTACTATAAGTAAGGGATAATGTATAGCTACGAGGTCATTGTCGCAAAATAATTGACCGACACAGCGTTCTGGAACACCGAGGCGCAGCCGAGGTGTTCTAAACGCAGTGAAGGTCAATTATTTTGCGACAATGACCGAGTATAGCTATACATTATCCCGCTTATTACAGGGCTAACTTACTAACAATATGCGTAATTCATTTTACACCATCGACAAGACGAGATCAAATGCAGACGCAGTTGTTCTGTTGCTCCTCTGTCATCGCCGGCAGGTGTGTGGACTTGATTGCACCTGATGTAGTGCAGCTGTGCATAATGGTAAAGCTTAGCTTTCGTGACTGCGATCAAAATGCTTGATTGTGATTGGTCAATAGCGCTCTGTTGCCCCTAACAGCGGTCATTATTGCGCGTTGCCCGTAGCAGCTGTGAATTATCGAGAAATAATTTACCGCTGTTAGGGGCAACCAAGCGCTATTGACCAATCACAATCAAGCATTTTGGCGAATGTTAAAACGCCATGTAATAATACAAAATAACTAAATGTACTATGAGAATACCTCAGATTCATATATGATTGAAAAAAAACACAGATGTGGGGCTTTAATAACTCTGATCAAACGAGAAACAGTGGTTTCACAAAATCCACAATACATTGTTGTTTTTTAGAAGAAAAATAAAAACATAATTCCATGTGACCATAATGTAACATTGTTGTTTTTCTATCGACTACAATATATTTAATCAAATCTGCAGGTTGAGTTAAAATTTCACACAGTCTTCACACAAAAGATTGCTGCGTCTATCAAGCTGCAGCTGAGTCAAACGCTGTTCCTCACCAAGACAACATAACGTGGCCTGTACTGGACGGCACCGAAGAGACCGAGGATGACCGTGATGATCTGCAGGAAGTTGACCATGATAGGCGCCCACTGGTAGCCAAGGAAGTCAAAGACCTGCCTCTCCAGTGCAGTCATCTGGGAATGACAACATGGGAAAAGGTAGAGAATGAGAGGTAGGGGTGCACAATATATCTGGATATGATATAGAGTGGGAGGTAGGGATGCACAATATATCTGGAAAAGGTATTGTGAGAGGTAGAGGTAGGGATGCACAATATATCTAGAAAGGGTATATGGTGAGAAGTAGCGATGCACAATATATCTGCAAAGGGTATAGTGAGAGGTAGGAAAGCACAATATATCTAGAAAAGGTATGTGGTGAGAAGTAGGGATGCACAATATATCTGGAAAAGGTATAGTGAGAGGTAGAGATACACAATATATCTGGAACAGGTATAGAGTGAGAGGTAGGGAAGCACAATATATCTAGAAAGGGTATAGAGTGAGAGGTAGGGATGCACAATATATCTGGAAAGGGTATAGTGAGAGGTAGGGATGCACAATATATCTGAAAAAGGCATAGAGTGAGAGGTAGGGATGCACAATATAACGTGGACCATATCAACCATACAATCTTTTTTTTCTTTATCAGCATTTTGTTCCATGAGCAAAACATGGCAGATATATTAGCAAACATGTTGATATTAGTCAATGATTGTGTTTTATTTAATTTAATTGTATTAGCACCGGGCCAACGAGCAGAACTGGGCAGATGTTAACAGGTGTTTTGTTTGTGTGGGTGCTTACTGCTTACACATGCACACCAGCATCGGAATAGACAACAGAAATATATTGACAGATTATTTTCCATTTCACAGTGTTTATCATGTTCAGTGTGTACAAAATTGGATTACCGTATAGGAACTTGTTCTTCATACAGACAAAATCACACCAATGGTCCTCATTCGCGAACATGTTCGTAAGTACATTTGTAAATATCTTGGTAAAAATGTTGTACTAACAAATTTACTAAAATCCTCCTCCGGATTCCTGTATGTGTAAAACGGTCTCCGTAAGTGGCTACAATCTTTGCAGCTGGGTTCCCATGAATGAAGAAACGTCACTCATTCTTAAACTGCAAAGCACGTTCTCATACACCTGAATTTGCATACAGTCACGCCCACCAGCTCCTTATAAGGCGAAGGAGGCGTGTGCAAAACGGCGGGGGCCGCTTCCTGACGCATTTATTTTGTTCTAGCAATAGCAATAGATCAAACCAACAATAAATAATATCATAGAGAAGAAGACAGTACTGTATATGGCATATTAATACAGTATATTCCACTATACAGTAGCTATATCCATGGCAATCGGTTTAGTTCTTATTTCTTTCGTTTGCAGTGTGTGTCTAATGCTCACGATGCCTCATTGAGTCAGGACTATAAATGCAAAACGTAATTGTTAATGATAAATATTGTCATATTTATTATTATAATTATTTAATTCCACGGATGTCTGTAGTATCGGCAATCCCCAATGACTTGTCCCAGAGGAAGCTGTTGAAAACACGGGCGCACACCGGTCTGTCCAACTTACGACTGCCTTTTTAAAAATCCTAACGAATTTACAATACGAAGCCATCTGAGAATGCCGAATAAGTACGTAAATCGAGTTACGAAGGAATTCCTTGGTAACTTTCACGTATGTCAGTTCGAGAATGAGGACCAATGTCTGTAAATATTGGTTATCGGCCATAACAGCAAATGTATTATAGTTTATCAGACAACTTTTTCCAAATGGGTGCATCCTTAGTGGGAGGGGTTCGAGCAGGGACCCGTCCAACAGGCGCAGGAGCCACAGATTCAGATGGACAAACAGTAGAGTCCAGTGGCGGCCGGTGTGAACTACATTTGGGTGGTCGCAATCAGTTGCTATTGCATGCACTCATCTGTGTTTCACTACACACTTGAGTGCATGCTTACCAACTGTTAGTCTGCAACACTACTATCACCGACATCTAAGAAGGGAGATCCCCCCTTGAATGGCCCTTCTAAGGTTTCTCTCCTCCACACTGCCTGTGGAGCATTTTTCCCTATTGTTAGGTTTTAGTGAGTTTTTCCTTACCTTCGCGTGGGGTATGTCTGGGAGTGCTTGCATTCTTTCATTTATTTGCATTTATTTTAAATTTGTTGGACCTTATGGTGTTCTTGTTCTGTTCTTGACTTATTGTTATGTTTTCTTCTTGACTTGTTTAAAGAAGACTTGTACGGCCCATGGGGACATTAACGTGTGTTGTCGGGCCTTATAAATAAATTTGATTTGATTTGATCTGACCAAGCTGGCCAAGCGAATACTGACTCATAACGTTACCAACATTAAGTCGAGTTAATTGATTCATACTACACTAGTACACGTATGATCATCAAATCAATAATGAACACATTATATAGGCCTATCTTGTCATTTTAAACAAGTTACCATTCATTCATTCAGCCATTATGAATGAAGAAACGTCACTCATTCTTAAACTGCAAAGCACGTTCTCATACACCTGAATTTGCATACAGTCACGCCCACCAGCTCCATATAAGGCCCACAGCGAAATTAACACGCTGTGTTGAGAGAGCGAGAGAGCGAGAGAGAGAGAGAGAGAGAGAGAGAGCGAGAGAGAGACAGACCGCATTAACTCATTAACTCACTGTAGTTAGTTGAAACGTGGTCCGGAGGGCTTGATAAAGTGTATAATGTCCACTGTCCCACAGTCCCAGACTGTTGTTGTCGATGTATATCCACTGTCCAGAGTGACTGCATCACAACACAACAGCATCGAGTAACTAACTACTATCTTCCTAACCAGAAACTGGCGTCTGCCAATCGGAGAGAGCGTCTCCGAGAAATGCGGCTACGGAAATACTGGCGTCGGCCAATCAGAGAGCGTCTCCGAGAAATGCGGCTACGGAAAGTCTCTGCGCTGCTTGCTTAGATGATAATAGATCGCTTGGAGAAGCGCCCGGCTTCCATCATAATACATCATATTTCAACACACAGCGCGTTACGCACTGATTGGCTGCGACGGATACAGTGATGAAACCAGTGCACGGCGTGCACGCCCACTGTAAGCGCTATTGCGTCTAGCCCGAGAGAAATGCGGCTACGGCTAGCCCGAGAGAAATGCGGCTACGGAACGTATTCTCTATCAGACAGTCACTTCCTGTTCATGAAAAAATTATTTATAGTAGGCGGCTACGTGGCGTAGTGGGCAAGGCGCTCGCCACGAAATGTGTAGACGCTGGGCTTGCCTGTTCGAGCCCAGCGCTCCACATTTGCTTTCAGTTTAGCTGGTCGTCCGTACTAATACACATTGGCCGTATTAGGGGGTGGGAAACTGATGGGTGGGGATCGGGCGTTGTGGACAGCGACTCCTACAGGTCGGTTGGTGCGCCTGCGCAGTAGAATCAGGAAGTGTCGGGGGCAGCGTGAGCCTCCCACGCGTTACTCCTCGCCACTGAGAGATCGAGCTGCGCAGGTGAAAAGATGCGACTGCTGTTACCTCAAGTACCGGAGGGGACTTGTGCTATGTATGACTTAGTCCACATTGCAGCCGGCTTGTGGGAGGCAAGAAACAGCATTCGTGACAGGGGAGGGTTGAATTGGATGATACAAAATTGGGATGGGAGAAAATATAGAAAATGGGAGAAAAAGTGGATAAAAAAAAAAGAAAACAATTATTTATATTTGATATATTAACGTTATATTGTGCATTGGAAACACAAACATACTTAAAATGAGTAAATATTATTCATTTTAAACATGTTTATATTATTTATAGGGCTATAAAAAAATAAAAATAAAAATCTTCTTCTTCTCTCTTTTAACCAGGGAGGGCGGTGCTCTAGCGCCCCCATTGACCAGCCGCCACTGGTAGAGTCCGCACACTTCTTGAACTCTCCCAGAGGGTGAATATCTTCCCCACACGTTTCCATCAAAACATTGATCTGGGGTTTAAAAAAAAAGCTATTTTTTTGTGAGTTTAAAAAAAAGGTGTTCTGTCTCTAGTCTACTATAAAGAGCAGAGGGTGGGTTCCCAATCAGAATCAGAAGAGTCCTCTTACCCAGGCATTTAAAACACATTGTTTTTTAAGGCAGGTTTTCATTTTCACATCAGATCTTATCAAGACATGGCCTGGTGGTGCGCCCACTCATATCATATGCCATAGCCTGCTAAAATAATATGTCAGTTTGACACAAATGGAATGTCGTCAAACTCTCGCGTAGGACTAAACACGTTTCGCAATTATGCCACAACAATGTGGAACGCCCTAGTATGTATACAATAAAGACCAAGCATGGCTTTGTCAGTATTCCAATGTACAGCCCCACCCAACCCCACCACACCTACCCAACCTCCTCCAATGTACAGTTTCCATGTCAAATGTATGTCAGTATTCCAATGTACAGTGCCCCCCCCCCCCCTACCAACCCCCCCCCCCCCCCCCCCCCCCCCACCTCCAATGTACAGCCCCACCCCACCTACCCAACCTCCCCCAATGCACAGTTTCTATGTCAAATGTATATACTCTTCTTCTGGATTTTTTTAGTATCACAAACAGTACTGTATTTGCAAATCTGGTATGTCATAAATGTATAGATGTAGCAGTACTGTCTATCTGTATGTCATGTGTGTCATATGATGAATTGAAAATGGGGGACCCTGATGGAAACAAGACGAAAGTCTTTCTCAGGTCTGTATCCTCTTAACAATTGTATGTATTGAGCTGTACTGTACTGTACCCATTCTGCAATATGTTAATAAACTTTTCAATCAAATCAATCAATCAATAAAGGAATGTGAATCCCTGCCCACATTCAAAACCGCTCTTAAAGAGCACCTACGGGAGGCTGCAATTCGAAACTGGCCACCGTAAATGCCCAAAACCCCCACCGCCTCCTAATAGACAGTCTCCTCCCCACCGCATGTATATATTCCCTCCCCGCCGTATGTATATTTCTCTCCCACCCACCCACCCCCTCCTAATGTACAGTCCCCTCCCCATCATATGTATATACTCTGTCCGGATCTAGGGGTAACAGTACTGTATATATGAATACCGTTTATGTCACAAATGTATCAGTACTAAATACCTATATGTCCCTATGCCATAAATGTCATGTATGTTGTGTATGTCATAAATGTCTATATGAATTGAAAATGGGGGACCCTGATGGAAACAAGACAAACGTCTTTCTCAGGTCTGCATCCCCTTAACAATTGTGTGTATTGAGCCGTACTGTATTGTACCCATTCTGCAATCTGTTAAATAAAGTTTTCATTCATTCATTCATTCATATGAGAGTTGAGCCCGGTGTATGGGGGTAGATTTCTACTTTTGCCTTTGTTTATTTTTGATAGAAATCTACCCCCATACGGTGTGTTGCCAATTTGATGGGCTGTGATCTGGCGATCTCCTCCCAGTGTATTCAAAGCATTGATCAAATATTGTTTCCACACGAGTTGTCAGGGTAACTAAGCCTGGGGGGGGGGGCTCAAAGCATGTCGCAGAGAGAGAGAGAGAGAGAGAGAGAGAGAGAGAGAGAGAGAGAGAGAGAGACGCTCGTGGATATGAGTGTTGTCCTCTGAGGTCACACACTTCAATCAGTCAAAAGGGGGGTAGGGTGGGAAAGACAGGGGAACAAAGTGGGTGCATGCCTTCATTGTAGGGGGTTCACTCAATTTCATGAGCACCTCACACTGTGGAAAGCTCAGTGTAAACACAGAGTTTGACTAGTTCTATGGGTAACTAAGGGGGAAAGGTGTTCTTTTGTTTTGTTTCTTGGTGGGAGAGATCTTAAAAAAGAACGATAAGAATGACATGATACATCAAAGGAACAATTGCCTCTATTGTTTTGATGATAAGACGTTTTAAGATTTGTTCAGAAATCAAAGGTCTAACATAAACATGAAAATAATCATCTAATATTTAAAATAAACATATTTTGTAACTTTATAGGGCGAATGAAAAAGTAGGCTAATAACGTACGAGAACCTCCATATATAAAGTTGCCTATCTTTATGCATGTATTCAAGGTGTGCTAATTTCATAGGCACTACAGTATAAAAAAAAAAAAAAAAAAGTAGAAATTTGTACATTTGAGCATTTAGCCTAAATCATTATGTCGAGAAATAATGAAAGGTGCGTGAGGCGCAAATATGATTCAGAATGTCAGAGCATCACGAGAAAATAAAAATAATAAAACACCTCACCAACTGCAGAGTACAGAGGAAAATCAGCATGCAGCGTCCCGAACAGCACCCCATCTTCTCCCTGTGTCCGCTGCGTCCAGGGGTGTCGGAATTAAGAACCGCGTCAAAGTGACTCAAATCAAAACGATGTAAAGAGGCGAAGCCTGGGAAACCTGGTTCCATGGTCTGGGGACGTGCCGTGCACTTCGCAACATCAATAGAGGGGGAGAAAAAAGACGTATGTAATAACCACTGGGGAGGGGGAGGGGAGGCCATAGTAGGCTGTAGTCTCCTACGCCCTGATAGGTGGACGTCTCACTACAATGCTCTAAAGACGCCGGTAGGTGGTAGTAGTGCTGACGGAGGTCTCAGCATGTTGGTGGAAAGTAACTGTTTTCACTCGAGTACTGTACTTGATTGATTGATTGATTGAAAACTTTATTAACAGATTGCAGAATGGGTACAATACAGTACAGCTCAATACACACAATTGTTCTTCACAAACGCTTCTTCCCCCAGGCCATCAGAGCCATGAACAATGTACATTGAGTGCTCAGAACATTGAACTGTCCACACACAAGCACACATGAACACACACACGACACGCACACTGTGCACGCTCACACACAAGCAGCCACTTAACACTTTAACATGAGCGGGCACACACTCATGTCGCACACACGCACACTTATGGCCAAAGGAAAGGACACTTTAAATTAGAATAACAGGAACAGTGTATTGCACTACCAAAGCTAACTAGCATGTCACACATGCGCTGTAAATAACTATGTACAGATACCGAGATGTCACTCCATGTTACCTGCTACCTGTTACTGCACAATGTTGTTTCTTCTTTTGATTCTATTATATGTACCACTGTATTGCACATTGTTGCGGGCAAGACCACCCGCATTTCATTGTATACCTGTATGCCGTGACAATTAAAACTCTTGACTTGACTTGACTTGATTGTTAAGGGGATGCAGACCAGAGAAAGACTTTCGTCTTGTTTACATCAGGGTCCCCCATTTTCAATTCATCAGGATATTATACTATATTATTACAGGATATTATACAGGCATGCGTTGTTCATGGGACGGGGTAGCACGGTGTGCTACCTCACTGAGTATTAAAGATTTGAGCAGAAGCGCGTGCACGCACATGCACGCGCTCGCGAGAACGCGCTGCTCGACTCGGCTCGTTGTGTTTACCTGCCTCCCGGGCCCCGGCGCTACCTCGCATTATCATAACAATAGCCACTATAGGCTGGTGTCTTCAACCACGCAGGACTCTTTGTGATGTAAATATGGAACATCCCAAGTTGCCGCTGCCCACAGAGTGCACCGCCGTCCAAAGGTGAACGACGGCGAACGAAGGGCCAAATCAAAACAGCCGTCAATTCCGAATTGACAACTGTTTTGATTCAACCCCCCACCCACCACCACTCACCCCCGGACAACAACACACTCTGCAAACAGCAGCAACCCGGGACATTCCATATCTACATCACAAACTTTGGGACTGAGTAGATAATTAATTAATCTTCTCTTTATTTTTATTATTTATATTAAAACTGAATCAAACCATAAACAAGGTTGCCTGTTGGGATGTTAGATCCTAATGTGAAAAACTGATTTTATATGTCTGCACTTTATGTGCTCATTTTATGCCTGTCTTAATTCTGTTGTGAAGCACTTTGAGCTGCAGTTTCTGTATGAAAGGCTATACAAACAAAGTGTATTATTGTGCGCGAGGGAACATATGCGCGTGCGCGCAGCGTCATTATCCTGCGTGCCGGCTCAGTCCATAATAACAACGCAACACTGATTATACTATACTATACTATACTTAATAAGTACGATCTTGAGTGTTTTCCCTTTAGGGAACTTTGTACCTTTACTCCACTACATTTAAAAGGAAATGTTGTCGTTTTTACTCCACTACATTTTATCTGAACCATTACTTTGAAGAACAAGATTTTGCAAAGAAAACATTTACTTTACATGTACGTTGTACTAAAATGTTATGCCTGCCCCAACTTCAAGAGGATGTAATCAGAGGCAGTGTAACTGGACCACACATACCACTTTAATTAACATGACATTTTGAGGCTTGAACACTCCCACGCTGTGGAATACACAAGCATTATGTAGAATATGTACTTTTACTTTTGATATAATACATTCAATATCAAATACTTTTGACTGTACTTTTTCCATCACAAGCCTAGATTACTGCAGCCTATTCCCACCAAAAAAAGTCCAGTTTACCTTAATAACAGAACATGGTTTTATAGCCCACCTTAATAACCACAGAACATGTTTTTAATGTTACGGTTGTGACAACGTCACCTCAAACTTTGATGCCCTGAGTGGGAGTTGAACCCCGGTCTCCCACACCGCAGGCAACAACACAGACCGCTATACCAAGAGGTGAATTCACTTCTAAGTAATGGGTTTATGCGTCTTTTGAGGATGTGAGAGTGAGTTTAACCCATAGCACCGCTACTCACCCCAGCCCTTCTTGACTGCGCTTCACGATACCATCCGTTACATATAGCCTACCTTAATAACCACAGAACATAGTTTTATATAGCCCACCTTAATAACCACATAACATGGTTTTATATAGCCTACTTTAATAACCACAGAACATGGTTTTATATATAGCCCACCTTAATAACCACAGAACATGGTTTTATATAAATAACCTACCTAATAATCACATAACATGGTTTTATATAGCCTACTTTATTAACCAGAGAACATGGTTTTATATAGCCTACTTTAATAACCACAGAACATGGTTTTATATATAGCCCACCTTAATAACCACAGAACATGGTTTTATATAAATAACCTACCTAATAATCACATAACATGGTTTTATATAGCCTACTTTATTAACCAGAGAACATGGTTTTATAGCCTACTTTAATAACCACAGAACATGGTTTTATATATAGCCCACCTTAATAACAACAGAACATGGTTTTATATAAATAACCTACCTTAATAATCACAGAACATGGTTTTATATAGCCTACTTTATTAACCACAGAGCATTTATATAGCCCCACCTTAATAACCACAGAGAGAGATTATCCCATTAGCAGACCTGTTATGGTTTGACACCGACCCCAAACGCAACGACACAAGAGAGTAGATTCAGAGTTGCCAAAAACAAGGGCTTGTTTATTTACACTAAATAAACAGCATAGACTTGGTAGAGAACAGACAAAGACTGGGATACAAGCATAGATGAATGTTGCTGCTCTGCAGCTTCTCCCGGGATGGTTAGTCTGGGGAAGCAGACAATGACGTCAGAGCCGCTCTGCAGACTTCTCTCGGCAGATCTCCGAGGTGGTAACGGGACCGAGAGGGAGAGAGGGAGCGGGTTAGCTCAGAGTACAGTTGGGAACAGAGCAGGTGACAGGGGAGGTGACTTGTACCAAAAAACAGAGTAATCCAAGTGACTGAATCTTCGGTGTATATACACACTGTGAGTAACGTCCCAAACACAAATCCACGTGATAGAAATCTTCGGTGCAAATAAACACTGTGAGCGAAGTCCCAAATACAAATCCAAGTGATTATATCTTCGGTGTGTGAACACACAGTGAGCGATGTTAAGGCCAAATATTATCCCAATGAACAATCCAAAAAAGCTGAACGCTGGGTGAGTGACTGTCTGACAAAAAGCAGGATATCTTCAGTGTCATTTAAACACACAAAAACGAATAGGATCAAAGACAGTCATAAAAACTCACCCAGGCGCTGTGCGTAAAGAGAGTAGGATCAAAACGGGGCGAGCGCGTCGCCACGGGAAACGGGTGTCCAAGCGGAATACTTCTTGAATATCCTGGAGGCAAAGCACAGGGAAAAACAGCAGGCAAGGCAGGAACGGCGAATGCTACTGAAATATCAAAACGATCCAACAAAACTTGAATGGGGAAACGGGGTATAAATAATCAGGGAATGCTTAATTGACAAGCAGTGACAGCTGAGGGATGTGATAGACAAGCGTGTGGTTGGGGGAGCACCAATCAACGACGTCTATGGGAAGAAGCGTGTGAATAGGGGAATGCAATGATTAACAGAAAACTAATTGTTATGGTTTGTAACCGACCCCAATCGCACAACACAAGACAGGTATGATGGTTTGCCAAGAAACAGATATTTATTGAACAACAGGGAAATACAGGGAAAAGGGCACTGTCCCTTTAAGGGAGAATCACAAATACAGGAATATAATATGAGGGGAAGGAAAGGTGCCTTTAAGAGGCGGGCAGGAAGAGGGAACACTAAGGGAAAGTAAGGGAACGCCTAAGGGAAGGTTAAGGGAACGCCTTGGGACAGAGGAACTAGAGACTAGGTAAACCAGGGACAAGGAGAAACTAGGGAGAGAGGACTAGGGACTAGGAGAGCTAGGGAACAGGAGAAACGGGGACTAGGGGAACTAGGGACAAGGAACTAGGTGGAACTAGAAGGGGAGAACTTGGGACCAGGAACTAGGTGGAACTAGAAAGGGGAGAACTAGGGAACAGGAACTAGGTGGAACTAGAAAGGGGAGAACTAGGGAACTGAGGGGACTGAGGCCCGCGGAGGCGGGCTGGGAAACAGGGAGGAACTGGGAGGACTGGTGGAAATCATCTGGGCCGCCCTGCAGGACAGAGGAGATAGTTAATGCACAAAAGGGGAAAAAACAGAGCAGGTGCAGAACAGTCCAAATAACAAAGTGAACAAAGTAATAATATCTTCGTGTGACAAACACACAGGGGGAGATGTAAAGTCCAAAAATACTATTCTAAGTGAGAACCAAAAACAGAGGCATTACGCTGGGAGATGAAATGTCCAAACTAACTAACAGAGGCAATACGCTGGGAGATGAAATGTCCAAACTAACTAACAGAGGCAATACGCTGGGAGAGTGACATCACAATCAAAACTCACCCAGTCATATGCGTAAAGGTACAGGGGCAGCAGCGGGAACGGGGGGCAAGGGCACTACGCTGAGTGAGTGACATCACAATCAAAACTCACCCAGGACGTATGCGTAAAGGTACGGGGACAGCAGCGGGAACGGGGGCAAGGGCACTACGCTGAGTGAGTGACATCACAATCAAAACTCACCCAGGACGTATGCGTAAAGGTACGGGGACAGCAGCGGGAACGGGGGCAAGGGCACTACGCTGGGTGAGTGACATCACAATCAAAACTCACCCAGGCGCATGCGTAATGGTACAGGGACAGCAACGGGAACGAAGGCATCGCCACCGGGGCGGCTGGCTGTCCGAGCCGAGGGAGAGAGTGCTGGAACAGTGGCGGTGACGAGGGCATCGTCCACCGGGTAGCCGCTGTCGGAGCCGAGGAACAGAGTGCTGGAACAGTGGCGGTGACGAGGGCATCGTCCACCGGGTAGCCGCTGTCGGAGCCGAGGAACAGAGTGCGCGCCACACCTTGGTGTGCGCGTCGGAACAGGGAGCTGGAACAGTGGCGGTGGCGAGGATGTCGTCCACCGGGTAGCCACTGTCGGAGCCGAGGAACAGAGTGCGCGCCACACCTTGGTGTGCGCGTCGGAACAGGGAGCTGGAACAGTGGCGGTGGCGAGGATGTCGTCCACCGGGTAGCCACTGTCGGAGCCGAGGAACAGAGTGCGCGCCACACCTTGGTGTGCGCGTCGGAACAGTGGCGGTGGCGAGGATGTCGTCCACCGGGTAGCCGCTGTCGGAGCCGAGGAACAGAGTGCGCGCCACACCTTGGTGTGCGCGTCGGAACAGAGAGACGCCTCGGGGTGCGTCTGCGAGGAGGAGTGCGCCAAGCACGAAGGTCTGGAAGATGCGCTCCAGCGCGCTGGTCTGGGGAGCGTGCCAAGCTCGAAGGTCTAGGAGATGCGCGTTGCGCGCCGGTCTGGAGAGCGTGCCAAGCTCGAGGGTTCTTGGAAGATGCGCGTTGCGCGCTGGTCTGGAGAGCGTGCCAAGCTCGAGCGTCCTTGGAAGATGCGCGTTGCGCGCTGAGGACTGGAGAGCGTCCAAGCTCGAGGGTTCTTGGAAGATGCGCGTTGCGCGCTGGTCTGGAGAGCGTGCCAAGCTCGAGCGTCCTTGGAAGATGCGCGTAGCGCGCTGAGGACTGGAGAGCGTCCAAGCTCGAGGGTTCTTGGAAGATGCGCGTTGCGCGCTGGTCTGGAGAGCGTGCCAAGCTCGAGCGTCCTTGGAAGATGCGCGTAGCGCGCTGAGGACTGGAGAGCGTCCAAGCTCGAGGGTTCTTGGAAGATGCGCGTTGCGCGCTGGTCTGGAGAGCGTGCCAAGCTCGAGCGTCCTTGGAAGATGCGCATAGCGCGCTGAGGACTGGAGAGCGTCTGCGCTGGTCTGGATGTGCGTCAGGACGACAGCTGCGCGGGGGGTCTGAAGTGGATGACTGGGATGCCTCCCGTGGAAGTCTAGGGAGCGCAGACCAGTCCCACTCTCAGGCAACGGCGACAGCAGGCGAAGGCTGGAGCAAAACATCTCGACGCAGGAGAATGGAACAGCATAGGCAGACGGAGGATCTCCCGAAAGAGTCTAGATGTTTAGAGAATATGACTCGGCAAGTATACAACACGACCCCACGCCAAAACGAGGGGAAGCGCCCTGGTATTTAAAGCCCACAGGGGGACTAATTAGCCTGCCACCACAGGTGCGAGAGATAATAGAATATCAAACAGGTGTGGCCACTAAGGGTAAAGAACGAGAGGGTGGGGGCTAGAGAGAGTGAGTAGGGAATTCCTAACAGTAGGCTTAAAGAAGACAGAGAATAGGGAATTCCTAACAGTAGGCTTAAAGAAGACAGAGAAAAGGTAGTGAGCAGCGGGCAAAACCTCACAGTATCCCCCCCTCCAACGGGAGCCACCCGGCGACCCAAAACAAATACAGACAGAGTGGCAGGGGCAAAACAAGACGGTACTGGCCAAGCCAGCAGGGGAAGCCACCACAAGAGTGGGGCTAGCAAAAGAAACAGGGTCGCCGAGGGGTAACTAGGGTAGCAGAGGGGCAACTGGGGGAACTGGTCTAGAGGAACTGGGTCTAGAGAACTGGTCTAGAGAACTGGTCTAGAGAACTGGGCTAGAGAACCGGGCTAGAGAACTGGTCTAGAGAACTGGTTTAGAGAACTGGTCTAGAGAACTGGTCTAGAGGAACTGGGTCTAGAGAACTGAGGGGCAAGCAGGGTAGCAAAAGGGGTAACCATGGTAGCACCGGGAAAAGGGCTAGCAGAGGGAAGGTTAGCTGCCAGGGCACTGACAGCTACAGGGCCTATGCTAGCTGTACTGCTACATCAACATAGAGGCTGCGCAAGCTGCCGGAGCTAGGCTAGCAGAGGGAAAGGGTAGCTGCCAGGGCACTGATAGCTACAGGGCCTATGCTAGCTGTAATGCTACATCAACATAGAGGCTGCGCTAGCTGCCGGAGCTAGGCTGGCAGACAGGGCTGGACCAGCATGAGAGAACAAGCTAGCTGGAAGGACAGTCCTAGCTGTGTGAGATAAACTACACAAAAAAGTGGAGGCCATGCAGAGGGACCAGGTTAGCTGCTTGGGCCTGGCTAGCTACAGGGCCCATGCCAGCTGCAAGGCTGCATTAACATAGAGGCTGTGCTAACAGCCGGGGCCAAGCTAGCAGGCCGGGGCCATGCAGAGGGAAACTGGGTTAGCCGCCAGGGCATGGCTAGCTACAGGGCCTATGCCAGCAGCAAGGGCTGCATAAACATAGAGGCTGTGCTAGCAGCCGGGGCTAAGCTAGCAGACAGGGGCTCTGCTGAGGGACTGGGTTAGCTGCCAGGGCATGGCTAGCTACAGGGGGGTCAAACAGGGCAAAACGGGAAGCAAACAGGGGAGCTAACCGGGGAGACTAACAAGCTAAACAGGGGAGTAACAGGCTAACAAGGGAGCTAAACAGGACTAACAAGGAAGCTAAACTGGGCTAACAGGGAAGCTAACAGGGCTAACAGGGGAGCTAGAGGGAACAAGAAAAAAAAAGGCAAACTCAACATACACAGTCTGTGCTGGCTGGGGTCGTAGACTTGGTGGGGTCGTACTGTTATGGTTTGTAACCGACCCCAATCGCACAACACAAGACAGGTATGATGGTTTGCCAAGAAACAGATATTTATTGAACAACAGGGAAATACAGGGAAAAGGGCACTGTCCCTTTAAGGGAGAATCACAAATACAGGAATATAATATGAGGGGAAGGAAAGGTGCCTTTAAGAGGCGGGCAGGAAGAGGGAACACTAAGGGAAAGTAAGGGAACGCCTAAGGGAAGGTTAAGGGAACGCCTTGGGACAGAGGAACTAGAGACTAGGTAAACCAGGGACAAGGAGAAACTAGGGAGAGAGGACTAGGGACTAGGAGAGCTAGGGAACAGGAGAAACGGGGACTAGGGGAACTAGGGACAAGGAACTAGGTGGAACTAGAAGGGGAGAACTTGGGACCAGGAACTAGGTGGAACTAGAAAGGGGAGAACTAGGGAACAGGAACTAGGTGGAACTAGAAAGGGGAGAACTAGGGAACTGAGGGGACTGAGGCCCGCGGAGGCGGGCTGGGAAACAGGGAGGAACTGGGAGGACTGGTGGAAATCATCTGGGCCGCTCTGCAGGACAGAGGAGATAGTTAATGCACAAAAGGGGAAAAAACAGAGCAGGTGCAGAACAGTCCAAATAACAAAGTGAACAAAGTAATAATATCTTCGTGTGACAAACACACAGGGGGAGATGTAAAGTCCAAAAATACTATTCTAAGTGAGAACCAAAAACAGAGGCATTACGCTGGGAGATGAAATGTCCAAACTAACTAACAGAGGCAATACGCTGGGAGATGAAATGTCCAAACTAACTAACAGAGGCAATACGCTGGGAGAGTGACATCACAATCAAAACTCACCCAGTCGTATGCGTAAAGGTACAGGGGCAGCAGCGGGAACGGGGGGCAAGGGCACTACGCTGAGTGAGTGACATCACAATCAAAACTCACCCAGGACGTATGCGTAAAGGTACGGGGACAGCAGCGGGAACGGGGGCAAGGGCACTACGCTGAGTGAGTGACATCACAATCAAAACTCACCCAGGACGTATGCGTAAAGGTACGGGGACAGCAGCGGGAACGGGGGCAAGGGCACTACGCTGGGTGAGTGACATCACAATCAAAACTCACCCAGGCGCATGCGTAATGGTACAGGGACAGCAACGGGAACGAAGGCATCGCCACCGGGGCGGCTGGCTGTCCGAGCCGAGGGAGAGAGTGCTGGAACAGTGGCGGTGACGAGGGCATCGTCCACCGGGTAGCCGCTGTCGGAGCCGAGGAACAGAGTGCTGGAACAGTGGCGGTGACGAGGGCATCGTCCACCGGGTAGCCGCTGTCGGAGCCGAGGAACAGAGTGCGCGCCACACCTTGGTGTGCGCGTCGGAACAGGGAGCTGGAACAGTGGCGGTGGCGAGGATGTCGTCCACCGGGTAGCCACTGTCGGAGCCGAGGAACAGAGTGCGCGCCACACCTTGGTGTGCGCGTCGGAACAGGGAGCTGGAACAGTGGCGGTGGCGAGGATGTCGTCCACCGGGTAGCCACTGTCGGAGCCGAGGAACAGAGTGCGCGCCACACCTTGGTGTGCGCGTCGGAACAGTGGCGGTGGCGAGGATGTCGTCCACCGGGTAGCCGCTGTCGGAGCCGAGGAACAGAGTGCGCGCCACACCTTGGTGTGCGCGTCGGAACAGAGAGACGCCTCGGGGTGCGTCTGCGAGGAGGAGTGCGCCAAGCACGAAGGTCTGGAAGATGCGCTCCAGCGCGCTGGTCTGGGGAGCGTGCCAAGCTCGAAGGTCTAGGAGATGCGCGTTGCGCGCCGGTCTGGAGAGCGTGCCAAGCTCGAGGGTTCTTGGAAGATGCGCGTTGCGCGCTGGTCTGGAGAGCGTGCCAAGCTCGAGCGTCCTTGGAAGATGCGCGTTGCGCGCTGAGGACTGGAGAGCGTCCAAGCTCGAGGGTTCTTGGAAGATGCGCGTTGCGCGCTGGTCTGGAGAGCGTGCCAAGCTCGAGCGTCCTTGGAAGATGCGCGTAGCGCGCTGAGGACTGGAGAGCATCCAAGCTCGAGGGTTCTTGGAAGATGCGCGTTGCGCGCTGGTCTGGAGAGCGTGCCAAGCTCGAGCGTCCTTGGAAGATGCGCGTAGCGCGCTGAGGACTGGAGAGCGTCCAAGCTCGAGGGTTCTTGGAAGATGCGCGTTGCGCGCTGGTCTGGAGAGCGTGCCAAGCTCGAGCGTCCTTGGAAGATGCGCGTAGCGCGCTGAGGACTGGAGAGCGTCTGCGCTGGTCTGGATGTGCGTCAGGACGACAGCTGCGCGGGGGGTCTGAAGTGGATGACTGGGATGCCTCCCGTGGAAGTCTAGGGAGCGCAGACCAGTCCCACTCTCAGGCAACGGCGACAGCAGGCGAAGGCTGGAGCAAAACATCTCGACGCAGGAGAATGGAACAGCATAGGCAGACGGAGGATCTCCCGAAAGAGTCTAGATGTTTAGAGAATATGACTCGGCAAGTATACAACACGACCCCACGCCAAAACGAGGGGAAGCGCCCTGGTATTTAAAGCCCACAGGGGGACTAATTAGCCTGCCACCACAGGTGCGAGAGATAATAGAATATCAAACAGGTGTGGCCACTAAGGGTAAAGAACGAGAGGGTGGGGGCTAGAGAGAGTGAGTAGGGAATTCCTAACAGTAGGCTTAAAGAAGACAGAGAATAGGGAATTCCTAACAGTAGGCTTAAAGAAGACAGAGAAAAGGTAGTGAGCAGCGGGCAAAACCTCACACTAATGGAAACAGAGCGAGTAGGCTTAAAGGAACAGAGCGAGTAAGTGAGCAATGGACAAAAACCTCACAAGACCAGGTTGTCCTATAATGCTACAGTAGCTAAATCCTGTCCTAATCTGATTGTTTGATTGAAAACTTTATTAACAGATTGCAGAATGGGTACAATACAGTACAGCTCAATACACACAATTTTCAATTCATAATGACATTAATGACATACGCAAGGTTTCTACTTTTAAATGTACTAAAAAGTTAAAATAAAAACTTTTTCTGATAGCAGGTGTTTAATCAAAGATCCCCGCTTTCTAGTCTTGCACAAGGACCAATCAGCATGGGTATGGGCGGGTTCATTTTCCATTGATGGGGATTTGATTGGCTGTTTTTAAATAAAGTGCGGCCGCAGGATTAATAACGTTAACGTTGGTTCGGCCAGAGAAACAAATATACTAATTAAAATGGTTGGACCTGCGAGATTTGTATACTTTGTAGGTCTGCATTTTAAATCTAAGGAGTAAAAAGTATGTTTTTTTCTCTGAAATGTAATTGAGTAAAAGTACAAGTATACAAACCTAATAATACTAGAGTAAAGTACAAATCCCACAAAACAGTAGTTAAGTATTGTAACAAAGTACAATTACTCAAGTACTTTACACCCCTGTATACCATAAGTCAGGCCTGTGCTATACCATTGGTCTGTATTTTATCCTCCCTTCTCCCTGCTGTACAATGACGACTGCACTTCCAGTGACCTCTCCAATAAACTGCATAATAAAGTATGCAGATAATTCTACTGTGGTCCGCCTCGTTCTTAGCAATGATAGGTCCGTTTACAGGAGAAAGTGTGACCTGTCTGGCCTCATGGTGTGCTAATGATTTGGAGTTCAACAGGGCAACCTGCCCTCCTCATCTCCCCCTGAATGGTTGAGTTATTCAAATTGGAGGGGCCACGCCCCAACACCCTTAATCCTCTCAGGTGCACGTTTTTTTTGGGGGGGGTTTGGAATTCCATATTGTAATTCTAGAACTCCAGATTTAACCCTTTCACTACCACACTACAAAATTATTAACCCTTTCACTGTGACAATACAGAAGGTTAACCCTTTCACAACCACAATACAGAAGGTTAACTCTGGGGGTGGCTGGGTGGCGCAGCGGACATTGCGCTCGTCACCAACGCAAGAGACACCGGGATCAAATCCGGCTGTCGGCGTTGCCTCCGGCTTGGGCCGGCCGTCATACTGGCTCAATTGGCAGAGTCAGCGGGTGGAAGTTGATGGGTGGTAATCTGGACGTTGTGGACAGCGACTCCTACAGGTCCTACAGCAGAGACAGGAAATAGCGGGGGTAGTGTGAGCCTCCCACACGTTACACGTCGCCAATGAGAGTCCGCGCTGGCAGGTGAAAAGATGTGACAGGCTGCCTCCTTGTGTATCGGAGGGGACACGTGATGCAAGGCTTCTATCCTCCCTACGACCGGCCTGTGGGGGGCATATGCGAGCAACGTTCAAGACAGGGGAGGGGAGAATTGGAATCAGCGAAATTGGGATGGGAGAAAAAATAGAAAAATAAGGAGAAAAAGTGGATAAAAAAAAAAGAAGGTTAACTCTGTAGTGTGGTAGTGAAAGGTTAACCTTCTGTAGTGTGGTAGTGAAAGGTTAACCTTCTGTAGTGTGGTAGTGAAAGGGTTAAATGACCAGTGGCCATTATTATGTGAAATTATTCAGTTCCGAAATATTCAGTTCTCAAAATTCAACCTCACACGGTGAGACGGTACACCTTGAAAGAGTTCAATAGGATGAGAGCACTGGAGCTCAACAACCCTGACAACACACCCAGGTCTAATTCTGTTGCTTGTGGGTTCTTTCAGAAATGTTCAACCAAGGACCCAAATTTTTTTTTAATCGTTGTGGCACAGTGGTGCAGTGCTCAGCACTGTTGCCTCAAAGCAAGAAGGTCCTGGGTTCGAACCCCGGTGAAAGGCCTTTGCTGTGATATTCAAGCAGATAGGGATAGGGAACAACGGGGTGAGCGCAGGGGCCCCTCTGCCTGTCCCCCTTGAGTTCTCCCTGTGTTTGTGTTTGTGTTTCCTTCGGGTACTCTGGTTTCCTCCCACGCCATAGAGACGCGCTACCCCGGGGGCAGGCCTGTGGCTGCCCACTGCTCCTAAATTGGGATGGGTTAAATGCAGAGGATGAATTTCAGATATATGTAAAAATGTGCTTGAAAGAAACCTCAAGGAAACTATAAAAGAAGGGTCATGACGTCAGAATACCAGCGTTCTATGCTCTGCTTGGTGCCAGTTCTATTGAAGCCATGTATTAAAATTCTAAATATATGCTATCTGAGGAAATATACATTAACCAATATATTAAACGCTAGTTAATATATTTGCTAGTTAACAATGCAACAAATTGCAGATGATTCTGACATCCAAGGTAATATAACCTGTTTGGTCATAAACAAGGAGATGGCTGATCCCATTCAACTCAACGTCGGGGACGAACTGAACGTTTCCACACGTGCTACACAGTGACGTGATGACCCTTCCTTCTTTTAAAGTTTCCTTGAAAAACCTCAGGGTGTTGTCTGCACCTTTACAAGGGTCACTTGTAACCACAGACCATCACGGATCTGCAAAATGATTACCACAGCCGTACAAAAAGGCATCACGGTTCGTTTGATGGCAATTCAGTTTGACCACAGTACAGGCCACACACCGATGGTAATATCATGGAATTTCCATGAGGGAAATAAGATTATACTTCTTTGGAAAAACCATGATTTTAAGCCCTGCCCACCCAGGCAACCTCCTGCTCCAGAAACAGTCCTAAGGAAAACAACACCACCCACCATCTCAACAGTCTTCCTTCCCAGTGTTGTCTTTCTGCTCAACCAACTCCCCCATCACTATATTCTATTTGTCCCATTTTACCTACTCACATGCACCCTACAACTAATCACTCCAGTAGCCACACTGGAAAGTAGGATACAAGGAGACTCTGTGGACCTAACTCTCCACTTTTAAGCTTAATGTTACTTACCGTTGCCAGTTGTGAGAATGGGTTTAGGCAGAGCCCAATAGCTGAAAACAGGAGAAGAGAGAATGGAGCGTTTTAGGGTGTTTTAATAGTATTCCCCAAGCAGACAGTTGAACAGGCAGGAATGTGCAACAGACAGGAATTGGGAATGTTTCTTGGGGGGATGAGGGCAGGTGCACTCCCTGTGCAGCTGTGGGCAGAAGACACAGGTCTGTGTCGAGGAAGAGAGAGAGAGCACTCCTTGTGCAGCACGAGATGTCCAGGCAGGGGGGTGCACTGGAGCGAAGGTCCTGGGCACAAAAGAAACAAGGTTAGAGCGAGGAATAATCACACGAGCAGGTTAGCAAGGCTTTAGTTTAGGTTGAGTCGTTGTACCTAGGTAGCTAGTTTAACGCCACGACGAGGTCTGGTCAGAATCTGCCGGTAGATGTAGTGTCTGGGCATTATGCATTCGTCACTACTCTCTCTATATTGACGCATAGCCACCAGCTAATATACGTTCCACAAACGCTCCACACCTCCACAAACATCCCGCAGCACAGACGCACACATCCGCACACAGCAGCACAAACATTCCCCACATTTAACATTCACAAACACACAATATTGAAACATAAACGCTGCATAACGTTAAACACTATACTACGATACCCAGAGCTCATCGCGCAAACCGGAAGCGGACATACGTAATCTTTCCTCGCTGCGTCACTCTAACGTTACCTCACCGGCAACTTATCTAATTTAACAGAAAATTAAAACATCTTTTCAAAATCTTTCTTCACATCTATATTTATAAATTCCACATAACCTTAGATCTTGTTCTTTAAACATTACGTAGGCCCCTTACCCGCTCGCGAATTGAACTCCACCCTATACTTTAAGCTAAAACCAAAGATTTTCGCCCATCACCCCGTTTTAAACAGCGTAAATACGACATTTCTCTCCGTTTTTAAAGCAATCAACTTATATACGCCAACTCCCCCACACCTTAGCTAGTATCCCTCCGTTTTTAACAACAATCCGACGGTCGCAACATATTTAAAACACATAATATTCATCGCTAGTCATTACACGCCAAACCCTGCAGCTCTCGCAAGACGCTCGTATTTTCAAACCTCTTTGTCTAGTTTAGCGACACGACATGACAATTAAACATTACTTTTACAGTTATACTGTTTATTAAAACACAACGTATTTAACAACGACCTCAAGTACTTCCTATTTAGCTCCTGTATCATAACACAAGCGTATTTGTACGCTCTGTAAACGAGCACCTGGGGGGAGCCTCATGCGCGGCGTAGGGGGTAAACGAGCGTAGAGCGCTGGTATTCACGCAGGAGAGCGCTGGCCAACGCTGGCCAATCAGAGCAACGCGGAAGGGCATGGTTGCCGAAAGTATTCACGCGAACAGGAGGGGAGGTGGGGAAGACATGCGACAAATAACGACGGGAGCTGGGAATCGACGCAACCCGGGTCGGCCGCGTAGGTGCGCGAGGCACTATGGTATGCGCCACGAGGGCGCCCCCCAGAAATGGGTCTTTGAGAGACATTTTAGTAAAACCGACGCCCCAAAAAAAAGCGTTCCTAAATCCATTTCCTCATCCACCGCTGTGCGTTCTGAAGTCTGATTCACTTCTCGTTTTCGCTCGTCAACTTTCACCTAGTTCCTATATTCGCACCCCCCACATGGGGTATCGTTGGAAGCGTACACTCGTTGGCTACAACACTGACCAATCATTTTCGCCATCAGTGGTGATTGGTCAGTTCTGGAGCGTATAAAGTCTGCTGAGTCTGGGGTGGTCATCATGAAGCGCAGGGCGTAAAAAGCTCGCCTGACATATCGTCATGTTGGTCGAGTGAGGTGGCGTTCGATATATATAATAATAAACACTGTTAGGACTATCTGACTCTTAATAATAAACACTGTTAGGACTATCTGACTCACAGACTCTGGTGCAGTGTGTTACTATGGTTTGGACCATGTATACCATCATCACTATTACTACTGTCTGATGAAATCCTGCCACTCACTACTGTTCAGTGTTCACTAATGTCACTAGTATCATTACTACTTGCACTTTGTTCTATATTCTATTATTATTACTACCTATTTTACCTGTACCCCCTGCTGCTATGACACTTGATTTCTCCCAAGGGGATTAATAAAGGAACACTTGGCTTGACAACCTGCTGTCACCTTACAGACATACTGTCAAACTGACATTTAAAAGACCTATAGAGAGGCTTGAACTACAGTGATTTTTTATATTGGATGTACATAGTGTGTACATACATTATACATAATCTACAGGTTAAATCTAGGCCCACTGTCTTTGTGAGGTCATAACAGTGTTTGTGTCAAATTATTATTATTCATTGAAGTTATTTGTTGACAGATTCATCTCAACAACAACCATAGCCTACTACCTGCTGAATGGTGCTCGGTTTGTGACACTCAAAGCTATGCCAGACATATCTATGGCAGATATACAGGTATCTACTGCAGATACCTCTATGGCAGCCATCTCTACGGCAGATATACAGGTATCTACTGCAGATACCTCTATGGCAGCCATCTCTACGGCAGATATACAGGTATCTACTGCAGATACCTCTATGGCAGATATCTCTACGGCAGACATCTCTACAGCAGATATCTCTACGGCAGACATCTCTACAGCAGATATCTCTATGGCAGATATCTCTATGGCAGATATACAGGTATCTACTGCAGACATCTCTACTGCAGATATCTCTATGGCAGATATCTCTATGGCAGATATACAGGTATCTACTGCAGACATCTCTACGGCACACATCTCTACTGCAGACATCTCTACGGCACACATCTCTACGGCAGACATCTCTACTGCAGATACCTCTATGGCAGATATCTCTACGGCAGATATACAGGTATCTACTGCAGATACCTCTATGGCAGATATCTCTACGGCAGATATACAGGTATCTACAGATATCTCTACGGCAGATATCTCTACGGCAGATATCTCTACGGCAGATATCTCTATGGCAGACATCTCTACGGCAGATATACAGGTATCTACTGCAGATACCTCTATGGCAGATATACCTACTGCAGATACCTCTATGGCAGACATCTGGCAGATATACAGGTATCTACAGCAGATATCTCTATGGCAGACATCTCTACTGCAGATATCTCTATGACATCTCTGCGGCAGACATGTCGTCAGCTTGTGACTGCAACTTGTTCCTGTTTGCGGACGACTCAGCCCTGCTGGTCTCTGACAAGAACAAGTTACAGGTTGAAAAAACCCTCAGCTCGGAACTAGGCAGAATCTGCATATGGCTCGCTGATAACAAACTATCATTACACATGGGCAAAACAGAGTCCATTCTCTTCGGTTCAAATAACAAACTCAGCAAGACCGACGGCTTCTCAGTTACAGTGGGTGACAATATTGTCACAAGGAAAGATGAAATTACCTACCTGGGTTCCATCCTAGAGGCTAATCTCTCCTGTGACAAAATGGCATCCAATGTAATAAAAAAAAGTCAACCAACGAACTCGATTCTTGTACCGGATCTCCTCTCTGGTAAACAAGAATACCCTGAAGACTCTGGCAGGAGCACTCATTCAGGGGTACTACGACTATGCTTGCACCTCATGGTACCAAAGCACCTCAAAGGCGCTAAAAACAAAATTACAAACATCTCAAAACAAACTGGTCAGACTACTGCTTGACCTTACTCCTAGAACCCACCTCACCCCTGCCCACTTTGACAACCTAGGATGGCTTAGAGTAGACGACAGAGTACAGCAACTTGCAATGGGCCTGGTCTACAAGATACACTACACGACCAAGGTACCCATGTACATGGCAAAATACTTCCCAAAGGTCAGTGAATACCACGATCACAACACCAGAGGGAGCTCCACAAATCATGTTAAACCCAGATTCGGCTCAAATAAGGGACTAAACACGTTTCGCAATTATGCCACATCAATGTGGAACGCCCTACCCAAAGCTGTAAAGGAATGTGGATCACTACCCACTTTCAAAACCTCTCTCAAGGGACACCACGGGAGACTGCAATTCAACACTGGCCCCTGTAAATATCCTAACCCAACCCCCTCCAATGTACAGTCATTTACCTAGTATGGTTTTGTCAATAGTCCAATGTACAATTTTGTTTGTTTGTACAGTGTCTCCTCCCCCCCCTCAATGTACAGTTTTGCTTGTTTATACAGTGTGCCCCCCCCCCCCCAACCACCTCCAATGTAAATTACCCAGTGGACTTGGCGCTGCTGTGATGGCTGCCTTTCTGATCGCTCCGACGAGACTGTGCTTTATTTTGTTAATTTTTATAGTATTAGGAGTTTTATTTGCACCAACTGTTGGTGCATTATATGTGTATGACCGTCAGTCAATCATTGACATTGGATTACGGGAAACTTACCAACTGGATTACTCGCTGGATCAACTTTCCGAACCACATCAATGGCCGGAAGAAATCCTCCGGAGACTAGGACCGGATCCTTTGTTCCTAGACCCCAGGAAAAGACGTCGAGGAAAAAGGTCTGGGATCCGAAACAGGCTGAGATCCAGACGACACCGTACACCACTTCCCAGTATATTGCTAGCCAATGTACAATCAATAGACAATAAACTGGATGACATCCGAGCAAGGATTCAATATCAAAGAGACGTTAGGGACTGCAATGTCCTTTGCTTCACCGAAACTTGGCTAACACCGGAGGTTCCAGATCACGCGATTCAACCAACGGATCATTTCTTTATCCATAGGAAGGATCGGACACAATCAGAGTCCGGTAAACAACGTGGTGGAGGTATTGCCTTCATGTTTAACAAAAATTGGAGTGATCCAACGAATGTGAAGGAATTATCCAACTACTGCTCCCCAGAACTGGAATATATAACCATCAAGTGTCGTCCTTTCTTCCTCCCGAGGGAGTTAACGGCGATCGTCCTGGTCGGAGTGTATATTCCACCGCAAGCCAACAACAACGCCGCGCTCTCCAGACTACACGACGAGGTAAATAATATACAAGCGACGAACGTTAACGCCGCCATTTTAGTACTGGGAGATTTCAATAGCGCCAATCTGAGAAAGGTATTGCCTGATTTCTACCAGCATGTGACTTGCAACACCAGAGGCGGTAACATCCTAGATCACTGTTACACGCAATTTAAAGGTGGCTACAAGGCTCATTCTGATAGTGGCTTTGGCAAGTCAGATCACGCATCCATTTTCCTTACACCAAAGTACAGACAAAGAATTAAAAGTACTCCCGTAGTCTCGCGAGAGGTGCAGAAATGGGATGTGACGTCAGAGGATACGATCCGGTCAGTGTTCCACAACACAGACTGGATTGTATTCCGCGACACAGATAACATTAATGCCTACACGGAGACAGTGCTGGACTATGTCTGTACTAGGGTGAAAGAAACAATCCCCACTACCAAAATGAAAGTTTACCCAAATCAAAAACCCTGGGTAGACAAATCCGTCCGTGAAGCTCTGAGAGAGCGCACCAAAGCATACAATGACGGCCTAGTGGCAGGCAACATGAATGACCACAAGGTGGCGCAACACAACGTAAGGAGGACAGTGTCAGAGGCCAAACGGCGCTACAGGGATAAAATTGAACTCCAGTTTGAACAAGCTGACTCTAGAGCTATGTGGCAGGGGCTCAAAACGATGACAGACTACAAAGGCGCCTCCCTCAAACTGAACAATGACATCTCCTTAGCAAACGACCTCAATACCTTCTATGCGAGGTTTGATGCTGGTAATAACAACACCAGCTCACAAGCCTCGGCAATGGGGGGGGGGGGGTCGGCTGCTGATGGAGGCGCAGTGTTCAGGGTAACAGAGCATGAGGTGAGGCGGACCTTTAAAAAAGTGAATATCAGGAAGGCAGCAGGTCCGGACGGCATCCCCGGCCGCGTCCTAAAAGTCTGTGCCGACCAACTGGCCCCAGTATTCACTGACATATTTAACCTGTCCTTAGAACAGGCTGTCATCCCCACCTGCCTGAAGAAGTCCACTATTATCCCTGTACCCAAAAAATCCAAGCCTGCTTGCCTCAACGACTACCGCCCTGTAGCTCTCACCTCCATAGCCATGAAGTGCTTTGAGAAGCTAGTAAAGGGCTACATCTGCTCCTCCCTCCCCATCAACATGGACCCCCTGCAATTTGCATACCGCCCCAACAGGTCCACGGAGGACGCCATATCCCATGTGCTGCACACAGCAGCATCACACCTGGACAAGAGGCAGGGGAACTACGTGAGAATGCTATTCATCGACTACAGCTCGGCATTCAATACCATAGTCCCCTCCATACTCATAGCCAAGCTCAGGGACCTGGGCTTGGGCTATGACCTCTGCCAGTGGGTCTTGGACTTCCTGACTGGCAGACCCCAGGTGGTGAGAGCAGGCAACTGCACCTCCTCATCCATCACCCTCAACATAGGGGCCCCCCAGGGCTGTGTTCTGAGTCCCCTCCTCTACTCCCTGTACACACACGACTGTGTGGCTCAGCGGAGTAGCAATACAATCGTCAAATTTGCTGACGACACAGTGGTGGTGGGCCTGATCTCTGCCAACGACGAGAGGGCCTACCTGGAAGAGGTCAAGGTCCTGGCGGGATGGTGCCAGGAAAACAGCCTCTCCCTGAACGTCAGCAAAACAAAAGAGATGATTGTGGACTTCAGGAGGTCGGGGGTCAAGGACTACAGCCCCCTCAGCATCGACGGGGCACCGGTTGAGAGAGTCAACAGCTTCAAGTACCTCGGAGCCCACATATCCGAGGACTTGAAATGGACCATACACATTAACAGTGTGGTGAAGAAGGCACGACAACGCCTCTACTTCCTCAGGCGCCTAAGGAAGTTCCAAGTCAGCCAGAAGATCCTTAAGAACTTCTACTCATGTACAATAGAGAGCATCTTGACCGGCAACATCACCTCCTGGTTTGGGAATAGCACTGCAAAAGACCAAAGCAGACTACAAAGAGTGACACGTTCAGCCGAACGCACAATTGGAGGGGGGCTCCCCACTCTCCAGAACATTTACAACAAGCGTTGCAAGGGGAAGGCTAAGAGAATTATTAAGGACTCGAGCCACCCGAACAACTGCCTCTTTGAACTGCTGCCGTCAGGCAAGCGACACAGGAGTCTCAAGGCGAGCACAGAAAGACTCAGAAGTAGCTTCTATCCCCAGGCCATCAGGCTGCTAAACGAACAATGAATGAACACTACACAACAACAACCACCAAACACACATAGCACACACATCCACACGCACACACTCACTTTAAACAAACACACTGTAGCACCCACTACACACACTTTATAGCACACACCCACTTTAAACAAACACACTGTAGCACCCACTCCCCACACTTTATATTTATGGATGAAGGATTGCACTACAACTCGTACACCTTACTGTAAATTGTACCTAAAATTGTACCTCATCCCACTTCTGCTTTGCACTAGATAGTACTGTACATTAGTACACTGCATAGTATTGTGTATTGTATATTATATGGTAACTCAGAACATTGTACATATGTCTATACCGAACAACTGTGACCTCATTCTTCTTCTAAATTCATGCTATATTATGTTATTATGTTATTTGATACTATCTTGTCTAGCACAGTCTCTGGAGCGTAACAGTAAGAAGCATTTTGTATGAAAGTATTCTGTACTTCTGTATGACAACTATTAAAGAACTTGGAACTTGAACTTGGTATGGTTGTCAATATCCCAATGTACCCAACCCCCCCCACCCAACCTCCTCCAATGTACAGTTTCTACGTCAAATGTATATACTCCCTTTTCTTGACTCCTTCTGTATCACAAACAGTACTGTATTTGCAAATCTGGTATGTCATAAATGTATAGATGTAGCAGTACTGACTATCTGTATGTCATGTATGTCATATATGTCCTGATGAATTGAAAATGGGGGACCCTGATGTAAACAAGACGAAAGTCTTTCTCTGGTCTGCATCCCCTTAACAATTGTGTGTATTGAGCTGTACTGTATTGTACCCATTCTGCAATCTGTTAATAAAGTTTTCAATCAATCAATCAAGATATAAAAACAAAAAAAACTAGGCTAATGTTTATTTTTATTTTTGGTGAACTGTTGGCTGCTCCATAAATTAGAGACACATCATGACTGATGTGAACTATTTGAATATTTGAACTATGTGAATTGTTGCGAAATTGCAGGCTTTCCAATGAAGAAAGGTTGCCTATTTGGTAGATATGTTGTGCAGTAAAATCTGAAATAAATAAATAAATACCGTATATGTATTACTATTATTATTATTATATTATTATTATTATTATTATTATTATTATTATTATTATTATTATTATTATTATTATTATTATTATTAATATAACAATAATAATAATAATAATAATAATAATAATAATTATATGTCAATTGAAATTGTCTGCTATCATCCTATACATATCAATTTAGACTGAAATGTCAAATATTAGATTATTCCAGTCACTTCAGCCACCATACTATAAGCCTATATGGTAGCACTGCTCAATCCTTCCGACGGATGGCGCTAGAAGCAAAAGACAAATTCGTAATTGGGGGGTCTCCAGCTACTGCCTCCGTCACATGGAACTGTCTATCACTGAGCCGAGGAGATGAGTGTCTATACTGTATAGTATAGGGATGGAGGGGGCTTGAGGAACCGTGGAGGAAAACCTGCCCATTCGAGATAACGCCGGACATACAGTAGGAAAAGAGTTGCCACTTTCTAATCTAATATCGAACCCCTCCTTTGGCTTCGGAGTGGAGACCCGCGGTCCGCGGATAGGGGCGCGCTGGGGCTCGTCGGAGAGAATATGCCAAATGCAATATGCTGCATTCCTGTTCTCTCAAACGCACGGGACCCAAGTTATCGCCTTTGATTGATTATGCTTTGATTGATTATGCTTGCGGAGACTGAGTGCGCGGTCCGAGTGGAAGCAGGAATTCAAGGAACCGACCAAAGTAGACGCACCTCCCGAGTCTCTGAGCTGAGTGAGTAACGGGGCTTATAGCGCAATGATCTGCCCATGTCTGTCTGACAAGCTGGGGAAATGTCCATCTATCTGTGCCGATGACTGGATAGTCGATTTAGCCTGATAAGCTCCGGATAGGAGGCTGTTATTATTATAATTGTTTGCATATGCATAATATATCCCCGTGACATCTATAGTGAGATGTTGCTTGCTCGTATCTCTTTGTGTTCCCAGACCCTGCTCTGTATTTTCCAGTGGTCCTACATTAACACACACAGACACGTGTGCACCCACCTCGGTGTTACTGCATTGCCTTTATGATGTGATTTGATGTCCAATTAACCGATTCATCTGAGAACTCCATCACAATTTCGGGAGAGGAATGCATAGGAAGCATCCGATCGTGTGTTTTATGATTCGTATTCGAGAGGACTGATGAAGATGATTAACGTTAGAGACCGATAACCTGCCATTAATGTGTTCTGCCCCCTCCCTCCCTCCCTCACTCCCGCCTTCAGAGATATAGGGGGTGTGGGGGAAAAGCTTTTGTCGTGTACGTTGCCAGCTGACCTCAGGGACTCACCACGGCTTACATTCCGACTTTGATCTGGAAATGAAAAGGAAATGCTTTGACGATCAGGGGCACCATGAGAGACGCGAAAAATCCGCTTGCTGCTAGGTTATATTTAAATATATATATATATATATTTTACAAGCTTGATAACAACTGCGATAACACATTGCCTAATACTGCATCAACCTGAATATATTTGTCTGTCGTCTTGAGATTCCGTGTAGTCGCTATACCTACAGGGCCACCAGGGCCAAATTCCACATGCGTTTTCTCCGCGTTCGTTCACACCCAGGTCCGCCTGTCTGTCAGTCAGCCGATACCACTGACACTGACCCCCCCCCCCCCCATGTCTTTGTTTCTAACCTGTTGTTGTCGTCGGAACTCGGAACCACTGCAGTTTGAGCTGTCAGGGCTCTGGGTTCGCGATGAGGCGTGAAAGCCCAAAGGCGCGGCGAGCCAGGCAGCCAGTGGCCGAATCATTAACCACTGTATGATTGATGCGTAATGAGGGGGTTCCATACCACACCATGCACGCTGCCATTCCCCGGCTGGACGCGCAGGAGGTGTGCGCAGGCCTTGTTGATGGGCAAGAAACAAGGAATATAATTTGGGTCAGATATATAGAATAGACCTCAAAAGAGGATGTGGTTATTACCTGTTTAATAACACCCCCCCCCCCCCCCATCAAGAATCAATGTCGCCTACCACCACATGCAACCTCATATATTTATTTTTTATTTTTTTGCTTTAAGTGTATGGGCAATGGAGATTTAGGATAGACCATCAGTTTGCTTCCTCTGTTTGCTATAGGCTCTAGTGTTTATTTCAGAGACCCTATTGTATGAATAAAGGCGGGCTCTCTGCAGCTCCCAGCCTACAATATCCCTCCTCACAGGGGCATGGTTAATCGTTGTTGCAAGCAAACATTTGACCTAATTCACATTCTCACACAATAACAGTCAGCCCCCCCCCCCCCTCTCTCTCTCTCTCTCTCTCTCTCTCTCTCTCTCTCTCTCTCTCTCTCTCTCTCTCTCTCTCTCTCTCTCTCTCTCTCTCTCTCTCTCTCTCTCTCTCTCTCTCTCTCTCTCTCACACACACACACACACACACACACACACACACACACACACACACACACACACACACACACACACACAGAGAGACAGAGAAAGCACATGGCTTCTTAGGTTTGGCTCCACACGGACTGTCGAGTGGCTTATCAGGACCCGAGCAGATTGGCAGCTACAGGCTGAGCTGGTTTGCGAGGAGCTACAGTATTAATAATGGATACACATGTAAGTGCACAGTGGATATTCTTAGAAGGATATATTGATTTGACGAGCGGTGTAGACCTAAATGACTGTGTTTTGCTTAGCCGTTTGTGTATTCATTACGGCACTGTGAGTGGTAGGCCCCTCGTGCACAATTTGGCGGTTGCTTGTGTGCTGTGAGCTCAGTTATAGGAGAAAAGAGATGGAGAAAAAAAGCTATTGGAAGGTTTGATAGGCCTTGACAAGGGACACCATTGGTGAGCACATGGACACCAACGTGGTGAATGAATGAATGAATGAATGAATGAATGAATGAATGAATGAATGAATGAATGAATGAATGAATGAATGAATGAAAACTGTATTTAACAGATTGCAGAATGGGTACAATACAGTACGGCTCAATACACACAATTGTTAAGGGGATGCAGACCAGAGAAAGACTTTCGTCTTGTTTACATCAGGGTCCCCCATTTTCAATTCATAGTGACATTTTGGCTGCTTTTTTTTTTATATAGCGCTTTTATCCAAAGCGCTTTACAATTTGTTACTTACATATTACCCATTCACACACCGACGGCGGAGGCAACCATGCAAGGTGCCAACCTGCTCATCGGGAGCAATTAGGGGTTAAGTGTCTTGCTCAAGGACACATCGACACGCTGCCCAGGAGGAGCAGGAATCGAACCGGGAACCTCCGGATTGCCAGATGACTGCTCTACCTCCTGAGCCACTGTCGCCCCCACATTTATGACATACACAACAAACATACATGACATCATGACATTTATGGCATAGGGACATACATGATATACAGTATATAGTACTGTTACATTTGTATACAGTATATAGTACTGTTACATTTGTGACATATACGATATGCAAATATACAGTACTGTTACCCATAGATCCTAACAGAGAATATATACATACGGTGGGGAGGAGACTGTACATTAGGAGGGGGTGGGTGGGAGAAAATATATACATACGGTGGGGAGGAGACTGTACATTAGGAGGGGGTGGGTGGGAGAAAATATATACATACGGTGGGGAGAAAATATATACATACGGTGGGGAGGAGACTGTACATTAGGAGGGGGTGGGTGGGTGGGAGAAAATATATACATACGGTGGGGAGGAGACTGTACATTAGGAGGGGGTGGGTGGGAGAAAATATATACATACAGTGGGGAGAAAATATATACATACGGTGGGGAGGAGACTGTACATTTGGAGGGGGTGGGTGGGTGGGAGAGAAATATACATACAGTGGGGAGAGAATATATACATGCGGTGGGGAGGAGACTGTCTAATAGGAGGGTGCGGGGGGGCGGGGTTTGGACATTTACGGTGGCCAGTTTCGAATGTGGGTAGGGATTCACATGTTTTCACGTCTGTGGGCAGGGAGAAGGTGGGCATCCCGGTGAGAGATGAGGGAAGAGGGCGTGCTGTGGTCCCAACATTCCACGCGTTTCAGTGCTCGCTAGGCAGACAGGTAGATGTATACTCTAGATTAGATTAGATTAGATTAGATTACTGTGTTTTTACTTTTTTTTATCCACTTTTTCTCCTTATTTTTTTTATTTTTCTCCCATCCCAATTTCGCCTCGCCAATTCTCCCCTTCAATTCTCCCCTCCCCTGTCTTGAACGTTGCTAGACTATGCCTCCCACTGGTCGGCTGTAGTGAGGATAGAAGCCTTGCATCACGTGTCCCCTCCAGTACACAAGGAGGCAGCCTGTCGCATCTTTTCACCAGACAGCACGGACTCTCAGTGGCGAGGAGCAACGCGTGGGAGGCTCACGCTGCCCCCGATACTTCCTGTCTCTGCTGTACAGGCGTCACCCAACCGACCTGTAGGAGTCGCTGTCCACAACGTCCAATCCCCACCCATCGACTTCCACCCGCTACCTCTGCCAATTGAGATAGTATGACGACTGGCCCAAGCCGCAGGCAATGGTGACTCGGGGAGTCGAGACAGGAGTCTCTTGCATTGGTGACGAGCGCAATCTCCGCTACGCCACCCAGCCGCAGATTACTGTGTTTTGATTGTGGATTTGACTTGCTATTAGAGGTCACTATCTCTCAGGGTCACAACACAACAACAGCAATAGGCCTAGAGATACAGTATGTCAAGAGAACAAATGACACCCGTGTTAGTCTTGCTCAGTCATACGTGACTAAATCCAGTTTAGATTAGATTAGATTAGATTAGATTAAAATGTATTGTTATCATACAGCACAAGTACAGTACAACAAAAATAAGTTTGGCATCCAACCAGAGTGCCAATGTAACAGTAAAGTCCAATAGTAACATACAATGTACAGGTGATTAAACTGTGTATAAGATATATAAATGAGTACTACTGAGTACTGAGTGCTAATCAGATGTATGCACAGAGTTGTAGTATTAATATGTAGTAAGTCATACTGACCAGCAGCGTAACTAGTAAGAGTAGTACATAATGGATGTGTACAGAGTTGTAGAATGAATATGTACAGTGATATATAGGTATAAAGACACTATGGTAGTAAGTCATACTGGCCAGCAGCATAACTAGTAAGAGTAGATAAGGGATGTGTACAGAGTTGTAGTATTAATGTGTATAGTGATACAGGTATAACTACGTAGAAAAAGGGGTGGGTGTTGAGGGATTTGGGGTGCTTTTTCAATGTATGTGATGTATAGATTGGGGGAAGATGGTAGCATCTAACGGTGCCAGGTCAGAGAGGGCAGAAATGTGTTTGGCTTAGCAGAGGTTGGTTCAGAGCGAGTGAGCACCACAGCCAGCCGAATGTTTGTTGACATTCCTTGTAGGAACATCTGAGATAAGAGCGAGTGTCTCCCAGAGCAGGAGGGAGAGAGGTTCATCTTAATGAAACGTAATGTGTGTAAAGGTTATTAACGCAGTTGTCATGACAACACGTCGCATGACAACCAGAAGGCGGGGCCGTCGTTGCGACGACGAACATCTATAAGTCGAACGGTGTTTCCGGGTGTAGGGCAGACTAGAATCTGACCAAGAGCGAGTAGGACTGAGATCACACAGAGGACACTCTCTCCTCTCATCACAGAGAGGAGGGGGGGGGGGGAGAATGCCACATCATCATTAGCTCCGGCTAACGCGAGGAGGGTTAGGCTAAAGACCAGGCCTGAACACTATTGGACTGAATAACAAAAGGACGATAGACGAACACACCGAAAGATCATTAGAATAGACTCTTCAAGGACGATACAATTTGATAACATCTGATAACATCTGATTATGAGGTTCTGTTTATAGCAATAAAACAACGCTTTTCCTCATAAGGTATTTCACGGTGTCGAAGTGTCGAATTCTTACGGAGGTGGAGAATTAGTATGGTTTATGGATTGCACTAACGGGGGAGATAAGGATCTTATCTGCCGGTATCGGAGACGTCAGGACCATTAAAAGTACACAACGCAGAGGAATTGGATGGAGAGCCAAACAGACGAAGACGTGATACTGGCCAGTTTGATCAGGATCTTACAGTTGATGCCGTTTGGACCCGGATTATTGCTTGCTTTGAAGTTGCTTGAAAGGAAGAGACTGTGTGCAGTGCCGAGGCGTGAAGGGGTAGCCATGGACGCGAGCCAAGCCAGCGAGCGAGCAAGGCCAGCGCCATGGACCCAGCGAGCGAGCCGAGCAAGGCCGGAGAGATAAACAGCGCCATGGACCAGAATAACTGACGGTGAAAAGATAAAGTGAGTCTCAACAACTTCACAAGCCAATAAGAAAACGAACAATAGTGTATCCGTAAACGTAATTAGTTTGAAACAGAGAGAATGCCAGCTGTAATAGTGTGTTTGAATAACAGCAGAGCGGCACAGTTTTGTTTTGAAAATCGAAGGTGTTATCTGAAAGGGAACCAAAACAGTCATAGATGACGAAAGAAAGCAAAATAGGGCAGAAGGAGCCATAATGAGAGAGATGAGGAGAGGGGGGGGTACTGAACCAGACTGAAATCTGTTATGGCGGGATTGTTATGACAAGACTGTCGCCTGAGACGGCCCACCTTAAACTGGTCGCTGTGGTCTCAAGACGGCCGGAATTTTGTTTTGACGGGAGGAAAGTCGGTCGGGAATTTACCTTAAACTGTGTATTATGTCCGATAAGCAAGAGTTTAGTCCGGGAGAAGCGTCCCCTGATAGGAAAGAGAGGAAAAACAGCGGTGTTTTTAGGCCTTGGAAGGAAGGGCAGCGTTTGTTTGTTTGAGAGAGTAGCCATTTGCACCGAGACAAAATGGCCGTGAGCACCACGAGGAGATAACAACAGATAAGAACCCAGGAAGTGACACGTCTCACTAAACCACCATAGAGGAGGAGTAGGTCGCCACCTAGTGCGGAGAGGGGGTAGTGCTGGGGAGTTTTCATTACCCATAGGGAATATTTAGATATAGGCCTGTACTACCATCTAGTGGCGGAGTGGGGGAGTGATTCAATAGTGAATCTAATGAGCACAGAGAGTGGATTATTATTATAATAATAATATTAGATATAGAGTTTAATTATACAATGGATTAAATAAGAATTGCACAGAAAGATGGTGCAGTTATTTGAATGGGTTAATTATGGAATAAGGAGGGAGTTTGAATTCCAGTTGGGCCTTCTCACACCTAATAGATAGGCAGGGTCTTCAGAAGACACGTCACCAGAAGAACTGGCGCGCGCTGGGGTCAAACTGGGATGAAGAGTTGCGCGGAGTGGGTATCGGAAACTGCAAGTGTCACGCCGGAAGACAACAAACAGGGAACCGCCCTGTAAGATAGATAATAGGTGTGGAGAAGGTGGTAGACTAATAGCAAAACAAGGGAAGTCGAATGTACAGATGACTGCCGGTGTTGTGTTTCTGCTTTCAAGGGGGAATGACACCGACAGCGATGGAGATGACCAGGAGACAGACTGGAGGAGGAGGAAGCCGCAGGGGCCAGGCACCGCAGCCTGGTACACAGATCCACGACGAGAGAGAGGAGACGGCGGCGGTGGAGGAGCAGATGTGGAGAGGACAGCCAGAGACACTGAGCAGTAGCAGACCAGGGAGACATTTTTGCCTAGGGGACCGCGCCCTGGAGAGGGGACCAGCTCAGGAAAGGAGCCGTCACTGAAAGGGGGCCCTTGCCCTAGAAGAACGGGACCGGCCCAAGATGGGAGGTGTACTGTAAGAGGGAAGGGAGCGCTCTGATTTGGACGTGGGGTACCTAATAGGGGGGCCGAAGGGTTTAGGTGTGTCGTCTGAGAAGTTGCAATCTGTGTTTTTCTCTGTCTCTTCTCTCTCTCTCTCCTCCCTGACCGTTGTTTATCCTTTCTGGTTTGGGTGTGATGCGGGTAATGAAACAGCAGACGGCGGGGCCCTAATTGTTATGAGTCTATTTTGTGTATAATTAATTGAAAAACCAAATAATGATTTATGATTCTGAAGGTTGATTAAGAATCAAAGGGGGGAATGAGGGATTTGGGGTGCTTTTTCAATGTATGTGATGTATAGATTGGGGAAGATGGTAGCATCTAACGGTGCCAGGTCAGAGAGGGCAGAAATGTGTTTGGCTTAGCAGAGGTTGTTCAGAGCGAGTGAGCACCACAGCCCAGCCGAATGTTTGTTGACATTCCTTGTAGGAACATCTGAGATAAGAGCGAGTGTCTCCCAGAGCAGGAGGGAGAGAGGTTCATCTTAATGAAACGAATGTGTGTAAAGGTTATTAACGCAGTTGTCATGACAACACGTCGCATGACAACCAGAAGGCGGGGCCGTCGTTGCGACGACGAACATCTATAAGTCGAACGGTGTTTCCGGGTGTAGGGCAGACTAGAATCTGACCAAGAGCGAGTAGGACTGAAATCACACAGAGGACACTCTCTCCTCTCATCACAGAGAGGAGGGGGGGGGGGGGAGAATGCCACATCATCATTAGCTCCGGCTAACGCGAGGAGGGTTAGGCTAAAGACAGGCCTGAACACTATTGGACTGAATAACAAAAGGACGATAGACGAACACACGAAGGATCATTAGAATAGACTCTTCAAGGACGATACAATTTGATAACATCTGATAACATCTGATTATGAGGTTCTGTTTATAGCAATAAAACAACGCTTTTCCTCATAAGGTATTTCACGGTGTCGAAGTGTCGAATTCTTACGGAGGTGGAGAATTAGTATGGTTTTATGGATTGCACTAACGGGGGAGATAAGGATCTTATCTGCCGGTATCGGAGACGTCAGGACCATTAAAAGTACACAACGCAGAGGAATTGGATGGAGAGCCAAACAGACGAAGACGTGATACTGGCCAGTTTGATCAGGATCTTACAGTGTGTACTCTGTAAACCTGTGTTGGACCCTCAACTACGCTAAACGACATTAGCGGAATGTACCGCTCAGTGTCTTTTCATTCCCTTTAGACAATCCTTTTAAAGAGATTGGCCTGGATGAAGTGCAAGTGAACAGGTGATAAATCAGTGTGTTTTCCAGTTCCGTTAGACGATCCTACACTCTTAAAGGAATTGGGTTGGATAAAGTGCAAGTGAACAGGTGATATATCTGTAATCCGTTCATTCCTTCCTTCCTCCTGTCGGTTCATCGCGTTATCGATCATCCGCTCGTCCGTCCATCCCTTGCTCATCTGCGCTCTACGTTGCGTGTCCAGTGTGTTCCCTTCTCACATTGGCGCAGGAATAGAAAACAAGTGCACATTTGTGATAGCTGCAACCTTTTTGCGATAAGCCACCCCCTTTTAGCCAACTGGCATGAACACGCACACACACACACACATACACGCACGCACATACACACGCCACGCGCACGCACACACCGCACGCACGCACACACGCACACACACACACACACTTGACCTCCATGCCCAATTACAGCCTCCTGGAACAAAACCTGTGGCCGCTAAAGGGGGTGGGAGATTTTTGTGGACGGACCTGGACCAACCAATGGACAGAGTGACCTATAGACAGAGTGAACTATGAGCGTCAGTAGGAGAGACAACTCTGCTATGTCTTCATCGCTGAAGCTCTGACATTTGAAGTGGCGTCAGGAGAAACACAGTTCAGAGTAGATAGGACTGACGGACGAGAACCGGGACCTTCTGATTACCAACCGGCTGCTCTACCTCCTGAGCCACTGTCGCCCCCACGTGGTGACGTAGACCGGACATTTGGTAATCGGAAGGTTCGTCGGTTCGATTCCCGCTCCTCCCGGGCAGGCGTGTCAAGTGTCCTTGAGCAAGACACTCAAACCCTAATTGCTCAAGATGAGCAGGTCGGCACCTTGCATGGTCGCCTCTGCCGTCGGAGTGAATGGTGAATGTGAGGAACAAAATTGTAAAGCGCTTTGGATAAAAGCGATATATAAAAATTCACCATTTACCAAAAATGCACCATTTCTATTAGGTATTCTATTGACCCCCACAACGCCTTTATGGCTACAGCCCCCTGGTGCCTGATCCACCCACTCGGACAGGGCGATGCTCGTCAGCTCTGGTCCGGCAGGTGTGACAGAGGGAACAGGATCTCGCTAGCATTCTAACAAGCGTCTTAAATGCCACAGATGAAGGGATGTTCTCGGTGGCTTGGGAGAAGGGTTTTGATTGGCAGGGATGTTCTCTGTGGCTTGGGAGAAGGGTTTTGATTGGCAGGGATGTTCTCGGTGGCTTGGGAGAAGAGTTTGATTGGCAGGGATGTTCTCGTGGCTTGGGAGAAGAGTTTTGATTGGCAGGGATGTTCTCGGTGGCTTGGGAGAAGGTTTTGATGGGCAGAGTAGCTGCTGGAGGAGGGACCTCTCAGTTTCAAGTTTCTTTAATAGTTGTCATACAGATGTACAGAATACTTTTATACAAAATGCTTCTTACTGTTACGCTCCAGAGACTGTGCTAGACAAGATAGTATGAAATAAAATAGTATAGCATGTAAAATAGAAGTAAAAATAGAGGTCACAGTGTTCAGTATAGACATATGTACAATGTTCGATGCAGAATAGAAGTAACTGAGTTACCAATACAATATACAATATACTATGCAATGTACTAATATACAATACTATATAGTGCAAAGCAGAAATGGGATGAGGTACAATTTAGGTACAATTTACAGTACCTATTTACCGCGCTGTGGTTCCTCACAGCGCGGATAGAAAGGGGCATCGGGGCAGCAGTGTATCACAGGAGCCTCCTTCCGTAAATCGACAATGGGCTCCGTTGCATTTTGATAATCAAATTGTCATTGCTTGTTTCATGTCTGACCCTAAAAGTCTGAATGTTCACCACACACAGCTGGGAGGTTCGGGCTAAGTGACATCATCTTTGCCATGGTAACGCGTCAGCTTTTCTCTCACGCTCACGTCGTGCTGATTTCCATGACAGCATTGTCAAACACTCAGTGGCAGCCATTTTACGGCGCGCGCCGCCAGCCAAATGACCATCAAGAATGCAGATTTGAATGAGAATGGTCCGTCGTTCTATCAATTCAAGTTCCACCACGGCCCTCGTCCGATTGGTTGGGCTGGGAGAGAAGGCAGCTCTAGGGCCAGAGATTACACTGCAGTGCTGCTGAGGCGTCACTGTGGCTGAGCACCGCAGGGGCAGGGGGGAGGGGGGGGGGGGGGGGCGGGACACGGAGGGAAGGAAGGCCAGGAAACCTGGCTGGGGATTGTGACAGCCTCTTCTCATCAACAGCTTTCAGCTTCTTCAAACACCTGCCACAGCACTACCCCCCCCCCACACACCAACACTGGTGTGCTCTCTCTCTCTCTCTCTCTCTCTCTTTTTCTTCTTTCTTTCTTTTTCTGTACACCTACACTTCTCCCCCCCTTCTTTTCTCTCTCATTAGCCTACCGCCCCCCCTCTCTCTTTTATTCTTTTTCTGTACACTACACGTCTCCCCCTTCTTTTCTCTGTCATTAGCCTCTCTCTCTCTCTCTCTCTCTCTCTCTTCATCTCTCTCTTCTCTCTCTCTCTCTCTCTCTCTCTCTCTCTCTCTCTCTCTCTCTCTCTCTCTCTCTCTCTCTCTCTCTCTCTCTCTCACTCCAGCTCCAATCCACCTATCTGTTCTCTGTTGTCAAATCAATGCAGATATAATGATACTGACACACGGTCCCAGTTGTGAACGAGGAGGAAATATCTCCTCACTGAGGTTTCTCTCCGCGATCCAGAATATTCACAGGGCCGTTCGGGATGAGCTCCTCCTGGCTGAAGTGATGCAGTAAGTGGGGGTTAAGAGCAGGGTCACTATGTGACGAGTGCGTAACACGTAGACTTGTTGTTCCTACTAAACAGACGTGCTCAGCGAACATGTACCCCCCCCCCCCCCCTTCCCTTCCCCCGTCACAACCGCTTCCTTGCGGTGGGCGACACAAGGGTTTATACGAAGACAGCACAAGTCGGATACCCGCCGTTCCAAAATATTATTTATTAATTTTGTAGTATTAATATGAATCAATCCGGGGGTTAATTTGAATCGTGAAAGAACACTGTTTATGTTTGTTCTCTCGGGTTGTACTTGCGAAGAGAGTGAAAGGTGGCTTGGCACTGTGTTTTCTTTTAATGAAGAGGAACATCTTTTTCCCATCAGATTCCCAAGGAGAAGAGAAAAAGCCCCCATGGCACTAGAGATCACCACACTGCAACACTGAAGCTGGTTTATTTGAGCTGCTTCAGCCATTTTGGATCACCACACTATATGCTAATGAGACACACAATGCCATCCATGTTAGCAAATTGGCATTGTGGTCCCAGGCATTCATCTGGCGGTCACTCCTTGGCACAAAGCGGTTTCACCGGCGGTGTAGTGGAGTGGCACGCGTGGGGATACTGAGTATAGAGGGTTTCAAAGTGACGATAACGTTCTAAAAGGACCCCACATTTATTTCCTGTTGCAATGTTTGCTAATGCAATAGTTGACAGGAAATACATTTGGGTCCAAACTGTTCCCTTGCAACAGAATCCCAGTGAAACCTGGTCTATACCTAGTCTATACAGACCTTTCTATACATTTATACCTCATCATCAACCTAACTACCTACCATTGGCATGTATAGGATGTTGGGATTATAGTATATCACCTCAGTAGTATAACCACCTCTTCCCTGAGTATTACCACTAGATCACTGAGTAGTACCACTACATCACTGAGTATTACCACTACACCACTGAGTATTACTAGTACAATAACACTGAGTATTACCACTACCAGGGGAGGAAACTAACTTTTTGGCTTACCAGCCAACTGGCGAGTATCTGATTTTTTTTACCAGCCAAACAGATTTTTTACCAGACAAAAAAAATCGCTAATTGTGATAATTACTTCTTTGTACGTCTTCGTCTAAATTGATTTTCAATCATAGTAAATTAATCACACTGTCTCTACTCTTCAAAATATTACATCATTAAATCACATATTAACATGAAAGAGGGAACTATTCTGGACTGGGTTGGGCTGAACTGGGCAGTGAAAGATGCTGGGTTGGGCTGGTCTAGGTTATACTGAATGATGAATTGAAAATGAATTGAAAATGGGGGACCCTGGTGTAAACAAGACGAAAGTCTTTCTCTGGTCTGCATCCCCTTAACAATTGCATGCATTGAGCCGTACTGTACTGTACCCATTCTGCAATCTGTTAAATAAAGTTTTCATTCATTCATTCATCACAGCTCAACTACTAGGAATGTGTGTCTGACTCTTAAGTGCAGGAAATATTCATCAGAAAGGGGGGACATGATGGAGGGAATGGAAAGAGCAGGTTTGACAGGGGCAGGGTTGAAGGGCATTGGAGTGTGGAGGAAGTGGACAAGGCATTAAGCAAACAGGACTGAAATGGGGGACCCTGATGTAAACAAGACGAAAGTCCTTCTCTGGTCTGCATCCCCTTAACAATTGTGTGTATTGAGCTGTACTGTATTGTACCCAATCTGTTAATAAAGTTTTCAATCAATCAATACTGGGTTGGGCTGGTTTAGGTTGGACTGAGTTGGGCAGTGAAAGAACCAAGCATTTCACTGTAATGTAATAGCTAAATAAAACAACTTGAACTTGACTTGTTACATTTGCACTCTGGTTGTATGCCAAATGTATTCTGGTTGTACTGTACTTGTGCTGTAAGATGACAATACATTGGAACCGAATCGACAACGCTAGGGGTTCAGCAGGTGTATTCTGAATGCCAAGTATGACAACATCACCGTTGTGAAGGGCATATGGGCGAGTCACAGTGGTGATATGGGGGGAAACCCGGTAATAATAAAATGTCACTCGGCTGCATTTAAGCAAAGCCGCTCAGTATAGTCGTCCACTATGTTGAATGCGCGTTATGGTAGCTTGTTACATGCTAGGTAGCTAGCCGGCTAATGTTGTTGACTTGTCATTCTCATCCGACTCGAAGGAGACGCGTCGCATGCTGTTGTTCGCCCCCATGTCAGACCGCACTGATATCCGAAAGCGACGACTCTACATGCAATTATTTTCATCCACTGGTGTGTTTTTGTCTAAATTTGTCTACGTTGTCAAGCCGGCTGCCGGTGGCAGGAGTCTGTAGGTCCGCGCGGCGCGCGCAGTGATCTGTCCACTTCCCCTAGATGGGCGGCATCTTCTAGAAAATGAGTGTTCATTGGAGGAGCTTAGAGCGCATCTGTACAACGATGATGTTCATTGGTTATGGTCGGATTATTATGAGGCGCAAATGGGAGGAATCAAGGGGGGAGTCAGAGTTCGGCTTGTGCCAGTGAGCGAATCAGCAGATTGCAGAATGATTTTTTTGTTTTGTTTTGTAATTACTAGTACTCGCCAGACTGGCGAGTGCTCTTCATGAATTACTCGCCAAACGTAAAAAATACTCGCAATTGGCGAGTAAAGTGGCCTAATTTCCTCCCCTGACCACTACATCACTGAGTATTACCACTACACCACTGAGTATTACCACTACATCACTGAGTATTACCACTACGCCACTGAGTATTACCACTACATCACTGAGTATATTACCACTGTACCACTGAGTATTACCACTACATTACTGAGTATTACCACTACATCACTGAGTATTACCACTACACCACTGAGTATTACTATAATAACACTGAGTATTACCACTACACCACTGAGTATTACTATAATAACACTGAGTATTACCACTGTACCACTGAGTATTACCACTACATCACTGAGTATTACTATAATAACACTGAGTATTACCACTGTACCACTGAGTATTACCACTACATCACTGAGTATTACTATAATAACACTGAGTATTAAAGGACCCCAGTAGTTTGGTTAACGTCTAAGACATGACACCTAGTACCAAAGCAAACATCATTTGCCAAAAGCACTGTTACTTGGTGTAGGAGGAAATCCTATATATGGAACCCTATATTTCCATAGAGCGTTGTTGAGAGAATCATGTGTTTATGAGACGGGGTGTTTTCTCCAGTTATTTTTAAATGTCTTTGGTAACTTGTAGAAGATGACAGAAAGGCAGCCTTTGGTTGAGAAGAAAGGTAAAACAAACAGTTGTCATGTGGTGTTCTCAAATCAATGAGTGTTTAATAATCGTGATTTCAATATCAATCAAAATAATCATCTCAATAGACTCCCAATAGAACAGATTCAGCGCAAAGCTTGTTGTTTGGAAAAAAATCTGTGATGATGACAAATTGGATACATTGCTAATATGGATTTTAAAACATTTAAACCTAAAACGGCTGCTAATAATGTATATACACATAAATGTGTTTCCCGGTTTCAATGGGTTAAAAGTGGCATCATAAGAAATTAAATCCTTATTTGACCACCAACATGTTCACTTTAGTAGATGAGGCCTTATATCGTTTGTTTTGCCAATCCATCACATTTTGCTATTTGAAAAGACACACTTTAATCAATAGCCGGTAGCCAAATCTATTGCTACAGTAGTGGGAATTGACAGTAGGAAAATATCTGGTAACGGTCTGGAAATATTATGGACATTTTCCATGGGAAGTTAAACTCGGGAACATGGGACATTTTGCCCAATTTCAAATGAAAATCTTAACTTATAATAGTGAACTTAATTTGGAGGGAAAGACAAGGCTATAGTTTTACTTGTGGCATGTTTTGGTTAAAATATCCACATTTAATGGGAATTGCAACCCTGCATTGTGCATTCAATGTGCAGTGCACTCCTCCATCACATGTAGATATAATTGCCAGCATCCCAATTCTACTGAATTCTCCCTTCCATCACATGTGCAGTGCGATCTTCCATCACATGTGCAGTGCGATCTTCCATCACATGTGCAGAGCGATCTTCCATCACATGTGCAGTGCGATCTTCCATCACATGTGCAGTGCGATCTTCCATCACATGTGCAGTGCGATCTTCCATCACATGTGCAGTGCGATCTTCCATCACATGTGCAGTGCGATCTTCCATCACATGTGCAGTGCGATCTTCCATCACATGTGCAGTGCGATCTGTCTTGCATCACATGTGCAGAGCGATCTGTCTTGCATCACATGTGCAGAGCGATCTTGCATCACATGTGCAGAGCGATCTTGCATCACATGTGCAGAGCGATCTTCCATCACATGTGCAGTGCGATCTTCCATCACATGTGCAGAGCGATCTTGCATCACATGTGCAGAGCGATCTTCCATCACATGTGCAGAGCGATCTTGCATCACATGTGCAGAGCGATCTTCCATCACATGTGCAGAGCGATCTTGCATCACATGTGCAGAGCGATCTTCCATCACATGTGCAGAGCGATCTTCCATCACATGTGCAGAGCGATCTTCCATCACATGTGCAGAGCGATCTTCCATCACATGTGCAGGTGATTCTCAGCATCTTGCACATTAATGCAGTGCTACATGTCAGAGGCTGTAGAGGGCTCAGTTTTAAGGTTAGTGCAAACATAGTGATATATGAAACTAGAGACCTTGAGGAATCCATAGATACCAATGATATGATATGATATCTAGTTTATCTGTAAAGGGGCTAAATATTGATTCAGAGAGAAATTGGCAATGTCATGACATGGGGGTCCCTTGACCTTTCACCTCAAGGTTTCTGAATGAAAGTCAACTAATCTAATTTAAGTTTAGCTCATAACTAAATGGTTTATTTTCTTTAAAGAATTCTATTGAAAGGGTTTACAATTATGGCTACTTTTGATATCTGCATTCTATCTGCATATGACATGATTCATTTGCAAATAACCCCATATATTTCCTATTTATTCCTGTTAATCCCCATATATTCCTGTTAATTCCAATGGAAAGTTTCCACCATTGAATATTTCCAAAATTCCCGACCCTAATTGATGGGGATTACAGTGCAGGCTGTTTGTCCCAGTCGTCAGGGTTCTGGCTTTACGTTCTCTGGCAAGAGGTGGACAGAAAATCAAAGGAGGATGTTTCTCTGTGTTCTCTCCAGATTTACAGAGATGTTTTCCTCCTGTGTCTCAGCTCACTCTGTCTGCCAGACAGCATGCTCTCTGCCTCGCCACGACTCACTCAACCCCCTTAATATTTAGTAGTAATAGAAACGGTAGCTATCATATCAGCACTTTCCTATTAATTCAGTGTCTCTCCGGAATGTGTGTGTCTGTCTGTGAGAGAGGGCTCAGACGTGGAACACAGTACGGTCAATCTTAAAAGCCCCAATGTTCTATAATTGCTTGATTTCTTTTGCTATATGGACACGGGTTAGGAATACTACTGCCTTCCTTTCACTACCACACTACAGAAGGTTAACCCTTTCACTACCACACTACGGAAGGTTGCAGTGTGGTAGTGAAAGGGTTAACCTTCTGTAGTGTGGTTATGAAAGGTTAACCCTTTGTCACGTGGCAGTGAAAGGGTTAATCTGTATTGTCGCCATGCAACGGTTAACCCTTTGGTAGAGTGGTAGTGCAAGGATTACTGGACTCGTAGAGACGGTTTCGGTGGAATTGTGTTGCTAGGGAACAGGTTGGACCCACGTTTATTTCCCATCAGTTATTGATATCAGCTATAATAATTATGAGAGGACGGGTTCAGTGTCGTCATGGAAACGTTTGAAAAATGTCTTCCCTTGTTACCGCTGGGAGATGCATCGTGTTGTAAGAAGTAGGGATGGGCACGAGTAATGACTTTCCAGATGGAGTACTCGTGTGAATTAGTAGTAGGCCTAGTTACTCCAGTAGTGCTCAAGTAATTGCTTAGGGAAATCTATTTTTAGAACACATCTTAAAGAGTGTTCCAGCAGCAATAACCAGATATCACACGGAGTCTCTCTCACACACACACACACACACACACACACACGCACGCACGCACACACACATGCGCGCACCCACACACACACGCACACACTCACACGCTACTGATTTTATTATGTTATTGTTATGTTGAATTTTAGCCAAAACACTCAGTTACCATTTGTAATAATTACATTACCTCCACTCTATCTGCAGCAGGACAATTTGGAAATGCACAAACACGAACCGCTGTTTTTATGTTTTGGATAACACTAAGCTAACTATGCAACACACTTTTCATGGTAACGCTAGCAAAGAGGCTCAGACACATAGCGAACGACCTTATCCTCCGTGGCAAGGAGCGATAAGGCTTACACAGGTAGGTATTACTCACGGACAGTTTAATGATCGACTGATAGGGTTTGTGTGACACAGGGGAGAATATGAAGAGACATTTAACGAGCCACACCAGGTACCAATGAGTGTAATTAGGACAGGTAGACATGGCAATTACCCATCAGGTAACCTCATTCCCAGTTTTATCTCTGTGAGATAAAGCCTGGTAAAGAACTACAGCCGAAAGTGTCTGTGGGGTAGAATTTCTGGTGTATGTACTTTCCCTGGAAGCTGCCTCCGAACAGACCAAATGTTTCCCAAATCCTGTCGGCAAACAATCTAGAATGTCGCGGTCATGTAGTAAATTCTTCAGGCAAGGCCGTTGCAGTGGCTTAAACGAGGAAATATTGTGCACACGTTTCTATAATTGTTTTGTCGAAACCGTTAAGCCTGTAGCCTGTACTTCCTGTACTTCCGTTTAGACATTTTAGGATCCAGGTGCAGGACTCTCCTCACGACTAGATCAGAACAGACCCAGGTGCAGGATTGGTGTAGTGGTTAACACTGTTGCCTCACAGCAAGAAGGTCCAGGGTTTGATTCCCGCTTGGGGACCAGGTTTCCGCATTGCCAGGTACCCAGGTAGGGTATCTCCCAGGCCTTTCTGTGTGGAGTTTGCGTGTTCTCCCCGTGCTCGCAAGGGTTCCCCCCCGATAAGAGAAACCCAATGGAAAAACATGCACAACCAACAGATCGCTGATGCGTCCTTGACAAAGACGGGCAGGAGCACTTGGATTGGTCCCCGGGCACGGGCCCTCGTCGACGCCCTGTCTGCTCCCGGCTGCCCTTGGGGGGAAGGACGACGGGATGGGTCAAGTGCAGAGACTCAATCGCATCGGCGACTGAGAAAAAGACAATGCATGTGTGTGTGTGTGTGCCGCTCCCATTGCATGTCCAGTTCGTTGCATGTCGAATAAAGACCCCTAAAGAGGTCCTGCATTATTATTATTCTCCTCATGACTAGATCAGAACAGACCCAGGTGCAGGACTCTCCTCACGACTAGATCAGAACAGACCCAGGTGCAGGACTCTCCTCACGACTAGATCAGAACAGACCCAGGTGCAGGACTCTCCTCACGACTAGATCAGAACAGACCCAGGTGCAGGACTCTCCTCACGACTACATCAGAACAGACCCAGGTGCAGGACTCTCCTCACGACTACATCAGAACAGACCCAGGTGCAGGACTCTCCTCACGACTAGATCAGAACAGACCCAGGTGCAGGACTCTCCTCATGACTAGATCAGAACAGACCCAGGTGCAGGACTCTCCTCACGACTAGATCAGAACAGACCCAGGTGCAGGACTCTCCTCACGACTAGATCAGAACAGACCCAGGTGCAGGACTCTCCTCACAACTAGACCAGAACAGACCCAGGTGCAGGACTCTCCTCACGACTACATCAGAACAGACCCAGGTGCAGGACTCTCCTCACGACTAGATCAGAACAGACCCAGGTGCAGGACTCTCCTCACGACTAGATCAGAACAGACCCAGGTGCAGGACTCTCCTCACAACTAGACCAGAACAGACCCAGGTGCAGGACTCTCCTCACAACTAGACCAGAACAGACCCAGGTGCAGGACTCTCCTCACAACTAGACCAGAACAGACCCAGGTGAAGGACTCTCCTCACGACTAGATCAGAACAGACCCAGGTGCAGGACTCTCCTCACGACTACATCAGAACAGACCCAGGTGCAGGACTCTCCTCACGACTAGATCAGAACAGACCCAGGTGCAGGACTCTCCTCACGACTAGATCAGAACAGACCCAGGTGCAGGACTCTCCTCACGACTAGATCAGAACAGACCCAGGTGCAGGACTCTCCTCACAAGGCCCCCTCTGTATGACTTACAGGTGCTAATGCTAATGTTGTCGGTGGCGACAGTGGCTCGGGAGGTAGAGCAGTCGCCTGGTAATCCGGAGGTTCCCGGTTCGATTCCCGCTCCTCCCGGGCAGTGTGTCGATGTGTCCTTGAGGAAGACACTTAACCCCTATAATTGCTCTTTGCACGGTTGCCTCCGCCGTCGGTGAGTGAATGGGTAAAATGTGAGGAACAAATTGTAAAGCGTTTTGGATTGCTATATAAATGCACCATTTACCATTTAATGAAGTGTACAGGTGCTATTTAACTCTTGGGAGAGGCCTCCCCTTGCCCCCCCCCCCAAATACTAATGGGCTGCATGCCTCCTACACCCCCTATCTATATTTTTCACGTGTTAAGTTATACTTTACCGTATCTATTTAACTTTAGGTGGAAATCCCTACTTTCGTCCCACGTCCCACAGTGTCCTGACCCTGTCCTCACCCTGTGTCCTGACCCTGTGTCCTCTCCCTGTGTCCTCACCCTGTGTCCTCGCCCTGTGTCCTCACCCTGTGTCCTCGCCCTGTGTCCTGACCCTGTGTCCTCGCCCTGTGTCCTGACCCTGTGTCCTCCTCACCCTGTGTCCTGACCCTGTGTCCTCACCCTGTGTCCTCACCCTGTGTCCTCACCCTGTGTCCTGACCCTGTGTCCTCGCCCTGTGTCCTCACCCTGTGTCCTCGCCCTGTGTCCTCACCCTGTGTCCTCGCCCTGTGTCCTGACCCTGTGTCCTCCTCACCCTGTGTCCTGACCCTGTGTCCTCACCCTGTGTCCTCACCCTGTGTCCTCACCCTGTGTCCTGACCCTGTGTCCTCGCCCTGTGTCCTCACCCTGTGTCCTCGCCCTGTGTCCTCGCCCTGTGTCCTCTCCCTGTGTCCTCACCCTGTGTCCTCGCCCTGTGTCCTCACCCTGTGTCCTCGCCCTGTGTCCTGACCCTGTGTCCTCCTCACCCTGTGTCCTGACCCTGTGTCCTCGCCCTGTGTCCTCGCCCTGTGTCCTCCTCACCCTGTGTCCTCACCCTGTGTCCTGACCCTGTGTCCTCGCCCTGTGTCCTCCTCACCCTGTGTCCTCACCCTGTGTCCTGACCCTGTGTCCTCGCCCTGTGTCCTCCTCACCCTGTGTCCTCACCCTGTGTCCTCACCCTGTGTCCTCCTCGCCCTGTTTCCTCACCCTGTGTCTTCAACCTGTGTCCTCACCCTGTGTCCTCACCCTGTGTCATCACCCTGTGTCCTCCTCACCCTGTGTCCTCACCCTGTGTCCTCCTCACCCTGTGTCCTCCTCACCCTGTGTCCTCCTCACCCTGTGTCCTCCTCACCCTGTGTCCTCACCCTGTGTCCTCACCCTGTGTCCTCGCCCTGTGTCCTCACCCTGTGTCCTCACCCTGTGTCCTCGCCCTGTGTCCTCACCCTGTGTCCTCCTCACCCTGTGTCCTCACCCTGTGTCCTGACCCTGTGTCCTCGCCCTGTGTCCTCCTCGCCCTGTGTCCTAACCCTGTGTCCTCACCCTGTGTCCTCGCCCTGTGTCCTCCTCGCCCTGTGTCCTCGCCCTGTGTCCTCACCCTGTGTCCTCGCCCTGTGTCCTCGCCCTGTGTCCTCCTCACCCTGTGTCCTCACCCTGTGTCCTCCTCACCCTGTGTCCTCCTCACCCTGTGTCCTCCTCACCCTGTGTCCTCACCCTGTGTCCTCACCCTGTGTCCTCACCCTGTGTCCTCGCCCTGTGTCCTCACCCTGTGTCCTCACCCTGTGTCCTCCTCACCCTGTGTCCTCACCCTGTGTCCTCACCCTGTGTCCTCACCCTGTGTCCTCGCCCTGTGTCCTCCTCACCCTGTGTCCTCGCCCTGTGTCCTCCTCACCCTGTGTCCTCACCCTGTGTCCTCACCCTGTGTCCTCACCCTGTGTCCTCGCCCTGTGTCCTCACCCTGTGTCCTCACCCTGTGTCTTCACCCTGTGTCCTCACCCTGTGTCCTCACCCTGTGTCCTCGCCCTGTGTCCTCCTCACCCTGTGTCCTCACCCTGTGTCCTCACCCTGTGTCCTCACCCTGTGTCCTCACCCTGTGTCCTCGCCCTGTGTCCTCACCCTGTGTCCTCACCCTGTGTCTTCACCCTGTGTCCTCACCCTGTGTCCTCACCCTGTGTCCTCACCCTGTGTCCTCACCCTGTGTCCTCACCCTGTGTCCTCCTCACCCTGTGTCCTCGCCCTGTGTCCTCACCCTGTGTCCTCGCCCTGTGTCCTCCTCACCCTGTGTCCTCCTCACCCTGTGTCTTCACCCTGTGTCCTGACCCTGTGTCCTCCTCACCCTGTGTCCCGACCCTGTGTCCTCACCCTGTGTCCTCACCCTGTGTCCTCACCCTGTGTCCTCCTCACCCTGTGTCCTGACCCTGTGTCCTCACCCTGTGTCCTCGCTCTGTGTCCTCGCCCTGTGTCCTGACCCTGTGTCCTCACCCTGTGTCCTCACCCTGTGTCCTCCTCACCCTGTGTCCTCACCCTGTGTCCTGACCCTGTGTCCTCCTCACCCTGTGTCCTCGCTCTGTGTCCTCACCCTGTGTCCTCACCCTGTGTCCTCACCCTGTGTCCTCGCCCTGTGTCCTCACCCTGTGTCCTCACCCTGTGTCCTGACCCTGTGTCCTCACCCTGTGTCCTGACCCTGTGTCCTGACCCTGTGTCCTCCTCGCCCTGTGTCCTCGCCCTGTGTCCTCACCCTGTGTCCTCACCCTGTGTCCTCCTCACCCTGTGTCCTCACCCTGTGTCCTCACCCTGTGTCCTCGCCCTGTGTCCTCACCCTGTGTCCTCACCCTGTGTCTTCACCCTGTGTCCTGACCCTGTGTCCTGACCCTGTGTCCTCCTCACCCTGTGTCCTCGCTCTGTGTCCTCGCTCTGTGTCCTCGCTATGTGTCCTCACCCTGTGTCCTCCTCACCCTGTGTCCTCACCCTGTGTCCTCCTCACCCTGTGTCCTCGCCCTGTGTCCTCACCCTGTGTCCTCACCCTGTGTCCTGACCCTGTGTCCTCACCCTGTGTCCTCGCTCTGTGTCCTCACCCTGTGTCCTCACCCTGTGTCCTCGCCCTGTGTCCTGACCCTGTGTCCTCGCCCTGTGTCCTCGCCCTGTGTCCTCGCCCTGTGTCCTCATCCTGTGTCCTCGCCCTGTGTCCTGACCCTGTGTCCTCGCCCTGTGTCCTGACCCTGTGTCCTCACCCTGTGTCCTCGCTCTGTGTCCTCGCCCTGTGTCCTCACCCTGTGTCCTCCTCACCCTGTGTCCTCCTCACCCTGTGTCCTCGCCCTGTGTCTTCACCCTGTGTCCTCACCCTGTGTCCTCGCCCTGTGTCCTCCTCACCCTGTGTCCTCACCCTGTGTCCTCGCCCTGTGTCCTCACCCTGTGTCCTCCTCACCCTGTGTCCTGACCCTGTGTCCTCACCCTGTGTCCTCACCCTGTGTCTTCACCCTGTGTCCTCGCCCTGTGTCCTCACCCTGTGTCCTCCTCACCCTGTGTCCTCCTCACCCTGTGTCCTCCTCACCCTGTGTCCTGACCCTGTGTCAAGTCAAGTCAAGTCAAGTCAGTTTTATTTGTATAGCACGTTTACAAATGACTAACAGCCAAACCAAAGTGCTTCACAACATGATAAAAAACACATACAATGCAATAAAAATACACTAGAAAAGAGGTAGAGTACAGTACATATAGGAAAGCAAGGGCAAAGTGCAATAAAAGAGACAAGAACATTTGATAAAAAATGCAGAGTGACAGCTGACGTCATGTATAGATGCTGGGCTAGCTCTGGTCAAAGGCCAGGGAGAAGAGATGTGTTTTGAGCAAGGATTTAAAAACCTCCAGGCTCTGGGCAGATCTTATGTGGAGGGGGAGGCTGTTCCAGAGTCTGGGGGCAGCAGCAGCAAAGGCTCTATCTCCCCTGGTTTTTAGCCTGGTCCTAGGCACCTCCAGCAGCAGCTGGTCAGCAGACCTTAAGGCTCTGGATGGGGTGGGGTGATGTAGGAGCTCAGCTAGGTACGGTGGAGCCAGCCCGTGTAGTGCTTTAAAAACAGTCAGTAAAAGTTTAAAATCAATACGGAAACGGACGGGGAGCCAGTGGAGAGAAGCCAGAACTGGTGTAATGTGGTCACGTTTCCTGGTACCGGAAAGCAGGCGGGCAGCCGCATTTTGTACCAGTTGCAGGCGACGAAGCAGCAACTGGTCAATGCCGATATACAACGCATTGCAGTAATCCAGCCGGGTCGAGATAAAGGCATGGATCACCCTCTCCAGATCCTTCTGGGAGAGGTATGGTTTGGTCTTGGCTAGGAGTCTGAGGTGGAAAAAGCTAGTTTTGACCACCGAACTAACCTGCTTATCAAATTAAAAATTTCTGTCGAAGATTACTCCGAGGTTTCTGACAGAGGAGCGGATATTTGAGCCCAGGGGGCCTAGGGCAATGGCTGTAGGGTCAGGTGAATCATTACTAAATAAAATTATCTCTGTTTTGCGCTCATTTAAGTTGAGAAAGTTTGAACTCATCCATAATTTAATATCCTACCATAATTGTCTGTCCGTCAATGTCGCACCAAAAACAACCATATAAAATTCCTTGTGTGTGAAAACTACTTGGCAACAAAGACCTTTCTGATTCTAGTTCTGGTTCTGGTCTGATTCTGAGAGATAACCTCGGGGCCCGAACTGTTCCTCGAGCGACGGAAATCCTCTGAAATGTCATGTGAAAGACCGCCAGGCTTTAAAACAGTAGGTTAAGAATATAACCGTGTTCTATGAGTATAGTGACGCTCAGCGTCTACTGCACATATCTCACTTTGTGCATATGCACTGAATAAAAACTCACAAAATGTACCTTTACATACCAACATCCGTCTGGCCACACCCCCCGCCACCTATATAAGCAGGGGTGTGGCCACACACTCACCTCCTTCTCAATCTTTCACCACAAGGCAAGATCAAGGGCCGCAGTGGCGTCTAGACGCTGAGCGTCACTATACTCATAGAACACGGTTATATTCATAACCTACTGTTCTATGTCGTATAAGCTCTCGCTCAGCGTCTACTGCACAACGGGAGCTGAGCGGGAGCTGATGCTCGACAAATGTACCCCACTGAGGCCCCCCACAACCATCAGAACTGGAAAGGACCGAGCCCCCCGACCCTCCCTAATGGAGGGATACCCTCCCTATTGGAGGACGGGAGGGAGACGGATCCGACCGTGCGAAGAGGAACTCGAGCAACTCAACGCACAGGGTGAGCAGACCGTGGCTTGACCCCACGACTGCACACGCATGCCACCAGGGAACGAACGAAAGGAACAAACCTCGTTACCGCCCCCAAAATCACGGGGTCAAGAGCAAAGCTCAACCCTGTGGCAAGGCCGTAGCAGCGGAGCGCGAAGGAAGACCCAGACTCAGAAGGGACTGGATCCCCCCGGAAAAAGGGGGCCCGGAGAGGCCAATGACGCCACAGCATCAAGACCTCACCAGGCGGTCACTAGTGACACCGCCCCCCACATCGCCAGCGTATTCGGACAGGGCCCATCCAAGAGCAGGCCCTTCCCCCCACTAGCACGCCGCCTGGCTCACCGACCCTGGCATACCCAGGCAGTCAGCATGGCTGTAACTCGAAGCACTCAAGAGGCTACACTACAGCGGGAGCAGGCAGCGCAACGGGGAGACGACCTCCAGAAGAGGCCGATCCCTCAATCCAGGCAGCAGGCACTTGACCCGAGCCTGGAGCACTGCGGACGAGACAGGCGCCAAAGGGGTCAACTGAAAACAGCACCCCGGCGGAAGGGGCGGAAGCTGGCATTGTTGAGCACCATGTCAAAGCCTCCACCAAAAAATCCCAGACGCTCTAGAGGGGCCGAGGCAGAGAAGGCTGACACGATTGGCAGACGTCATGAACGTGCAGGGGCACACTCAACGGGTAACCCGGGAGTTGACTCCGCTCCAACACACCAGGGAATCAACCACCCTCTTGATTCAACATGCGGCGGTCGTTCCTATAACCCCTCAGGAAAAAACTCCAAAACACACCTGCGGGTATACACTGGCTATACCGCAGTACAAGCGTTTCAGTTTTCAAAAAGGGGTTATCCCAGGCCTACGGGTTGACGAAAACAACTTCGGACCGGGCCCGGCGGACCGGGACGTACACAGGGATGCCAGAGGAGTTCCATAAAAAACAGCCCCCTCTCAGCCATGCGTAAGTGGGAGAAGAGAGGGGCGAAAAGAATGGAGAAAAAGACCAGGCCCCTTTAGCACAGCGCAAGGTACAACACAACATGTACCAAGCAACAGTGAGGGGTAAACGTAGTACAATAATCTCCATAACGACTAACCCTGTGACACCCGGGCAGACCCGGCATTTTCCCCCCTGAAAAAAGCACAAGTCCCTCAGGGTACCAGAACAGAAGATCTGCATCCCCGGCGGACAACGGGTTAACTGACCTGGACCAGCGTGACCAGAACCAGTCCCGTGCCCTAATCACGCCGACATCCCCAACTCTAGGAGAGGGGGGTAGGTACGCGTGTCGATCTAAAACATTATAGAGGGCGCCACCCAGACGGTCCCATACGTACCGCGCTCAGTGGCCCACCCCAAGGGCGTGAGACCCCTCTACCTATGCTTTGATCTATTCCGTTAACATCCCCCAGATATGAACGAGAATTCATCGAGACAAACCTAGTAAACTGGCGCTCGGAAGAGACAAACTCCATCCCAGTTGCCCCATAAAAACGCTGTTTTAATAATGAGCAACCAAGGCGTGCAAGCCTCATGCATGATTCCTATCAGAAACACCCCGGGCCAGCACTATGTACACGTCGAGACCCAAACACATCAATGGATAATCTACAAGACACCAGACATTGTTCCTCCAAGCCGCCTGGGAGAACGACAAGAAGCCACCGTGCTTCATTTCCTCTGCTCTTTATTTAAAAAAGAGAGAGAAAACACAGACTGACATGGATCCCATGTGACGCGGCTGAGGAAAAAAATCTTTTAATTTTTACACCCCGCCAACCTCTCCACAAGAGGGAGACGGGAATCCTCAGAGAGTCTTCCCACGTGAGCCATAAATTGAAAAGTCAAGGTAACATTGAGCCATGTGACCAACAGACTCAAGTTACACATATATCGAGCGTAGCAGAACACCAAGTTCCTACGCTCTGCCCCGACAACTTGACAATAACAGAGAACCACACATGGGTCTGTAAAAAACTCACGGAAGCCATCGTCTAATAGAAGCGTGCCCAGTGACGTATTCTATGACGGGGGGAATCCCATGACTCAACTGCCCGTGCTAGGTGCGGAGTCAGAGAACCCCCCCCTGTGCCGAGCTGACCTAACAGCTTGGCCGGACCGAATGAAAAGAGGGTAAAAAAAAAAACGACCAATCAGAAGAGGGAAGGAGGGGTTTATGCGGTTACCCCCTCGCAAGCCCAACCCTCAAATACGACAACAACAATAGCCATATGATACCTTAAGTAGCCAGCATGCTAACGAACAGCGAATATCCAAGGATAAGCTAGCCCAACGCACGCTAGCCACAGACAAGTCTGTGAACAGGGTTTATAACAAGGCCAAGGTTTATATGTGAACACGACACCCGTGTTTTATGTTGCAAGAACACAGAAGATTTGATAGAGAGAGAGAGCGGTCTAAAAGACCGTGGTACCTTTACACACACGAGCACTACTGCAGACCAACACAACAGTGTTGTGGCTCAATATCACAGTTTAAAGGGGAACTATCTTATAAATGGCCTTTTTCAGTGTTTAGCATTGTTTCCTAGCTATGTGGACTTATATTAATATGATCTATGTCTCTAATTCTCATATTGGCGCATTCTTCCAATTCTCCTCTCATAATATTCACCGTCACTGAACTGAGTCATCTGAAAATGTGCTGATTTGTGATGTCAGAGAGACACAGCTGCATGATAATGTGGCCCCATGTGCTGAGACTCGTACCCACTCCACACAGTCAGCTCAAAACGGCTTAAGATCTTGAGGTAGAAAAATGCTGTTTTTGAGGACTTGATTAGAAATACAAAACAATGAATAAAAAAAAATAAAAAATTACAGAGGTGTTCCATAAACTCTCAGGAATTGTGTAAAAGTGCCCAAACAGTGAAATAAATAGTAAAATAGTTCCCCTTTAAGCAACAGAACACACAACTAACCTCTACCTTTATATGAAGAACATAAGTCTTCAGGTCGAGGAAGAAAAAAAACCTTTCGACCGAGTGTCAGCCACAGGCCTTGCTAAGCACACATGTAATGTAGCGACCAACAAAGACTAAAAGTCTAGCCCTCCTATCAAACCCACACTAGCGAAGGTTCACACATCGTATCCCCATCATATGTAGTGAATAAACACACAGTTTGTAACAAAATACAGTCCCTCCTAGGAGGGACTTTTTATTTGGACAAAATCATATGCGGGCCGGGGAAGGGAAGAGGGAAAACAATAGGGGGAAAAGTCACTTTCTAGCGACACCTGCCACGAGCCGCTCAGGGTTTGCCACCCCGGGGAGCCCCGGAGGGACGGTAAAGGATTGGTGCCTGGTCTCGACGATCCCTACCGTCACCTCCGAGCGTGGATGGGCCGGCTGCAGTGGTCGAGGCGCCCTCTCTCCTCCTGGCCTTCTTCGCCGAAGGGCCAGCAGTGGCGGTAATAGCGGCGGCGGCTTCGGCCGCGGATCCCCGACGACGAGCCTTCCGCCTGACTCCACCGGCAACATCGGGTGGCGGGAAATGAGGCTGGAGCACGGACCGCTCCTCCTGCATTTCCCTGCAGGTTGTAGTCATGAGCTGCAACGCCGACCCGAAGAGCCCAGCATCGGAGAGGGGTGCAGTCAGTAGTAGAAACCTCTTCTTCTCCGGCACACGCGCCTGCTCCAGCCAAAGGTGGCGCTGAGCTAGAGTGGCCAGGGCGCGTACTTTCCCAGCGGCGGCGGCCTGCAGCTGGACCAGATGCAGGATGGCTCCGGCCGCCTGGGCGAGCTGATCATATTGTAACTCGGTCAGCTCCGTACCGCCCGTCATTATCCCGGACATAAACCTCGCTAGCTGCGCGATGTTAGACGTGGCAGCTAGGGATTGAGTCGCGGCGATGAACGACTGGTCGCTCCAGTTGGCCAACCGCCTCGCCCATTTCCCGTGGGGAACCGGCTTCCGCAAGGGCTCCCACACCACCTCAGGACAAAGGAGAGCCGCCATCGGCCTATCAAGCCGAGGCACCCCCTCCTTCATACCCTCTACCAGACCCACCACCCTCGTGACTCGCACGTAGGCGGGAGTGAGGCCCGTGATGTGGGAGACCACCTGTCCCTGACGGACGTAGGCCTCCATTGAGGGGAAAAATGGGTAGACAACGCCCGTCTCCCTCACAAGACGACATTGCCATAAATGACCTATGAGATCATCAGGGACAGGAGCAGGCAGTGGCTGCGGCAGCGGTACGCCGTTTGCGACGGCCGCCGCCGCCATGAGCTCGGGGAACAAAGCATGCAGTTCCCCCTGCATACTTTCCCCCACCGAGCCCGCGTCCCTCACATGCGACAGACTACTGACCATTGCAGAGCCACATTCCGATGTGGCTGATAGTAGGGCATCTCGTCGCTGAGTCGGAGGTTCTAACCCAACACCAGAATACGAGGGACCCCAAGGAGACATATCACCCCCTGCCAGTTCAACCTGAACGGGAGGCGGACATGACTCCACCGGGGCGTCGAACAACAACCCATCTGCCTCTACCATGTAATCCTCTGTTTCCATCGGCCACGGAGAAACAGACGCATCATTATCCGGCTCCAGCAACTCCCCGAAACCAGGCCGTTCACGTCTGCAAGCTGCCATCCTACGACGAGAGCGAGCAGACGAAAAAAGCTTGCGTCTCAAATCCTCCGCCACGAGAGGAGCCGGCCGCCCAACGGCAGACGACTCTCCGGCGGCAAAGGAACCAGAGCCGGAACCAGGCCATCTCACAGGAGACGACATTGGTGTACCAGCTCCTTGGAGAGGCAAGCTACCCACCGTACGCCTACCGGGCGCGGACGCCGTCCACGACAGCGGCGTCAAACCCGCCCCAAGACGTACGGCAGAGGAGGCAACGAAGAATCGCTGGTGAAGGGCGACGTTGCTAGCGTGACCCCCCGAGGTAAACATTATAACTTAGCTTTTTTCTTTTGAATTGTATGAGAGAAAGAAAAAAGCAAGAAATAATGTGAACGCTTTACTCAACTTTCTTCAGCTAATAACCTCATCAAGTGATTCGTATACAGGCACTCTCTTGTGGTGAAAGTGAAGAAGGGGGTGAGTGTGTGGCCACACCCCTGCTTATATAGGTGGCGGGGGGTGTGGCCAGACGGATGTTGGTATGTATAGGTACATTTTGTGAGTTTTTATTCAGTGCATATGCACAAAGTGAGATATGTGCAGTAGACGCTGAGCGAGAGCTTATACGACATAGAACTGACCCAGGCCTAGAACTGTGCCCTGAGAGGGAGGTTTGCCCTGAGTGGGCGGTTCGAAGGGTCAAAGTGGGTATCAAACAGAGAAGGTAAAGACGACTTTGAACTGTTAAACAGTAATCCAGAATATTTTTATTGCACTGTAAATTTTATTTTATTTTATAGTATGTCTGCACTTTATGTGCTCATTTCATCATTCATGTCTTTTCTATTCTACTAAAACTGAATCAAACCATAAACAAGGTGGCCTGTTGGGATGTTAGATCCTAATGTGAAAAACTGTGATTTTACATGTCTGCTCATTTGACCCTTGCTATTATTTAACTTATTTTAACTTTTATCTCTACGCCCCACTATCCACTGGGTGCATACTCTGACCTTTATCATGTTTTGTACAGAAATTCAAGAAGCCTATTGGAACGTGAGGTTCTGATATGATTTGATTAATATATAATATATGCATTATTTTATCCCACTTTATGCTTTGTTCTTGCTGCTTGTTTTACACAGATTTGATGTCTTATTTCTTACTGATGTAAAGCACTTTGAACTGCAATCCCCTGTATGAAAGGTGCTATACAAATAAAGTTATTATTATTATTATTATTATTATTATTATTATTATTATTATTATTATTATTATTATTATTATTATTATTATTATTATTATTATTATTATTAATAATATTATTATTATTATTATTATTATTATTATTATTATTATTATTATTATTATTATTATTATTATTATTATTATTATTATTATTATTATTATTATTATGTGATCTGGTAACAAAGCAGCTCTTTCTGTCCCCCCCCCCCCCCGTCTCACTCGCAGATCCCAGAGAGATAGTGGCGCTTCCCCGTGTGCATGTGTGTGTTACGGGTGTGAGCGTGTGTGCGTGTGCGCGTGCGTGTTGCGCGTGCGTGTGTGTGCGTGTGTGTGTGTGAGAGCAAGTGAGCGCCAGCGCCCCCACATGGCCTCCATGCAGGACGGGCTGAACTTCACTGCTCCTCCGTACAGCAAGGTCCTCCTGCTGGGCGCTATTGCCGCCGCCTCGGCCTTCGTCGTCACCATCCTCATCGTGGTGCTCTGTGTGGGCTGCCAGAGGTGAGATCACACACACACACACACACACACACACACACACACACACACACACACACACACACACACACACACACACACACACACACACACACACACACACACACAGCAACACAATGACTCAAATGCACGTGTGTGCAGCGAGACAATGACTCAGATCCAAATGCTGCACACACACACACATCACTACAACAAACATTTCCATACAAACGCTGCAGGTGCACACACACACACACACACACACACACACACACACACACACACACACACACACACACACACACACATCACTGAAACATGTCTATAGAAGCGCCGCAGGTGCACACACACACACACACACACACACACACACACACACCACTATGACATTTCCGTACAAACGTTGCAGGTGCACGCACACACACATGGCTGCTACCTAACCCCTGTGCTGTAACAGTCACTGTGTTCACTATAGGAAGGGGAAGACTCATAATGTCTCCAGCGAGGGGAGCAAACAACGCCTCATGGACATGGTAAGCCTTCTACTCTGCCCTGTGTTGCGCTTGTATTATTCTCAGAGACATGTTAAATAGAGCTCTCTACTCTGCCCTGTGTTGCGCTTGTATTATTCTCAGAGACATGGTAAATAGAGCTCTCTACTCTGCCCTGTGTTGCGCTTGTATTATTCTCAGGGACATGGTAAGCCCTCTACTCTGCCCTGTGTTGTCTTGTATTATTGACACAGTGGCAGCTCAAGCTAATTTAATTCAGTGGGGAATTGTTTTATTCAGAGGACACCTCCTCAGTGTTAATTAGTGTTTAACTTGGCACATGTGTGTGTGTGCGTGTGTATGTGTGGCCTCTATGTGCCCTTTGTGTGCGTGTGTGTGTGTGTGTGTGTGCGTGTGTGTATGTGTGTGTGTGTGCATTTGTCTTTTATCTGCCGTGTGTGTGTGTGTGTGTGTGTGTGTGTGTGTGTGTGTGTGTGTGTGTGTGTGTGTGTGTGTGGTCTCTATGTGCCCTGTCTGTGTGCTTGCATGTATATATGTGTTGTCAGGGTATACTCAGGCAGTCCAAGCTGCGGTCCATCAGCAAATCGGACACTGAGATGAACAAGATGAACTGCAATGGCAAAAGTGAGTCACTCGTGCCACTCTAGAACCTCACGCTAAAGTGTGTAGAGGGCTGTCATTGGCTAAAGACGTTCTTAGTAGACTAATAGCCATAGAACCTTGTTGACTAATTGATTAGTTGATTTAATTGACAAATCTGTAGACATTTTGTTTTTCCCACATGCAATCATCCAGAAGGAATGCATCCCTTTTCAAGCCTGTGCACAGCACAAGCTCCCCACAGACTCCTATAGAGGCTCCGGTAGTGCTGAGTAATTAAATATTATATATTATAATATTTCCCTGCCTCTGATCGGCATGTATTTTATACATTGTGTACTTTTTGACGGAAGAACGCGACGGTGAGTTTTCGGATACGCTAACTAACATAAAAACTGCTATCATGAGTTGATACATCGAGTGATCTGTGCACAAAAACTATCTATTTCTTCTGTGAAACTCTTAGTAATAACAATATCGTGTGAGATAAGAAGCGTTGTGTTTTGGGTGAAAGTAATCGCTGGTGAACCATTTAGGTGGAAAAAGAGAGAGTTAACCAGCTTGGGGGAAGACGTGAGGGAGGGGGGAAGACGTGAGGGAGGGGGGAAGGTGGTGTTCATAGATCTGGGGCTTCATAGATCCGCACATTCTCAATGAGGGCCACGGTGGCGATGCTGCTAAGCCATGTTCAGTAGTTTATTGAACGTTTTTGGTGGAAAAACCAAACCAAGCAAATAGTTATTCAATATACAACATATTTAAAGTGTAAACACGCGTGGAGTTTTTTTTTTAAAGATGCCGGCGCCTCTGGGAGTCTCTGGACAACCTTTGCTGCGTGTGCACGGGCTTGAGAAGGGATGCAGCGCTTGCTCTATTTCTGCTGGGCAGGTAAACTCACTCTTGCTAATTTCCCTGAAGTTGCCTACTGCAGTTTTAAAAGATTCAAAAGTAAGTCTATACCACAACCGGTAAATCTGTAGATTGGGCAGATTTTCCATATCTACATTCATGTAAGTAATTTTTATAATTTTTGTCAATCCAGTATATTCTCTATAACTAAAGGTTCAGCATTATGCTTAGTTTTTGTTTAGTTTTTATACCCATCTTCATTATTTTATATTCACACTCTATTTCATTATATATAGGTGTAATACAGGGGTGTAAAAAGTACCCAGAAACTATACTTAAGTGAAAGTATGGGTACCGTCTCAAAATCTTACTCAAGTAAAAGTCAGAGTATCTCGCTAAAAACACACTTGAGTAAAAGTTAAAAAGTTTCAACTTTTAAATGTACTTAATCAAAGATCCCCGCTTTCTAGTCTTGCACAAGGACCAATGAGCATGGGTATGGGCGGGTTAATTTTCCATTGATGGGGATTTGATTGGCTGTTTTTAAATAAAGTGTGGGCGCAGGATTAATAACGTTAATAACGCTAACTATAGTTCGGCCAGAGAAACAAATATACAAATTCGAATAGTTGGACCTGCGAGATTTGTACTTTGTACTTTGTAGGTCTGCATTTTAAATGTAAGGATTAAAAAGTATGTTTTTTTTCTCTGAAATGTAATTGAGTAAAAGTACAAGTATACAAACCTAATAATACTCGAGTAAAGTACAAATCCCCCAAAACAGTACTTAAGTATTGTAACAAAGTACAATTACTCAAGTACTTTACACCTGTCCCCTGGTGTAACAGGGCTGAGGTGAAAAAAAATCCACCCTAAAACAGAATTTGGCCGCAGCGGCATCATCTCACATCAGCACGTGTGTCTGGTCCTGTGATGGTGTTGCGTCATCTCACATCAGCACTGTGTCTGGTCCTGTGATGGTGTTGCGTCATCTCACATCAGCACATGTGTCTGGTCCTGTGATGGTGTTGCGTCATCTCACATCAGCACATGTGTCTGGTCCTGTGATGGTGTTGCGTCATCTCACATCAGCACATGTGTCTGGTCCTGTGATGGTGTTGCATCATCTCACATCAGCACGTGTGTCTGGTCCTGTGATGGTGTTGCGTCATCTCACATCAGCACATGTGTCTGGTCCTGTGATGGTGTTGCGTCATCTCACATCAGCACATGTGTCTGGTCCTGTGATGGTGTTGCGTCATCTCACATCAGCACGTGTGTCTGGTCCTGTGATGGTGTTGCATCATCTCACATCAGCATGTGTGTCTGGTCCTGTGATGGTGTTGCGTCATCTCACATCAGCACGTGTGTCTGGTCCTGTGATGGTGTTGCGTCATCTCACATCAGCACAATGTGTCTGGTCCTGTGATGGTGTTGCATCATCTCACATCAGCACGTGTGTCTGGTCCTGTGATGGTGTTGCATCATCTCACATCAGCACATGTGTCTGGTCCTGTGATGGTGTTGCGTCATCTCACATCAGCACGTGTGTCTGGTCCTGTGATGGTGTTGCGTCATCTCACATCAGCACATGTGTCTGGTCCTGTGATGGTGTTGCGTCATCTCACATCAGCACTGTGTCTGGTCCTGTGATGGTGTTGCGTCATCTCACATCAGCACTGTGTCTGGTCCTGTGATGGTGTTGCGTCATCTCACATCAGCACTGTGTCTGGTCCTGTGATGGTGTTGCGTCATCTCACATCAGCACTGTGTCTGGTCCTGTGATGGTGTTGCGTCATCTCACATCAGCACGTGTGTCTGGTCCTGTGATGGTGTTGCGTCATCTCACATCAGCACGTGTGTCTGGTCCTGTGATGGTGTTGATGGTTCATCCTTGGTTTGTGAAAATGAACAACTCTTTCAAAGCTGCTCTAAAAGGAATCTTATGATGTCATCCAGAGACAGAATCTCTGTGCGCTGTGTGACAGAACCTGTCAGTACCTGTGAGTTTTTACAGGAGCATCAATCGCTTTTTATTTTTTATACCTTGTAACGCTGGATAATGTAAAAACTTTTCAAAATGTAATCACTTTTCCCTTTAGAAGGACTTTAAAATGTAATAAAAACTGGGTAATGTAATAACTTGCTGGATAAAGTAATTATATCTGGAACGGATAATGTAATAATAGCCTTTTCCTGATAATGTAATAACGTATTACATTATTTGGTGGTTGTTACATTATCAAGTGGGTAAAATCTTTTGGATGTATATTGTAATAACTTTACAGAATAATGTAATATTATGTATTATGTTTATTTTAAACAAGAATAGTTGAGGAAAAAATGTCTCTCTCTCTCTCTCTCTCTCTCTCGTTCAGTTCAGTTCAATTCAATAATGCCTAATTGGCATGACTGCATTTATGCAACAATTATTATTAAAACATTATTGTCAATAAGAATCAAGTTAACCCTTGAACTGGACAAATCTGTAGATTGGGCAGATTTTTCATATCTACATTCATGTAAGTAATTTTTATAATTTTTGTCAATCCAGTATATTCTCTATAACTAAAGGTTCAGCATTATGCTTAGTTTTTGTTTAGTTTTTATACCCATCTTCATTATTTTATATTCACACTCTATTTCATTATATATAGGTGTAATACAGGGGTGTAAAAAGTACCCAGAAACTATACTTAAGTGAAAGTATGGGTACCGTCTCAAAATCTTACTCAAGTAAAAGTCAGAGTATCTCGCTAAAAACACACTTGAGTAAAAGTAAAAAAGTTTCAACTTTTAAATGTACTTAATCAAAGATCCCCGCTTTCTAGTCTTGCACAAGGACCAATGAGCATGGGTATGGGCGGGTTAATTTTCCATTGATGGGGATTTGATTGGCTGTTTTTAAATAAAGTGTGGGCGCAGGATTAATAACGTTAATAACGCTAACTATAGTTCGGCCAGAGAAACAAATATACAAATTCGAATAGTTGGACCTGCGAGATTTGTACTTTGTACTTTGTAGGTCTGCATTTTAAATGTAAGGATTAAAAAGTATGTTTTTTTTCTCTGAAATGTAATTGAGTAAAAGTACAAGTATACAAACCTAATAATACTCGAGTAAAGTACAAATCCCCCAAAACAGTACTTAAGTATTGTAACAAAGTACAATTACTCAAGTACTTTACACCTGTCCCCTGGTGTAACAGGGCTGAGGTGAAAACAAATCCACCCTAAAACAGAATTTGGCCGCAGCGGCATCATCTCACATCAGCACATGTGTCTGGTCCTGTGATGGTGTTGCGTCATCTCACATCAGCACATGTGTCTGGTCCTGTGATGGTGTTGCGTCATCTCACATCAGCACATGTGTCTGGTCCTGTGATGGTGTTGCGTCATCTCACATCAGCACATGTGTCTGGTCCTGTGATGGTGTTGCGTCATCTCACATCAGCACATGTGTCTGGTCCTGTGATGGTGTTGCGTCATCTCACATCAGCACATGTGTCTGGTCCTGTGATGGTGTTGCGTCATCTCACATCAGCACATGTGTCTGGTCCTGTGATGGTGTTGCGTCATCTCACATCAGCACATGTGTCTGGTCCTGTGATGGTGTTGCGTCATCTCACATCAGCACATGTGTCTGGTCCTGTGATGGTGTTGCGTCATCTCACATCAGCACGTGTGTCTGGTCCTGTGATGGTGTTGCGTCATCTCACATCAGCACATGTGTCTGGTCCTGTGATGGTGTTGCGTCATCTCACATCAGCACTGTGTCTGGTCCTGTGATGGTGTTGCGTCATCTCACATCAGCACGTGTGTCTGGTCCTGTGATGGTGTTGCGTCATCTCACATCAGCACGTGTGTCTGGTCCTGTGATGGTGTTGCGTCATCTCACATCAGCATGTGTGTCTGGTCCTGTGATGGTGTTGCGTCATCTCACATCAGCACTGTGTCTGGTCCTGTGATGGTGTTGCGTCATCTCACATCAGCACGTGTGTCTGGTCCTGTGATGGTGTTGATGGTTCATCCTTGGTTTGTGAAAATGAACAACTCTTTCAAAGCTGCTCTAAAAAGAATCTTATGATGTCATCCAGAGACAGAATCTCTGTGCGCTGTGTGACAGAACCTGTCAGTACCTGTGAGTTTTTACAGGAGCATCAATCGCTTTTTATTTTTTATACCTTGTAACGCTGGATAATGTAAAAACTTTTCAAAATGTAATCACTTTTCCCTTTAGAAGGACTTTAAAATGTAATAAAAACTGGGTAATGTAATAACTTGCTGGATAAAGTAATTATATCTGGAACGGATAATGTAATAATAGCCTTTTCCTGATAATGTAATAACGTATTACATTATTTGGTGGTTGTTACATTATCAAGTGGGTAAAATCTTTTGGATGTATATTGTAATAACTTTACAGAATAATGTATTATTATGTATTATGTTTATTTTAAACAAGAATAGTTGAGGAAAAAATGTCTCTCTCTCTCTCTTCAGTTCAATTCAATAATGCCTAATTGGCATGACTGCATTTATGCAACAATTATTATTAAAACATTATTGTCAATAAGAATCAAGTTAACCCTTGAACTGGACATGTCTATGATTGGAACATTTAATAGACTAATAACTACCCTGGATCTGTGAGAGATTCTTTGGCTGAACGTCTTGGACTTGATAATGTCAGTGACAGTTTAGTTAGTATTATGAAGCTGTACAAAGCTGCTGGGTGTGGCAGTTGTCTTGCAAAACGAATCAGGGAACTCTTTTCTAAAGGTAATTGGTGGATAAAGGTATGCTTAGACACATAGGCCATGGGTGCTATAAGATCAAACACATCTTAGACACATATACAGGTGATAAAAGGTCAAATATATCTTGGACACATAGGATACAGGTGATATAAGGTCAAAGACATCTTATACACATAGGATACGGGTGATATAAGATCAAAGACATCTTCAGACACATATGATACAGGTGATATAAGGTCAAAGATGTCTTTTTGGAAATAGAATATTGTATTTTGTTTTTTTACATGAAAATGGGCAGCAACAGTTCACCTTTCAGTATGTTTGGTGGTTACAGACAATATAAGGCCAAATATAAGCTTTGAAAATAAACTACAGTGTGGGTGTGTGGTAGTCCAGTGAGCTAAGGCATTCTGGGAAGTACTACTTTATATTGCTATAGTGAGAGCAGGATCTTTGATAACAAGTTCATGCCCTCTACAATCTGTGGTCTGGAGAGAGAGAGAGAGAGAGAGAGAGAGAGAGAGAGACAATAAACGTTATTTGTTTCAAAGAAAGAATTTGTTCAATCTTTCAAAAACACAATTATTCAATAATATAAAGTTACACAGTCTGTTTATGGAGCTGAGGCATTTAAGAATAGAACATTATTCGTATCCCTGCATGTGGCAAAGTGAGACAGTTGATATGTAGGCCACAAAACAGAATGCTCTTTTGATTTATTACATTACATACAGTACCTGTTTGCCTAAAACGAATCAAAGCTCATTTGGATATTAACCCTTTCAATTACCACCCTTCTGTAGTGTGCTGGTGAAAGGGTTAAAGCTCAAGATGATCAGTATGAATCATCCATGAAGTTAGACTTCAACACAACACATTGCCAGTGGAGGTCCAGGGGTTTTGTCCCTCGATGACGTCACAGATCGGTCACAGATCCAGACCCATGGGTTCTTTCTTGAACCTTTCATTGAAGATTATTTTTCTTCTTCTCACAAACACATTCACACCTGGGTGCTGCCCAGATGTCGAGGTCTGCTGTAGGCCAGTGAGAAGCCCCACTGTGGGGCAAGACTTCCCTACTGGTCTGGAGAATGGAACCAGAGAACAATCCGGTCACAATGCCGGAGCCCGATTTAGCTCAAAATACGTAAATAAAGCACTTATCAACCAGAGGAAAAAGGTGCCCATGGCTATAACATAACGTACATTATGTACCTTTTTTCCTGTGGTCGGGATTAGTACTTTATTCACTTACAAAAAAAATTAAGATTTATTATTTAGCGTTTATCGCTTTATTCTACTGGGCAGTCCAGTAGAGAGAGAGAGAGAGAGGAGGAATGGGAGACAGAGTGGGGGGAAGACATTCGGCAAATAGCGACGGGTTCGGGAATCGAACCCGGGTCGGCCGTGCCGCGGCTGAGGGCGCTATGTGGTTCGCCACTGGGGCGCCCCCCTTATTTACATTTTCTAATGAGACCGTGTTGCAATGCCGGCTTCTTTACCCTTTAGGCCACCACTACCTGCTGGTTCTCTGGTGTTCAGAGTTGTTCGTGTTCGCAAACATTGATTCAAGCTCTCTTAAAGGAACACGGCAACATTATGGGAAATGTTATCTCCAGAGTCAGATAGATACCAATCTCCTCTTTGTGCGTCTGGGAAATGAAGGAAAGCTGATATGGACCACTAGCCTAGCGTAAAACTCCGGGAGAGGTATTTTTGACCAACAGTTAGGCTAGCTGGTCCGTATCCGCATCCATTCATTTGTTTAATTTCCCATAATGTCGGCATGTTCCTTTAAGATCATAGCGTAGCACCGTATCACTGCTGTCTGGTGAAAACCTCCTATCTCCAATTTTGGTGATTTTGAAATCAGTGTCAATATGAAAACGAGGTTGTGTTTTTTCTGAATTCCCGAAGAATTTACCTTTTTGGAGATACTAGGTTTCCTCTCGACAGCAGCGATGTCCTGTTTTATGGTGGATTTCCCCTTAAAGGTCACATATTAGTCTCTGATGGGTCTACTAACACACAAACTATGAAATAAGACAATCCAGTCTGGGCTGCCTAGGTCTGAAAACATGCGATTCATCAAGCCATTCAGATTTAAGATAAGATAAGGTATTCCTTTATTGATCCACTTGAGAAAATGGCCTCTCAGTCACATGTCAAGCGGGGGCTCATGGACACTGCGACGTGCGTGTGCATGTGAAAACAAAATGGCGGCTTGCTAGTAAACATTCTCGTTTCCCACCAAACGGACAAACCACGGTTATCTACAATATGTTTTTCCGACAACATTTTAGGCGTGAAACAGGACACACAATCGCTGGATCTTACCTCGTATTTGACATGCAATGCATACTTTGACAGTTTGATCTGAATTTGAGTAAGCCAGGCGCACCATGAGCACCATGAGCACAGAGTGCGGGAGCTGCAGCTCATTTGTATCTAAAGTTACAGGCACAAAAACAGCTTAGTCGAGAACAGCACTATTATTCATACAATTAAAACCAACAAAGAAAGAACAATGTATCTTAAATACTCCACAGCTAAATAAAACTTCAAAGACATGTTTTTGGGGGGGGGGACCTCAGAGACCTATATTAACTTAAATCAAAAAGGATTATAATATGTGACCTTTAAACGACCTCTAAAACACCCTCTACACTGGTAATAGCAGCCTCTCCGTGCGCTGCAGAGGCGTCTTTAAAAGCGCGGCTCTCCCAGCTGCCTGCCGCCCCGCCGCGCCGGTCTAACTCTGGCCCTTCCTTCTCAAAGGCAGACAGCTCCCTCAGATCCCCTCTGGCACCGGGGAGGCCGGGGAGCACACTTATTCTGAAGTGGGCCGGCGGGCCTCCCCGACGCGCACTGACGACTCCACTCTCTACGCCATGGTAGGCAGGGCCGGGCAGACGGACACGCCGGCCCCCCCGGCCGTCCCGGCCAACACGCCGGCGCCCCCGGACCCGGATGGCGACGGGGCGGAAGGAGGAGGCCTCCCCGAGCCCGAGGTCATGACCCCGCCGCAGCAGCACCACCACCACCCCCAGGAGACGGCGGAGTACGCCTGCGTGCGGAAGCTGCGGAAGGCCGACAAGGCGCTCCCCCAGAAGAGGGACAGCGGGACGGACATGGGCGAGCCGCCGGCGCCGCCCCCACGCCACGCCCCGCCCACGCACCCTGCGCCCCCTCCCCCGCACCACCCCCACAGCACCAAGCTGCCCCGCAGGAACGCGGAAGCGTTTGGCCACCCCTCCTTCCCCAAGGTAGGCGGAGCTTATGGGTGCTGATGATGCGGTTTGATGATGCAGTGTTTCAGGAAGTGAAGGAAGTCAGCATCAGAAATCCTTTTAGTCATTGAAGTCATACAATTCTAATGGCTAGCAAATATAAGTGCGTGTGTGTGCGTGCGTGTGTGTGTGTGTGTGTGTGTGTGTGTGTGTGTGTGTGTGTGTGTGTGTGTGTGTGTGTGTGTGTGTGTGTGTGTGTGTGTGTGTGTGTGTGTGTGTGTGTGTGTGTGTGTGTGTGTGTGTGTGTGTGTGTGTGTGTGTGTGTGTGTGTGTGTGTGTGTGTGTGTGTGTGTGTGTGTGTGTGTGTGTGTGTGTGTGTGTGTGTGTGTGTGTGTGTGTGTGTGTAGGAGCTCATTGAGATACTGAAACGTAGGATCTCCGGTTTGCAGTATAGACTTGAACATCACCATGGGTTCATTGATCACAATGCAGTGACGAACACTGGCCGTATTATTCCAGTGATTCCAATGAGCCAATGTTCAGCGCTTTGATGTGTGACTGAGAATGAGAACTAAAGACACACGACATACTGAGGCCGTTTGAGGGTGAGAAGGATCAACATAATTAGCATAAATACCACTACACAATAAAACATTTGAAATTTTATTGGAAGGATAAACCCCTTGAGATATGCTATCTCGTTTTCGAGGGGGTCCTTAACATAGGATACAAACATGAATAGATGAACATCAGATATACTCAATAAATACACATTAATACAGCTGAAATAAATACTAGCAATCTGCTCAATGGTAGAATCAAGAATCAAGAGGCTTATTTGTCACATACATACTAGGGCATACAGTGAAATGCGGGTGGTCATGCCCGCATTGATTGTGCAAAATACAATAATAAAAATAGGCATAGAAAAAAAGAAACATAGAAAGATAAAATAGGTAAGACACAAGTTATGCATGGTAAAAAAAGACATGCTAAGTTCCTGAGAAACTGGTTCCTATACACTACTATTCAATATACAATTTACAATTTTTAACTCTTAATGTATCTAAACTATACTAGGCGTCCTAATGATGGTGTTAATGATCTGGAGCAGAAAGATCATTAAAATAAGGCCATGCAAGAATGACTTACTTACTTAGTCCACTTCTTCCCGATTGGGAAATAAGGCTTTGACCATTCAACGCCATTTAGCCAGGTCTTTAACTACTCTCTGTGCCATTCAGCCAGGTTTTTGGCTACTCTCTGTGCCATTCAGCCAGGTCTTTAGCTACTCTCTGTGCCATTCAGCCAGGTCTTTAGCTACTCTCTGTGCCATTCAGCCAGTTCTTTAGCTACTCTCTGTGCCATTTAGCCAGGTCTTTAGCTACTCTCTGTGCCATTCAGCCATGTCTTTAGCTACTCTCTCTGTCTTCTTGCCCCATGGAGGATTAATTTATCGTAGCTCGCCTTCAACTGGTCTACACAAGGTGTTCTTTGGCCATCCAGGTGGTGTCCATCTTAGTGTTACCTTTGGTATCCTGTTCCAACACGGTCTCATCAGAAAAAGTACTAATCGACCACAGGAAAAAAGGTACATACTGTATGTTATGTTATAGCCATAACATATTGTATGAGTAATATATTTACATTTCGTATCGGCGAAAGTCCAAAACAAACAGCACGACCGGGAGTTGAACTAACGATGATTGTGATCGTGGGCGTGTGCGCTCACCACTAGACTAAACCAACCACCCACCTTGATACAAACACAGCAATACTATGTTGATGGTTCGTTTTAATGTTTAACGGTTATGGTTAAGATAGAAAATGAGGGTTAGGGTTAGGGTTATGGTTAATTTAAGGTAACAGTGCGGTTATGGTTAGGGTTAGGGTTAAGGTTATGGTTAGTTTAAGGCAACAGTGTGGTTATGGTTGGGGTTAGGGTTATGGTTATGGTTAATTTAAGGTAACAGTGCGGTTATGGTTAGGGTAAGGGTTAAGGTTATGGTTAGTTTAAGGCAACAGTGCGGTTATGGTTAGGGTTAGGGTTAAGGTTATGGTTAGTTTAAGGCAACAGTGTGGTTATGGTTGGGGTTAGGGTTAGGGTTAATGTTATGGTTAGTTTAAGGCAACAGTGTCATTATGGTTAGGGTTAGAGAGTTAAGGTTATGGTTAGTTTAAGGCAACAGTGTGGTTATGGTTAGGGTTAGGGTTAAGGTTATGGTTAGTTTAAGGCAACAGTGTGGTTATGGTTGGGGTTAGGGTTAAGGTTATGGTTAGTTTAACGCAACAGTGTGGTTATGGTTGGGGTTAGGGTTAAGGTTATGGTTAGTTTAAGGCAACAGTGTGGTTATGGTTGGGGTTAGGGTTAAGGTTATGGTTAGTTTAACGCAACAGTGTGGTTATGGTTGGGGTTAGGGTTAAGGTTATGGTTAGTTTAACGCAACAGTGTGGTTATGGTTGGGGTTAGGGTTAAGGTTATGGTTAGTTTAACGCAACAGTGTGGTTATGGTTGGGGTTAGGGTTTGAAACTATCAGAAAGGTGTGTCTCAATAGTCTTGAGGTAAAGGCACTAGCCTCTCATGTGAGCATCCTGGGTTTGTTCCCTAGCAGAGGAGCTCAAATGTTTTCTGAAAATGTTAAAAGTAAAATCATTTGAATATGTAATATAATGTATTTATGTAAATATATATATATATATATATTACATATAATATTACTTATTTATAATACGTATATATTGTACATTTTCATAAATACGTTGATATATTACTTTATGGCTATAACATAACATACAATGTGTACCCTTTTCCCTGTGGTCGATAAGTACTTTGTTTACATTGAGCGGGATTGGGCTGTCTGTCCTGGTCAATTCTGAGTGCCGCCGGCGTTTCATTTCAAGGACCAGACTACTGCAGCCGGTTTTACAGTACAGCTCCTTATTTGATATTCTGTTGTGCCAGAAGATGCAGCAGATTCTCCTCTGGCACCTGTTGAGGAACGCATCGATCTGGTCCGTGTCTCCTTTTACCACTCGGCAGCACTCTGAGCCATACATCAGGATTTGACATCGATGTTATGGAGTCTAATCTTAGGCCTATAACTGTATTGCCTACAATATTGCCTCGGCTGAAGTCTTTTGCGAATGCCCGACAGGCTTTGGTAAGCCTTTCTTGAATTAACAAAGAAACAGTTAATAGAGTGATATATATACAGCATCTAAAAATCTTCATGACTGCACAATTACCAAATGTAAGTATCAAATCAAAATTCTTCCTGGCAATATTACCAGATACAGAGAGGTGACACTGGTAAATCTTCTTTTTAAATACATCCATAAATATGCGTTATCTGAATTGAATACGAACAAATCTCAATACAGGAAATAAATGCTTCAGTTACACTATTATGAGGTTATCTGTGTCCAAGAGTTAAACCCTTCATCAGACATGCAGTATTTGGTGTGGCAAGCTTCTGTTTGCTTGCTCTCCGGAATAAAGGGCTTAGGGCTTGGACCACATCAGTTCTGTGGGCAGAGGGGAGGTGGGGAGCATTGAGATGTGGAGGATAGGAAATCAATATCACTTGCTGGGCCCTGACGTGTCCAGGCCAAGGCAGGCATTCACTGCTGCTGCTGGGGATCCGAAGGAAACTAATCTGACAGGAACCGTAGGTGAGATCAGATGGATGTGAGTGGACGAGGAGGGGCGCGCGGACGAGGAGGGGCGACATATTTAGGCTAAATATGCCTTGTTTTATAAATGTGTATATAGTGCTGTAATTACATTTTCGAATAAATATGCACGATCAAGTTCAACAATGTGTGCTTTTATTTTGATATTCCTTAATTCCACGTTGAAATTACGCAACATTAAGTGTGGGGTCGCCAAAAGAAATCCTAAATTAAAATGGGGTTGTGGTATAAAAAAGTTTGAGAACCCCTGCACTAGAGGAAAGGCCATGGTGTCCTCCTGTAGGGGTCATGAATGTGCATTATCTTTTTAGATATATCTTCCCAGTTTGTCCTGATGGTGGTGCTAAAGTCATCGATAGGTGTCTTCGGGGGTTGAGTGAGTTTGCAGCAAATCTTCGGGTCAGGGGATCCGCTATAGAGGAGAGATCCTGGGGTCATGATCGTGCACAGCAAAATCCATGGCAATCCCGCCATTACTTTTCAAGATATGGTGAGAACAGATCGTCACCTCACACGCACCCGCACACAGAAGCGAAAACAGTACACTTTGGAATGCAACAGTTGTGATTGGAGGATCAAGAAAATAGGGCAGAGCTTGAGATACACTTTCACAGCCACACGACACAACGGGTTAACCCTTTCACTACCACACTACATACGGTTAATCCTTTCACTACTGAAAGGGTCAACCGTATGTAGTGTGGTAGTGAAAGGGTTAATGCGTATCGTCAATCAAAACAGTCAGTTACCGTTTGTAATAATTATATTACCTCCACTCTGTTTGCAGCAGCTGGTCTTCTCCGTGCTTGTGTGGTATGTAAAGTCACTTAAGGTGCCTTTGTGTGTGTATATATGCTCATGTGATCATTCAGAGTCTATCCGTCAGCAGTCTGTTTGCCCGGTGGAAGTAGCTGTTCAGTGTTCTCTTGGATGTGGACCTGAGACTGCGGTAGTACCGTCTGCCAGAAGGCATGAGCTCAAACAGTTGCTTGCTGACGCATCGCCTGGTGAATATACTGCATATGGTGGGGTAGCTTGAACATTTCAGTACATTTCAGTATAATTAAATTCGCTCGACATTAGCCCAGTAAGAGAACGCATGACTGTCTGCTGCAATGTGTTCTAGAGATAGATTTCCCTAAACAATTACTCCAGCACTATTTCAGTAATTCATTCATACCCAACCACCTGACCCAGGAACTCCAGCTTAAAAAATTATCTCAAGCTCTGCTCTAACTGTGCTCATCATAGGTATTACCCCCCCCCCCCCCCCCCCCCCCCACGTGGAAATCCAGTTCTCTTCTCAGATGGGACAAAACCTCATTCATCTTAACCCTTTCACTACCACACTACCAAAGGGTTAACCCTTTCACTGTGACGATACAGAAGGTTAACCCTTTCACAGACGGTTAACCGTCTGTAGTGTGGTCAGTGGCGGCCGGTGGGTACTTCGCCACTAGGGGCGCTATACCAAAAAAAAAAAAGCCCAACACAAACACGCACAGCTCTCTCTCTCTCTCTCGCTCTCTCTCTCTCTCGCTCTCAGATGATGTCAGATCCATTCAATAATAAACACATTTGTAAAGCTCGTTATTTTAAACAAGTTACCATTCATTGTCTGAGTGGTTATGTCCCACATGCGGCGAAATTAGAGAGAGAGAGAGAGAGAGAGCGAGAGAGAGAGAGAGAGAGAGAGAGAGTGAGAGAGAGAGAGCGAGAGAGAGAGAGAGAGCATTTTAGTAAAGTTACATTTTCAACAAGATTGCTGCTATTTAAACACTTCATGGAAACGGGGTAACGTTAACCTTATGTCGACTGTAGTATTGTATGACCTCGACATAGCGTTTAAACGTTAACGTTACTCTGTTTCCATGAAGTAATTATAAAAGTGGCCAGCTAAGATAACGGAGCTAACAGCTAGCAGTAGATGTAACGTTACAACGTTATGCGGCATCAGTAGACAACGTATCATGTATTAAACTAGAGTTAAGATCGCTAATCTACCTTGTTGTTGGCTTGTTGATAAAGTATATCCACTCCATGGCATTGTCCATCCAGCCTGTGTTGATGTCCATCCATTGTTGTCCCTCCGCATCCATATAGCTTGTTGTTAGCCAACAAGCTGTGTGAGTGAAGAGCTGTGTCTTTGTCCATTTCCGCCTCGAACAGCCTGCAAACTACCTGGCGTTCTATCGCCATGCTCTAAGACAAACTCTAACCTTAACCAACTTTGAAAGAGTGCCTAAGCTTAACAGTCTAAAGAACTTGCAGTCACGGTACGCTCGTCTAAGACAAACAGCTGCCTGCATCATTCTCACAACAACACAACTATCTCCACCGACCAACCTAGGAATAACCTAGAAATTGGATTCGGCCAATCAAAGATTGTCTCTGTGAAATTCTGCTACGGAAAAAAATACTGGCGTCGGCCAATCAGAGAGCGTCTCCGCGAAATGCGGCTACAGATATTCTTGACGCTACTGGCTAGACCGCTTCAAATCGCGCCCGGATTCCAACATAATAGTCATATTTCAACGCACAACGCGTTATGCACTGATTGGCTGTGACGGATACAGCGATCAAACTGTGACGCGCACTCAGAGCGCGTATAGCCCGGGCCGAGAAATACGAAAAAATAAAAAAAAATAAAAAAAACGTGATGTCACTTCCTGCTTTGGAAAACGAGTGTTTTTTAATTGCGATAATAACGTTATATTGTGCATTGGAAACACAAACATACTTAAAATGAGTAAATATTATTAATTTTAAACATGTTTATATTATTTATAGGGCTATAAAACTAAAAACTAAAAACTTATTTTTCTTGTTCTGTCATATAACCAGGGTAGGGCCTGAGGGGGGGCGGCGCCCGAGCGCCCCTAGTGGCGAGCCGCCACTGAGTGTGGTAGTGAAAGGTTAACCTTCTGTAGTGTGGTAGTGAAAGGGTTAAAATCAGGGTCCACGGTCTAGTCATGTAAACATGTAAATCAACGTAGGGGTCTGAGATGTAGGTTTGAGAAGCATTCTGTTGTCTTTCATTGCCTTTCAAATAGTTACCACTTACCCACAGTGTTTGTTCAAACGCGCCACTGGCGTCGCTTAACCTCTGATAACGCTCTCACGTTTATCTATTACATTATTATGATATATTAGTCACGAGGCTGTCCTCCGCTCTCGCCGGTGTCCTCGGCTCCATATGGCAGCGCGGGCGGTGCGGCCGACAGCCTGTGTGTGTTCGGGGAGGTGCATTGATCCCCTCCAGGTGACCAGCGGGATTCCATTTGCCGCGCCGCGAGAGGCCTGGCGGGGTCACAGCGGTCGCCGTTGACCCGGGTTCAGTTCTCACACTGAACACGCAGTTCAGGCTCCGCATATGTGTGCAGTCTGCTCACATACCCCCCCCTCCCCTCGAACTCATATGGATGATGCAACTCACTGAAACTGAGACTCGTGGTCCTACAGACTCAAGCTCCAACTTCCAGGGAAAATCTATGCAATTTGGTTCAAATGTATCATTATTATTATTATTTTTTTAATACATTTATTTAATTTAGAAAATAATTGACTACAGTTTTATTCCAAACCTCTGAAATGCATTAGTGCAATATCATATTTTTGCGCCTCGAAATGGGTTAATTTGTGCTCTTGAATCTAATAAGGTTCTAAATTGCAGTTTTCATTCACACACATGTATCTTTTACCAGTCCAGTGTCTGTGAATGCATTGTCCTGCAAGAGTAGGCATGGCTCAGATATCAGACCGCAGGGAAGATGCGGTCTTCGATAGTTTTTTATAGAGCAAGCGTAATTTGGTCAATACACACTTAAACTGCTAAGTATGACATATTGAATATAATGTGCACATACAAATGGTGTGTGTGTGTATCTATGTGTGTGTATGTACATGCATGTTTCTTTGTGTGTGTGTGTGTGTGTGTGTGTGTGTGTGTGTGTGTGTGTGTGTGTGTGTGTGTGTGTGTGTGTGTGTGTGTGTGTGTGTGTGTGTGTGTGTGTGTGTGTGTGTGTGTGTGTGTGTGTGTGTGTGTGTTGGATATGGTGTGCCATGCATATTATACTAGAGGTTTTCACAGGTCCAAAAAATGTGACCCTTTCCAAAACGTTTAAAAAAAAGAGACCTCTCCTAGACAGATCGAAGGAAAAAAGCTAGAGGAAAATTGGACCCGATCTAAATGGAACTCAATGTAATCAAACTTGTACCAGAATAATTTGATATTATCTGGTTAAAATTGACACTCTATTTCTCAAGATTTTGTGAATTCTGAAATGTCAAAAAAAAAAAAAAATCTCGTCCACTTAGCTATGCTTACCAAGACCTGTGGTAATAATGGCTGACTCAGACTTCCGGTTTGGAGATGTGTGGGTAGTCGACCATTGAAAGAGCTCCCGGTCAAACAACATCGAAAGAAGGAAGTAAAACTGTCTAAAACTGTCTAAAACAAAATAAAAAGTGATAATTCAAAGATATAAGAGAAAAGGAAGGATGACCACGAGAAAGAGCGAGAGAAAGAGGACCCCGGAGGACGTACAAACACTGGAGGAAATATCTCTACATGAGGAAATGGCGGAAGAGATAACTCAGGCGAGCATGACACAGGTGGGCAGAGGCGTGGAGAACGTGGAGCCCGCCTGGGTAGCGAAGATGCAAGCGACCATGATGGCCAGTGTACAAGAACTACGGGCTGACATACAGGCTAACGCAAAAGCTATCCAAGCTATACAAAATAGCATACAAACCAACACGCAGAACATACAAGCTGGCGCATTGACTAACCAACAGGATAACGCGACAACTAATCAAGAGCTAAAAACGAGTATACAAGCTAACGCAATGGCTAACCAGGCGAGCACGCAGAATATACAAAGCAACATCGATGGACTAAGGGAAGAGTTGAAGAGGGGACAGGACGAGCTCAGAGGGGAAATGGATAAAGGACTCGAGACAATGGATGGAAAAATACAGGAACAAGAGAAAGACATAAAGATGTTGGAAGAAAGGACGGCTGAAACGGAAGAATGGAATACAGAAATACATGATATTCTAAAGGTGACGCTCAAACAACAGAACATGTTGAGAGAAAAGTTAATGGACTTGGAGGGGAGGTCGAGGAGAAACAACATACGAATATGGGGACTGAAAGAGGGGATGGAAGGAGACTCAATGATCAAATTTGTAGACACCCTAATTCGAAGAGAATTGAAGATGACAGACCTCGACAAGACAGGGATTCAAAGAGCACACAGGACACTGGCGCCGAAGCCGCGGTTGGACAAGCCACCGAGAGCAGTTATAGTAAATTTCTTGGAACTCGAGGTCAAGGAGAACATTCTTAGAGCAGCCTGGCAGAAGAAGATGGAGGTGGAGGGACAGAGAGTAACTTTTGACCATGATTATGTAACAGAGGTGGCGGTAAAGCGTCGGAGCTACGTTCAGATAAAAAAAACTCTGAAGGAAGGAGGAATCAGATTTCAAAAGGACATGGGGATTCAAGAGATATATTGAGACGGACATGAAAGGAACACAGGAGTACACATGTCGCATAACACAATTAGACAGGAACATGAAAGTGACTAATGCAGAGCTTATGACCGGGGGCTCGGAGCAGGTCGCACACAGAAAGAGTTGGACATATATAGTGCACATTTCTTTGCCACTAGGGGGAGCCCTCTCACTAGGAGAGCCACTACTCCCCACCCACCAGCGGGGGAAAGAGGGGTACGAGTGAGACCCTCAACTGCCATGGAAGTTCCAAGTGTTAATGTTTATTATGGTTATATGTATGTAAGTCAGATGGAGATAGCAGAGGCTACAACCACAAATATTATTTTATGTGACATGGGTAGAACGGGAAACAATTGGAAAAGAAATATGACATAAGTTAAGGGTATAAAAATGATGTCGTTAAATGTGAATGGTATGAATAATCCGATCAAGAGGAGTAAGGTGATGACGAAACTTAAGAAAGAGGAGGCGCAGGTCATCTTCTTACAAGAAACACATCTAATATCACAAGAACATGAAAAGCTGAAGAGATTCGGGTAAATCTGTTCTATAGTTATTTTAAACAGAACCTTAGAAGAGGAGTAGCTATACTAATTAAGAACACAGTGAAGTTTGAAATGATCAAGGAAATAAGGGATAAAGAGGGGAGGTATGTAATGGTCAAGGGGGAAATGGAAGGTCAAATGGTAACACTAGTGAATGTGTATGCTCCACCAGACAGTGAGAAATATCTATTTGAAACAATCTTTGATATCATAGCGTTGGAAGGGGAGGGGGTCCTGATCTGTACAGGGGATTTCAATGTAGTACTGAACTATGACATAGACACGGCAAGCACAAAGAAATGGAGGACAAACATTAGCAAATATATGAATATACAAATGGCAGAATTAGGAATCATGGACATATGGAGAGCAATGCACACACTAGATAGAGAATACACACATTATTCACTTCCACACACAACATATTCAAGGATAGACTATTTTCTCATGACAACAGGGGACAGATACAGGGTAGAAGAATGGTGACGGACATATCAGACCACAGCGCAATATATCTGACAGTGAATCTTAAAAGTAGACGGAGAAATACTGTTTGGAGACTGAATGTAGGACTATTAAATAACAAAGGTTTGGTTAATGAAGTAAAGGAAGACATAATTAGATACAGAGAAGAAAATGATAACGGAGAGGTAGACCCAAACATTTTATGGGATGCACTAAAGGTAGTAATAAGGGGAAAATGTATAGCAAAGATGGCATTACTCAAGAGGGCTAGAATAGAGACATACCAGAACTTGATAAAGAAACTAAAAGAATTAGAGAAAGAACACCAAAGCTCAAATAACCAAAAGACACTTAGGGAGGTAAAGGAAGTTAGAGGAAAGATAAACAAAGAGCTGCTGACAGAAATAGAGAAGAAAGCTAGATACATGAAGCAGACATACTATGAAGGGGGACCGAGAGCGACCAGACTTTTAGCTAGACGAATCAGGACTAGGGCTGGGCGATATAACGATAACGATAAATATCGCAATATATTTTAATAATCGATATCGAATATAAAAAATATATATATATCGAAGAAAAAAAATTGTGACCTGCAACAGGGCAGTTTTAAAACCAGAGACAGTGGACAGACTTGTCTTTCTTGCCTGCAACTTAAAGTAATGGCTTTCCTTGTCCAAATGACAATACAGACCAAATTGAGATTTATTTTTCTCTTGTCCATTTATTTTGTTTGCTTTCTAATTTAAAATACAGTTTGAAACCGTCTGTACACAGTAGGCTATGTGTGCTAGCAGAGCTAGACTCCAGTCACGAGTCACGGTGCACATGTGCGGTGGTTTGTCCACCAAAAAATCGCCAAAAGATCGAAAATAAACTAGCAGAGCCAGAACTGTTCAACTCCCCTGGAGCCACAGCCAGCAGAGAAGCCGGTTTACTTTCGCTTTTAAACCAGCTGCAGCCTGAGAACTGGAGTGTGAGGGGATGTAACACTAAAGATGGCGGCAACGACAAAGAATTGCTTTAACTTTTTTTTTTACTTATAACAATTTCGATAATTATCGATATCGAGAAATATGATAACATTATCATATCGTTATCGCAATATGATTTTTTGCCATATCGCCCAGCCCTAATCAGGACACAACAAAACTGAACACAATACACACAATAAGGGACATGAACACAAACAAAATACTGAGAGAACCAGCTGAAATAGAGAAGACATTTGAAGAATATTATAAGAAACTAAACTATACACACAACCGATAGCGGCAGGAGAAGAGGAGATAGAGATTTTTTTTTTTTTATTTGATCTACCATCGATAGGGAAGGAACAGAACGAAATATTAAATGCAGAGATCACAGAACAGGAAGTATGGAATGCGATCAGTAAAGCAAAGAGTAGTAAGTCACCGGGTAGCGACGGGTTCCCCTCGGAATTCTACAAAACATTTAGACAGGAACTGAGCCCCATATTAGAAGCAGCATTCAGACACACAATGGAAAAAGGCACAATACCACCTTCATGGAAAGAGGCCATAATTACTACAATTCCAAAAGAAGGGAAAGATAGAGAACTGTGTAGCAGTTTCAGACCTGTGTCCATACTTAATGTAGATTACAAGATGTATACATCAATAATATCCAAAAGATTTGAGACATTTATGACAGATATAATAGACGAAGACCAGACCGGATTCATTAAAGGAAGACAGACACAGGATAACATAAGGAAGACAGTGCAGGTGGTAGAGGAGATACAAAAGGAAGGAGGAAGTGCAGTATTAGTTAGCCTAGATGCAGAAAAAGCTTTCGACAGTGTAAGCTGGATATAATATATAAAATTTGGATTAGATAAAAACGCTATGAAAACAATTAGGGCATTATATCAAGAACCGACGGCTAGGATTAAGGTAAATGGTAGTTTGACGGACCGGATTAAACTAGAGAGAGCTACCAGACAGGGTTGTTGTCTTTCGCTGACGCTCTTCGATGTATTCATCGAACCACTGGCTCAACTAATTAGACAGACCAAAGACATCAAAGGGGTGGAGATAAGGGGAACAGAACATAAATTGGGACTGTTCGCAGACGACGTGATAGTGTATATGAGACAACCAGACACAAGCTTTCCGACACTGATGGATTTACTGACAGAATATGGATACTACTCAGGATATATACTCAACGTGACGAAGACACAGACTTTAGCACTGAACTACACGCCAACGATAGAGATCAAAGAAAAATACAAAATTAAATGGGACATGGACAGGATCAAGTACCTAGGGGTGAACATTACAAGAGGGATGGAGGGGTTATACAATGCAAACTATACACAGATCAATCAGAAAATCAAGAGAGACCTAGAAAGATGGACAGTAATGCCCCTAGATTTCATCTCAAGGATCGAAATTATTAAGATGAACATATTACCAAGGTTACTATACCTATTTCAGTCTCTACCTATATTAATACCACAAAAACAATTCAGGGAATGGGACAGTCAGATATCAAGATTCATTTGGGGGGGGGGGGGGGGGGGGGGGGGGGCCAAGGATCAGATATGTGACTCTACAACGACCAAAGGAAGAAGGAGGAATGGCGGTACCCAGTTTAGAAAGCTATTACTATGCAGCACAGCTTAGAACAGTAGCATGCTGGTGCAATGTGAATTATGAAGCCAAATGGAAAGATATAGAAACCAAAAGAGAGGGATTCAAAGTGCAGGCACTGATAGGAGATAGGGAACTGTTCAGAAGACAGGAACAACTACTAGACCCAATTACAAAATTCACTATAAACATATGGAACACAATAGTAAAGAAATACAAGCTAGAAAAATAATCCAACATACTGAGATGGATAACACAATTCAGACCAGGGATAGAAGAACATGGGTTCAAAAGATGGGAACGGGGGGGGGGATAACAGCAATATGTACAATGATAGAAGGAGGGGAAATGCAGACTCTACAAAAATTGAAAGAAAGATTCGGACTAGAGAATAGGGACCACTTTAGATATTTACAGATTAGAGACTACTATAACAAGGAAATAAAGCAAGACAGAGACAAAGAACAGAATGGGGTAATTAAGATAATGGTAAAATCATACGAAGGAAGGAAGGGAAGGGTGATATCAGCACTATATCAGGAAATAATGGACAGTAAGGGAAATACAACATTGTATATAAAAGAAAAGTGGGAGAAAGAGTTAGAAATAGAGATAACAGAGGAGGAATGGTATAACACATGTAAGACACAACAATCAACCACAGGATCAAGGATATGGAGGGGGTTTGGGTGGAAAAACATAATTAGATTCTTTATAACACCAGAAATACAGGGCAATTACACACCAGCAAAGAAACTATGTTGGAGGGAGTGTGGACAAGAAATAGCGAACCACACACACATATTCTGGAGATGTCAGAAAATAAGGCACTACTGGAAAGAGATAGGAGAGATAATAAATGAAATAATAGGATACGAAATACCCCAGGAAGGCCAAGTGTTGTATCTGGGGAACCTATCACAGGAAGGAATCCAAGGGGAAGACAAATACTTGATTAAGATACTAATAGTGGCAGCCAAAAAAGCTTTAACTAAACTGTGGTACAGGGTAGAAGTGCCGACGAAGGACCAATGGATAGAGATAGTAGAGGGGATACAGGAAATGGAGAGAATCACACATCTGCTGAGGCTGCAAGAAGAGAAGTTTGAATTGAAATGGGAAAAGTGGGAAGAATATAGGAGGGGAAGGAACGACATCACAGGGGATTGAAAAGGATACAAGGAAATGATGAAAAATGTAAATAAAGGATGCAAATATAGAATGGACCAAAGGACCCATGCCACACTTTTTCTTTTCTAATTTTTGTATTTTTGTATATCTGTTTTATTTTTATTTCTTGTTGATGAGTCTTTATAATTTTGTATGTGGAAATGTATTGTCTATGTATGTTGTTGAAAAAATGAAAATAAAAACTTAAGTTTAAAAAAAATAATGGCTGACTCAGTCCATCCCCAACTGACCCTAGACCAGCCTCAGGTCTCTGGGTTTTATAATACAAGACTGGACTTGTACTATGTATGTGTAAGTTATTGAACGCAATGATGATCAATTCCTACCTCTCGTGTGATTGGTTGATCTGTCGTCAGGAGGCAGTGTTCATGGGCAACGGGGAGCAGTACATCTGGAAGCCTCCGGAAGATGCTGACATCATCATGCTCCAAAACAAACCTCTAGGCCCGCTGGGCCCTCACACTATTGAGAACATCCAGCCTTCTGCCGCTGCGGTGAGACAGAGCACGTGTCTGGTGCACACAGCGTGTGTGTCTATGCCTAGTGCATGCAGCATGTGTGTCTACGTGTGCATGCGTGTGTGTCTATGCCTGGTGCACGCAGCGTGTCTGTCTACATGTGCATGCAGCATGTCTGTCTATACGTGTGCATGCGTGTGTGTCTATGTGTGCATGCATGTGTGTCTACGTGTGCATGCGTGTGTGTCTGTGTGCATGCGTGTGTGTCTATGTGTTGCATGCGTGTGTGTCTAGTGTGCATGCAGCATGTGTGTCTACGTGTGCATGCAGCATGTGTGTCTACGTGTGCATGCAGCATGTCTGTCTACGTGTGCATGCAGCATGTGTGTCTACGTGTGCATGCAGCATGTCTGTCTACGTGTGCATGCAGCATGTCTGTCTACGTGTGCATGCAGCATGTGTGTCTACGTGTGCATGCAGCATGTGTGTCTACGTGTGCATGCAGCATGTGTGTCTACGTGTGCATGCAGCATGTGTGTCTACGTGTGCATGCAGCATGTGTGTCTACGTGTGCATGTGTGTGCAGTTTACTTTGCCTGTTTACAGACATCCCCGCGCTGAGTGACGTTGTCTCTGTTTGACCGCAGGTCGCGGAGACATCCCCGCGCTGAGTGACGTTGTCTCTGTTTGACCGCAGGTCGCGGAGATGTACTCTAAGGTGTGTAAACCGGGAAAGAAGAAGAGAGCCGTGCCGAGTTCTCCCCCGGCCAACCCGGGCTTCCGGACCTTGGGGCGCGGCGACCGGGACCGCGACCGCGACGGGGGTTTCAGCGTGGTGGTCAAGCCCCAGACGTGGGCCCCTCAGGAGGGCAAAGCGCTCGGGGGGACGGCCCTTCTCGACGACCACTGCTACGAGTCCATCGGGACGGAGGAGCAGTGCGACCCGAGCTACGAGAACATGGGGGAGGGTGGAGGAGGAGGCTGGAAGCGGGAGAGGCCCCCCAACACGTGCGCCACCCTGCGGCCCCGGAGGAAGAAGCCCCAGCAGCCCCTGCAGCAGCAGCAGCCCCCCCCGCCGCCGCCCACGCAGCAGACCCCCAAGCTGCAGCACCTGCCCGCCAAGGCCCTGCTGCTGCCCGGGGAGAACCTGTACGAGAGCATCGGGGATCTGAAGCAGGGCTCGGCCAACTCCAGCACCACCACCATCTTTACATTCAACGACGGCATGGAGATGTACGTCACGGGGCTTTAAGGGGCCGCAGGACGCACTGTGACCCCCCCCCTTCCTCACTCTCCTCCTCCCCCAAACACAAGGAGCTAAGCTAACACCACAAGGAGCGCTATAGGCTGAGGCCCCTCTCATGCATTACATACTGTTGTTTACATTATAATCATGACATCATGCCTTTCAGAGCCTGCAGAGGCCTTAGGGCAATAGTGCAGCTATACCTTCTAAGGAATCCAAAGGTAGTGAATGAAAAATGAGCACAAGACCTTTTTACAGAGAGATCTGTAGGGGCCATAGTAGCACTTCTATTTTATTGATAAATGTGCATAGCACAATTTAAAAACGAAAAGTCTAAATTCTTCCTCAATTTTAGCAGGGCAAAGTTTTAAGGGGTCTAAGCAGGACCCCTGTTTTAGGAAGGAGCGCAGCGATGCGTTGGATACTTCGGTAGCACTTAGTCTGTCTCTGACAGACCTTCCCTGTAGTTGGTCATGGCGTTGATCAGGAGTGAATTCAAATGATGTTATAAAGGAATGAATTATTAATCAAAAGATACTTGAAAGCTCAGGGACCAAGAGTAAAAGAAATTATAATTACAAGTATTATTACAAAATTGCACACATTTTGCATTCCTCCTATGAAAGCTTCAGATGATTTTGACCATGTTCACGTTTAAAAAAAAAAGAAAAGAAAAAAAAAACAAGGAAAAAAAAGAGCCGATATTTTCTCCTTCTCTCTCTTTCATGTTTGGTTTCATATTTACATGGAGTGAAAACTGTCTCCACACCGTCTGTAAATTAAATGTTTTACTTTGTCGATCCTGTCCCTGCACTTTGCCTGCTACGAGTTGCATGCTAAAAAAAAGGAAAAAGAAAAGAAAAAGTCTAAAACAAACAAAAAAAACCAAGCACTGTCATGTGGTTCCTATATGAATGGTTTATTTTTTTCTAATGTTGCTGGTCGTTTAGTTATTTTTGTGTGTTGCTTTTTATTTGTTTCTCTCTCTCTCTCTCTCTATAGAGCACAACGTCGATTAGATTATAGGGATCAGACTTCTTTGGTCGCCGGGACTCGGCGAGGGGGGGGGGGGGGGGGGGGGGTTCGATTCCTCTTTGTCTGCGTCTCTCCAATACACATAGTATAGTAACGGAAAGACTCAAGAAAACTGGTACAACAAGGTGGAGGCAGTCTACACAACCCTCTCTCTCTCTCTCTCCACTCATTCCTCTCTTTCCAATCCGTGGATCAGTCATCAACATGGTCTCCGCCTTGGGGTCATACAGAATTTGCCTGGGTTATCACCCTAATGCAGCTTTATAAAGCTAGTAGAACTAATGTGTGTATTAGCAGGCTCTTTGTCTCATCCTCATTCCACTGATGAACGTTCTCTCCTCTCTCTCTGTTATCAGTGTTGAAATATAGCAGCATTAGCAGAAATGGCTAAAATGTGAATCGGAGTTTACCGCTAAGGAGAGTATTACCTGAGGATAAAAAAAAAACAAAAAAAAAAAAACGCTAAATGACATCCAATCCTGGACACTATAAAGAGGATTTCATTTGACCAAATATCCCCAGCAAACAATATGTGATTATACTGTATGTTGATGCAATGTGTATGTACATTACAAAACAGAAAGAATAATAATAAATATATCATCGGTGTCAAGAAATCTATCTTTTACTATTATGTTTAATTGTGTTTTGGAATGACTTTATCTGGTGACACAATTTGCGAAACGAGCTACAATGTAAATGTCGATGTTCTTTTTTGTTTGTTCTTTTTCGAAGCCATTAAGCTATACAGTGTGTTTCTTTGAAAAGCCCAGCTGAGTTTAATGTGGCAGCTAATGTTGTGTCTTTGCTATTCAGACTACAGGGTCTTGTTATCCAAGCGTGTAATTAAGTGCTAAGTGCAAAAGATTGTAATGTTTTATATCAAGATTACTATTCATGAAAATGTCAGTCAAGTTTATACTTTTGTAATAAAGTGGCACTTTAAAAAAATACCTTTTATCTCATAGTCTCACTTTTTAAGAACCCCCCAAATTGATAAAAATCTAGAGGACTACCTTCTCTCAACCAGATGTGTTCAAGCCACATAGCACTAGGACCTGTGAGGAGTAGAGTACTGCCTTCTAGTCCAAGAGGATCAAAGCCTAATTAGCCGTCCTTTAATTTTAAACCTTTTCTTCTGACATCAAACAGCTGCCTCGTGGAGCCATGTCTTCTGTCAATTCGAGACAAAGGTTGTGAGAGAGGTACTGATGATCTAAACCGATCAGGAGAGACAACGGTGTCTCCAGGGAGGTGAAAGCATTTGAGCGTAATTTGTACGGCCTAAAAAAACTAAACAAAAAGAAAAACGTTTAATTGGGAATAAATTAAGAACAGAGACATTAATAATAAAAAAAAATATATATATAATAGTAATACTATATAGTATAATTTATGTTGTGAATAAAAAGAATTATGCTATCTTTAGCTGTGGATTATTTCATATTCATTCAGTTTTGTGTACCTCATTTGCATTTCACATGGTTTGTGTGTGTGTGTGTTTGTAGTAACCATGTTTCCTTTTGTTGTTATCTTTCCCTCGCAGTGTGTGAATGTGAATGTGTTTGTGTGCATGTGAGCGAGAGTAGTGGGGTCTGCTGTAGAAAAAAAAGAGAAAATAGGTCACCCCTTAAAACAAAAAGCTTGCAGTCAACATCGCTACCGTCTGCTGAATTCTCATTGGTGGACTTGTCTCCATAGTAACAGGTTAACCTTGAGGCAGTAGTCACATGCACGCACGCCGTATCCTCCAAGACAGCGAAAGACTTGCTCGCCCATGTGACTACTGCCTCAAGGTTAACCTGAGTGACATCCATGACAATAATAATAATAATAATAATAATAATAAACGTTATTTCTATAGCACCTTTCATACAAGAATTGCAGCCCAGTGCTTCACAGCAGTAATGGACATACAATAGACTTAAGGCATAAAATGAGCATACAATTGGCATAAAATGAGTGAATGAATGAATGAAAACTTTATTTAACAGATTGCAGAATGGGTACAATACAGTATACGGCTCAATACACACAATTGTTAAGGGGATGCAGACCAGAGAAAGACGTTTGTCTTGTTTACATCAGGGTCCCCCATTTTCAATTCATAGTGATTAATGAGCTGATAATTGACTAAATAAAAGCAATGCAAGTGGAGACGTATACATTAGTATAAAATAGACAATAATCATAAAATAGACAACATGCTATTACAATTTATCTGGGCTACACGTCCTATCAATCGATCGATAATAGCTCAAATAATTATCAATCATGTGATGAGAAAGCTTGGTGTTGGGTTACAGGGATCGCACTGTCACCCACTCCGTGGCGGCCTATCGCGAGACCACCCCGAAAACAGGCCGCTCTCTCGTCTGGTCGTGTGTGCCAAGAATAATGTAGGTGTGAAGACAGCGTGGTAGCGTCAATACATACAGTAGGATGTGCGAACAAACATCACTGCATAGTGTGTGGGGGTCAATGACTGAATTAATGTATGAACGAGAGGTTTAAATTAATTGAAGATAGCGTGGATAGAGACAGAGGAAGAACAAAGTTAGACAGTAGTGCTCTGTGTGGCATACAGTCTTGCAATACCAATACCAACAAATGTTTTTAACCGCAGGCATGTGGCCGGACTAGATCCAGGCTACAGTAAGCCTGGCTAGATCCAGGCTATAGACAAGTGGGCTAGATTCAGGGTAGAGGCCCATTTCACCTGGCCTGGAATGTCTGGAATGTGTGATTAAAATAGGAAGAGCTTGTGGTCCCTCAGCTGCTTATCTTTCTTTGTGATAAAAGATAATGTGTTTGTCACTGAATTATGTCAATGTATTATATTCAGTTAGACTATGATGAACCACATAGCTATTTGACCATGAGAGAAATTGTCACATTACATTTCATACTATGACATTTTAGTAATTGTTTTCTTATGTGATGGAAGGGTCTTGACAATATTGGTGCTTCACCAGGGTCTTCTCTTGCCTGGGAGGCAAAGCGCATAGATCATGGAGCCAATATACACAGTCACACTAAAAGCTAAATGTGAGCAATACTGACCCCTTTGGGCCTTACAGGGTATCACAGGGGAGAGCACCGCTCAGACAGACTCTCTGCATCTATAACCTATAGCACTATTTTTTTCTGGACTAACTCTAACTGTAGGTGTATGGCATTCATTAGTTAGAATGGAAGGATGCGTAACCTTGTTCTGTATATATGAGCCGGACTTTACTGATAAAAGTACAAAACTATATGTGCCATATTCCCCGGTCTACATTACTAGGTAATAATAATAATAAACTTTATTTGTATAGCACCTTTCATACAGAAACAAACTGCAGCTCAAAGTGCTTCACAACAGAAAAAAGACAGGAATAAAATTTGCACATAAAGTGCAGACATATAAAATCACAGTTTTTCACATTAGGATCTAACATCCTAAAGAAGAATTCCACAGAAATGTACTTTTGTAATTCTGCATTTGATCTGAGTTTTAAGTTATGAGCGCTTAGCTCTCAGATTCTTTGTATAAGATTGAATTTAATCAATTTAATATAAAATCCTAATTACGAACATACTCTACCTGAGATGGCAAGTATGTACGATACATATAAAAGTACCGGTATGTGGTATTACAGCGGTATAAAGTTCATAATTACGAGTGAATTACGATTACCTAAATACATACATTGTATAATATAATCTCATTGCATAACTCAAAGGGAAAGCAACAGTTTCATCTGCGAATATAAAAACATTTTGATGAGCAGTCCCAAGATCCACATAAATACAACAATTAACCTTCACAAACACAGTTCCCTGATGACGATCATTGGTAGCATAAATTCCATGATCATGGGCAATATTCTGAGGCATGAGATGGGCAATTCTGCTGCTACTTATAGCGAATGCTAATTCTTCAGGATATTTTCCTTCCTTAAAGCTCACTATATTATCCACATGGATTTAGTCGGTTATCAATCGCCATCTCTACTGAAGACAATATTCTCATATCCTTTGCCTCAAAATGATGCCCGTACAACAACTTCAGAATAAAAATAAAAACATTTAGATACATCCAAATTAAATTTGCATCGACCGACGCCAGGAGAGTATATTATGTGTAAAACAAACATCAGGCGTTTTCAAGTAAGACTTGAGTCCTGACTGAGTGGCCTGGTTGCTCGCGGTCGTCCTCATCACTCCAATTGGCAGATCCGTCCGTCCCAAAGTAGCGGTCCCCAAAGTCCCCTGCGATCACACAAATAAAGTCGACTCAGTTACTACGACATTTACATTTCTACATTTAGTCATTTAGCTGACTCTTTTATCCAAAGCGACTAACAAGTTCTGTACAACAAGTCAGCAGGAAGGGTACAACTCTGGCAGCTAAGGGTAAGTAACATTGTTCGTCAAACAGTGTCGAACTTGAATGCTACAGTCTTGTATAGTAGTATAGACGTATTAGCATAGTGGGTACTAATGGCAAGGTAGATTCCTTAGTAGCAAAGTGCATAATCGTTTATTTTCTTTTGCAGATATTGATTGAAGAAGTGTGTTTTTAGTCGATGGCAGAAAATTGGGCAGGTTAACTTTCAGCTGTCCTGATTGTGGTGGGAAGTTCCGTTCCACCATTGTGGAGCGAGAACAGAGAATAGCCAGCTTCTCTTAGATTAACCCCCCCCCCCCGGAGCTTGGATAGGAGTGGGTCTGAGGCGGCCAGAAGATGCAGAGCATAGGGGTCTTGAGGGTGTGTAGTTAGAGACCATTGACCGGAGGTAGGAGGGAGCCGTTCCCCTCGCTGCACTGTATGCCAGGTCAATGACCTTGAAGCAGATTTGTGTGGCAATGAGAATCCAGTACGTAAGCCACATATGACAGTAACAAGGAATACAGCACAATTAATACTGAGATGTGACTACGCATAGTTCTGCTTCATACGGCTTTTCTTTGGTCTACACTACAGAATCCTTTTTGAGAAAGTGGGCTTGGAGAGGGTTCTTCTAGTGAAGCTGCTTCTCCGTGTGTGATTGTGTTGGCTAGCTAGCGGCTAACGTTACGAGGGTGCATCGCAAAGCTTATTTATAAGCATTGAAGTTTTCACTGCACATAGAAACAGTGCAGGATTTATAAGCACTCTGGAGCTATGTTGTCAACACTTTTGAGGAAGTGCTGAGAGTGGAACAGCTGAAGGTCTCTGCTGTCGAAACCGCTTCAGTGTTTATTTTTTTTTAACTGAAGAAACTGGACTGGGTAGAGATTTCACATCTAGTCAGCGTTGGTACAACCCCACATTGCTAGAAAACAATGCAAACCACTGGAAAATGCTATTTATAAGATAGGGGACCTTTAAGAGTATTTAAATTGGTTTACCGATGCATTCGGGGCCACGTTCAGTCGCATTATTGAGGTAATGAGTAGCACAGCACGGTTACAGTAATCGTAGCAGGTGAAAGACTTACCGATGCCGGGAATTACGTGTAGAAGGTCATCTAAGCTCTTGTCCACGGCGGTGGTGATGATCTTGACCTGGGGGAAGGCGTAGGCCACAGAGTGCACCCCGAGCTCTGCCATCAGGAGCGACACCAGTGCGATACGATCCTCCTGCACCTCGTGGTCCTGCACAGACATCATTTATCACCGCAAATAACCATCAATGTTAGTTCGGTAATAATTGAAACCCCCCCAATTGCCAAACAATGAGGAAAGGGTTGAACGAGGTCATGTCACTCTCCCTGTCGCTTCACCGGGCAATTTCTAAGCAGTGACAGTCTTGACCTAACCCGAACCCGGGAAAACGTAGGGGAAATGAAATCATTGAACAAACACAATTTAGTATATATACTAGTCTACATCGTGCACAATTGTACAGCCCGTTCTATTTTATTTTATAATTCTATTCTATTGTACTTTTATAAAAATTTTGTTTATATATTCCATTTTATTTTACAATTGTCTGTCTGTTAATGCTGATGCGCCAAACGACAAAAGCAAATTCCTTGTATGTGCAAACTTACTTGGCAATAAAGACCTTTCTGATTCGGATTCGGATTCTGAACAAATGCATCAATAACACATTCACAAATCTGGCTGTAGTGGAGGACTTGGGATGTGCCTTCCCAGAAAGAAGCTTTACCGTGGTGCTGAACCAAAAACATATTCTTCAAAAAAACAACAAGCAAAGAAGTACGGTAGCATTAGGGTAGTATTGAGCCATACTGTATTGTACCCATTCTGCAATCTGTTAATAAAGTTTTCAATCAATCAATCAATCAATCAATCAATCAATCAGCACTTATCAACTTTGAGGAAAAGGATGGTGCCTCAGTTTCACCAATTTATTTTGGCAATCAAACAAAACATGCTAACGTTTCAGCCTAGTCAGCCTTCATCAGAGCATGAATGTAATAGTAGACTTAGTAGTGTCATGTGACAGAATAGAATAGAATAGAAATACTTTTATTATCCCGAGGGAAATTTAACACTACAAATCGCTCACATTAAACATTTAGACAGAACAAGTCACAAATAAGAATAACAAAACAAATAGCATACGAATAAATCTATATGATTGATTGATTGAAAACTTTATTAACCGATTGCAGAATGGGTACAGTACAGTACAGCTCAATACATACAATTGCTAAGGGGTTTCATAGCGGTTGAATCACATGTGACTGGGAGGAGCATACATATAAACAACTCAAGTGGAGGGTAAAGGTCACATGGTACAGATCAGCTAAATCACAGACAGACCAACACAAAGGTTGTTAACCGGTAGTTCAATTAGTTCTGCTAATCCAATTTGGGTAAGGTCGAAAAACAAATCTGGCTGTTGTGGAAAGGCCTGGAGAGTTTTGTTTCCACAAAAGTCAGTTAGGAAGGGTGTGTCGACACTGTGAGGTGTCGTTATAAGTCACACAAGTCAAATTCAGCTCGGGGGGGGGGGGGTGCAGGGCAGAGCAGAACAAACAGTGTTTCTTCAGTGGGGCATGTGTGTGAGGTGCATTGTTCAAAATGGCATAGAAAATAGCATTTCAACCATCGGCAGAGTAATTACTTACTTACTTAAACTTAGATGTAGAAAACTTTAATGTCCTCAGAGAGCATAGACACGTTAAAGTGTAAGTGTTTCTTTTTGTTAAAGTTAAGTGTTATAGCTCTACATTCCAACAGCCATTAGTGATATAAAGTGTTTGGTCAGTAACATGGGTCTCCCAGTCCCTTCACTCTGCAGTAAACACAAAATACATGTTCCAGTATCCCGTTCCCACTTTATCCAATCAGGAGAGAGAACCCTAGATATTTCAAGAAATCTTGCCAAGCCAAATTTGCTTACTGCACTGGTAGATTATTTTACTTGTTTCAAGGACACATTTGCTCAAAACTAGTTTTCATTTCTTATTTTTGTCAGACCATTTTTGCAGTGTTCTCTCTCCTGATTGGATAAAGTGGGAACGGGATACCAGAAAAAGTATGTACGCGCACCGTTAGCCTAGCTTAGCATCAGTCACTGGAAGTAGGTTCCTCCATTAGCCTAGTTCCCAATGTCTTCCTACTCCTACTGCATCCAGACAAGCTGGATGTAGCCAATTACTTAAATAGTTTCTTCACAAACATAGCCACAACACTGGTAAACAAACTACCCTCCCACTCAGGGCATTATGGGGTAGAACACATAGTAGCATACTACAAGAACCTAGGGGTCCACAAAGACGACTTCAAACTGGAAATGGTAACAACAGATGAGGTACTCAAAAAACTGAGCGCCCTCCAACCTAACAAGGCCACTGGCCATGACAACATCCCCTCCAAATTCCTCAGAGACTCAGCAGCCGCCATCACCCCAGTCATCACACACATAATAAACCTCTCCATAAAACAGGGACACGTCCCCAAGGACTTCAAAATTGCGAGAGTAACACCCCTGCACAAAAAAGGCAGTAAATTAGACCCAGGCAACTACCGCCCTGTTTCTATCCTTACCTCCATCTCGAAAGTCATGGAAAAAATTGTATACGAACAGGTCGAAAAATATCTTGCGGAAAAAAATCTAATCTACGAATTCCAATCTGGCTTCAGAACATCCCACTCCACTGACACATGCCTTCTCTATTTAAACGACCACATCAAACAAGAGGTGGACGCGGAGTGTTCCTTTAAGTAAAAATACTTAGTTAATTTCCACCACTGGAGCTGTGTGACCCATCCTCTTTTTATACATGAACTCTAGTGAGGCGATGAGGATGTCCACCATCTCTCTACCCACCAGCAGGACCCGGACTGCCATCATGGCCGCGGCCCCCGTAGAGACGGTGCTGTCCATGAGAATGACGTGGTCCTCGCTGATGTCTTTGGGCAGACGCAGGTAATGCAGCTGGAGAGGCCAAGAGAGGAGGAGACAGGGTTACCATGGATACCACATCATCTAGTTACCAAGGAGACACACACCATGTGGAAGGATAAAATAAAGGGGAATTAAGAATTAAAATGTTGTTTTTGTTGTTGTTGTTGTTGTTGTTGTTGATGTTGCAGTTGTTGTTTTTATTCTTTGTTGTTTTAACGTGATTCTAAAGACGGTCAATGGCATTATCTCAGGTCTCAGGCAATACTATCATATAAGTTCTAAAAGACTGTAATAACAATATAGATAGTTGCTCTCAGGCAGGGAATGTTTTGATTTCTTCTAAACAAAAAAGAATGGTTGTCTTGTTTTTTTTTTTTAACATTATTTTATTTATAATTTCTTCTCTCTCTTAGGTAAGGTTTTATTTGAAATGTTATGATATTGTAATAAATGAGCAGGACTAGGTATGCTGTGCTTCCTTCTCCAACGCCTCCTTGTTTCTTTATCTATGGATGTTTACATTTAATCTTTATTGTGATTTGTATGTTTGTACTGTTCGAGAAAAATAAAGATCACGTAAAATAAAATAAAATAAAATAAGAAAAGATAAGATAATATAAGATAAGATGAAATTAAATGAATCAAAGTAAACACACAGGTCTTCACAGTCATCATACCCACCTCTGGTTCTCCTGAGTCCAGGTTGGTCTGGATCAGGATCTTGCCGATGCGGACGTCCTTACACACGGCCCTGAGGGCCGGCTCCATGGTCTCTCCCGCCCGCAGGATGGACACGCCTGTGATCTGTGGAGACACGGCACGTCTGCTTGGAAGGAAGGACACTTTGAAGGTAGCAGTGACAGTACTGTAGCAGTACCTCCTTTTTACATTTACATTTAGTCATTTAGCTGACGCTTTTATCCAAAGCGACTTACAAGTTCTGTACGACAAGTCATCAGGAAGGGCACAACTCAAATCAGCTGAGTAACAATGTTCATCAAAGTGTTGAGTGCTACAGTGTAGGTTAGTATATTAGGACAAGTGCATGATAGTAAGGTTAATTAGGGTGAGATATTTTTTTTCCTCTCATTTCAGATATTGGTTGAAGTGTGTCGACGGCGAAATATTGGACGGGTTCCGGCTGTCCTAACTGTGGTGGGAAGTTCGTTCCACCATTGTGGGGCAAGGACTGAGAATAGGCGGCTTCTCTTTGATGACCCTCCCGGAGCTCGGATAGGAGTAGGTCTGAGGCGGCCAGAAGATGCAGAGCGTAGGGGTCTTGAGGGTGTGTAGTTAGAGACCATTGACCGGAGGTAGGCGGGAGCTGTTCCCTTCGCCGCACGATATGTCAGGTCGAAGGCCTTGCAGGTCCCTAAGAAGTGGGGTGACATGGGCTGACTTCGGTAGGTTTGAGATCAGGTGAGCGCCTGCGTTCTGAATGAGTTGAAGAGGCTTGGTGGCAGTGGTCAGAAGGCCGGCAAGCAGTGCGTTGCAGTAGTCGAGGCGGGAGATGACTACTTTTAGCATTTTGTTTGCATTTTGTACTTTAGTTTTGTATATTGTATATTTTTTATAGTGTTTGGTCTTCATTCTTTTTACTCATTCTTTTTTTACTGTATGCAGCACAATCTCAGGAAGATCATACAGAACCAAACATTTCACTATAATGTACATTTGTCACCTTATATGTGACAAATAAAACTAAACTTGAACTTGAGTTAGGGTTACGGTGAGGAATAGGCTTATTAATAGGTGCTGTAAGTAGTATTTTCTTTGTTAAAGTAAGTGGTCTACATGTTAAAAATACTAGGTCTACACTCTGACAGACATCACTGATATAGAGTGTGTGGTCAGTAACGTGGGTCTCCCAGTCCCTCCTGCTCTGCAGTAAACAGAAAATACATGTCCGGGTATCCCGTTCCCACTTTATTCAATCAGGAGAGAAAACTCCACACTGCAAAAATAAAAACTAGTTTTAAGCGAATGTGTCCTTGAAACAAGTACAAGTATCTACCAGTGCAGTAAGCAAATTTGCCTTGGTGAGATTTCTTGAAATAAGTAAAATTATCTATGGTTCTCTCTCCTGATTGGATAAAGTGAGAACATCTATTTTGTGTTTACTGCAGAGGACTGGGAGACACTCTATATCAGTGATGGCTGTTGGAATGTAGAGCTATTTAACACTTATTTTAACAAAAGAAAATCACTTAGCCCCTTTAACCTGATAGGTGAAAATGATGAAAAGCTCTTGATTCGGTCAAATAGCAGTATTTCTGTCAGAGGAACAGGTCTCCCAGACGTCACCCAACTTCACGTGATGAGTGTTACGTACCCTGATGATAATTCCCCTTTTTTGTTTCCTTTTCTCAGATGCCGCCCGCCCCTTCCCTGTAGAGAGTGCTTATTACCCGATGATGACTACAGCTGAGGGCAATCACTCATTAAGGGGCGGGTGGATAAAACATTATTGTGTTGGCCTTGGGACTGTGTGTTCACACTCGTATATTTGTAGTAGCCTGCTTGTGTTGTTTTGTTGTACTGGTTGGTTTGCCAGTTTTGTACCACGTGAGTGTGGTTGTGTCCTATGGCACTTGATGGCTTGTGTTTGTTAGTGTGTACCCCTTTACCTAGTGTTGTTTGTCATAATTGTATATCCCTGTTTTGTTCTCCCTTACCTTATCCCTGTTTTTGTGTGTTCGTGGGTTTCATTCCCCTTTATACAATAAATATAATTTACTTTTGAAAACGCTTTATTATTTCCTGTGCTAAAAGGCACTCACTGAAAGGGTTGGAGGTTCACAAACAACCCAGTTCAGGTACATTTATATTATTATTAGACCTTTGTATGTGACAATGAGAAAAACCCCAAGGACACGTCAGAGAATATCTTACAAAACATCTTGCAGAGCGAGGAGATCACTTACCCCTTTCCCACTGTGACAACGGCCCTCGTACTCCGTGCCCTGCGGGGTCTGGACTGTACATGTCTGTCACGAGATACAGAGGAGGGAAAGAGTCATTTTTTTTTTTTTTTAATTGATTCTTACATCGCAAACAAACCTAAGACAAGATCATTCTTTATCGTCTGTTGATACAGAGATGTGTTTTGTATCAGAACACACAATACTGCGTTACAAAAAAAGACAAACAGCCATGTTACATTGTTACAACACAGACATACAGACAAGACATCAGAGAAATAATGTACGATTAACCCGTTCTTTCCCTCCCAACCGACGTTATTCATTTTGATGTGGCACGGTCCCATAAGTCCAAGGTTATCATGTATTGCACAGCCCTTTTATATTGTACTATCCCGTGTAGGTTGCGACCACATTTCCATCCTACTTGGGCTGATTGAAGGATCTGAAGTGCCTATGTGAGGGTAGAGCAGCTTGAATTCTGTGTGTAATACATCTTGGATCTTCAAACAGTCAGTGCACACACATCCACATTGCACACACTCACTTTAAACAAACACTCACCTTTATCATTCACGTTAGACACTTGAAACACTTTTAACACTACACCACGTTTCTTATCTATTTATTACAAAAATTATTTGGATTACATCCATACCTCATTTTAGCATTTTGCATTTTTAAATGTCTGCATTTTGTACCTCATTGTTTGCATTTTGTACTTTGGTTTGTATATTGTACATTTTGTATTGTGTTTGGACTTTATTCTTTTAACTTTTTTTACTGTATGAAGCACATTCTCAGGGGGCTCATACAGAACCAAGCATTTCACTGTAATGTACATGTACCTTATATGTGACAAATTAAAAAAAACTTGAATTTTAACTTAATGTTCACTAAAGATGTGCAGTGGAAAGATGGCAGACCTCAGAGGGCAGAAAGGTCAGCGCATGCTCTATCAGGAGCCTCATCAGCCTCTTAGAGTAGAAGATGAACTCGTCTCGACTGGTCTCCTTATTCCTACATTAGAGAGAGGGGGGGGGGGGGGGGTCATCATGGCGATGAGTATATAGAGTATTATGTTAAAAGTGAAATTCCATTGCACTGTGTGAACAATGTGTAGAAGAATGCCCTGCAGTACGATCCTGATAGCTGATATGAGCTCTCTTGAAAAGGTTGTAGCCCGGACCTACCGGATGATGGTGTGCAGGGCCCGCACCTGCGGCGTGCTCTCCATCACGCTGAGGGTCTGCGGCAGGGGCTGTATCTGCTGGGCGGACGCCAGGACCGCCCTGGGATCGAGAGAGAGAGAGAGAGCGAGGGTGAGAATTCCAAGGCACCGATTCGATTCAATTTCCAATTCAATTTGATAATAGATTCGGTTAGGGATGTTTCAAGTTACAATACCAATTTGAAGATCGATTTGAAGCTGGAAAGTCTATTTTACCCAGCCATTATTAGTGTAGTTGATGGTATTTGCAGATATATAGTATAAACAAACGACATTGCGTACACACCCACCCCCCCTCAGCAGTAATACTTAGCTCCTAAACCACTACCACACCATGTTATATAACGGCATAACAGCGCTGACACAGCCCTATGAAGCCTCCAGATGCAGCAAGTAGACTAACATTGGACTTGGGAGGGTGAAGGCCATATATGGGCGTACCTGACACTGAGCTCACGCTGCACAGAACGAAGACGGTGACAGAAGAAGAAGAGTGAGTGGAAGAGATGACATTACAGACAGTGAGATAAACGACTAAATAACCAAACATGTTTAAATGTGCTGTAAGTGGTATTTATTTTGTTAAAATAAGTGTTAAATAACTCTCAGATTCAGATTCAGATTTTAAATAACTGTGTGTTAGTTAGTAACATGGGTCTCCCAGTCCCTCCTGCTCTGCAGTAAACAGAAAATAAATTTTCTTGTATCCCGTTCCTACTTTATCCAATCAGGAGAGAGAACCATAGATACATATATATATATATATATATATATATATATATATATATATATATATATATATATATATATATATATATATATATATATATATATATATTATATATATATATATATATTTTTTTTTTAAACTTATTTCAAGAAATCTTGTTTATTTCAGATTTTTGTCAGACCATTTTGTCAGTGTGGAGTTCTCTCACCTGATTGGATAAAGTAGAAACAGGATACCAGGAAATTTATTTAGCTTTTACTGCAGAGCGAAGGGACTGGGAGACCCATGCTACTGACCAGACACTCTATATCAGTGATGGCTGTCAGAATGTAGAGATATTATTTTAACATGTAGACCACTTATTTTAACAACAAAAATACTGCTTACAGCACCTTTAACAGGGGTTAGAAAACAGGAAAAACAAGGTTTTCTGCTCAGCACCACATGGATATAAACATTCAGCAAGAGACAGTCGGGGAGGAAACAGCATAACACCCATAATAATATCTCCTCCTCACATTACAGTATAACTCATTGATATAGCTTCCCACCACATGGTGGCGCCATTCTCTGATTAACCATCTCACCTCTTCCATCTGACTGTGAACATGCTGGACGATCAGATCCATGGCCACCTTATTGCCACCTCCTGGAGGGTTGAGACACGGAGTGGTAGATACTGTAACATACAATATAACCCACCCTCAACTGAACTTTGTTTACACTGTTTATCTTACTCATATTTTTATATTCAGATAGAATTTAATTGCCTATGTCTTTCTACTGTTATCCTGCACATACCTGTACCTCCCCTCTCCCATGCTGCTATGATGCCCAAATTACCCCAAGGGGATCAATACCAATTTTATTTATTTTTTTGCATTGTTTACACTTTAAAACAAAATTACTGTATTACCCTGTATTATACTGTCGTACACTTTTACTATTATGTAGACTATTCTGTTTTGTGTTTTTGTGTTTACATGTGATGTATTGTATATTGTATACATGCACTTTTATTATGTTCTTGTGTGATCTCAATGGGACTTCCTGGTTAAATAAAGGTTAAATAAAAAATAAAAATAATGAAAGGGTTAACCTTCTGTAGTGTGGTAGTGAAAGGGTTAGCCTTCTGTATTGTGGTAGTGGAAGCGTTAACCCTTTGTAGTGCAGTAGTGAAAGGGTTAACTTTCTGTAGTGAAAGGTTAACCTTCTGTAGTGTGGTAGTGAAAGGGTTAACCCTTATGTAGTGTGGTAGTGAAAGGTTAACTCTTTGTAGTGTGTTAGTGAAAGGGTTAGCCTTCTCTAGTGTGGTAGATGTCAAATCTGAGCTCATGAACATTTAATGTGGGGTACCGCAAGGTTCGGTTTTGGGGCCCAAACTCTTTCTTTTATTAACCTGTTCCCCCCCACGGGGTCGGTACCGACCCCTTTTGACATTATTATCATATATTAATATTTTTACGAGTGATGCAATAAATTAGCGTTTTTAAAATCAAACGTTTTCAAGTATTAATATCACTACTATGTTACATGTAGAATGTAAAACGTTAGGTTGGCAATAGTTTAGCAATAGGTTAAAAGTGTACTTATATCGTTTTAAGTTTTCTATTTGCAATCGTTTTTTGACCCGGAACCGGAAATGGAAATGTTGAACCATGGGAATTGGAATCTTTTTGCGGCCATTTTGTAGAGGGGATTCGTAGCTATCGTTCAGCGTTGGAATTTCTCCGTTCTACACTTCCTGTGGTCCACTATGGTGGTTCAAAGTTCAGCGTTCTGAATGAATCATATCAATAATTGTTATGATTCGCGATAATAAGCTACAAAAGGTAATGTTTTTGACAAATATTGAAACACAGTCAGTTTCTCCACACTATTGTTATCATGTAGGAAGAATTAGATCTGAAATTAGTTACAAAATGGTTATACTGTGGGGGAAATAAAATAGTACAGTCGATTACAGTAAATATCAGTATCTGTTATTATTATGCAAGCCTGGTGATACTATATCCAAATTGAACTCGGCCATTTGAAAGATACTATATGTATATATATATAAATGTGCGAATTGGCTATAATAAGGTAATGTATAAGCATATATTCTATATTCTATAATAATATTTCAAATTGCATTGGTCCGGATGGGAGAATTCAGTACTGTATATACAGAACCTTCAGTTTGATCATCTTCCCTTTATTAATTTCCTTAGATCTTGTGTACACATGATCTCAAGAGGGTACTGAATGAGCTCAGTGGCAGTTCTTTAAGTTTGGTCATTATTATCATGGTTTTATTCACTGTCAAAGATGAAAAGAAAAATCATAATTCATATTTTCCTTTGTTTCATCACAATTTAAGCAAGCCTAGTAATAGACACAATATTTCTGACACTGAGAATACATTCATTGAGGTCCATAGATGTTCCTAGATACCAAGAATATGCAAATAGCCCTTGTAGAAGTGAAGCAATATTCCATTTACCTAGGTATACATTTTATGCAGATTTTCACCTGGGGTGGAACAGGTAATATTTGTGATGTTTCAAAAACTATTACAGTTTGTCTTGTTTGCTGATGATACCAATTTTTTTTGCTCTGGAAATAATTTAAAGGAACTAGCTGAATATATTGTGTATGAAATGACAAAGCTAAAGAAATGGTTTGATGTAAATAAACTATCACTGAATCTGAAAAAAACTAAATTTATGATTTTTGGCAATCGAAAACTAGATGAAAATATAGTACTGACCATAGATGGAGTTGATATAGAGAGAGTTAATGAATTTCGTTTTCTTGGTGTGATTATGGATGATAAATTAACATGGAAATCTCACATAGCACACGTTAAAAAAAAGATGTCCAAGAGTATTTTTGTTATGAATAAAGTAAAGGATGTGTTAGAGTATGAGGCAATGAGAACACTCTACTGTTCACTCATCTCACATTATCTCAGTTATTGTGTTGAAGTATGGGGGAATACTTATGGGACCAATATAAAACCATTATATATACTACAGAAGAGGGCTGTAAGAATCACACATAAAGTGAATTATCGAGAACACACAAACACATTATTTATTAAATCTAGAATAATTAAACTTGAAGACATGGTTAAGTTTCAAACAATATTAATTATGTTTAGGGCAAGAAATAATACACTGCCAGAAAAACTACAAAATCTTTTTCATTTAGAAAGTGAGTTTAGTAGGAGAAAATACAATTTTAAACATCAGTTTGCACATACCACACTTAAACAGTGTAAAGTTGTGGAATTCTCTCCATAGCGAGCTGGGATGTAATAGTGTTTGTCAATTCAAAAAGAATTATAAAAAAAAAATGTAGTCAGTATGAAAGTCAAATGTGATCTGAATAGTGAGATTTTTTCTTTTTTTCTTTCTTTTATTCTTTATTATTATTATTATTATTAAATTTTTTCTTGTTTAAACTGTGGATTGTTTGTTTCTTGTATATGGTATAAATTATTATTTTGTGTAAATTAGGTTGTACACCGACCATCAAGTAATTACTTGTTTAGTTTAGGAATAAGGGGCAGGTAACTATAAGATTTATTCTTCTTCCTGCTCCTTTTGTCCATGGTATGATATTTATGATTGTGTAATGAAGAAACTCTGATTGTATTGATTCCATGTGGCAAATAAAACTCTGAATCTGAATCTGTAGTCAAAGGGTTAACTTCTGTAATGTGGTAGTGAAAGGTTAACCCTTTGTAGTGTGGTAGTGAAAGGGTTAGCCTTCTCTAGTGTGGTAGTGAAAGGGTTAACCGTCTGTAGTGTGGTAGTGAAAGGGTTAACCTTATGTAGTGGTAGTGAAAGGGTTAGCCTTCTGTAGTGTGGTAGTGAAAGGGTTAGCCTTCTGTAGTGTGGTAGTGAAAGGGTTAGCTTTCTGTAGTGTGGTAGTGAAAGGGTTAGCCTTCTGTAGTGTGGTAGTGAAAGGGTTAACCTTCTGTAGTGTGGTAGTGAAAGGGTTAGCCTTCTGTAGTGTGGTAGTGAAAGGGTTAACCTTCTGTAGTGTGGTAGTGAAAGGGTTAGCCTTCTGTAGTGTGGTAGTGAAAGGGTTAGCTTTCTGTAGTGTGGTAGTGAAAGGGTTAGCCTTCTGTAGTGTGGTAGTGAAAGGGTTAGCCTTCTGTAGTGTGGCAGTGAAAGGGTTAGCCTTCTGTAGTGTGGCAGTGAAAGGGTTAACCTTCTGTAGTGTGGCAGTGAAAGGGTTAGCCTTCTGTAGTGTGGCAGTGAAAGGGTTAGCCTTCTGTAGTGTGGCAGTGAAAGGGTTAACCTTCTGTAGTGTGGCAGTGAAAGGGTTAGCCTTCTGTAGTGTGGCAGTGAAAGGGTTAGCCTTCTGTAGTGTGGCAGTGAAAGGGTTAGCCTTCTGTAGTGTGGTAGTGAAAGGGTTAGCCTTCTGTAGTGTGGCAGTGAAAGGGTTAGCCTTCTGTAGTGTGGCAGTGAAAGGGTTAACCCTTTCTAGTGTGTGGGCTGCTGCTGGACTCCCTGCCACCAGTCACTGTGGTGCCAGTTATCAAGGACAAGGCAGGAAAGGTGGGGAGTTTGGCAACTAACAGTGTGCTGGCCAGTGTACTTTCTAACGTTTTAGAGATCATTTTATTAGATCGTTTTTAAGTCATTTCTTAGTCACTTCTGACTAAGTTTGGGTCCAAAGCCAAGCATGGCACTGACCTTTGTATCTATGCTTTGAAAGAAGTTATTAATATGTATAAGGGTAAGAATAGTTAGTGGGTTTTATTGATGCCTCTAAGGCATTCGACAGAGTTAACCACCATAAAACAGTTTTTAAAGCTGAGGGAGAGGGGCGTGCCGCCTGGTAATATTATTAGAATCCTGGCCTTCTGGTATGTGAACCAGACCATGCAGGTCAGAGGTCAGATGGGGTGATACTGTCTCTGCTGCTCTTGGTGTTGGGCATGGCGTCCGGCAGGGGGGGGTTACTCTCCCCTGCACTCATATATGTTTAATATGAACTTTCTGTACAGCTTGGCAGGGACGTGCACAGGACTTTAGAGGGGCAGGTGCTCAAAGGCTGAAAAGGGCACTATACCTGTGCGTGTGTTTTTTAACCAAGCGCGCGTAGCGTGCAAGCCCGATTTTTAAGGGCCCTTTTCGGGCGGGGGGGGCCCCTTTTTATGCTTTTTGGGGGGTTTTGGTGATAAAATATTGAATATTGAACTATAATAATCAGTGCAGGATCTCACTTATCCTTGAAAGACACTTTTATCACTGACTTAAAAGGCCCATACATCTCCATAAATGTTCAGGGGGGAGGGAATAAGTGCTTACCCTACAGACCCCAAGAAGTGCTGTATATTCTGTATTGTTTAATATAAATGCATTTTTTATTCCAATCCCGATTTGTATGTGAGATTCCCAAATCCCGTCGGACTTGACTTCTTCGTGTCCCTCAGTGAGTGTAATACCAGCATTCAACTGTATGGGCCACAGCGGTTTCCATCATCATCATCATCATCATCACCACCCACGCTATGCATAAAATATATAGGTCCGCGGAGAGGCACGCTGAGGAGGCCGTGCAAACTGCAATGGAATATGGGGCCAGGGTTTCCGTTAGAAAATATTGGTGCCGGTCTCCGTGTCCTGCAAGATTTCAATCTGCCGGTCAAATGGAAGAAATTCCGGTCAGAGTTTATTGAGCTTAAAAACAATTGATAGGCAGGCTATATAAAGAATGACATCCTTAAGGCATGTAGATTTATAATATTTTAACTTAAAACTAGGCTACTTTTGCGTATACAGTCATTATATTCCAAATAAAATAAGTCCCGAGACTCCGTGCTGCTGCTGACTTTAAATCAAATAGGTGTCTGTGGGCAGTCGGCCCGACATTAATAAACAGCAGTGTGTTATAATCACATTTTTATGAGCTAACGAATTCCGTTATATTGGACATTTGTATTAATTATATCAAGCGAATAACTGAGAAATTTGGCAGAGAGAGACGGCAACATTATCGTGAAATATAAACGTTGCGTGATGACTATTATATCTCCGCCTCCCAGTCCCAACGAAGCACATACCAATAGTATGCAACTGCAGAGCCGCAGAGCCAGCGGCGCTCTCAGGTCCGGTCTGGGGACCGCTCAGCAGCGCCACCCACCCAACAGCTGAATTGCCAATGGCTGAATTGGAGTATTGCACTGTGAGCGCACAACTGTCAGCTCTGCGGCTCTGCAGTTGCATGCTTCTCGCAAATCTAGCTCCCGCTGCCAAACCAAATGAATCTCGACATCGCTTCACCAATAGTCGTTATCAGAACACTACACACATATCAATAGAACACACATCGTTGCCATTATTAGACCTGCTTGGTGAAGCAACAATGAAACAAATGTAACTATTTTAATACATCAAATTGTGCTTAGAGGGAATTATTTTCACCGGACATTATGACCGGAGAGATTTAAATATGTCGGACTTCAACAGATTTTGCCGGTCAAAAACCGGTAATTACCGGACAACGGAAACCCTGTATGGGGCATCTCTCTCTCTCTTTACCTAATATTTTGATTCTATCCTGACATTTTTCAGTTGGAAGGGCAGTCTATGCGTAACGGCAAATATATATATATTTTTTTTAAGGGCACTTAAAGGCAGGTGCTCAAGTACGTGCCTGCAGCTTGGCAATTGCTGAACAGGTTATGCGTGTGGTAACATGGTAGTGAATCACTTGTACGCGGATGATTTGGCCATCCTGTCGCCAAGTAGTAGTGGTTTTCAAGAGCTGCTCAATATCTGTTCCGATTATGGAGTAAGGTGTGACGTGAAATACAATGCTAAGAAGAGTGTCATTCTGATTTGCAGGACTAAAGCGATAAGGATATTTCTTTTCCTTCTTTTTATCTGTGGGGGGATGGTGCTGGCCGTCTGCTGTAGTTCAAAATAATTGGGACACATCATCACTGATCAAATGAGTGATGATGACGACATGTACCGACAGCGGCGAGTACTGTATGCTCAAGCGAACGTGCTGAGGAAGAAGTTCCATTTCTGCTCTGATGGGGTGAACATTTACCTGTTTAGGGCCTATTGCACTCCTCTCCATACTGAGCCCTTGTGGGTCAAATTTAAGCAGGCTAGCTCTTATTGATTGATTGATTGATTGATTGATTGATTGATTGATTGATTGATTGATTGATTGATTGATTGATTTATTGATTGATTGATTGATTGATTGAAAACTTAATTAACAGATTGCAGAATGGGTACAATACAGTACGGCTCAATACACACAATTGTTAAGCTAAAGGGGATGCAGACCAGAGAAAGACTTTCGTCTTGTTTACATCAGGGTCCCCCATTTTCAATTCATCAAGACATTTATGACATACATTACATACAGATATACAGTACTGTTTCATCCTGACATTTATGACATACAAGATATACAAATATACAGTACAAAAAGAGATCATAAAAATATATATATACCGGTAAGCTCCAGGTTGCTTATAATGATTGCCTGAGGATTGTGTTGAGGAAGCCTAGGTGCTGCAGCGCCAGCTAAATGTGTTGTGCTGCTGGAGTTAACTCCTTCCATGCTCTGCTGAGACACCTGGTGTACAAATGTATCATGTCGTCTGAATGTGTCTCAGAACAGGATCATCCTGTTGCTGACTCAACTGAGTCTCAGTGACATCCAGCTCCAGTCCTGTATCTGGAAATATTGGTACAGTGCCCTGTTGTAGAGCTGCTATTGGTTTATATGAAACACTGTGATTCTACCTGTCTATCTTTTTATGCTCGCTTATGCCTGTATTTTTTGCTGTTGTGAAGCACTTTGAACTGCAACCTCTGTATGAAAAGTGCTATACAAATAAAGTTATTATTATTATTATTATTATTATTATTATTATTATTATTATTATTATATGTTTTTATTAGTGTGATGTAATTTGTTATTATGTTTGTGTGTTATTTTTACTCTGTGGACCCTGTGTCTGTTAATAAAGATGATTGATTGATTGATTGATTGATTGTGTTAGTGAAAGGGTTAGCCCTCTGTAGTGTGGTAGTGGAAGTGTTAACCTTCTGTAGTGTGGTAGTGAAAGGGTTAACCCTTATGTAGTGGGGCGGCTAGGTGGTGTAGTGGGCAAGGCGCTCGCCATCAACGCTGGAGACGCTGGGTTCGAATCCAGCTCTCGGCGTTGCTATCAGCTTGGCTGGTCGTTCATACTAACACAATTGGCAGTGTTAGGGGTGGGAAAGCTGATGGGTGGGTCCTGGGCGTTGTAGACAGCGACTCCTACAGTTCGGTCGGGGCGCCTGCACAGCGAGGGAAGGATCTGGAGAGAGGTAGTGTGACCTTCCACACGTTACACTCTCCCGGTGAGAATCTGAGCTGCCTGCAGGCTGGCTTTGATTGATTGATTGATTGAAAAGTTTATTAACAGATTGCAGAATGGGTACAGTACAGCTCAATACATACAATTGTTAAGGGGATGCAGACCAGAGAAAGACTTTCGTCTTGTTTACATCAGGGTCCCCCTGCCGGCTGGCTGCACATGCGTCGGAGGAAAGCATGTGACAGTCTCCGGCCTCCCGGACCAACAGTAGGGGGGAGTGCGCAACAACCAGGAAGGGGGTTGGGAATTGGCATAACAACTAACAGTGGGATGGGAGAAAAATCGGAAAAAAGGAGGGGGGAAAAAGATATATAAAAAAAATTAAAATAAAAAACGTATGTAGTGTGGTAGTGAAAGGCTTAACCCTTTGTAGTGTGGTAGTGAAAGCGTGAACCCTTTGTAGTGTGGTAGTGAAAGCGTGAACCCTTTGTAGTGTGTTAGTGAAAGGGTTAACCCTTTGTAGTGTGGTAGTGAAAGGGTTAACCCTTTGTAGTGTGGTAGTGAAAGCGTGAACCCTTTGTATTCTGGTAGTGAAAGGGTTGAGGACGCTCACCTCTTGGCACGACGATGTCCGCCAGCCTCATGGTCGGCTCTATGTATTGGTCAAAGGCGGGCTTCACAAACTTGTTGTACTGCTTGAGGACCCCGTCAATGTCGCGCCCGCGCTCCGTGATGTCCCTGCGGAGCCGCCGCACCAGCCGGATGTCTGAGTCCGTGTCCACGAAGATCTTCATGTCCAGAAGCTGCATGCAGAGAGAGACGATGATGTCACTGTCCAGGCGCTCATTCTAGACAACTAGAGCTAAGTTCAGCTACCAAATGAGTATACCATTATAATTCAGTCCACCATTAATCTTAGTGACAAATGGTACAAAGTTCCTGTTAAGAGCTACAGGCAGTCTCTATCTATCTCAATCATCTACTCGAGATAGAAGCCTGTGGCCGCTCGATATCCCCCAGCGAGGTGCTAAACTCGCCAAGTTCTCGAGTCAATTACTATTTCTGTCAAGATTACTTCAAGTCACTGGTCTAGTTATATCCAGTTGATATGAAATGTAAGCATGAAGAGTTGTTAATCTCTTCTTGTTTGTAATAAACCGAATGTATGTCTAGGAGAACCATTATCGCCTGTAATAAAAATAATATTATTATTATCATCATCATCATTATCATCATTTTACGAAAGGGCTTGTAATACTGCTCATTTGAAAGCTTGGTTGTATTACTACTCTTTTAATAAGTATTACCACTGTTAATAATGTAACATTAGCGTACTAACACGTAATCATTGTTTGCACGCCCCAGTACCTCCTGTCAATCCGTCAGATCCGTCGATCCATGGTACCGGTCCTCAAGTCCTGCAGTGACTCGAACACCGATTTCCCACAAAACTTGACAGAGTCCGTCGGACACAGAGATACCGGAACCCGCAAACAACAAACATTGCCATGTATAGTATTTATACAGTACATAGCATATATATATAATATATAACTTTTAGCTGAAAAGCATTAACCAGCTATTGATTCAATCTGTAGTACATGTTGCCAGTACATATAGTCACCTTCCTTAGGAAATCAGGGCGTCGGCCAGCATCGTGGCCCATTGCTGGCAGAAAGCAGTGATCGAACTCAATGGATTATAGAAAGTCATCTTTATTTTAAATTACAAAAAAGGACTGTATTGGATATATCCATTACAGTTTAAAAGATTATATAATACAAAACATCTCATTTCTAAGATCGCAAAGGCCTAACACAGCTTGTGCCTGCCAAAGCAAAATCCTGCATCTTGTCTTCTAAAGTAACAAATGGAAAAATCCAAACATCTGAAAAATCTGTCTCATAGCAAAATCTGAAAAACTGAGCTCTCGAAGTAGGAGCAGTCATTTTTATATCGATCCGGCATCACATTGCTATTGGTCTAAAAACAGTGATGTCACAGTGATGTCATTTCACTAGCCAACCAACGTACAATACATACAGATGAATTCTCCTCCCCCTGTATTCGTCACAGTAACTGGAGCAACCGACTACCTTGTGCTGGAAAATCCCTATCCGTTACTAGCAGAGGCCCAAGGTCGTCTTCACATTCCTTAGTGGCCAAACAGTATTGAAATGGAAGCAATTCACACTTCTTGCATGAGTATATAGTACATATAGCATACACAGCATATACAGTACATAGCCCAACACATACATATACAGATATATACAGATACACATACATGTATAATACAGTACATATATATATAGTACATATAGTATATACATATATATACCTGTACCAATCATTGGTTATATGTCTACTCTATGCAGGACAGGCAAGGGTTAACATGTGCCAACCTGCTGTTTTTCATTCTGACTTGTGCAGAGCAGCCGGCAGGAGCTGTCTCTAAGGCCACATTCTTAAGGTTAACTCCCTACTGCATGTTCTAGGAAAAGGCCCTGCAGTATTTGAGATGGAAGAGAATGGCCTGTGTATACACTTGTGAATACAAAGTGAAGTGAATACACTTCCTGCATGAATAGTCTTATACGCTTATATATATATATATATACAGATATACACAGACATATATACATACCTATCACATCTAGACGCATACAGTAACATATGCCTAGATTTAAAACAGATATATTTTTACACAAGTGGGAGGAAGAATATACACATTCCTCATAATCATATATAATTAAAATAAGAACAGGATGTCATAATAACCAGTGTCACTAGTTGGTTGTGACACTTCACAGTTCCACATACAAGTCAAGAACTTTTCACTCACACGTCAAGGATTTATCACGCACAAGTCCACTGGGCCCTCATTTATCAACAATTCTTAGAAAGTGTTCCATCTTTGTTCTTAAGCTCAGAATTTAGAATGTGTGTACGCACAGAAAAATCGGGATTCATCACACGTGCGTACACGGGTCGTACGCACACTCTGTGTTGATAAATACCTCTTTGTTCTACCGTCAATGCTCGTGCATAATTATCCATATATGGTCATGAAACACCCCCCATGGGATGTGAAATAATGGACTAACCCGAGCGAACTATGAGAAACTCCACGAGCGAGATTGTTCACGGAACCAAGAAGACACAATCCGTGTTATGGGATAAATAAAAGGCGGACTTGTACATGGTGATGTCAGATATCAAAGACTCCCTAAGACCATTGCTGCAATTCTTCCTGGACAGCTCAAAATACTAATAAAGACCGTTCGTTAACCACTGTTTGGCGTTGGTTGGTGTGTCATTATAACCATGCTGGAATATGAATGCCTTTATTCATTTTGTTCGATTGGCTACCGGGTATAATATGATTTGTACTAGAGGCATACAATCTATTTTGTTGTCGGTATTAGGTAGCCTATATGAATTACATAATAGCAGCCATAGCCTACATTATGCAACAGTAACTTGCGCATATATAATAACAGCCCTGCGAAGCCTGCATACAGTAAACTAACTTGATCATTAATCTAGCTGTTGTATCTTTACGCTTAGGAAAACATTAAATAATATGTATAGGCTATAGGCCGTCGCTTTGCATTAATAGCCTATATTCTCAAATGGCATTTAATGGCTATCCGACTCCTCGCGGACGGACCAGTATACCTTTATATCATATCATATTCATATTCATATCATAGTTTACTCTATCAGCCTACCCAGCATGTAATACGTTCTTTGTTATAACTCAACTCGTTATTATTTTGCACATAGATTGCAGAAATACGGGAACATTTTGATTTATATTAAAAAGCTTTGACATTGTAAAACTAAATACGTGGAATTCTGTAAGCAGAATACAAGTCATATCACCCACATGATATATGCTCTGTATCCAGAGCATGTATGCTTTTCATTCATTTAAGACACATTTATTGCAAGGGTTTTGTACATAAACTCAACAAATAACCTCTGTTCTCGTTGCAATGCGTTTTTTATTCTTTCTTATAGGAAGGGGGAAGAACACTATATCGTGGGTGTTCATATGACTTGTATTCTGCTTACAGCTTCGGGGTTCCACTTATTACGTTTAACAATGGCAAAGCCTTTAAAATATAATCAAAACGTTCCCGTGTTTCTGCGGTCTGTGCGCAAAATAACAACGAGCTTATTTCCGCGTTGTAATCATATTCTACCACCGGGCACCAGTTACGCATGCTCCAAGCTGTGCGTAGATATACGCACAAAGTCAAGCACAAGTTCAAATTGATAAGTCCCACACTTTGCTTAGAAACTATCGTAAGCACGGGTTACGCAAATATCTGTGCGTACGCAACGTTGATAAATGAGGGCCCGGGACGTTTCACTCACTGACAAAACACCATCTTTACCTGAAGAAGTTCTTTGTGTGCAAAGGACATGATTCCTTCGAATATGACAACGCTGGCTCCATACACGGTTTTCTACACAAGGGAGAGGAGAAGAGAAGATGACATGTAATTCAAAGGACTGCAATAGCTGTACTAGTGTAGATGTCAACTCTGTGGAGCAGTTTTTAGATAACAAAATGAAACTTCTATTGAAAACAAAACAATATATATATATATATATATATATATATATATATATATATATATATATATATTAGAGCTGGGCCGTTAACGGCGTTAACGTGCTGCGTTAACGCGATACTAGTATCGCGCGATAATATAATTAACGCATTAATCTATAAAATTTTTTTAAAAAATTTTCTTTTTTTTTTACATATTTTTTTTTTTTTACCTTTATCTACCCAGGGTAGGTTCGCTGAGCACAGATGCTCTTTTTCAGGAACGCCCTGCTTCACATTCACACAGTTCCATTCACACCTGGGAGCTGCCCAGTACAACCACAGTTGACACCATTGGCCACTGAGCAACTCCACTGGAGCAGTTGATTTGCATTGGCTGATCAACTGCTGACTGGCTGATCAACTGCTTCTTTATGTTTTGCTCCTGAGAGTGTGCTAGATACTGTACTGGTAATATTATTTATTTGTGTTAACTTCTGAATAAAACAACTTATTAAACACAAGTACATCTTATTGAACATTATTTTGATATTTCATTACCAATTATCATAGCAAAACAGCTTTTTCAAACAGTCTGTAATGCATTTTGGAAACGGGAGATGGGCTCATGGTGTAATGGGCCACCTGGCCTGAGAAACATAAGGAGGAAAGAAAAAGTAAGGACTTACTTCTGGTCATTATTTGGGTAGAACACACATATTTTGAATGCCTTCGGCAGGTTTTTTAATTTCTTTTTGAGCCATTTTAATCTAGATTAATCTAGATTAAATCCAGGATTGCAGATAGATTAATCTAGATTAAAAAAAATTATCTATGCCCACCTCTAATATATATATATATATATATATATATATATATATATATATATATATATATATATATAGTACTGAATTAAAATGAAAAAGGTGTCCCAGGCAAAAACAGTATTCAGAGTTTATTGGAGGTTCCCAACCACAGCTAAAAGAAAATCGAATGCACCAAAGCATAATTTTCAAAATACGCTAAAAACGTACCTCTTCACCTTAGCCTTTTAATACACTCTGCCACTTAGACTCATTACATCTTTACATTACTCTAAAACCAAACTGCATAGAATCTATCCCTCTGTATCGCCTATCTGTGATCGTTGCATGTCCGCAGAGGGTAATCTTTCACATATGTTTTGGTTTTGTCCCAAGCTATTTAAGTACTGGGTAGACATTTTTGACTGGTATACCAAGGCGTACAAAAGAGAGATTGCCCCAGACTGCCTTCTAGCTTTACTCGGCTGTTCAGCTAACACTGCAGAATTACCTTACAATGAGCAGGAGGCCCTGATGTTTGGTATGGCTGTGGCCAAAAGAATTATCTTGAAGGAATGGAAAGACACGTCGTCTCCAAATTTTAAAAGATGGCTCACTGAGATGGTCTCCTCTCTGCAGCTGGAAAGCATTCGTCACAGTAGGTCTGAGACCTTGAACAAATTTGAAATGATATGGGGTCCCTTTTTGGAATGCTTAGCTAGAACATAAGTGCTTCTCAATGTCCTCCTGTGTATTTTCTGTACTATGTATTGGTGTTGTCAGGATAGTGGAATTTCGAGCTTCGATGCAATACCTTTTTCGATACCACAGGGAAAAAGGTTCAATCTTAAATTATAATTATTTTTGATAGGTTTTGCTTCTGTTGCTGGTTGGTTCTCCTCAGCTTCTCTCTGGTACTGTAGGAGAGGATAGATATGGCACTTTTGAAACCCTTTGTTTATCTTTAGATCATACATTTGGAAATAACTGTTCATCTCACTTCAATCGTTTTTTGTTGCAGAGCATGGTGTTTTCTCAGGCAGACAGATGTAAACACTGGTCTGTGTTGCATGTGCCTGACGGGCTGAACTGTTTGTATTGCAGTCATGTTCCGACTTAACTGAATGCACATGTGTGTGTGTGGACTGCTGTACTATTGCGGGTATTGAAGTGAACAATGCAACTTCCTTTTTTTTTTTTTTTATCTTTTTTTATAAATGATTAGGTGTCGATATTTCGGGAAATGAGTATTGAAACAGTTTTGGGTATTCAGAATCGATATGTCGATTTTTCGATATTTTCGACAACACTACTATGTATGTGTGTATATATATATATGTATATATATATGTATGTGTATATATGTCAGAGAATCGGCCCCTTGCGTCCTTAGTGTATAGCATATGACATGGTGTATGTTTGTTCATTGATGTTACAGTGTCTGGCAACATACTGTTTGTGTTCTTTTTATTTATTTTTTATTTTCTTTGTGTTTGTGATTTGTCTTGATGTGTGTTTGTGAAACTATAAAAGCTGAAAATAAAATATTATAAAAGACTCATTACATCCAGACTATGATGTAGTTATTGTACTGTAAACTAGAGAAATTTTATTCTGCACTTCATGCATTGCTTTTATTTAGTCAATTCTCTGCTCATTCTATACCTGTCTATAATTATGCAAATGTTATGCTAATTTTATACCTGTGTCTATTTTAGGTCTACATTACTGCTGTGAAGCACTTTGGGCTGCAATTCGTATATGAAAGGTGCTCTACACAACGTTTATTATTATTATTATTATTATTATTATTATTATTATTATTATTATTATTATTATTATTATTATTATTATTATTATTATTATTATTATTATACTCAAGTATTATTAGGTTTGTATACTTGTACTTTTACTCAATTACATTTCAGAGAAAAAAAACATACTTTTCACTCCTTACATTTAAAATACAGACCTACAAAGTACAAAGTACAAATCTCGCAGGTGCAACCATTTTAATTAGAATATTTGTTTCTCTGGCCGAACTAACGTTAACGCTATTAATCCTGCAGCCACGCTTTATTTAAAAACAGCCAATCAAATCCCCATCAATGGAAAATTAACACGCCCATACCCATGCTGATTGGTCCTTGTGCAAGACTAGAAAGCGGGGATCTTTGATTAAACACCTGCTATCAGAAGAATAGACTGTCAGAAAAAAAGTTTTTACTTTTACTTTTTAGTACTTAAGTACATTTAAAAGTAGAAACGTTTTGACTTTTACTCAAGTGTGTTTTTAGCCAGATACTCTTTTACTTGAGTACGATTTTGAGACGGTACCCATACTTTCACTTAAGTATAATTTCTGGGTACTTTTTACACCCCTGCCGGTGTGACGCAGGACCCACCCAGTCCTTCTGTCTCCTATGGGTGGTGAAGTCGTACACCGGGATCTTCACTCTCTTCCCCTGCTTCAGCTTCCTCAGCGTGGCCACCAGCAGCTCGAAGTCGAATGCCCCTGGGTGGTCGAAGTTGTAGTCATTACTGGCTGCCAGCTTGTGCTCCTCAGAAGAGAGCACCTAGAAACAAGAGGAGACCCAGGTCACATATAGAAACAAGAGGAGACCCAGGTCACATATAGAAACAAGAGGAGACCCAGGTCACATATAGAAACAAGAGGAGAGACCCAGGTCACATATAGAAACAAGAGGAGACCCAGGTCACATATAGAAACAAAAGGAAGGACCCATAAACAAGAGGAGAGACCCAGGTCACATATATAAACAAGAGGAGAGACCTTAGAAACAAGAGGAGAGACCCAGGTCACATATAGAAACAAGAGGAAGGACCCAGGTCACATATAGAAACAAGAGGAGAGACCCAGGTCACATATAGAAACAAGAGGAAGGACCCAGAAACAAGAGGAGAGACCCAGGTCACATATAGAAACAAGAGGAGAGACCCAGGTCACATATAGAAACGAGAGGAGAGACCTTAGAAACAAGAGGAGAGACCCAGGTCACATATAGAAACAAGAGGAGAGACCCAGGTCACATATAGAAACGAGAGGAGAGACCTTAG